>NC_092411.1:99747451-100947451 GCF_040894005.1 Engystomops pustulosus
TTGATCAACAACAATCCACTCTCCATTCTTGCGAATTGAGTAAGTATGCCCGCACCCGCTACACTTTCCCTCACTAGGTTTGTCACTGTTGTGTTTGTTTGCACCCATTTTCACACGTTTCGGTCACGCTTTCCATCACCTCACCTCCCTATTCACTTCCTCTCCCCACTGAGCCTCACTCACTCACACGGCTCCAGCACGGGCATAGACATTACGCATGCCCTCCCCCCATGCTTCACATATTCCTGCTCATCCTCACACCACCTCGAGTCACTTCTGTCTCATTATTTCCCTCACATCGTCATCTGTTTCATGTGGCTTTGACGCATGGCACAACTTCACACGGTCACCGCCGACCGCTGTGGTTCAAATAATTTTCATCCCCTCCATACACATGCACTTATCATTTATCTCCATTCCACACTCACATCATATTTAGTGCATCTTTTCACTCGAATATTCCACTCTTCCTCACACTAACCAAGCCTTAGTGCCCCACACCACATTATGCAGATGCACATTTAATAGGTCCATGTGCATAAATACACAGCATTTTTAGAGACATCACATAGCAATTAAATTTTTGACTCATTTTCAGTGTTGTTACTATACCTATATAGTGAGACTTGAGGTCATTTATTGGCGAACACCATCCATATACTTGGTTACATTTATTATTATATAATAATATATAATAATTTATTTTGTTTGATGGAGTTATAGATTCAGCTTTGGGCATCCCATCGCTACAGAGAATCACATGTTGATTATAACACTGTCTCTTACATCATCAGATGGAGAGTATCCACTAGACCTCTCATTGTATCTGGTGGTGTAGTTGTAGCACAGATCAATACCGTACGGGGTTAATTCTTCTGTACCTTGCACTCCTCACCTAGTGCGCATGTCGGCCGGCCGCTGGTCCGTGTCTTCCGTGCCTGGAGGCGTGGTGCTGTGATCATGTGATGCGGTCATGTGACCCGCCTCGATGACGTCAGCGCCCGATCCGGCCGGTGACGCGGATGCATGCCGACAGCCATGCGCCACTTCCACAGGTGACTTTTATCATCATTAGCATTTCATTGGTTAGTCAGTATTTAAATTCTGGGTTAGGCATTTCCAACATCACCCCTTGAGAAAGACCGGCGGGTTGAAACGCGCGTTGGGGCAAATTCAGTGACCAGGTAATTATGGATACAGCTTTGGTATTTTTCAGCTATGCTAATCGCTAAGCACTAATGACTATTTCAGTCATCTGATGATGCATATGTTGATTCCATTTTACTACTGCTATTTGTTCAGGTACACTTATTGCTATAACGCTTTGCACTGACTATGTTTTTCCATATGTCCTTTACTCTGCAGTATGTAGTTTCTGTATTCCATGATACCTGGTCTATATGATCTTCTGTTTCCTGTAACCAGTGTTCCTTTTATTGTTTCATATATGTTTTTAATCTAATAACATTGTAACCAATAAACTTTTTGTACTTCTTATATCTAATTGTTTTTGAACCTTTATTCACTTCCCCCCTTTTTTGCTTTCTGATTTGTAATTGTTACACACGGGGATTAAGTTAAACTCTCCTGGCACATCATTGATAGATACTGATACAGGTGCTTGGTCACCTATTTATATGTTTCTAAACCTTGTCTCTTCTCTCTAGCCACATACATTTTGATAATTATACCTTTACTGTGACATTCTTCACAGATATTGTCCACAATGGATTTTAAGACCAGGGAGCTATCATGGAAAAATAAATTGGAACTGGCTTTTCAGGATGATACGGGTGAAATGGGCCCTAATGCAAGAGCCGATATTTTATCATATAAGAGCAAACTTAAATCGCTATCTCATCGCAGATTGAAGCTATGGTGGAATCGGGCATTCCTGGAACAATACCTGACTAAAGGATTAATACCAAGAGGTTTGAGAGTTCAAGTCTTCCCATCCTTTGGAATAGAAGATGAATCCATACGCACACAATGGGAAGCAGCATGTGACATGGCTTCAAAAAAATTCTTGGAGCTCCTAATCAGTCTTGGCACGTATAACATCAACACATTAGATTCAGAGATTAACATCCAACAAGAACAACTGAAGACACTTATTTCCGTGGAGGATTTTGCTAAGTTCTCAGAGGAGATGGAATCTGCTTTCAACAAATGGGAGAAGGACATTTACGATTTCAAAATACGTAAATTACAGAGAGACCAAAAAGATCGGTCCACCAATCAAATATATAAATGGCAAAGGAACACATTTGGAGTTCGCATGGAACGATCCCCATCGGTCTCTTCAATTTCCTCAACTTCATCTATGAGTAACAGGAGTGACATTTCGGGGCGTTTCCAAGCTGATAATCCCAGACAGAAGCGCAAGAGAGACATGGGTCCGATGCGACAACCAAGAATGAAATATGATAGAACAAATGAACAACATAACAGACTGAAGGTAATTAATCTTTCTACTTACCAACTGTCACCTGTAGATCTACAGGTGTTATCAAAAGGTTTAACCTTTGCCCCCTCCTCTCCCTTTCATTTGTTCACAGCAATAAAAGATCTGCATCTTTTCACTCGAAACCTTTTTTTCAAACGTATCTTCTTTAATCATAATGATAATACCCATCTCCCCTTGCAATTGGAAGGCACACAGGACGCCGCAGCAGTCCAAATCCTAGAAGAGCTTATGTCAGAGCAGAACCACTCCACACAGGTAATACCACCTTCCTCCCCGGAATACCAGGCCTCGTCGGCATCTAATATTAATACAGTTCCGACTAGTATTAGACCTAAATCAAGGAAGTTCCCTTCATTTTCAGCATGCCCAACACTTGATGTTTTTGTCAAGGCAGTTACACGAGAGTTCGAGGATATACCTCATTCAGTTTCAAATGATAATCTTTCCCCACAGGAACGGATTAGCCTAAAAAGACTGAGATCCTTGGAGGATATTCAAATCAAGCCAGCGGATAAAGGGGGCAATATTGTATTGTGGCCCACAGATATGTACGTCAGGGAGGCTCAGAGACAACTGCGTGACACAAATTGCTACAAAAAATTGACGTTTAATCCTCTAACTTCTTTCAGATCTCAATTATTGAACATCTTGGAAAAAGCCATTGATGAGCATATAATCTCAAGACCAGTCGCAGAAGCACTTTATGTGAAAGATCCCACCATTTCCACATTATATCTTCTTCCAAAGATTCATAAGAACACCTCAAATCCCCCTGGAAGACCCATTATTTCGGGAAGAGGTAATTTAACAGATAATATCTGTAAATACATTGACTCCATACTACAACCCATGGTATCTAATCTTCCATCCTACTTAAGGGATTCCACTGATCTCCTTCGGCGGTTAGATGGAATCCAGCTTGATCAGGATGACATCCTTGTAACATGTGACGTCGAATCATTATACACGTCAATTAGGCACCAGGATGGCATCGAAGCAGTCTCTTACTTTTTAGGGATGACTGATTACACAGAACCTGAACAGCGATTTATCCTGACATTACTTGAGTTTGTCCTCGGACATAACTTCTTCACATTCAATGGCTCCTTCTTCCTGCAGCTCCAGGGAACAGCCATGGGGGCAGCTTGTGCCCCCTCATATGCCAACTTGTTCCTGGGGCTGTGGGAGAGGGAGCTTTTTCTGTCTGATGATGCATCGATGTGCCGGATCCCTCTTTGGATCCGGTACATCGATGACATACTGTTCATATGGAGGGGCGATCCCACGGATTTGAAGATTTTCATTGATGGCCTTAATGTCAATTCTCGTAACATTAAACTGACCTATGAGTGTAACACCAACTCACTTAATTTTTTAGATGTGTCAGTAACCAGAGATCATCATGGATTCATTCATACGAACATTTACAGAAAGGCGACTTCAGTGAACACTTACCTGCATTACTCATCATCCCATCCGAAACGTGTCTGTCAGGTTCGCTAGGGAGATTGCTGGGACTTCTGGTTCTTCTGGTGGTACCAGCAGCGTTCTCCGAACCCCGGCGCGTATCCGCGCAAACTCCACCTCTCGTCCTGGGCAGCGGCTGCTAAGATCTCGCGCTGTCTAGGAGTTGCTGGGACTTTGAACCTCTGCATGGTGCCTGGTTGTTTCTGCACCATGAGGGGTTAATTCCCAGATGCTGTCCAGCACCTATCAGGTTCTGGAGGTGGAGTTCTGGCTGCATAAATTGCAGCTTCACTGGTCTCCAGTGCCAGTGTTTGAAAATCCCTTTCTCCACCTGGTTGCTGCTAGTTTGTATTGCTCAGTATCTGTATCTATATTGTTGTTAACTCGGCTAGTTTTGGACTTTGACTCTTGCTTACTGATTCTGCTTTTGACGTTCCCTCTAGTTGTGACTCCGGCTTGTTTACGATTCTTTTATGTTCTATGTTTGTCAGTCTGTTTGTATTTTCCCTTATCCACACTTACTCAGAATATTCCGAGTCTTCAAGTAGTCGCCCCACGGTTTAGCGTGGGGGGGCTATAGGAAGGGACAGAGGTTGGGGCAAGCTCAGGGCACACTATCCCCTGTCTTTTGTGTACCCTATCCTAACAGAAACACTGGCCACACATAGGTCTGCATCCTGTATCCGACCTGCTACATTCTCTCCTCCCATGGAGCCTTTGTCAGCTGTGGTCACTCAGGTCCAGACCCTAACTCAGTTTGTTCAGGATCTAGCCTCCCGTCTCCAAATTCAGGAATCTAAGCAGGTTCCGGTGCAGACATCACCGCAGGATCCACTGCCACCCACACCTGAACCTAAGGTTCCTCTCCCTGACATGTTTTTTGGTGACCGTAGGAAATTTTTTTCATTTCGGGAGGGCTGTAAACTTTATTTTTCCTTACGTCCTCGTTCATCGGGCACAGAGATTCAAAGGGTGGGCGTGGTAATTTCCCTGCTGCGTGGGGATCCGCAAAATTGGGCCTTTTCTCTCCCACCTGACTCTCCATCCCGTTCTTCTCTTGACGCTTTTTTTTCTGCTTTAGGCCAGATTTATGACGAACCTGACCGCCGAGCACTTGCAGTTTCCCACCTTAGATCTCTGTGTCAGGGAAAACAGACAGCAGAAGATTATTGTGCCCAGTTCAGACAGTATGTGACTGACTCGCAATGGAATGACTGCGCCCTAAAAGACCAATTTATGTCCGGACTGTCAGACCGAGTACAGGACTTAGTCTTAGCTTATGCTGAGCCTCAGACATTAGATGATGCTATGACTCTGGTCATCCGAGTTGATCGTCGCCTAAGATCCAGGCGATCACCTCGGGTGTCCTCTGACTGTCAGCCAGCGGCCAGTCTGTCTCCAGGTAGTCCAGAATTGGAATCCATGGAGCTGGATAGCATCTCTCCTGCACAGCGGAAGCAACATCGACTGAGACGTCATCTTTGTTTCTACTGTGGAAGCCCTGATCATCTGGTCAACACCTGTTCCAAGAGGCAGCAGCAGGAAAACTTCCGCTCCTAAGCAGTAGTCGGGGGGACTGCTTAGGAGCTCAGGTACTCCCAATTGTGTCTAGAATGCATTTGCCTTGTACAGTTAAGTTTCAGTCTGTTTCCTGCACTGGTCGCGCCTTTTTGGATTCAGGTGCTGCGTCTAATTTAATCGATTACAAGTTTGTCTCTCAGTTTTGCATGTCATTGATTCCATTGTCCACTCCTATCCAGATGTCGGGTGCGGATTTGACCCCTCTACAGGCAGGGTTGATCAAATTCAGAACCCCGCAGATAAAGCTTATGGTAGGAGCTATGCATGAAGAATGGTGTTCTTTCCTAGTTATGGAAAACTTGTCTGAAAATGTCATTCTTGGTCTACCCTGGCTCCGGATCCATAATCCGGTAATTGATTGGGAAACTCTGGAGCTGGTTCATTGGGGTCCTCACTGTAAGGATCACCTGTCCAAAGTTTCATTATGTACAGTAGTAGCGGAAGATCAGAGTCTTCCAGGTTTTCTCTCTGATTACTCAGATGTGTTTTCAAAACCCTTGTCCCAAGTTCTTCCTCCTCACAGGGAGTTTGATTGTAAAATTGACCTTCTTCCTGATGCTAGATTGCCAAAGGGTCGTATATATAACCTGTCAGTACCAGAACGGGAGTCACTGAAGAGTTATATTGATGAGAGTTTGGCAATCGGACATATCCGTCCCTCTGAGTCGCCCACTGGGGCCGGGTTCTTTTTTGTTGAGAAAAAAGATGGTGGTCTACGGCCGTGTATTGATTATCGAGAATTAAATAAGATAACGGTAAAAAACTCAGGTCCTCTCCCCTTGATCCCGGATCTCTTAAATCAGGTTTCTGGGGCCCAAGTTTTCTCTAAATTAGATCTCAGAGGGGCTTATAACCTGATTCGGATCCGAGAAGGGGATGAGTGGAAAACCGCATTTAATACACCTTTGGGGCACTTTGAATACCTGGTTATGCCCTTTGGTTTGAGTAATGCCCCAGCGGTTTTTCAAGGGTTTATGAACTCCATCTTTCATGATTACATCGGTGTGTTTATGGTGGTATATCTAGACGATATTTTGATTTTCTCTCCTGATATGGTTTCTCACCAGCAACATCTCCGCCAAGTACTTACCAGGTTGCGCAAAAACCACCTCTTCGCTAAGCTGGAAAAGTGTGTTTTTTGCGTCCAGAAGGTTTCCTTCTTAGGTTATGTTGTGACTCCCTCTGATGTACAGATGGATCCGAGTAAGGTTCAGGCGCTCACGGACTGGGTTCGGCCTACCAATCTTAAGGCCTTACAACGTTTTTTAGGTTTCGCTAACTATTATCGGAACTTTATAAAGAGCTTTTCCGTGATCGCCAAACCCCTCACGGATCTGACCCGTAAGGGTGCTGATCCGAACAATTGGTCCCCTGCCGCTTACTCAGCGTTTGAAACTCTAAAAGCGGCATTCTCGTCAGCCCCGGTTTTGGTTCAACCTGACCTCTCTCTACCGTTTGTTGTGGAGGTTGATGCCTCCGAGGTAGGAGTAGGTGCAGTGTTGTCTCAGGGGTCCTCCACTCTCACCAGACTTAGGCCCTGTGCATATTTCTCTAGAAAATTTTCTTCTTGTGAGAGGAATTATGATATTGGTAATCGAGAGCTCCTTGCCATTAAGTGGGCATTTGAAGTCTGGCGACACTTTTTGGAGGGAGCTCTTCATCCGATAACTGTGCTCACGGATCACAAGAACTTAGTATACTTGGACACTGCTAAGCGCTTGAACTCACGTCAGGCTAGGTGGGCCTTGTTTTTCTCTCGCTTTAATTTTGTGGTCACCTACCGACCTGGGTCAAAAAATGTGAAGGCTGATGCCTTGTCCCGTAGCTTCGGGACTCCTGAGCTTCCAGAGGCTGCTGACAGTAATATTTTGTCTCCAGGGGTTGTGCTGGCAGCTGTCTCCTCCCACCTCTCCTCTCAAATTTTAGCAGGACAAAGATCTGCACCTAAAGACCTTCCGGAAGGCAAATTATTTGTTCCTCCTTCTTGTCGTTTGAGAGTGTTGGAGGAGACGCATTGCTCGGTATTGGCTGGTCATCCGGGAATGCGGAGTACCTTGGATCTCTTAAAGAGAAGTTACTGGTGGCCTCACATGACTAAGGATGTGCACACATTTGTCCAAGCCTGTCAGGTCTGTGCGCGAGGAAAGACTCCCAGGAGACGTCCTGAGGGGCCTCTTCTTCCGCTTCCAGTTCCCACCAGGCCATGGTCTAACGTGTCTATGGACTTCGTCACTGATCTGCCAGCATCTCAAGGCTGTTCAGTGGTTTGGGTGGTAGTGGACCGTTTCTCTAAAATGGGACACTTTGTTCCATTAAAAAAGTTGCCTTCAGCTGAAGAATTGGCTGAATTGTTTATACAGAATATTGTACGCCTCCATGGTATACCAGATGATATTGTATCAGATAGGGGCGTACAATTTGTTTCCAAATTTTGGCGAGCATTTTGTTCTAGACTGGAAGTTAATTTGTCGTTCTCGTCGGCGTTTCACCCTGAGTCTAATGGTCAGTCCGAGAGAATGAATCAGGAGATGATTCAATATCTGCGACTCTTTGTCTCGGACAGTCAGGACCAGTGGGTGAAATTCCTTCCGTTGGCAGAATTTGCTATTAATAACCACTGTAGTTCGTCCACACAGGTATCTCCGTTTTTCTGCAATTATGGTTTTCATCCACGTTTCTCTTTTTCATCTGTGCCTGTCTCTAATATTCCTCGAGCGGAAGCTATTACATCCAAGTTGCGCTCGCTCTGGTCACAAGTTCGGGAGAATATTCAGAGGGCACAAAATTCTATGGTCCAACAAACTGAAAGAAGGCGCACTAAATCTGATACGTTTGTGGTGGGGGATAAAGTGTGGTTATCAACAAAAAACCTTAAATTGAAGGTCCCCTCTTTGAAGTTTGCGCCCAGGTTTGTGGGTCCGTTTGTTGTTACTCATATTGTTAACCCGGTTTCCTTCAAGATTACACTTCCAGCAGGGTGGCGGGTCCATAACACCTTCCATAAGAGTCTTCTGAAGCGCTATGTTGAGCCTGTTTTGCCTCTTTCTGACCCTCCTTCTCCATCTATTGTGGAGGGGAATCTGGAATTTGAGGTGGAAAAGGTGGTGAATTCCAGATGGGTAGGTAACTCCCTGCAGTACCTGGTCCATTGGAAAGGTTTTGGTCCTGAGGATAGGTCTTGGGTTCCGGCTAGAGATGTTCATGCTCCACGGTTACTCAGGTTATTTCATCAGACCTACCCTCAGTAGCCATCTTTAAGATCTAGGGGTCCGAAGGCCCCCCGTCAGGGGGGGGGTACTGTCAGGTTCGCTAGGGAGATTGCTGGGACTTCTGGTTCTTCTGGTGGTACCAGCAGCGTTCTCCGAACCCCGGCGCGTATCCGCGCAAACTCCACCTCTCGTCCTGGGCAGCGGCTGCTAAGATCTCGCGCTGTCTAGGAGTTGCTGGGACTTTGAACCTCTGCATGGTGCCTGGTTGTTTCTGCACCATGAGGGGTTAATTCCCAGATGCTGTCCAGCACCTATCAGGTTCTGGAGGTGGAGTTCTGGCTGCATAAATTGCAGCTTCACTGGTCTCCAGTGCCAGTGTTTGAAAATCCCTTTCTCCACCTGGTTGCTGCTAGTTTGTATTGCTCAGTATCTGTATCTATATTGTTGTTAACTCGGCTAGTTTTGGACTTTGACTCTTGCTTACTGATTCTGCTTTTGACGTTCCCTCTAGTTGTGACTCCGGCTTGTTTACGATTCTTTTATGTTCTATGTTTGTCAGTCTGTTTGTATTTTCCCTTATCCACACTTACTCAGAATATTCCGAGTCTTCAAGTAGTCGCCCCACGGTTTAGCGTGGGGGGGCTATAGGAAGGGACAGAGGTTGGGGCAAGCTCAGGGCACACTATCCCCTGTCTTTTGTGTACCCTATCCTAACAGTGTCCTGAATGCCATCCCTATTGGACAGTTTCTGAGGATTAGGAGGCTTTGTTCCACGGACTCCCAATTCGAACAGCAAGCTCTTGACCTGCAACGCAGATTCTTGGATCGAGGGTACAGCAGACGTTCCATCAAAAGAGCCTACAGACGGGCAAGACATACCGACCGTTCAACTTTACTTCATTCACAACCATCTCAACAAAAATCCGCTGTTCAGCCACCACGGTTCATAACCCCTTACCATGATCAGTGGAAAATGATGATCAATGCCCTAGAGAAATTTTGGCCTGTTTTGAGGTCTGACCCAATTCTTAGACAAATTGTGCCTAAATATCCAGCGACCGCCCCGAAAAGAGCTCCGAATCTCCGAGACCTGATGGTCAGGAGTTACCTGACCCCCACTCAATCTCAACCACGGATATTCGGGGCTACCACACCCAAACCAGGCAGCAAACCATGTGGGCGCTGTATAGCCTGCCCCAATATGGAAACAACAATGGTTTTTTCTAATTTGAAAGGTGGACGCGAGTATAAGATCAGGCACAAAATAACATGTGACACAAGAGGTGTGATCTATTTTGCACATTGCCCATGCCCTCAAATTTACATCGGCATGACGACTCGGGAGCTGCGAGTCAGAATCAGGGAACACGTCAATGATATTTCCAAAGCAACAACTACGGACCTCTCTCAGAGTGATAAACTGAAACCGATTCCTCGCCATTTTAAAAAGTATCATTCCTGCAATCCAAATCTCTTGCAGATTCGGGGCATTGATCACGTTAACCTTGACATGCGTGGAGGGGCATTAAAACAGAAACTACTACAGACGGAGTCCAAATGGATTTGGACTCTGAATACAGTGCACCCAGCAGGTTTAAATGAAAATTTTGGCTTCTCTGCATTCCTATAAGACACCCACATAATCTGCTCGATACGAGCTATTTTCGCATCGGCCCATTTCACCCTGTTCAGAATGTTCATGATCTAATTTTTTTAATTATTTTTAACTTTTCATTTTAGATAAGTGTTCTAGGTTGTATATATTATAAGGTATTTGTAATTTTCTGCATGGTAGACCATCCAGCCCAGTTTTGGCTATTTGACCCCAATGAGTGCCTTAGGAGAGGCTTGCTGATTAACATGTGTTGACCACAATCTCTCAGTTTTAAAATTTATAGATTCATGCTAAGTTCACGTGATGTCGCTACAAGTACGCTACCTTTATCCCAGAGATAGGTGTATTGATCAACAACAATCCACTCTCCATTCTTGCGAATTGAGTAAGTATGCCCGCACCCGCTACACTTTCCCTCACTAGGTTTGTCACTGTTGTGTTTGTTTGCACCCATTTTCACACGTTTCGGTCACGCCACGCGCCTCTTCCACAGGTGACTTTTATCATCATTAGCATTTCATTGGTTAGTCAGTATTTAAATTCTGGGTTAGGCATTTCCAACATCACCCCTTGAGAAAGACCGGCGGGTTGAAACGCGCGTTGGGGCAAATTCAGTGACCAGGTAATTATGGATACAGCTTTGGTATTTTTCAGCTATGCTAATCGCTAAGCACTAATGACTATTTCAGTCATCTGATGATGCATATGTTGATTCCATTTTACTACTGCTATTTGTTCAGGTACACTTATTGCTATAACGCTTTGCACTGACTATGTTTTTCCATATGTCCTTTACTCTGCAGTATGTAGTTTCTGTATTCCATGATACCTGGTCTATATGATCTTCTGTTTCCTGTAACCAGTGTTCCTTTTATTGTTTCATATATGTTTTTAATCTAATAACATTGTAACCAATAAACTTTTTGTACTTCTTATATCTAATTGTTTTTGAACCTTTATTCACTTCCCCCCTTTTTTGCTTTCTGATTTGTAATTGTTACACACGGGGATTAAGTTAAACTCTCCTGGCACATCATTGATAGATACTGATACAGGTGCTTGGTCACCTATTTATATGTTTCTAAACCTTGTCTCTTCTCTCTAGCCACATACATTTTGATAAGCACATGGAGCAGCCAATACATGGAGCAGCTGTCAGTCAAGCACTGGGGGTGTGGTTGTACCTCCCACCCATGAATAAGCTGGACAGCTTGAATATGCTAATGACTCATTGGACATTTCACAAGTCATTTGCATACAGCTTTAGGACCTCATTGCTTAAGTTTACATTCTCTTTAAATCCACCAACAAGCAAAGTAAAGGCATGTAGCACTGTATGGTGGATTTTTTTTTTTTCACTTTGCTTGTTAGTTGATTTAATGGGGTTGTCTCAGTTTTGAAAAATATGTCTGCTTCCGGAATCCTTCCAATATAGTCCCATGTACCGTGGCTACATCAAGTATTCAGACCCCTTTACATTTTTTACTCTTTGTTGCATTGGTAATTAATGCTCATTAATGTACAGTCTGCACCTTTGCTATTTTAGCTGTGTGCTTAGGGTCATTGTCTTGTTGAAAGGTGAACCCTTAGCCCAGTGTGAGGTCCAGAGCACTCTGGAAGAGGTTTTTTTTATCCAGGATATCTCTGTACTTGGTCACATAATTTTTTTTCTTTCAATTCCAACCAGCCAACCTGTCCCTGCACCTGAAAAACATGTCCATAGCATGATGCTTCCACCACTGTTTCACTGTTGGGATTATTTTTGTCAGGTAATGAGCAGTAACTGGTTTTCTCCACGCATACCACTTAGAATTGACACCAAAAAGTTAAATTTTCATCTCATCAGACAAAAGAATATTATTTATCATAGTCTGGGAGTCCTTCATGTGTTTTTGCAAACTTATTACAGGCTTGCAGTGAGGTGAGACTTCTGTCTACACACATATATAAAGCCCCGACTGGTGAAGGGCTGCAATGATAGTTCACTTTGTGAACTTTCTGCCAACTCCCTACTGCTTCTTAAGACCTCAAACACAGTGCTCTTCAGGTCCCTTCAAGCCAAGTCAAGGAAGAGTTGTGGTCGGCCCAGATTTCATTTAAGGATTATGGAGGCCACTGTGCTCTTAGGAACCTTAAATGCTGCAGAAATTCTTTTGTAACCTTGGCCAAATCTGTGCCTTGCTAGAATTCTGTCTCTGACCTCCTTGGGCAGTTCCTTAGACCTCATGATTCTCATGTACTTTGACATGCACTGTGAGCTGTGAGGTCTTAAATAGACAGGTGTGTGCCTTCCCTAATCAAGTCCAATCAGTTTAATCAAACACAGCGGAAGGACCATCTTAAGGAGTTTCATAAGGAAATGTACAATTAAATATGAGTGTCACAGGAAAAGGTCTTAATATTTATGATCATGTGATATTGCAGTTTTTCTTGTTTAATAAATTAGCAAAACTATCTACATTTCTGTTTTTTCTGTCAAGATGGGGCAGAGTGTGCATTAATGAACAAAAAAAAGAACTTTTGATCTTGCCAATTGGCTGCAATAAAACAAAGATTGAAAAATGTAAAGGGTTCTAAATACTTTCTGTACCCACTGCAAATACATTCCTTCTGTCCTGCAAGTCTGTGACATAGGACATGCAGTTCTATGTAAATGTATCCCTCCTATTCCTCCAGCTTTCTAACTGTAGTGCAATTTAACTTCATCCATACAGCCCCATGTACATAAACCCTTCCTGTCTCTTCAGTCCCAATAATTCCGGAATCCTTTCTGCGTATAGAAACATGTTTAACATATTTTATGCAAGCCAATTTGCCAAAGACTAGGTGCCCTCTTTCAATGGCTTACTACTTCTATGCTTAGGCTTAAAAAATTATTGTATCATCCCACTAATTAGATCTGATGTTGTATAGGTTCAATAGCTGCATATTACTTAGTGCAAATATTCTAAGCTCAAAAGAAGAAGGCCATGTGCACTAGGGGCTCCATTTGGTTGTGTCGACCATTTATCATCATAAGACATATTACTTAGTGAACTTTTCTACCTTTTCCGACGGCAAACATAAAAATATAAAATTGTAATTTTTTTGGTGGACAATCAACAACAAGCGGTACACAATTGTGAAATGGAACGAGATTTAATGGATATTTTAAACCTTTTGTAAAAATAATAAATTGAAAAGCGGGGTGTGCAATATTATTCGGCCCCCTTAAGTTAATACTTTGTAGCGCCACCTTTTGCTGGGATTACAGCCGTAAGTCGCTTGGGGTATCAGGTCTCTATCAGTTTTCAACATTGAGAGAATTAAATTCTTGCCCCTTCTTCCTTGGAAAACAGCGGCAGCTCAGTGAGGTTGGATGCAGAGCGTTTGTGATCAGCAGTTTTCAGCTCTTTCCACAGATTCTCGATTGTATTCGGGTCTGGACATTGACTTGGCCATTCTAACACCTTGATACATTTATTTGTGAACCTTCCATCGTAGATTTTGCTTTATGATCGGGATCATTGTCTTGTTGGAAGATAAATCTCTGTCTCAGTCAGGCCCAACCCATGATGTTGCCACCACCATGTTTGACAGGGGGATGGTGTGTTCAGGGTGATGAGCTGTGTTGCTTTTACACTAAACATATCATTTGGCATTGTGACCAGAAAGTTTGATATTGGTTTCATCTGACCAGAGCACCTTCTTCCACATGTCTTGTATCTCCCAGGTGGCTTGTGGCAAACTTAAACTAGACTTTTTATGGATATCTGTGAGAAATGGCTTTCTTCTTGCTACTCTTTCATAAAGGCCAGATTTGTTCAGTGCATGACTGATTATTGTCCTATGGACAGACTCTCCCACCTCAGCTGTAGATCTCTGCAGTTCATCCAGAATGATCATGGGCACTGCACTGAAAGTAAAGAGGCTGAATATTATTGCACACCCCACTTTTCAGTTTTATTATTTTTTAAAATATCCAATACATTTTGTTCCACTTCACAATTGTGTCCCATTTGTTGTTGATTCTTTACTAAAAAATTTCAATTTTCTAACTTTGTGTTTGAAGCCTGAAATGTGGCAAAAGGTTAAAAAGTTCAAAGGGGCCGAATACTTTCTCAAGGCACTGAATACAGATGCCCAGAAAAATAGCACAGGAAATGCGAATGCAATGTTCAATTTTGGACGACTGCTTGAATCCCCCACATTATAAACTGCCACTACCTCAAGGCTCACTGATCTGCCACCTGATGCAGTATTTTCATTCCACCTCATTGGCAGTTGCAGCCCTGCGTATGGGTATTTAAGCACAAGGGACCAGAATCCACAATGTGCAACATAAACCGAAGCAGTGCCGTTTAGGTCTGCTCATTCCTAGTCAGGACCATCAACATCATCACAAGTCCTTTAGCCACCAGTAAATGTCATCAGCCTAAATGCTATTTTCAACTTAAAAGACCTTGCATGAGGTCACAAATATGTGACCAAACTCTGATGTGTAAGGAGCGAATCTACAATTTACAGGAAAGCGTGGTGGATCGTAGGAAGGGGGCTTTTGCAAAATGCTGATGGTAATAGAAGGTAAAGAGAGAATTTAGATAAAGAAGATCATTCTGAGGTCAATATGACGGTACAGAAAGATGGGGAGAAGGAGGTGCTGGCTGGAGAAAGACAGGTGCATGGGGTACCGAATGGAGAATGAGGTGGTCATGGGATGCAGAAATTAAAAGAGAAGGACATGGGTACCAGGCATGGTTGAGTGGGTATGGGGTTACAATGGAGAAAGAGGGACATGGATGTCTGGAGAAAGAGGTGTTATTATTATTTGCTAAATAAATAATGTGTGATATATATTTCCTTCAAAATTTCTCTTTACAAGCCTATTACTTCATTATTACCAGAGTGGACCTTCAGATAAAAGATTGCATGATACCATGAACTAGCAAAACCTAATTTCTCTTATAAAGTCTGTCATCTACTCCACCCCCACCTCAGTATGTTGTGGTTCTATTTCCTTCAGTGACCTTCAATTGTCTAGCAATATTGCAGGACAGGAAATGTCGCTTTTGTTATACCAGAACTTGTAAGACACTTCAGTGTCCAGCTGTAGTATATATCTTGACTGGACTGTGACCCCAGGAGCATTTGCCTAATCAAGTCAATAAAATTTCAACCTACCTTCTAAATCCAGTAATTATTGCACTTTCTATTACTCCCAAGACATTCTATTGCGCTTAGTCAAGGCTAAGTCCATTGCCCTCATGCAGCAAAGCTGAGGTGGACAGATGTGTCAGAGCTGAGGTGGACAGATGTAGCAATCCTGAGATGAAAAAATGTATCAGTGTTGTGTTGGACAGATGTAGCTATGCTGAGATGGACCGATGTATCAGTGCTGTGGGCGGACAGATGTAGTAGGCTGAGGTAGACACCTGCTCTGCTACATCTGTCCACTGATTTCAAAGGGTGGCTGTGGGCTTCTAAAAGGGCATAATTCATGCAGCATACACATCACTGCTCTGCTTATGCTGTTCCTCAGGTCAAGCTCACTCCATCTGACATGAGTGAATGCACAGCACAGAGTGGTCACATGTTATTGTGACTTACATAGCAAGGTTGGCCATTTCAGGTAACTGAGTGTGCATTGTTTTCATACTATATGGGGCAGATTTATCAAGCAGTCTGAAAGTCAGAATATTTCCAATTGCCCATGGCAACCAATCACAGCTCCCCTTTAAAATATTCATGAGCACTGGTGAAATGAAAGCTGAGCTGTGATTGGTTGCCATGGGCAACTGGAAATATTCTGACTTTCAGACAGCTTGATAAATCTGCCCCTATGTGTTGCAAAATTGCAAAAAAGTGTCGATTCAGACAATTTCTGTTATGGGGTTCATCACCGGGAATAATCATTATTGTATTTTGATAGATACAAAAATGTGCAGCACCTGATTTTTTTCTGTTTATTTATTTTGTATATAAAAGTTAAAAAAAATTCAAAAATTATATTTTTTTCAAATTTGTATTTATTTTTGCCTGTAGTACACCATTACAGATCAGAGTCTGTATCAGACTCCAGGCTGCCATTACAACTCATCAACAACCTCAAATGACATCTTGGATGCACTGATCGGAATTTTAAGATGGTGGTAACCACCAGGAGATGTTAGGTGCTGTGGTTGAGCCTGGGCCCTTAACAGGTTACCTGTTAAAGGCCAGTGTCAGCTGTTTAATACAGCTGACAACTGCTGTGTATGGAAAGTGCTCAGCCCAGGAGCGCTCTTTCTACACCAACTACTGCCCCACGACATACTTTAAATTTAAATAGTTTAAAATTTTATTTAACAAAAAGTCATCTACAAGTGAACAAGACCAAAGTATATTTAGTGCATATGTCTCTGGAGTGTATACAGGCGGTCCCCTACTTAAGCACACCCAACTTATAGACGACCCCTAGTTACCAACTGACCTCTGGATGTTGGTAATTTTCTGCATTTTAGCCTTAGGCTACAATAAACAGCTATAAACAGTAATTAAAGGTGTCAACAATTAAGCTTTATTGCTATTCCTAGTTCTTATGAGAATCCAGCATTTTTAAAATCCAATTGTTAGAGAGACCAAAAAAAAATTTGCCTGGGGTTACAATGATAAAGTATACTGTTCCGATTTACATACAAATTCAACTTTAGAACTGACCTATAGAACCTATCTTGTACGTAAAACATGGACTGCCAGTATATGGTATGTGTGTATTGTGAAGCCCTTGGTTACATCTGATGCATGACAACCCAAGGCCTCATGTGGCTGTAGTGTGTCAGCAGTTGATGCGTGATGAAGGCATCGATGCTAGTAACTGACTTGCCTGTTCCCCAGACCTGAATACAATTGAGCATACGTGGGTTATCCACAAATGCCACATTGCACCAACTGTCCAATAGTTGGCAGGAGATTCCTCAAGAGAATATCCACTGCCTCATCAGCCACATTCCCAACAGTCCAATGGCCCTCCTTCCCTTCCGTAAGCAGTTTCTACTGCATTTTTTTAGGGTGACAGGTCTTCTTTAAGACAAATTAAACACACTAGGTTAAAAGAAATTAGGCTGTAAAAAAACTATACAGATAAAAGCTAAATCTGTCTCAAAGGGGGTTATTTCTAATTAGGCGGCTCCTTGTGACAGCTCCATGTCTGTATTTGGAGCTCTTATGCACATTACATTCATTCAAGTGGCTTTGGCCCTTTACAAAATGTTCTTAGGTTTCTGTCTGGAATTTTTTTTTCAAAAAGTTGCAAAAAAGTCTCAAAATGCATAAAAAGCCCCAGCACATACGCAACTTTTTATTTAACTTTTTGCAAAAGTCTCAAGTATCATGAATCTTTCTTTGCACTGCCTTGCAGTAGCAATAGTTTTACATTTTTTTTAGATAAATAAAGTGGCATAAATAGTGCTTTGTGACTTTTTAACAGTCCGAAAAAACCTCATTGCGACTTTTTTGGAGATTTTTTTAATTCCAAATAACGCCCAAAAACACTAATGATAAATAACCCATAGTGCAGTGATGGCGAACCTTTTAGAGACCGAGTGCCCAAGCTACAACCAAGACCCACTTATTTATCGCCAAGTGCCAACACAGAAATTTTATTTGTGATTTATACTCCCTGCTCTGTCACTTTCATTCATACCAGCACCTGAGGACTCTAATTAAGCAGAAAATAGAAGAAAGTTGGATGATTATTGTAGCTTCCCTCCAGTGTCCCATAAACAGGAAGAGTTGTCAGGGCTGGAGCAGGAGCTACAATGATAATCCAGATCTGTCCACACCTTCC
Organism: Engystomops pustulosus; assembly: GCF_040894005.1. Classification (NCBI taxonomy): domain Eukaryota; kingdom Metazoa; phylum Chordata; class Amphibia; order Anura; family Leptodactylidae; genus Engystomops; species Engystomops pustulosus. The sequence goes on from NC_092411.1 coordinate 99,765,595, forward strand.
CACTCCTCCAGTAGTCCCAGGTAGCGCTGTCACTTTATAATAGCTCTGTCCTGGGCTGTCTGTAACTTCAGGAAGATACCTGGAGTCATCTCTGGTGATGGCCTGAGTGCCCACTCAAAGGGCTCCGAGTGCCACCTCTGGCACCCGTGCCATAGGTTCGCCATCACTGCCATAGTGGGTTAAAATAAAGGGATTTGGAAGAAAATGGATTCCTTGTGAAAGTTAAAGATAGAAAAAAAGGTTCATTCACATGGAGGTAAGCTTGCGGCCGTACATACGTCCGCCATATACAGCACAAGGTGCACGTAGCGATACAGTGGCACACACTTGCACCGTACTGGCACCATACCACTTCGTACATGGGGAAAAGATAGGACACGTCCTATGCAGCTCTATGGAGAGGGTAGGGGTCACCCCTCCTCCTCTCTAGTGCGGCGGACGTGTTCTTGTGAATGTAGCCTAAGTTCTTTTAATTTTATTTTACATTTGGATCAACACTAAAAGTTATATCAAGGTCTCTGCTGCCTTTTCTGTGGTCTGTGGTAAAGCAACAGTTTACACTTCCTTACTGTGTGTAAGAATAGAACAGTACAGGAGAGCACTTCCTCCATCTCAAGTATTAACACATAATGCACAGTATGAAATATAAGGTACAGTGAACTATTCAATAAAGGGGTATTCCCATTTCAGCAAATAAATGATATTATTTGTATAATGAATAGTTTTCACTACTAATGAATATACTTTCTTTATCAATTCCGTTACAGTTTTCAAGATCTCTGCTTGCTGTCATTCTATAGAAAGCTTCATTGTTTATTTCCAGTAGACAGAAATCTGACCATGGTCACACAGATACACAGCTCTTTATATCACAGTGCTGATTACTTTCTGTGATATGAAGGAGCCGCACACCTGTGTGACCAGGGTCAGATTTCTGTCCACTGGAAATAAACATATACGTTTTCTATAGAAGGACAGCAAGCAGAGATTTAGAAAACGTAAGGAACTGATACAGAAAGTATATGGGAAAATGTATTATTTTTCATCATGCAAACAATAAAAATAATTTGCTGAAATGAGAATACCCATTTAAGGTATGGTTATCTTTAAAGAGGACTTTTCACCCCAGAAAACCAACCCACCAAATGTGCCCCCCATAATCCTCCCCCCAGCCCCTTTCTCCCTAGCCAATTTTTTTATTTATGTGCAGTAAATTTATTTAAACTGATCCGACCTCTTACCAAATAAGAGGTCGGATCGTGTATCTGGTGTGCTGGCAGTCGGCCTTATTCATAAGGCAACCGGCCGACACACCCCCTAGGGATGGCTAGGGAGAAAGGGGCTGGGGGGAGGATTATAGGGGCACATTTGGTGGGTGGGTTTTCCAGGTTGACAGGTCCTCTTTAAGGTAAAGGTACATGAGTTATTACCCCAGGAGCATTGTATGATAATAGAAAACCATATAATAGTATGCTGCTAGTTTTAAGACCTGAAACCAGGCTCCATATAAGAAAACTGAAGGAATGACTCTTACTTTAAAAAAAAACTGCTCTTTTGTTTTTGTTTCTAACTTTATTAGTCAAAAAAGTGATTTGCATTTTGACTTATTTCTTATTGATTTTTTTCTAATTGCAGAGAAAATATGTAGACTGAATAGCAAGTGGAATTGTGGATTACTTTGTGGTTGGAATGGTAGGAAGTGAAACATGTCTTTTTAAGGTACAGAAAAGACATTTCATAAAGGAGGCTTTACCTGTTACATTTTTATAAAGGCTTCTTCTTTTCTGCTGCTTCAGACAGTGCTCCACTATATCACAGGTGAGTATAACTAAGATTTCTAGTCATTCCCTTTTCCCATATAGATAGTACAGTGCAGAATAGCAATAAAACAGATTAAGATTATGCTGTAGAAATCCTTACTTATGTATAAAATGCAGTGCTATATAACTATCAAAATAGATGTAATACACACAAATAACATGTGTTTACTTCATATCATTTCAGGTGTGTTTTCTTAGGTGATATTTTAGTTTGGTTATCTGAGTTGATCCCTGCTTTGCTTTGCTATGCTCATGTTGGCATATTTTGGGTATGCAACCCATGCTTGGAAGTTACTTTTCTTATGGTCTATCTAGAATTGCAAACTTAGTTTAGTATCAATATGTATCTTGTTTATGCCTCTATACAGTTCTGCTCACAACATTGTTAACCATGTGCTATATTGCTCATCAGGATGTCTCCATACATATTATCTGCTCTACATGCCACATAATGCACATTGCTCCCACTATACATATAAAAATATATAAATTCACCACCTGAATGAATTTATATACTGTACAGCATCCCTGTGGTTATTCACTTATTGAAAATTCATAAGCACAGAATTGCGGCATCCACAAAAAGTAGTCAAAAAGTCAGTATTGTATCTGTTTTATTTCATACCTTTATGGTATGTAATCTGTTTTTTTTCACATCCTCAAAAAATTATATTTACTTAGTTGGCAAAATCCAAGAAAAAAAACCTCCTCACGTGGATGTAATCCATCTGCTATCCATTCTACTGGAGTCTGTGGTCTGCAAATGTAAAGGAAATAATGCATGAGCCAATTGTCTTCCAATGGACTGATGGGTTGGGGGAAAATTGGACACGCTAAAAATAAACAATTAAATGGTTAGTTTTAAGGGCTTTTTGAATGAACAAAAGTTAGGCCCCATCAATGGGATAGAGCCCAACCTGTTGATCAGTGGGGGTGTCAGTGATGAGACCCCCACAGATCTCAAAAAGAAGGGGTCCAATGGTGTCTCATGTACCTCGGTCAGACCCCTCGTCGCTCCAGGATAGTAATGGAGCAAACGACTGTGCATTAATCTCTATGGAGCTGACAGAGATTGGTGAGGGGACTATACAGTTTCCCCTTTTAATATATATATAAAAAGGGCCCCCTATTTGTTAACCAAAGATAGTGATCCTCCCTACCCTAGTACTTTGCAGTTCCTACGTTAATGTGGGCAGTTATAAAATAAGAAAAATTACTCATTCAATCATGTCTGTGACACTGTTAAAGAGCCTATTGAAAGGTCCAATTGTATGCAGCCATCTGATGTATAAATGTATTGTGGATGTGATGCTTTTCAGCGCAGCAGCGCCACCTGGTGGACAGCGGAGGAACTGCCTTAATGAATCCCGGCCGGGCCCGAATCCAGTGCAGAGATCGCAACGCTGGATCGCGAATGGACCGGGTAAGTAAATCTGCCCCAAAGTGTCAGAATGGAACATATTGGCAGATATTATAGAGCTGTGTATAGTCACCAAAAATGATTGTAAACTGCATATTATGAGGGTTTTTAGAAGTGGCTTATACTTTACTTTAGAAGCTGTTAACTCCATTAGCCTATAGGTTAAAGTACTGTATATGTATTTTTATTCTACAGAGCAGCAGGTGTACTATTGACACATAGGGGCAGATTTACTTACCCGGCCCATTCGAGATCCAGCGGCGCGTTCTCTGCACTGGATACGGGTCCGGCCGTGATTTATGATGGCAGTTCCTCCGTCGTCCACCAGGTGGCGCTGCTGAGCTGAAATGCATCTGATCGCGCCAGAATACACCGAGCTGGACCAGGTGAAGGTAAGCGTGTCCCAAGCGACACATTTTCGGTTTTTAAATGCGGCGGTTTTTCCAAATACGTCGAGTTTTCGTTCGGCCACACCCCCTGATTTCCGTCGCGCGCATGCTGGCGCCGATGCGCCACAATCCGATCGTGTGCGCCAAAATCCCGGGGCAATTCAGGTACAATCGGCGCAAATCGGAAATATTCGGGTAACACGTCGGGAAACCGCTAATCGGGCCCTTAGTAAATGACCCCCTTAATGTATACTTTTGCATGAAAATGCATTTTTGCAACAAAGTTTTAATAAAATTCTTTTACTGTTGAGCTACTTTAGCTGCCACTAAATGTTTCACATTATAAAGCAAATTTCTTTTTCCTCCTATCCTAGATCACCACAGCAAAATGACTTTGTATACTTGTATTCTATTGGGTAAGTACAGATTACTGGCATACGCCATATATTATATGATGATGGTAGAAGCTTAGTAAATTATTAAACAGATTTACTATATAGCACAAATTATAATCCAAATAGGATGACTGGTATGTTTTCTTTCTGTTTTAGCTGGACTTGTCATGCTTGTGTGCAGCAATGGTATTTATTTAATTTCATCATTTATAATAGTAACTGAAAAAAATCAATGTATAACTTATTCTATTGCATATTGTATTGACAGAACATATGAATGTGTATAAAGATAACTATATGTATGGAATGTATTACAACCAATTGACAAGCTTTTATTTTGTTTTTTTTTTTTAAGATTTTTAAATACATACTATACAAATTCCAAACGACACAAAAAATACAAAACAACATAAAACATACACAATATAGCATGTCTCTACTTTATTGCGTTCCTCAAATTCTATCAACTCTGATGTTCCCTATACAAGCATTTATTTTGAATACACATTAATAGGACATTTTTAGAAATTACACTTTTGGGGTAAATGTTTAGCCAAAATTATGGAAAAAATATCTTATAGCATGATAGGGAGAAGCAATAGAAGAAAAATTATCTTAAAAGGTTTGTATTAACATTAACATTCAGCCCCAATCCATCTACTGCTTGGAATATGGGAGGGATTGGAAAGCAGGTTATTATGGAAGAGACTGCCTAGCTTGAAATGAGGTGTGGATAACTGAAATGTTATAAATCTAGCCTAAAACTGCAAGCTAAGTCAGCATAGTCAGAAAAACTTTTGTTAAACTTGTGTACACTCAAAAAATGTATTCTTAAAAAGTATTCTAATATTTAGTTTCAATTTTCAATGTATAGATTTCAATTGCTTTTCTAAAAAATGTTATATTAATAAAGAGATTTATTATATGTGATATTAGAGATATTTTGGTATAGTACTATGTAGCTGATACGTTCCTAATTTATACAGAGATAGCTATATATGGAAAATATAGTTAAGCAACTATGCAGATGTACAAGGCCACCAGTTTTATGATGCCAAAGAAATGGTTAACTAGGGGAGTGTACCACCATGAATTGCAGGACTAGTACAGTCTAGTACCTCAAAAATAATATTTCATTGAGTTAATAACGGCATAAAGGAATGCAGCACAGCACAAGATTAAAGGAAATGTACTACCAAGATGAGGGATTGTAAATCAAGCACTGACAAACTGGTGTATGCCCCCTCTGGCAGGATCTGCTCCTATTTTAGCTTCTTATGCTCTTGTTTTTATGAAAAAAAACTTTAAGAACTATGCAAATGAGTCTAATTTGAAGCCTGAAGCCCCTCAGGTACATTTGTATAATTTTAATCCCTTAACAATCTGGCCCTTTTTTGTTTTTTGCATTTCCATTTATCACTCCCCACCTTCAACAATCTATAACTGTTTTATTTTTCCACGTAAAGAGCTGTGCGACGGCTTGTTTTCTTTGTAACAATTTGCACTTCATAATGATGGTATTGATTATTCCATGCTGTGTACTGGGAAGCTGGAAAAAATTCATAATGCAGTGAAATTGATGAAAAAATGCATTTGTTGGGGGCTTGAATTTTATAGCTTTCATCATGCGCCCCAAATAACATGTCTACTTTATTCTTTGGGTCGGTGCGATCACAGGGATACCAAATTTAAGTTTTATAATGTTTTCATACATTTACAAAAATTAAAACCTGGTGTCATTTTTTGCTCCTTTTGATGATGTTTTCAATGCTGCCATTTTAAGGACTGTAAGGCCTTTTGATCACTTTTTATTGAAATTTTTATATTTTTCAAAATGGTAAAAAAGTGACATTTTTGACTTTGGACGCTTTTTCCCATTAAGGGGCTAAACGCCGGATAGAACCATTTTTATATTTTGATTGATTGAACATTTTGGGACGCACTTATACCTGATGTGTTTAAGATTTTTACTGGTTATTTATATCAGTTCTAGGGAAAGTGGGTAGATTAGTATTTTTAGGGATTTTTAATTTAACTTTTTTTTTTTTACTATTTTTCAGAACCCCTAGGGTACTTTAACCCTAGGTTGTCAGATTGATCCTACCATATACTGTCATACTACAGTACGGCAATATATGGGAATTTTGCTCATCATTCATTAAAATGTGCAAATTGCACATTGTAATGAAATGGTTAAAATGAGAGAGCCTTGGGTCTTCGTATGACCTGAGGCTGTCATGTAACCAGATTGCCACTCCCCAATGACGTCATGGGAAGCGATGATCTTCACCAAGGTTGCGGTGCCCATCTTTGCTGACGGCAATGGATGGGTTAACACCCGTGATCGGTCCAAGCCTGTGAGCCCTCTCCATTCTCCAGCAGCCGACACATGACGTATTAGTATGTCACACATTGGTAAGGGGTTAAACAAGGGCACAGGAAGCTAAAAGAAGAATAGATTCCTGCAAAGGGGACACACACCAGCATGTAGGTGTGCTTACTTTACAATCCTTAATCTTGGTGTTAGATTTCCTTTCAGTGAACCTCCACTGAGCGACATTTCAATTAAAAAGTAGTCTTTGTCTTGCTGCAATCCTTTTGCTAGGTATTGGATTACATATGAACCATTACTAAGATCAGCTAGCTTTAGGCACCCTCCACACCTGATACAACTCTGAAGGGTATGATGTCCACATTTCCCACTAATGAAAAGCAATCTCTTCCAGATAATATCGCACCACCAATCCTCAGAGCATCACCTCATTATGATTTCTACTACAAAGGAGAATCTGTGACTCTGACCTGCAACACCCCTAGTGAATACCTGAAGGCTCACTTTAGTTTTTATAAGAACTCAGAATGTATCCCAACAGACAATACAACCATCTATAATATCCAAGGCATGGACTACTCTGATATTGGGAAATACTACTGTGACTTCTGGTCTGGCAAATCTTCATCTCCTAGAAGTAATGAAATATTGCTATTATTTTCTGGTAAGCATCTGTTCATCTCCAGTCCTTCAATTTGTTGTCTATTTTCTGTGCTTGGCAAGAGATAGCAAGCGCAGAGCCCAGACATTTCCAACACTCCATGGAGCTTAAAAGAAATCTATCATCAAAATCTATCATGATAAAACCAGGGACACTTACTCATAGATACAGGTTCTGTAATCTTCTAATATTTGTTATCCATGACCTCCTTCCTTCAAAAATCAACTTTTAAAATTATAATAATGAGTTTGAAGGGCTGCTGGAGGTATTATAAGAGCCCTTCCCTGCTGTAGCTTCACAGGCTGTTACACTGTGCAAGAGCATATTCCCCATCCCACTTTGTGTTGAAGCATCCTCTGCTGCAGTGACATTACAGCAGGCAGAGCTAGAGGGAAAAGCTGAGGGAGAAGAGAGGAAAGTGGAGACTGTGTAGCCTGTGCAGCTGCAGCACAGACCACAATACAGTTAACATCAACCACCAGGATGAAGGATTGTAAACCAAGCACACTTACACACTGGTGCGTGCCCCTTCTGGCAGGATCTGCTCTTCTTTTAGTTTCTTTTGCCCTGTTTTTTTTAAAAGCCTTTAAAATTATGCAAATGATTTGGATTATTAACATGCAGTGTAAAGATGCATTATACTGTATATGCTTTGTGTATATATGCCAATATACTGACACTTTATCCTGCAGACACGTTGCCAGCTCCAGTTATATCTCTCAGTCCCTCACTTCCTGTGTACAGAATGGGAGAATCAGTCACCATTATATGTTCTCTCCCCAAGAGCTGGCAGAAAAAGAAGATTGAGTTTTACAAAGAGGGAAATCTCCAACCTGTAAAGAGGGAAGAAGAAAACACATATGTGATCTCCACATCTAACAAAGAGGTTGCTGGGAGATATTTTTGTACTTACACCACAGAGATATCAGAAACATTGATAACTTCATTACCCAGTAATTATATAACGGTGAATATTTCTGGTAAGTGTCTAATAACCTCTGATCTACTAAGAACTAAAAGTGATAAGGTAACTAAATGATAAAAGCTTCTTATCGACCTTTCCCACACTTCCTTAAAGGAGCATTCCAGAATAAGCATAATTGATATTCAAATGGGTCATTCAAATATAAGCTAATATGTAATTGGTTGTTATATAAAACGTTGCTCCCCTTAGCAGAAAAATGTTGTGGACATACATTATAATGGAGAATTTAAATACTACTGGCCCTTTGGTTGTCCATTGATTTTGTCTCTGTGGCGAGGGCACAGGATATAAGATGGCTGCTGGTCACATGTCCACATCATATGTCCTGCACCTGCCTGGGCAGGTCAGTCATGTGATCATCACTAGGTTGGTCTGTAGTCAGTTGCTTGCAGTGCATCCTGTTTGGCCAGTGTTGTACTAAGATGTCATCACAGTGGGGAAATAGTGGGCAATAACAGAGCATAAGAGGAAGGAGCTGTTACTGAGTACTTAGGGATCATGGGAGTTGTAATATCCTATTGTACCCATCTTGGAGATAAATCTGCCTACTTTAGAAAGGCCATAAAATGTTGTGAATCATAAATGCAAACTGATTAAGCGCAATTTAGTGATTAATGATGTTGAGGTTTTTTTTTATTCATTTATTTAAAGAATTATGGGTTTTTGTATCAGACATTCAAATTCCCAGAATGCTCCCAATTATAAGTTTCCATAGTATATTTTATTAAGTAGGGGAAACATGCAGTCTCTCTTACCTATGCTGGCAGCAGGTCTTCTCTGTGTCCCCTCCTCCCATGTCCTTTGAAGCAGCACATCCTGCTTTGTAGTGGATGACTGTAAGCTTGATGTCTGAGACAAAGGGTACTCTTCATACAACCTTACCGATACCGTGACATAGCTCTACGTCATGTGTCAGACCATGCAGAGGATAACGTTGCTAGAAAATGAAGAAAACAATAGTGTTACTCCCAAAGTACATCATACATTAGATTACTCATTTATTCAAATGTTTTTTTTTTAAATAAATGCAAATTAAAATGTGTTTTTGTTAGTTTCAGCAGCACAAACAACAAAAGCAACTGCAGAGGCAACTACAATGGATGAGACAAGCAAGACAGAGGAGATGGAGGAATCCTCTCTTATACAAAGCACTACTAGTACCAATGTAGCAAGTAAATGAGAAATGTATAAAACGTTTAACATTTTTGTAGGTTTACTTCACAAAATACAACATAAATGAAACCCAACATGATGTGTGTTATTTTATTTACCAGCCTTTGTGTATAACATACAAGTGAACATTCTTGGGTTCATGTAATCATCATCTTAACAGCAACATGGTACATGTTTACGCTCAGTTTCCTCAGCCCATTCCCACCGTAGCCCTTTTTCGTTTTTGTGTTTTCATTTTTCCCCACCTTCAAAAATTTGTAACTTTTTTATTTTTCCATGTACAGAGCTGTGTTATGGCTTATTTTCTGCTTAACAAATTACACTTCAACATGGTGGTATTTAATATTCCATGCCGTGTACTGGGAAGCGGGAAAAAAATTCCAAATTCTGTGAAATTGGTAAAAGAAGCGCATTTGTGCCGTATTCTTGTGGGCTTGGATTTTACGGATTTCACTGTATGCCCCAAATGACCTGTCTACTTTATTCTTTGGGTTGGTGCGATTACGGGGATACCAAATTTGTATAGGTTTTATAATGTTTACATACATTTACAAAAATTAAAACCTCCTGTACAAAAATTTTTTTAGGGATTTTGCCATCTTCTGGCGCTAATAACTTTTTTATACTTTGGTATACAGAGCTTTGGGTGGTGTCATTTTTGCAGATTTTGATGATGTTTACAATGTTAACATTTTTAGGACTGTACAACCTTGTGATCACTTTTTATAGAATTTTTTTTTTTTTAAATGGCAAAAAAGTGTTATTTTCGACTTTGGGCGCTATTTTCCGTTACAGGGTTAAACGCAGTGAAAAACCGTTATTATATTTTCATAGATCGGGCATTTTCGAAAGTGTCGATACTTAATGTTTTCATGATTTTTATTTATATTTATATCAGTTCTAGGGAAAGGGGGGTGATTTGAGTTTTTATGTTTTTTTAACTTTTTTTATTTTTGTTTTTACTATTTTTCAGACTCTCTAGGGTACTTTAACCCTAGGTTGTCTGTACGATCCTATCATATACTGCCATACTACAGTATGGTAGTATATGGGGATTTTACTCCTCATTCACTACAATGTTCTGAATGAATGGGTTATCACGAAGCAGCCTCAGGTCTTCGGAAGACCCAAGGCTGTCATGGCGATGGATTGCCTCTCCCCGATGACTTCACGGGGAGCGACGATGCTCGGCAAGATGGTGACGCCCATGCGCCGTCATCTTTTTGAAGCCACCGGCTGGCACCGATCGCGGGTGTTACCAGTAAGCCTTTGCTGCAATATGCAGCAAAGACTTGCCGGCCATGGAGAGGGCTCAGCCCGTGACATAGTATTATATCACATGTTGGTAAGGGGTTAACAGAACACTCCATTCAGAGTGTATTCCTTGGATTATACCTTGTTCAAGGTCTGGAGGGATGAGCATGAATATAAGTCAGGCTTCTTCCTGCACCATGCATTATTCAATGAATCAAAGGGGTGTTCCCACTTTGGCAAATTAATGTTATTGTTTGTATGATGAAAAATAATATAATTTTTCAATATATTTTCTGTATCAATTCCTCACAGTTTTCTAGATCTCTGCTTGCTGTTATTTTTTATAGAAAACTTATGTTAACTACCAGTGGACTGAAATCTGACCATGGCCACACAACTTTTCATTATTGAAACAATATCAATTACTTGTTGAAATGGGAATACCCCTTTATCTTTGACTAGAATGTTCCTTTAATTTAAATGGCGCTAAGCTGTAACACCAAACACAACCTGTGGTGAGAGATAGTGTTATTTTAGAAGAAAGCAGCTATGTTTTTCTGAACAAGGACAGTCCCTTTACGGCTTAATCCTGCTCCCCCAAGACACCTATGTGTCAGCGCACATCAGGTGCTTTAGCAGCAGGTGCCTGAGATATGGTACAGCAGTCAGTCCCTGAGCCCTCTAAATACATTACTAATAAATTATTGGTCAGGTTCAACAGCACATAAACTTTGTTAATAAGGTAAATATTTTATTCAGTGTAGAAAACTAAAACTGATTGTCTCTTTTAATAATAGAAACTACAAGAGATAAAACAGTCTGGCAGACCTCTGTATTTGATGTGAAAAACAAGACTACAGAGGCAGTGAAAAGTGAGTGAAGTCTAACATTTCTTATGTTTTTATGTTTTATTTAATTACTTTATTGTCCCAAACAACGTATGTGCAACGAAGTATCTGCAGGAGGTCAAGAAGGCAACATTAACGTTACATTAACATTAACCCCTTATCACTGACGCTTGTTTTCAGCTTCATGACCAGACTAGATTTTTAGAATCTGACATATGTCAAGATAATTGGTTATAACTTTGGAACTCTTTAACATATCCAGGTGATTTTGAAATTGTTTTCTAGTGACACATTGGGGCACATGTATCATAGTTTCAGCTAGGCAAATTGTCTTTTTTTGCAGCTTTTCTCGTTTTTGCGACCTTTTTTGCGACTTTTGTTAGCGCTCTTCAAGTGCATCTCGGTCTGCACTTTGTGCAGTGTGCCTCATGTATCTTAACCTTCCAGATGTTCCGTGCGACTTTTCACTGTTTTTGCGACTTTTTTGTGACTTTTTAGGTGCAAATCTGCACCTGGTCCAGGGCAGGTGCAAAGGAAGTTTTTTTTTTCATGGACCCAATTTTATCATGTAAATTGGAATTATTTCACATGCTTTAACTGTTTAACATTTAGCACAGTAACCTCTTTTGTCAAAATTCTTAAATTTTTGCATTTTTTGTGTTAACATTGCGTTTTCTATGTGTTTTATTAATTCAAATGTTAAAAGTAATGAAATAAGGAAAATCACCTCTCCTCAGCTGTTGTAATAGGTTTCAAAATGCATAAACAATGAAACATGTTAAATCCCTCACGTGGCTTGTGTCCATGTGAATTTGAGACATTTGCAACAAAAGTCTCAAAAAGAAGCCAAAATTTGCACCTGCCAGGATAGGAAAAACTGAACATGTATCACAAGTAAAAAGACAGGATCATACATAATGTGCAAAAACTAGCCGCCAAAAATCTCAAAAATTCACCTCAGAGAGACCAAACTATCATACCTGTACCCCATTGTACTTCATGTTACCTGAACAATTTAAATGATTTTTTAAATTTTGAAAAAATTATGAAAAATTCTTCATTTTCAAAGTTTTAAATTCTTTGCTTTCTAGGTATTTAGTTAAACCAACCAAATAGCTTCATAACTAACATTTCTGGAATGTTTGCTTTATGATGACATGGTTTTTAAGGGTCATTTTCTTCTAGATGTTATGAGGCTTAGAAATTTAGGTGGAATTTTTCTCATTTTCATGACAATCGCCAAGACTCGTGTTTTTATAGAACAACTCAGCTTTTAAGTGACTTTTAGAGGCCTACAAATACTATACACATAGAAACTACACCCCTTAACATACGTAAAACTACTCTTACAAAGTCTGTTAATCCTTTAAAGTATAACCGTCATTTCAAAAAACTTTTGATATGTTGTAGGGCGGGAAATTTTAAGCCCTTTTGCAATTGGATTAGTTACCCTAATCTTGCTCTTTCCTCTTGTATTCTGCAGACTTTCCTACTGATCTCAGGGACTCCTTAGGTGACTGTTGTTAGGCACATTCCATCTTCACTGAGCTGCTGACCACGGAGGGAGAGATACCCACCTGTCTTCTCTTGCTGCACACATCTGATTCTCCTCAAAGCTCAGTGCTCCAGCACCCAGTCATGACCAGCAGTCATGTGCTGACAGGAGCCCTAACTAATGTAATAACCAAACACCTACACACTTATCTCTCCCTCAGCTTTCCCTACACTTATATATAAACAAATAACCCACACAGACACAAGATGCAGCTCTTCCTTCCCCAGCACCTCACACTCCACAGCAGGAAATGGCAGGAGACACTCTCCAAGTCTTCTGGCTGTTCCCCTCTTGTGCGAGGGGGAGGGCTGGCTGTATACTGGGGGGGGCTGGCTGGCTGTATACTGAGGGGGGACTGGCTGGCTGTATACTGAGGGGGGTCTGGCTGGCTGTATACTGTGGGGAGGTCTGGCTGTATACTGAGGGGGGCTGCTGGCTGTATACTGAGAGGGAGGGCTGGCTGTATACTGATGGGGCTGCGGGCTGTATACTGAGGGGAGCTGGCTGTATACTGAGGGGGGACTGGCTCGCTGTATACTGATGAGTGGGTCTGGCTGTATACTGATGGGGGGGCTAGCTGGCTGTATACTGAGAGGTGCTTGTTGGCTGTATACTGAGGGGGGCTGGCTGTTTACTGAGCAGGGGCTGGCTGGCTGTATACTGAGGGGGTCTGGCTAACTGTATACTGAGGGGGGCTTCTGGCTGTATACTGAGGAGGAGGGCTGGCTGTATACTGATGGGGCTTGTTGGCTGTATACTGAGGGGGGCTGGCTGTTTACTGAGCGGGGGCTGGCTGTCTGTATACTGAGGGTGTCTGGCTGGCTGTATACTGAGGGGGGCTGCTGGCTGTATACTGAGGGGGACGGCTGGCTGTATACTGATGGGGCTTGCTGGCTGTATACTGAGGGGAGCTGGCTGTATACTGAGGGGGGACTGGCTGGCTGTATACCAAGGTGGGGCTGGCTGGTTGTATACTGATGAGTGGGACTGGCTGACTGTATACTGATGAGTGGGTCTGGCTGTATACTGACAGGGGGGCTAGCTGGTTGTATCCTGAGATGGGCTTTTTGGCTGTATACTGAGGGGGGCTTGCTGTTTTCTGAGCGGGGGCTGGCTGGTTGTATACTTAGGGGGTCTGGCTGGCTGTATACTGAGGGGGCTGCGGGCTGTATACTGAGGGGGAGGGCTGGCTGTATACTGATGGGGCTGCTGGCTGTATACTGAGGGGAGCTGGCTGTATACTTAGGGGGGACTGGCTGGCTGTATAACAAGGTGGGGCTGGCTGGCTGTATATTGAAGGGGGGCTGGCTGACTGTATACTGATGAGTGTGTCTGGCTGTATACTGATGGGGGGGCTAGCTGGTTGTATACTGAGAGTGGCTTGTTGGCTGTATACTGAGGGGTGCTGGCTGTTTACTGAGCAAGGGCTGGCTGTATACTAATGGGGGGCTGGCTGGCTGAATACTTAGGGGGAGATGGCTGTATACTGAGGGGGGCCGGCTGTATACTGAGGGGGAGGGCTGGCTGTATACTGAGGGGGGGCAGACTGTCTGTATACTGAGGGGGGACTGTCTGGCTGTATACTGAGGAGGGACTGGCTGGCTGTATACTGAGGGGAGGGCTGGCTGTATACTGATGGGGCTGCTGGCTGTATACTGAGGGGAGCTGGCTGTATACTGAGGGGGGACTGGCTGGCTGTATAACAAGGTGGGGCTGGCTGGCTGTATATCGAAGGGAGGCTGGCTGACTGTATATTGATGAGTGGGTCTGGCTGTATACTGATGGGGGGGCTAGCTGGTTGTATACTGAGAGGGGCTTGTTGGCTGTATACTGAGGGGGGCTGGCTGTTTACTGAGCAAGGGCTGGCTGTATACTAATGGGGGGCTGGCTGGCTGAATACTTAGGGGGAGATGGCTGTATACTGAGGGGGGCCGGCTGTATACTGAGGGGGAACTGGCTGTATACTGAGGAGGGGCTGGCTGTATACAGAGGTGGCAGGTGGGCTGTATATTGGGGGCAGGTGGGCTGTATAGTGAGGGGGCAGGCGGGATGTATACTGGGGGGCAGGCGGGCTGTCTACTGTGCAGGGACTGGTGGGCTGTATACTGTGCGGGGACTGGCAGGCTGTTTACTGTGGGGGGACTGGCAGTCTGTATACTGTGGGGACTGGCTAGCTGTATTCTGGGGGGACTGGCTTGCTCTATACGAGGGGCTAGCTGTATACTGGGGGGGGGCTGCCTGTACACTGGGGGAGGGACTGGCTGGCTGTACACTGGGGGAGACTGGCTGTATATTGGGGGAACTGGCTATATACACGGGGTTAACTGGTGTTGTTATATGGCATAGTAATTATATTCCTGTACATAGGGGGCAGTATTCTAGTAGCTATATTCTTGTACATAGGGGGCAGTATTCTAGTAGTTATTAGCAACAAAAGAAAGGGTTTGGAAAAAAGGTGGGATATCCAGCATGCATACAAGTAGATCCCAATGCAGACAGCTGTTAAATCATCTTTAGAAAAATGAAGATTAAACTTTTGAAGATGTTTTAACAGCTGTCTACATTGGGATCTACTTGTATGGATGCTGGATATCCAACCTTTTTTCCAAACCCTTTCTTTTGTTGCTAATAATGTATACTACTATGGACTTCCGGACCAGCATTTTGGGACATTCCGTGCACCCGGCCAAAATCACCATCAAGAGGATTGCAGTCTATAAGGGGTGAGCTGTTACCAAATTTTTTCTCCCTTTTTGCCTTATTATTATTCTAGTAGTTATATTCTTGTACATAGGGGGCAGTATTCTAGTAGTTATATTCTTGTACATAGGGGGCAGTATTATAGTCGTTATAGTCTTGTACATAGGTGGCAGTATTCTGGTAGTTATATTCTTGTCCATAGGGGGAAGTGTTATAGTAGTTATATTCTTGTACATAGGGGGCAGTATTCTAGTAGTTATATTCTTGTACATAGGTGACAGTATTCTGGTAGTTATATTCTTGTCCATAGGGGGAAGTGTTATAGTAGTTATATTCTTGTACATAGAGGCAATATTGTAGTAGTTATATTCTTGTACATGGAAGGCAGTATTATAGTAGTTATATTCTTGTATATAGGGGCAGTATTATAGTAGTTATATTCTTGTACATAGGGGCAGTATTATAGTAGTTATATTCTTGTACATAGGGGCAGTATTATAGTCGTTATATTCTTGTACATAGGGGCAGTATATATAAGTCAGTATTAAGTTGTGTTCATTATAAAAAGAAGCGTTATTCCTGTATAAGGGAGGCAGTATGCGTCTCTTTCTCTGCGCTGTACATGTTGATTTAGACCATCTATCAACAGTTTGTGTGGAGTTTAATAACTCCACCCACATCACATGGCCACGCTTTCTTGTTTTTATTCCGCCTACCGAATGGGGCCACTTTTTAAGTTTTTTAAGTTTTTCCAGGGACACGTTAAATTTCCAGTCTGCCCCTGGATAGATAGGATAGATAGATATTAGATAGATATGGTGTCATTGGTCAGTAGCAGGCGCATTGTGATGAGGTGACAGGAGTCAGGTACCGCCCCTCGTTCTTGCTGATTGTACATAGTACATTCGAGAGCTGGAAACCGTGGTTGCTATGGGCCAAAAAGGTACTAAATGAGGACTGAGAGGCAAAATACTCTGAGGAATGATTCCCAGGTACACCTGGAGCAACATTATGTAGTTTAGTTTTTTTGCTCAGAATGACGCTTACAGTTTACCGGTAAGTGTTTTACAGGGATTAAAACAATATGGAAGTTTGATTTAGAAACTTTAGAATTTTGGGGGGGGAAATGCATTCCTTCTCTTCTGCGCTTTGATGTGCACACATACTACAAGTGATGTCCATATACTCGGGAGAAATTACATAACAAATTTTAAGATGGATTTTTTTTCTTTTTATCTTTTGTGTTTGTGTAAGTTTTAGGGCTAAATGAACATGTTACTGACAAAAGCAGACCTTTCTAAATTTCACCTCCATTTTGTTTTAATTACTATGAAGATCTAAAAGGGTTAACAATCTTCCTAAAAGTTTTTCCGGGTTGCAAATATAGGGATTCTAATATTATATATTTAAAATGCAATTAAAAATAACAATGATGCCTGAAAAATTTTAAATTTGTAAGTCGCTTGAGATCAAAATAATATATCCAGACATTTTCCCATTAGACGAATCTTATTTTTCATAGTCGGGGAGGCCTTCATGTGTTTTTTTTCACATTGTATGCGGCTTTCATATGTCTTGCACTGAGGAGAGGCTTCTGTCGCCACCCTCTGCCATAAGGCCCAGACTGGTGGAGGACTGCAGTGATAGTGGACTTTGTGGACCTTTCTCCCATCTCCCTTCTGCATCTCTGGAGTCAGCCACAGCGATCTTGGGGTTCTTCTTTATCTTTCCCACTAAGGAGCTTCTCCACGATGCAGTGAAATTGGTGAAAAACGGAGTTAAACGCCGTGAAGGACGTTGATCGGACATTTTGGGATGCAGAGATGTCTAACATGTTTATGATTTTTACTGTTAATTTATATTTATATTAGTTCTAGGGAAGGGGGATAATTTTTTTAAAAATTAACTTTTTTCAGACCCCCTATTTTATGGGTGGTAAAATGGTGAAAATGCAGTGATTTGGACATTTGAACTTTTTTCTGTTACAGCGTTCACTGTATGGAATCATTATTTTTATATTTTGATAGATTTACCATTTGAAAATAAGTGTATTGACCAAATTATTAAAAGCTGATAATAATACTAATAGTATGTCTGTTCCAACAGAGGGGAACAAAGAGATAAGGGAAAGCTCTTGTACACTGTTCCCTTTGCTAGTTGTAAGCACATGCCAGATAAATGGGTTTTTATATCCTGAAGTCTTTATCTTTCTTTTAGGCTTTTCACAAGTCTTCCTGTATATATTTGCTGGATGCTTAATTTGCATTTCAATTGCTGTAATTATAATAGGTGTTGTCCATATTTACATTTCACAAAAAGGTAAGTTGCAAACTTTTGAGACCAATTTTATCTAAAGAATAATCTACAATAAGTATAATAAATATCATAACAACTGGTTGTTTATTCTCTAGGGAAAAGAGAAGACCCAATGGTTGAGCTTTCTGTAAGTTTTATGAAAGAGAGTTGCTTCACTTTCCTTGCCTTATTAGGCTAATTAGGGCCTGAAAATGTATTATTGGTGCACCTTTAACATAGGGTGTTAGACACTGAATGATAAATGTGTTGCACGGTCTGACTGCACTGGAACATCACTTTCAGCGCAGAAATGTGTTTCTCATCCGGAAGAGTGCAGTCACCGACTCGTCTTAAATACATGTGCAAGCAGTTTGCACTGAAAAGAATGTGCATAGTCAGACAGAAAACTGTTGCAGAAGCTTTAATAAATCTGGGCCATTATGTCGCACTTTTAGATATACTACATTTTTTACCTGTTCCTCTTTAACATTTAAGGTGTTGTAGAAAGCACATGAAATTCTAAAGACCCCACTTTTACAGAAATGTCTGCATTACATCTGCCTTGTGTAAATATGCTGACAAATTTATTTAACTCCTTGCTACCGATAGACTTTTATGTTTTTCATTTATATTTTTTCAAAAAAATTTCAAATGAGGTGAAATTGGCCCCCAAAAAAGCATACATTACTTACCAGGTTCTTGTGGGCGCTGTATTTATGGCTTTCACAGTACACTCCAAATGACACCTTCGGTAGGACTGTTTAATCACAAAGATACTAAATTTATATAGGGTTTATAACATTTTACATTATACATACAAAAATATTAAACCATTTGTTCAAAAAAGTCTTCATTATGCCATATGCTAACTTGCTACCATTTTGGGGACAACATGATCATTTAAACATTTTTATTCCAATTTTCATGAGGTTCATCCAATTTTATGGAATGAGGGGTGATTTGAAATTTTATTTTATTGTCTTTACTTTTTGTAAAAACCCCCTTTGACCCTAGGATGTCTGATTGCTCATACCATATATTGCAATTCAACTTCATTGAAGTATATGGTGGATTTTGGGAAGATCTGTACACCGGCACACTGCAACAGATCTTCTGAAATGACAAGCCCTGGAGTCTCGTACAGACTCCAGGCTGTCATGGTAAAGGAACATTGCTCCCCGATGATTTCACAGGGTGAAATGATTTCTGCCAAGACGCTGTTGCCCACGTTCATCTGGATTTATTTGTAGGTGTTTTCTGAAACTTAAAAAATACCTTGGATATTTGAAGAGGGTTCACCCTGTAAGCCCTTTTCAAACATCTTCAAACATCCTTAATGGCACTGTAACTTACTAGTATGAGGTGTTAAACTGTTTTTTCAAAGTACTATTACAAGTATAACAACTATTCACAGTATAGCTTTAATTTACCAAAGCAGTTAGCACTAATATGCAGTGTAATCTGCAGATAGCAAAAATAAAGGCTTATAGATTTTTGGAACTTTTATAGATTTGGAACATTTATTCCATGCACACTATACTATAATAACACTTATAATAACCGTTTGCCGGGTGTCTGGATGAGTTTCTTGCTTCTCTTCTTTTATCTTACATACTTGACATGATAACCTGAGGAACAACTAATTTATGGTGCAATGCCAGTGATGGATATGCCTGTCACAGGCCTTCAAGGAATTAAGAAGATTACCAATTTTAATACATATTTTATTACTTACTCATCAATTTTAGTGTAGTTTATTAGCAGTGGAATAATACTTCTGAACTATTAAACAGTATTTGTTTGTCTTCCCAAAGGTACATTCAATACACAACCTGGAGAAGGTAGAACAGTCATCTTTGCACATTACTGAATTACAAGAGATGGAAACCCACCATTACTACTCAGAAATTGAATTGCCTGTTGTAAAACCAACTCATCCTAATGCAACTTTCTATTCTAGAGCTAAGGCCATTGATTCTTTGCCTTTTGTGTATCAGACAGACATGTCTACCCATGCAAGTAAATGAAAAAAGCCTTGTACCGTCTTTGTATACTAGGAAGTGGTAAATCATATATTTTTGTAATTGTTTAGAATACTTTAGAATTTTACAGGTTTTCTTAGCTCAGATCAGTGGTACGGAAAAGTATATAGCAAATACTTAAAGAAAATCCACAATCAAAATCAAGCATGATAACCCACATTAAAAAAAGGCTGCTGGGACTAGGGGAAAATATGTGTATATGGTTTAGCAAATGGCTTAGTGATTGAAGATGTAACTAAGCTCTGTAAAGTAATTAATACAGAGAAGGATAGTATAATGTTACAGAGGGAATTGGGAAAAATGGAGGCCTGCTATGACAAATGGCAAATTAGGTTTAATGTAAATAAATGTCAGGTAATGCACTTGAGTCGAGGAAATGGAAATCATAATTATGAGTGATATTTTTTTTTGGTAAAACTGACAGAGAAAAAGACTATGTACAATTTTGGACACCAAGGTATAAAAGGAAATAGTTAAATTGGAACAAGTACAGTGGAGAGCAACCAAGATTATTAAGAGAGTCGGCGGAGTAGAATACAATGATAGATTACAAAGTTTGGGATTATTCAGTTTAGTAAAAGAGGCAGCTAATAGGAGACCTTATTAAAATGTTCTAATACCAGAACGGGCAGTACAAGGATCTTTGTTAAGATCTTTTTATAGCTAGGACAAGGAGACCTCTTCTACGCCTAGAGGAGAGGTGGTTCTAACATACACAGACATTCTTTACTGTGCAAGCAGTGAGACTGTGGAACTCTTTGCCACAAGATGTTCAAGAAGAGCCTGGATGCCTTTCTAGAGAGCAAGGAAATTTTCCTGTCTTTTGGCTAATTAGCATCAGCCTTTCAGGGGTTTTTGCCTTCCTCTGGATTAACATTGTATAATGTAGAATTAATAAGTTGGACTTTATCGACTGATGTCTTTTTCTAACCTTATTTACTATGAAACCAGAGGCACTTACTCAAAGATCCAGGTACTGTCTTCTTATTTGTGTTGTCCATGACCTCCTTCCTTCTAAAATCAACTTTTAAAATTATGCTAATAACCCAGAAGGGTTTCTGGGGATTTAACCAGAGTGCTGTAGTTTCATGGGCTGTTACAATGAGCAGAACATGTCTTACCTAGCCCCCTGCTCTCCCCCTCCTTCCGCTACCTGTGTAGTAAGTAACAATTCTTTCAGGCTCATTACCATAATTATAAAAATTGATTTTATAAGGGAGGAGGCCATGAATAATAATAAGAAGATTAGCAGAGTCACTGTGTCTAAATCTATGAGTAAGTATCCCTAGTTCCTCATGCTTGTTTGTGATGGTAGATTACATACTTAACCCGATACATACTTCAGCATACTACAACAGGCTTGAATTTTCTGGGGTTGTCCTAAATTTAAAAAAAAAAAACATCCCTGGTTCATTTGGTATATTCAAATAATATTCAATAGACAGTTGTTCTGTGGATGTTTGTCAAATGTAAAATACTTGAAGGATATACAATATACTATTGATTCCCCCTTCAACCCTGGGGCCCCAAAACACTTTTCTAATTATAAAAAAATGTATAAGTCCTTGATCTGCCTTCACGCAGGAAGAAGCTACATTGTAGCTTCGAAAGAAGCTACAATGATAGTTTGAATTTGCCTTCCTTCTGTCAACTATATTGGTGGCCTCAGGCGGCCGATACAATTGAAAGTTGTGGAAGAACAGGTAGCAGTAAGTTAAATAAGTGGATTTTGGATGTAGTTTGGGCACTCATATCTATTTGCTCAATATATATATATATATATATATATATATATATATATATATTGTGTGTGTAAATATGCTTTTATATATAATATATGCCAACCAAAAACCAGAGAAAATCCAGATCAGCATGAACCTAATTAAGGGAGGGTGCTAAGCCACATGGTTCCAGGTCCGAACCTTTAGTTCCTACATCCACAGAAGATGCAGCACTCCAAAAATAAAGTGTTGAGGTTTATCCCATGGATGAATGCAACATTTTGGTGTTAAACCTTCTTAAAGAATGTATATAAATATGTAGACATTTGGGGGCTTGGTGTTTTAAAAATAAACAGACTTGGCATATTAGCGTTTCATTGCATTATTTCCATTACTTATGGATCATAGATGCCAAATGGTGTTTATTTAGGTTCTTTAAATAGTGAAAAACCAGAACCTTAGTTCCATTTGCAACTGTAATGTTAGCATGTTCAGGGTTACCAAACTCAAGGTTTTTGTGACTTTTGCTGTCGTTTTTCAAGTACGCCTTGGTCTGCACCTTGTGCTGTGTGCCTTATGTATCTTTATTTTCCAGATGTTCCGTGCGACCTTTCACTTATGTATCACTTTTTTGTGACTTTTTAGGCACAAATCTGCACCTGGTCCAGGGCAGGTGCAAAGGAAGGATTTTTTTCATGGACCCTGTTTTAACATGTAAATTGGAATTATTTCACATGCTTAGAATTCTGCACATAAACCCGCATTGAAAGTTTGGGCTGTTTTTCTTTTATATTCATACATTTTTGCATTCACATTTTATTGAAATTTATTGGTTACTTCTAAGGATGAGGTCACACGTGTCGTTAACACATGCGTTTTCAAATGCATCACAACATCTGAGAAATGCAGATTTGCCTAATTACATTGCTGTCAAGATGGCGTTTACAAAATGTATGCATTAACCCAATGTTAACAATATATTAACATTGTATTAACACATGCATGTGTTAACACTATGTTTACTTGAGTGTTAACATCTTGTTAATAAATGCAATTTTTAAACACTATGGGGAAGATTTATGAAGCTGTCTAAAAGTCAGAATATTCTTAGTTTCCCATGGCAACCAATCACAGCTACCCTTTAAAATATTCATGAGCACTGGTGAAATGAAAGCTGAGCTGTAATTGGTTGCCATGGACAACTAAGATAAATCTTCTTGATAAATCTGCCCCTATATTTTCAGCAATGTAATTAGGCAAATCTCTTCTCAGCTTTTGTGATGCATTTGAAAACGCATGTGTTAACACAAAGTGTGATCGCAGCCTAAGTCTAAAAAAAAGCCAAATGTGGCACCTGCCAAGATATGAAAAACTAAACGTATCACAAGAAAAAGGACATGATCATACATAAGGTGCAAAAAAGAGCTGCCAAATGTCTCAATTATACACACAAAGAATAAAAAAACTAAGATTTGTGTCCCCCAATGAGTCTGGGGAAAAAAAATCAATCATTATAAAACATCATTCATTCTCTGATATGAAAATATACTCTGACATTACATCTGCCAGATGATTTAACGAAACATTACATGCTGTAATTGTATGTGCAGACTGTTATGACTATCTGTGTATAGAAGCATAATCTCATCTCTGTATGTCATGTGTTGGACCTGCGTGTCCCATGTTCTGTTGGTTTTTCTAACTATAATAAAGAAGGATGATACAAAAAAAAAAAAAAAAACATCATTCATTCTACTGTCCACTAAGTCTTGCTCAGCAACAAAGAAAATTCCCTAGCCATTCAGGACAAGGTGTAGGGAGCACTTAGAACAAAGTACTGTACTTCAAAAATCCCCAGCACCAAAAACTGCTAATATGGGTGTAGCCTGCCTGAAATGAGTAGGCGAATTGTAGGTTTAAGGATAACCCTTGAAAGACTAAGATTTACAGCATCCCCCAAGAGTAGCCACACATAAACACACTCAAGATGATCAAGGGAACATGTCTTCAGGATTTCACCATAAATGAATATTTATATATACACTACTACTCAAATATTTGGAGTCACCAAGACAATTTTGCGTTTGCAGCTCCCTTGCAAATTCTAGCAATGCACACCTTTGACTTTCTAGCTGTTAATTTGCTTAGATAATCAGCATGAATTTCACCCCATGCTTCCAGAAGCCCCTCCCACACGTTGGTTTGGCTTGATGTTCACTTTTTGAGTACCATACTATTAGCTCCAATCAAGCGCTGTCAACGGAGCATGGCATTGCAAAATGGAGTGATAGCCTTTCCTATTCAAAAGCCCCTTGACCTTGTACAAATCTCCTACTTTACACCAGACCATCACATTACCTCCACCATGCTTGACAGGGATCTTTCAGTTGTTCTATGTCTCACAAATGTTCTTTTGTGTGATCCAAAGACCTCAAACTTAGTCTGTCCATAACACTTTTTTCCAATCTTTCTCTGTCCAATGTCTGTGTGCTTTTGCCCATATTAATCTTATCCTTTTATTAGCCAGTCTCAGATATGACTTTTTCTTTGCCACTCTGCCCTGATAGCTTCCTGGAGTCAACCTCTTCACTGTACAGGTTGACACAGGCGTTTGGCAGGTACTATTTAATGAAGCTGCCAGTTGAGGACCTGTGAGATGTCGGTTTCTCAAAATAGAGATGCACTTGTCTTGTTGCTTTGCTGTGCAGCCTCCCACTTCTCTTTCTATTCTGGTTAGAGCTTGTTTGTGCTCTCCTCTGAAGGGAGTAGTACACAGCGTTAAAGGAAATCTGCAGTTTCTTGGCAATTTCTTGCCTTTGTTTCTAAGAACAAGAATAGACTGTTGAGTTTGACATGAAAGTCATTTTTCTGGCCATTGTGAAAGTTTCATAGAACAATCAAATGTGATGCTCTAGATTCTCAACCAGTTTATGGAAGGTCAGTTTCATAGCTTCTCCAATCAGCCTAACTGTTTTCAGCTGTGCTAGCATACTTGAACAAGGGTTTTCTAAACATCCATTAGCCTTCTTAGACAGTTAGCAAACACAATGTACTATTAAACCACTGGAGTGGTGGTTTGTGGAAATGGGCCTTTATACACCTATGTAGATATTGCATTAAAAACCAGATGTTTGCAGCTAGAATAGTCATTTACCACATTAACAATATATAGAGTGTATTTACAATTCATTCAATATTACCATAGCTTCATTGAAATAAAATGTGCTTTTCTTTTAAAATAAGGAAATTTTAAAAACTTTTAAGCTATATATAGGGAAGGAAATAATTATTTGATCCCTGGCTGATTTTTTAAGTTTGTGATCTTATAAACAAGTCTAAAATTTCTACTGGTGGCCTATTCACATCCAACTATTAGAGATTCTCCCAGTCTCTCTCTCACAGCTACATTTCACATGGAAGAATCAGATGCCTGCATGAAAGTTTCTTCAATTGCTTCTATATTGCAACAATGTAATGATAATGTGTACACTTCCGATACAATGTCCTTAAATGTCCATAAGGTTTACACTCCAAAGATATAGAAGCCCACCCAGTGCCCCCACAGTATTCATATAGCAATCATACCTCCCCAGTAGCCGATACAGTAACAGTGCCCCACAGTAGCCAAAATAGTCACACTTCCTAAAGTATCCAATTTAGTAATGTTACGACCACAGTAGCCAATATAATAATGGTCCCTTCAGAGTAGTCAATATTGGCACAGTGCCCCACAAGCCGAGCCTCGCTAACAGCCCCCCAGTCATTCAGTGATTTAATTGTGTGCACAGAGTCACACACATGACAAGTAAAAAGGCCTATTCAGACCTATTGCCTGTGATGTCTGGGAATCTGATATGATTGCACCACCTTCAAAGGCCTCCCAACTCACAGGCTACAGGTGTCCTGTATAACCTTACTATGTAAATAAATGGTCACAGGAGGCTTGCAACAGATCACCTTTTCTAAGTTCTATGATAAGACCCCAAACGGGCAGTGCCAAAAGTGCTGCCCAGGCTACAGTCAAGGTTAGGGTCAGGCACTGATTAGGGGCTGCTCTTGTAAGAGTGAAACAAAGGCCCCTGATCGGAAGAGCGTACGCACCATTTGAATCAATGCATGTTAGATGTTAGTTCCAGCAGAACTTAGCATCAGTATCATAGTATCACTCTGTGATATAAAGATCTGTGTCCCTGTGTGACATCACATGACCATAAACCAGTTTTCATCTTCTGGAAGTAAAGATAGAAGTATCCTATAATGACACCAAGCAGAGATCTACAAAACATTGAGGATTTTTTTTACAGAAAGTATATTGCAATATTATATAAATGTCAAATATACAAACAATGTCAATTATTTCCTGAATGTGAACTACTCCTTTAATCAAGACCCTCAATAAACTGTTATTGTGTGTGGGGGAGAAGGTAAATACTCCTTTATAGAACACTGTGAGGGAAAGAACAATGAAAGAGTAAAAAATGTGCATTCAATTGTGTTTATAGCTTTTACTGGCAAAAATCATAAGAGGTTTTGGGAAGATAGATGAGACATACACATAAGGGTAGACTGTACAAGGGCTGTTCAATAAGTACCCGTGTTAGAAATGAAGACACCATTTTTTTTTTATTATTAAATTAGATCATGCTAGCTAAATGGTATTGTTATGCATTGCATAATCACTGGAAGTGCTACAAATGTCAAAGAGATGTACCACATCGCAAGAATAATCACCCATGTGTCATGGGTGCTCTGAATGGAGAGATTATCGCTCATGTGTGTCTCTCTTAATTCAAATGGAAGGGAATATATAGTTGAAGTTACGTGCTTACTTATTTTGGGAACACCTGTAGACATAAATGGAAGGAATCATTCATTCATGTTAGGGGTGCATAAACTATTTTGGGCCACGGGCTGCATTGTCAAACCATTCCTACATTGAGAGTGACCATGATCTAATTAGCCTCAGCTTACTTCCTAAATAGGCATAATACATTGCCCTATAGTTCCCCTTGTGCTGACAACGAGAGGATAACAAAACCATGGATAAAAAAAAACTGAAAAATGTACCGTAACCTTTTTACATTAAGATGTAAACTTTAGTACAATAGCAATATTACTTGTCAAAGCCAACACTACATTCTCATATTTACTCTATTCTGTAACAAGTAAGGGGTTAATTTCTGTGGTTTTAAAGTTGATGTTGACTACAGCTGTTAATATATATACAAATTGGGAAGGTCATAGAATTTGGTTTTATGTTGAGGTCACCATTTCATGAGAAAGGTAAGGAAGTAGAACTAATGGAAACCTAAAAATAGGTCCTTTGGAATTAAGGTATCTATGTATGGTCAGCGACAATACACCATTCCTCAGGTATCTGCTAGAGACTATTACAGACATAGATCTGTTCATCCAGGTAAGTTTGCTACATAGTGATAATATTGTATATACCAGTAGTAAAATAAAGAGTGACCTTCTTAATATACAGAGTAGGAATTTGTGGGAATGTTTCCTACCATTCCTCCCAACCTGCTTGGGGAAGGATTAAAAAGGAGATATTCAACAGAGGGAAAAAATGTTTTTGTTACAAAACTGCTCCAAATCTATTATAAATTCACTTGCCTTTCTGTCATTTTATTTCTATACTATTTTTTAAATTGATTTATATATATTTTAATATATTTATATGCAGTATCACCATAGGGTCAACATATTTTATATCTACCAGTTACCTATGATGACCATACAAAATTGCTACAGATAAAATATCCATTAATGAAATAAAATAATGGTTCGTGCAGCACTAAGAGCTGCTGATTTCACTAACATGTTGAATAATAAGGTCAGTGACTGCTGCATTTGGTTATAGACATTAGCATTCAGTAATTATTTTTTTGTTTACAGTGCATTACAACAATATCCAGGGGTATTCGGTATTTTATCCAATGTGTTTGAATCATTGTGATGAAATAACCAAATTTTGCATTTGCTTTAGACCTTTTTCGCCTGAGGTTACATAAAAAAAATACATAGTCATAGGTCTTATGGCAGCACAATGCATGGTTGACACCAACTAACGATTATTCAAGGGTTAAACAAATTACTGTTTTTCCAGACTTTAGGGCATTAGAAAGTTTTAATTAAACAGCGATTTCCCATATAGAATTAAAAAAGAGTACACACATAAATAGTGGTGCTGTGTCATACAGATACACAACACTAAAGTTTGGCAATATCACTACAATGCACCAACATCAACACATTTGCACACATTGGGGGTCATTTACTAAGGGCCCGAATGTTAAAAATGACTACTATGCCTATTATACATTGCAGTGTAAATTACCAAATATTGCCTCATGTGCGCATGGTGGTCTCTCAACCTTGAACTTTGTTATATTGTATCCTCCGATTTCCTCCCGCACTCCAAAACATACTGGTAGGTTGATTATATTGTGAGCCCCATGGGGACAGGGACCAAATTGGCAAGCTCTGTGTGGCATTGCGTACTCTATAGGCAATATATAAATAAAAGAATTATTATTATTATTTCTAAAGCTAACCCACCACACGTAGGGTGTTACAAAAATTCACATATCTTTATTATTATTGAGTTATAGAAAATTAATCTAAATAATAAATGGAAAGTTGGCTTCTTATAGTGGCATGGGCTGAGCACAACATAAGGAACAATGAAATTAAGTATTTGTAGAAAAATAACTTTTTGAAAGCAGCTCTGGCATCAAAATTCTCATTATACCAATTATAAATTTATAAAAGGTTGTAATGGGATCAATAGTTGTGGTGGGTTTTTTGTTCAATTTCAGAAACTTTGCTGTTGTAAGCCAATGCTGTGAAAGTATTAGGTCTCAAAATTGCCTAGTGTTCTTACACCCCAAAGCGCTGTCGTATTTCCAGGTTAAAGATGAGCGTCATGTGTAGGGTGTAGCGTACATTATAGCTCGAATTATGACTTTTTACAGATTTACAATCTAAATATGACATAATAGATACTAAAACAACATATTGTGATTTCTACATCTTTAAGGTCAAAATGTTTCCTTTACCCCTTGATGAATTCCTGAGCACCGTAATTTCCAAAATTGGCCTATCCTTTAACTTTCCAAGTTAAATGGCAGTGGAAGCCAAAGCAACATTTTTTGGGGAGAAAATGTAGTTTTTCTCTAACATGAGCCATGAGTTAATGCAAAATATACTAGCTGATACATTCTGTGTAGTCATTTGTGTAAGGTTTAACTTTTCAGCTGTCTCAAGGACTTTGTGGATGTCTGAAGAAACCTTGCATACAAGTATCTTTTTTATTAAAGAATGTTTGCACAGTCTACATTAATATCTGCATCAGTGATAGACATGAACCACTAAAGCCCTTGTGGCTGAGAATTTTCTGAGGTTCAGACACTATTTAAAGTATATACATATAGTATACAAACCAATCATCAGCAATACACTACACAATATTGGGAAAATTCCCCTGTTCCACCTAAAACAATTCTGATCTACATTGCTTCATAATACCTCCGAAAGAGTCATGTGATATCTTTCATCAAGACATATAGAACAGACCAAAAGTTTGGACACAACTTCTCATTCAAAGAGTTTTCTGTATTTTCATGACTAAAAAAAATTGTAGATTCACACTGAATGCATCAAAACTATGAATTAAGACATCTAGAATTATATAGTTAACAAAAAAGGGTGAAACAACTGAAAATATGTATTACATTATAAGTTCTTCAAAGTAGCCACCTTTTGCTTTGATCACTGCTTTGCACACTCTTGGCATTCTCTTGATGAGCTTCAAGAGGTAGTCACCTGTCAGGTTTAATAAGTGACCATCAGTTGTGTTGTGCCACAGTCAGGTGGATACACACACTCTACACACGCTACAAAGAAACTGGCTCACATGAGGACCGCCCCAGGAAAGGAATACCAAGAGTCACCTCTACTGCGGAGGATAAGTTCATCCGAGTCACCAGCCTCAGAAATCGCAGGTTACAGCAGCTCAGTTTAGAGACCAGGTCACTGCCACATAGAGTTCTAGCAGCAGACACATCTCTACAACAACTGTTAAGAGGAGACTGTGTGCATCAGCCTTCGTGGTAAAATAGCTGCTAGGAAACCACTGCTAAGGACAGGCAACAAGCAGAAGAGACTTGTTTGGGCTAAAGAACACAAGGAATGGAGATTAGACGAATGGAAATCTGTGCTTTGGTCTGATGAGTCCAAATTTGAGATCTTTGGTTCCAACCACTGTGTCTTTGTGCAATGCAGAAAAGGTGAATGAAAGGACTCTACATGCCTAGTTCCAACTGTGAAGCATGGAGGAGGAGGTGTGATGGTGTGGGGGTGCTTTGCTGCTGACACTGTTGGGGATTTATTCAAAATTGAAGGCATACAGAACCATCAAGGTTACCACAACAACTTGCAGTAGCGTGCTATTCCATCAGGTTCGCATTTAGTTGCCCCCTCATTTATTTTTTCAGGAAAATGACCCCAAACACACAGGCTGTGTAAGGGCTATTTGACCAATAGGTAGAGTGATGGGATGTCAGATGACCTGGTCTCCACAGTCACCAGACCTGAACCCAGTCGAGATGGTTTGGAGTGAGGTGGACTGCAGAGTGAAGGCAAAAGGGTCAACATCTCTGGGAACTCCTTCAAAGCTGTTGGAAGACCATTTCAGGTGACTACCTCTTGAAGCTCAACAAGAGAATGCCAAGAGAGTGCAAAGCAGTAATCAAAGCAAAAGGTGGCTACTTTGAAGAAACTAGAATATAAGATTTTGAGTTGTTTCACACTTTTTTGTTAAGTATATAATTCCACATGTGTTAATTCATAGTTTTGATGCCTTCAGTTTGAATCTATTATTTTTATAGTCATAAAAAAACAGAAAACTCTTTGAATTAGAAGGTGTGTCCAAACTTTTGATCTGTACTGTATCTAACATTCATAGAAGATGAATGGCTGGCAGCCCACATCTGGCAGCAAACAACTTGGATGTAAGTAGTCACTGTACTAGTCACCGAACTACAATGTTGTCACAGCAGCACTGCACTGGATGGTGGTCTCAGTAACTAGATTTGAAAAAGACACTGGACTATCATTTAGTCAAAGTAGCTAGACAGGTCTATGCCAGATAAAGAGACGTAAATGGTCTTATTTAGCAAATAAAAGGTATCAACAACGGAGGACTCTCAACTTTCATCTCTTTTACCACTGGCTAACATTGTACAGGAATGAAACATCTTTTAGCTTTAGTGGTCCTTCTGACATTTAAAGGTTGCGGACAACCTAATGGGAGGGTGGAGCATGTCTGGAAGCTTGTGTCATAAATATTAGAAAACAAAGTAAAATTCAAGGTTACTATCTATTGTTATGCCACTCCCTTGCAGTCATTATATATAACATTGTTCTTTATTTTAAGAGATCTTAACCTACAATATTCTGTAATATCAATTTCTTTTTTTAATTTCTCATTGATTATGTACAGTATTTTTATATTTTAGAGCCTAGTTGCTTCATTCACAAAGAATATCAACTAAAATATGATATTAAGATGGTCAGTCTTGATGGGTAAGTAAACAATCAAGTAAATGTTCCTTGAACTTTAACCCCTCGTGCAAATGTTTGTTGCAAAATTAAAAGGGAACTTGTCACCATGTATCTCACCCAGAAACCTGCAACATTACTTTGTAGTTGAGTTTAATGGAGTTTTCATTGCTGCCTTTAGCTCTATTATTGCCATTACTGTAAAAATACTTTCTTCATCCTGTTGCCTGTTGAAGATAAAGGTAATGAGGCAGGCCTGCGCTGGCATACAGTCAAGCTGGCCCACTTCCCTTTGGCTGCTCTCACTCCTAAGCCAGCCGTCTATCTCCGATATCATCATTCTCTTCAGACACTTTGTTGTGATGCAAACAGTTTATTTGTTGTTTTTGTAGGCAACTTTTGTAGACTTTTCTGCATTTTTATTTTCACTTTTACAGTGCCGTAAGATTATCTAGTTAATTTACTTCCATGGGTCAATATAAATAAGGATTGATTGTTACATTTTCTACTTTTGTTATACATTACACAATGTTGATATCAATTCATGCATACAACAATATCTTTTTGAATTTCCTAATTAATATAGCAATCAAAGGATTTGATACTTTAATATAGCAATCAAAGGATTTTGTGTCACCATCTATTTTTTATTCTGTGACAAAGGTAACTTAAAGGGGTTGGTTACGACATTATTTTTATAATCTGTGTATAAGCCTGGGGGTCAGGATGTTAGGTAATTTACCAATATACCGTATATACTCGAGTATAAGCCGACCCAAGTATAAGCCGAGACTCTTAATTTTACCACAAAAACCTGGTAAAACCTATTGACTCGAGTATAAGCCGAGGGTGGGAAATGCATTGGTCACAGCCCCTTCCCCCAAGTATATAGCCAGCAAGCCCCCAGAAGTATATAGCCAGCAGCCCCCCAGTATATAGCCAGAAGCCCCCCAGTATATAGCCAGCCAGCCCCCCAGTATATAGCCAGCCATCCCCTGCCCCCCAGTATATACCATGCCAGCCCCTGTGTCCCAGTATACAGCCTGCCAGCCCCTGTGCCCCAGTATACAGCCTGCCAGCCCCTGTGCCCCAGTATACAGCCTGCCAGCCCCTGTGTCCCAGTATACAGCCTGCCAGCCCCTGTGTCCCAGTATACAGCCTGCCAGCCCCTGTGCTCCAGTATACAGCCTGCCAGCCCCTGTGCCCCAGTATACAGCCTGCCAGCCCCTGTGTCCCAGTATACAGCCTGCCAGCCCCTGTGTCCCAGTGTATAGCCTGCCAGCCCCTGTGCCCCAGTATATAGCGGGCCAGCCCCTGTGCCCCAGTATACAGCCTGCCAGCCCCTGTGACCCAGTATACCGCCTGCCAGCCCCTGTGACTCAGTATACCGCCTGCCAGCCCCTGTGCCCCAGTATATAGCCTGCCAGCCCCTGTGCCCCAGTATACAGCCTGCCAGCCCCTGTGCCCCAGTATACCGCCTGCCAGCCCCTGTGCCCCGGGAAATATAGCCTGCCAGCCCCTGTGCCCCGGGAAATATAGCCTGCCAGCCCCTGTGCCCCGGGAAATATAGCCTGCCAGCCCCTGTGCCCCGGGAAATATAGCCAGCCCCTGTGCCCTGTTATGGAGCCGGACCCCCGCCCCTGTGCCCCAGTATACAGCCTGCCAGCCCCTGTGTCCCAGTATACAGCCTGCCAGCCCCTGTGCTCCAGTATACAGACTGCCAGCCCCTGTGACCCAGTATACCGCCTGCCAGCCCCTGTGACCCAGTATACCGCCTGCCAGCCCCTGTGCCCCAGTATACCGCCTGCCAGCCCCTGTGCCCCAGTATATAGCCTGCCAGCCCCTGTGCCCCAGTATACAGCCTGCCAGCCCCTGTGCCCCAGTATACAGCCTGCCAGCCCCTGTGCCCCGGGAAATATAGCCTGCCAGCCCCTGTGCCCCGGGAAATATAGCCTGCCAGCCCCTGTGCCCCGGGAAATATAGCCAGCCCCTGTGCCCTGTTATGGAGCCGGACCCCCGCCCCGTTGATGTAAAAAAAAAGTCATCAAAACTCACCTTTCCGGCGGCCCCTCGGGTCTTCTGTGTGATCCGGCAGTCAGCGGCAGGTCCGTGCTGCGCACATCACAGATTGTGCCGGTTGCCGGCACACACAATACTATTGCAGCGGCGGTTGTCAGTGAGATCGCACGGACCTGCCGCTGACTGCCGGATCAAACAGAAGACCAGAGGGGGCCGCCGGAAAGGTGAGTTTTGATTTTTGTTCTTTTTTTTTTCAGCAGCAAGTCAGCGGCAGGTCAGCGACAGGTCTGCACAGCGCTGACATCAACCGCAGCCGCTGACATCACAGTGTGTGCCGGCTGCACACAATACAGTACTATTGCAGCGGCTGATGTCATTGCCTGTGACATTGCACGGACCTGCCGCTGACTGACGGATTACACAGAAGACCCGAAGGGGGCCGCTGGAAAGGTCAGTTTTGATTTTTTTTCTTTTTTTTTTGTGTCGATTTTTGTTTGACTCGAGTATAAGCCAAGTTTGTGTTTTTCAGCACATTTTTTGTGCTGAAAAACTCGGCTTATACTCGAGTATATACGGTACATCTATTAAAAGTTCTGCTCTGATTTCCTGATATGTGATTTAAAGCCTCCTACCTTTTACCTCATTAGCCAGTTATTCATGTCCACAAAATGGCTGCAGATGGAGGGTTATGTGATCTCTAATGTGGGATTGTTCATAGACGGGTAGAGATCATGTGACCCTCTTTCTGCGCCCATCAGGAATGTCTAGCTGAAGAGGTAAAAGACAGGAGATTTAATTTCATAGATCAAGAAAGTGGTGCAGAACTTTTAATATATGTATATTGGTAATTTACCTAATATCCTGCCCCCCACACTTACACTCACATTACAAAAAACATAATGTAAAGTGGCCAACCCCTTTAACTTGACTTGTTATGGTGGCATATATATTCACAGTTGATTTATATACATCTACCTCATAGATCAAGATATTTCACTGAGGCAGGGTACAATTCACTTTGCTGTTGTTCTTCCGTGATTTAGCCAACCTAATAAAGGTTATACTTTAGCTTCTCCAAATATTTTCTTATGGTGGCCTATTTTGAAAAATGTATGAAAACTTTTGGCTCTGATAAACACCAAAAAGTTTTCAAGGACATACTAAGGCACATGAAGTTTAGTTAGGTTTTGGATACTGCCAAGATTAATTCCTCTTATGGTATTATGTCAATTTTAAAAACTCAAATAAATTATATCCATCTTATGTTTCAGCTTTTGTATACCATGGATATCTCTGCAGCCTGGAGGGTATGTTTAGATTGTTTTTTTATAAAATAGATTCAATGGCGGTCATTTATCTTTTCTCTGTCTTGTGTTGCAAGTTTTTGCCATCTTTTTCACCTCTGCACACCTTCTCATTTATTATTTTGTCTTTTATCTTGTGTTAAATTTGCCTATTTACCGTATATACTCGAGTATAAGCCGACCCGAGTATAAGCCGAGACCCCTAATTTTACCACCAAAAATTCGGAAAAGCTACTGACTCGAGTATAAGCCGAGGGTGGGAAATGCATTGGTCAAACCCCCCCAGTAGTATACAGCCTGCCAGCCCCCAGTAGTATACAGCCTGCCAGCCCCCAGTAGTATACAGCCTGCCAGCCCCCAGAAGAATACAGCAGCCCCCAGTAGTATACAGCAGCCCCCCTGTAGTATACAGCAGCCCCCCTGTAGTATACAGCAAGCCCCTAGTAGTATACAGCAGCCCCCATGTAGTATACAGCAAGCCCCCATGTAGTATACAGCAAGCCCCTAGTAGTATACAGCAGCCCCTAGTAGTACACAGCAGCCCCCCCTGTAGTATACAGCAAGCCCCTAGAAGTATACAGCAGCCCCCAGTAGTATACAGCAGCCCTCCTGTAGTATACAGCAGCCCCCAGTAGTATACAGCCGCCCCCCTGTAGTATACAGCAGCCCCCATGTAGTATACAGCCTGCCCCTAGTAGTATACAGCCTGCCCCTAGTAGTATACAGCCTGCCCCCACGGCCCTTAAAAAAATAAACTTAAATACTCACCCTCCGATGTCAGCGCGGCTCCCCGATGTCGGCGCAACTTACCGATGTCCCCGATGTCAGCGCGTCCCGTCTTCTTTCTTCTCCGCGGCTCCTCTTCACTCTTCCCGCGCCCATGTTTTCTTCTAGCAGGCGCATACTATGACGCGGCCGCTGCTGACGTCATAGTATGCTCGGCCATGAAGAAAACATGGCCACGTCGATGATAGAAGAAAGAAGAGAGAAGAGGAGCCGCGGAGAAGAAAGAAGACGGGACGCGCTGACATCGGGGACATCGGTAAGTCGCGCCGGGATCGGGGAGCCGCGCTGACATCGGAGGGTGAGTATTTAAGTTTATTTTTTAAGTAGGTAATTTTTTGGGGGTAATAGACTCGTGTATAAGCCGAGGGAACGTTTTTCAGAACATTTTTTGTACTGAAAAACTCGGCTTATACACAAGTATATACGGTAGGTTTTTTTGCAACTTTTTAATGAAGTGTCTCAAAAATGTCAAAGTTTTCCTGAACTATGGGTTCAGCTGCAGTTTTTTTTGTGCAAAAAAAGTTGCAAATGTTTATACAATTTGAAAAGATAAATGTCATTTGCAACATTTAGCACATCTGGAATAGAAGATAAATGCATGTTATTGATGATAAACTAATGCCCAATGGACTTCATTGCATATTTCAAAAAGTCACAAAAATTGTAATGCGCCAAAAAGTGCACAAAAAGAAAGAAAAAGAAGGAAGAAAGTTACATAGCAATTATATACAAATTGTCAAATACACAGGGTCATAACTAGGAGAGAAAATTGGCTTAGAAGCAGTGAAAAATCTCCCCCATACAGTGTATATACACACATATACAGCATATACACTGCATACATAGCCATACACACTATAAATACACATACTGCATATACACACAGACATGCAGCATACAGACATCATACACACATATACACACAGTGTACATACAAATGCTGAAATACACAAGGTCATAACTAGGAGAGAAAACTAATATAGAAATAGTGATAAATCTACTCTATACAGCGTATACACACATACAGCATATACACTGCATACATAGACATACGCACCATAAATACACATGCAGCATATACACACAGACATTCAGTATTCAGACATCATACACATATATACACACAGTGTATACACCATATACACTAACACAGCACATACACACACACCATAAATACACATACAGCATATACAAACAGACGTGCAGTATATAGATATCGTACACATATATACACACACCATACATCATACACACTCAAACAGCACATACACACACCATAAACACACACACAGTATACACAAATATACATATAATATACATATAAAGATACATGTAAATATACGTAAGCACATATATTATTTTACTTACCCCCTGTACCTCATAACCTCATAGCCGCATAGGGATCTGTCATGTGATCTCAGACGACATCACATGACTTCAGATGTGGACAACCGTGGTCAGCCAGGCCAGGTAGCAGCAGCCGAGTCAGGGACATAGAGGGACAGCACAGCCGATTCATAATGTATTCATATGTTGCCCGTCCCTACATAGATGACAAAGAAGGACGGGCCCGGGGGCATGGCCTGAATACATTATGATCCAGCAGTGCCCCAAGGCCCCAGTATAGAGCCAGCCCCCTGACCCCCAGTATATAGCCCACCAGACCATGGCCCCTAGTATATAGCCAGCCCATACCCCTAGTATATAGCCAGTGTATACTCGAGTATATACAGTACTTTTTCATGCCATTTTGCCTGTTTCCACTGAACATGTATTTTTGAGAACATCACATCTCTAAGAGACTAACTTCTATTACAATAATCGGTGGTCCTCTTCAAGAGTTTTCACTGTATAGGGAGAACATGGATAGCCATCAATTCATTGTTTACCAAAATCACTCCCTCAATATGCAGGGATAGACTTGCAGCCACATCGCCTCTCTAGCTATCCTAGAATACAGCTTATCAAGTACTGCCATGTATATTAGGGACTGAATGTATACCCTATATTACAAAAATACTGTAGTTACTGAACATACTGTATATATTGGATGGCAAGTCAAATTTTATTATATAAAAAACACCCATTCCGAAATGTCTATATTCAATAATCTATGGGCACATTACAGGATACCAAAGAACTGGACTAAATCATCTAAAGTTATACTCTAAGCACAGCCAAACTGTAATTATGAGATTTACTTTCTGAAGAAATCAATCAAAAATAGCAACCATCAAAAGTTATAATTCACTAACATGACATATATCACAAGATAATTTCAACGGTTATGCAGTATTTTCTATTATTTTATAATGAGGCTTATTCAATATCCTAAACAATGTCTAAATAGATTAATTCAAAAAATATATTCAAAGTATAGATTTATCAATGTTGTCTTTCAGATTCTAAAACATCTGCAAAACTTGTAGCATAACTTGACTACCATGGGTATGTAATTGGCGAGAAGGTTTTGCTGATATGCTGGGCCCCTAGCAGCAAAAGGAGAAATGAATCAATTACATTTTATAAAGACTCATCTCACAAGACAATTTATCATATAACATGTCAAGATTAGATCGTTCACATGTGGGAATTTACATGTGTGTAATTTATTAAAAATGCCTTTTCAACTACAAGTATTAAAACATGATTTTTGTTCCATTGATATATTTTATTATTATGATTATGTGCTAAGTAACATCATAGTCTAGTGGAGTAATACATGCAAATACACCAAAAATTGTCCCTTAAAACTGCAGTAAAATTTATTATAAATTTCACCAATTGGGTTAGAGCTCACAATGTTTTGGAAGCCCAAAAGCTGATTTTGACAATACATTTGCCACATTTGCTACATTATGATAATTTATTATGCTTTCCAAAATGTAAACTTACATTTTTGTTATAGACAAGAGATGAGCGAGCACTAAAATGCTCGGGTACTCGTTATTCGAGACGAACTTTTCCCGATGCTCGAGTGCTCGTCTCGAATAACGAGCCACATTGAAGTCAATGGGAGACTCGAGCATTTTTCAAGGGGACCAAGGCTCTGCACAGGGAAGCTTGGCCAAACACCTGGGAACCTCAGAAAAGGATGGAAACACCACGGAAATGGACAGGAAACAGCAGGGGCAGCATGCATGGATGCCTCTGTGGCTGCTTAATCGCACCATTATGCCAAAATTATAGGCAACAGCATGGCCATGACAGAGTGACAGAATGAAGCTAGATAGCATCTAAAACATCCAATAATTGACCCTGACACTATAGGGGACGGCATGCAGAGGCAGCGACAGCAGCGGCAGGCTAGAGAGTGGCATGGTGACATACCCTAAATGGACTCAGGCTTCAAACCAATGGGTGGCAGAGAGGAACCAAAGGAGGTGAGCAAGAAGCGCTCAAATAATATCGGTACATAATAAAAGTTTGCCAGTATATTTTGTGGATTACACAGCAGGGTGGCGACAAAGTTAACATGGAAGCCATGAAAACAACCCAAAATTCTGCCTGACACAGCTCGTTTGATAAGGGGACCATGTATGGAGGCAGTGAACTAGTAGTAGATTAAAGGTGCTGCAGTTAAAACTATGTTAGTTGGATCTTGGCATGGAGCTGGCGCTCCGCTGCCAGGCGAGCTTTCGCCAATCCAAGCCCCTGTCTCTAGGCTACTCCCCAAACAGCACTTCTAAGAACCTTTTGTATAAGATCAAGTGTAGTAGCGTTCTTATAAGTTTAGGATATGGCGGGTGAGGGGAATGTAAACAGATGCGCAAGAAGCGCTGAAATAATATCGGTAAATGATAAAAGTTTGCCAGTATATTTTGTGGATTACACAGCAGGGTGGCGACAAAGTTAACAAGTTTGATGTGGAATGCCCTGTAATAGCTCTTGGGCGGTGTGCCTTTTATCGCCTAGGCTCAGCAGTTTGAGCACCGCCTGCTGTCGCTTAGCGACGGCACTGCTGCTGTGCCTAGAGCTACCGACTGATGGCGCCATGGCCACGGATGGTAATTCGGAGGAGGAGGAGGTGGAGGAGGGGTGGGAGGAGGAGGAGGTATACTAGGCCTTTGAGACCTGGACCGAGGTAGGCCCCGCAATCCTCTGCGTCGGCAGTATATGACCAGCCCCAGGGTCAGACTCGGTCCCAGCCTGCACCAAGTTAAGTGTAGTAGCGTTCTTATAAGTTTGGGATATGGCGGGTGAGGGGAATGTAAACAGATGCGCAAGAAGCGCATGATGCGCATGGAGCTGGCGCTCCGCTGCCAGGCGAGCTTTCGCCAATCCAAGCCCCTGTCTCTAGGCTACTCCCCAAACAGCACTTCTAAGAACCTTTTGTATAAGATCAAGTGTAGTAGCGTTCTTATAAGTTTGGGATATGGCGGGTGAGGGGTATGTAAACAGATGCGCAAGAAGCGCATGATGCGCATGGAGCTGGCGCTCCGCTGCCAGGCGAGCTTTCGCCAATCCAAGCCCCTGTCTCTAGGCTACTCCCCAAACAGCACTTCTAAGAATCTTTTGTATAAGATCAAGTGTAGTAGCGTTCTTATAAGTTTAGGATATGGCGGGTGAGGGGAATGTAAACAGATGCGCAAGAAGCGCTGAAATAATATTGGTAAATGATAAAAGTTTGCCAGTATATTTTGTGGATAACACAGCAGGGTGGCGACAAAGTTAACAACTTTAATGTGGAATCCATGAAAACAACCCAAATTTCTGCCTGACACACCTCGTTTGATAAGGGGACGATGTATGGAGGCAGCTATATGGACGACTTTTGGAGGTAGCAATGGAGACAACGTGTGGAGGCTGCTATGGAGACAATTTAATTTGGATAGTGCCTGTATGTGGCAGCCCAAAAAAGTTTTCAAACCAGAGGAGCAGGTAGGTGGCCCTCCAGAAAAATGAAATAGACTGAGTGCCTGTATGTGGCAGTCCAAAAAAGTTTTCAAACCAGAGGAGCAGGTAGGTGGCCCTCCAGAAAAATGAAATAGATTGAGTGCCTGTATGTGGCAGTCCAAAAAAGTTTTCAAACCAGAGGAGCAGGTAGGTGGCCCTCCAGAAAAATGAAATAGATTGAGTGCCTGTATGTGGCAGTCCAAAAAAGTTTTCAAACCAGAGGAGCAGGTAGGTGGCCCTCCAGAAAAATGAAATAGACTGAGTGCCTGTATGTGGCAGTCCAAAAAAGTTTTCAAACCAGAGGAGCAGGTAGGTGGCCCTCCAGAAAAATGAAATAGATTGAGTGCCTGTATGTGGCAGTCCAAAAAAGTTTTCAAACCAGAGGAGCAGGTAGGTGGCCCTCCAGAAAAATGGAATAGATTGAGTGCCTGTATGTGGCACTCCCAAAAATTGTTTAAAACAGAGGACCGGGTAGGTGGCCCTCCAGAAAAATTAAATGCATAAAGTACTATAGCTAGAGCCAGTGGGCCCTGTCAAAAATAGCCAGTTTCCCCTGCTTTAGTGTACAAAGAGGAGGAGAAGGAGGAAAATGAGGAGGAGGAATGCATAAATTATTCAGGTTGAGCTTCCTTCACCTGGTGGAGATTGGAAATTATGAGAAATCCAGGCTTTATTCATCTTAATAAGCGTCAGCCTGTCAGCGCTGTCAGTCGACAGGCATGTACACTTATCGGTGATGATGCCACCAGCTGCACTGAAAACCCGCTCGGACAACACGCTAGCGGCAGGGCAGGCAAGAACCTCCAAGGCGTACAGCGCCAGTTCGTGCCACATGTCCAGCTTTGAAACCCAGTAGTTGTAGGGAGCTGTGTGATCATTTAGGACGATGGTATGGTCAGCTACGTACTCCCTCACCATCTTTCTGTAAAGATCAGCCCTACTCTGCCGAGACTGGGGACAGGTGACAGTGTCTTGCTGGGGTGACATAAAGCTGGCAAAAGCCTTGTAAAGCGTACCCTTGCCAGTGCTGGACAAGCTGCCTGCTCGCCTACTCTCCCTCGCTACTTGTCCCGCAGAACTACGCACTCTGTCGCTAGCGCTGTCAGAAGGGAAATAGTGTTTCAGCTTGTGCACCAGGGCCTGCTGGTATTCATGCATTCTCACACTCCTTTCCTCTCCAGGGATGAGAGTGGAAAGATTTTGCTTGTACCGTGGGTCCAGGAGAGTGAATACCCAGTAATCTGTGCTGGAATAAATTCTTTGAACGCGAGGGTCACGGGATAGGCAGCCTAGCATGAAATCTGCCATATGCGCCAGAGTACCAACGCGTAAGAATTCACTCCCCTCACTGGACTGACT
Organism: Engystomops pustulosus; assembly: GCF_040894005.1. Lineage (NCBI taxonomy): Eukaryota > Metazoa > Chordata > Amphibia > Anura > Leptodactylidae > Engystomops > Engystomops pustulosus. Next base: position 99,807,119 of record NC_092411.1, read on the forward strand.
GTCCATTTCCTCCTCCTCCAACTCCTCCAACTCCTCTTCTTCTGCCCATACACGCTGAACAGTGAAGGACTCAACAATGGTCCCCTCTTGTGTCTCGCCAACATTCTCCTCCTCTTCCTCCTCATCCTCCTCCACCTCCACCTCCTCCGATATGCACTGAGAAACAGACCTAAGGGTGCTTTGGCTATCAACAAGGTAATCTTCTTCCCCCGTCTCTTGTGACAAGCGCAAAGCTTCCAACTTCATGCTGATCAGAGAGTTTTTCAACAGGCCAAGCAGCGGGATGGTGAGGCTGATGATGGCGGCATCGCCACTGACCATCTGTGTTGACTCCTCGAAGTTACTCAGCACCTGACAGATATCAGACATCCACGTCCACTCCTCATTGTAGACTTGAGGAAGCTGACTGACCTGACTACCAGTTCTGGTGGAAGTTGACATCTGGCAGTCTACAATCGCTCTGCGCTGCTGGTCAACTCTGGATAACATGGTTAATGTTGAATTCCACCTCGTGGGCACGTCGCTAAGAGTGGCAGCATCTGTGCTGGACTTCCTGAAATGCGCACAGATGCGGCGCACCTTCGTGAGCAAATCAGACAGATTGGGGTATGTCTTGAGGAAACGCTGAACTATCAGATTTAACACATGGGCCAGGCATGGCACATGTGTCAGTCTGCCGAGTTGCAGAGCCACCACCAGGTCACGGCCGTTGTCACACACAACCATGCCTGGCTTCAGGTTCAGCGGTGCCAGCCACAGATCAGTCTGCACCGTGATGCCCTGTAATAGCTCTTGGGCGGTGTGCCTTTTATCGCCTAGGCTCAGCAGTTTCAGCACCGCCTGCTGTCGCTTAGCGACGCCACTGCTGGTGTGCCTAGAGCTACCGACTGATGGCGGCATGCCCACGGATGGTAGTTCGGAGGAGGAGGTGGAGGACGGGTGGGAGGAGGAGGAGGCATAGTAGGCCTGAAAGATCTGGACCGAGGTAGGCCCCGCAATCCCTCGCCACGGGAGCTTCACTACGTGACACATTTGGCGCTGATGCACCTGCTCTGGCCCTGCCTCTCCGTCTGGCCCCACCACTGCCTCTTCCAACCTGTTCTGGTCTCAGAAGCACTGTGTTCACCCGGCCTCTCAACCCAGCTTGGGTCTGTCACCTCATCATCCTCCGATCCCTCAGTCTGCTCCCCCCTCGGACTTCCTGCCCTTCAACTTCACCACTGTCTGACAACCGTGTCTGCTCATCGTCGGACACCTCTTTACACACTTCTTCCACTACGTCAAGAAGGTCATCATCACCCACAGACTGCGACTGGTGGAAAACCTGGGCATCGGAAAATTGCTCAGCAGCAACCGGACAAGTGGTTTGTGACTGTGGGAAGGGTCCAGAAAACAGTTCCTCAGAGTATGCCAGTTCAAATGCCAAATTTTCCTGGGAGGGGGAAGACTGGGGGGGAGGAGGCTGAGGTGCAGGAGCTGGAGGAGTGCCGATTTCGGTGACATGGGTGGACTGCGTGGAAGACTGACTGGTGGACAAATTGCTCGAAGCATTGTCGGCAATCCTCGACATCACCTTTTCGCACTGTTCTGGCCTCAACAGTGCTCTACCACGAGTCCCAGTAACTTGAGACATGAACCTAGGGAGTGTAGCTCTGCGGCGTTCCCCTGCTCCCTCATCAGCAGGTGGTGTCTCACCCCGCCCAGGACCACGGCCTCTGACCCCTGCAGTAGTTGGACACCCACGTCCCCGCCCAAGACCTCTACCCCTAGCCCTCGGGTTAAACATTTTGAAAATGAAAGTTATAACTTTAATTTTTTTTAAACTTTTTTTGTGTTTTTTTGTGTTTTTTAGGTTTTTTTGTGTTTTTTAGTTTTTAAAACCAAACAATGCTATCCTATTGCTATGGCTATTTTCTAGTCAAGTATGAAAGCACACTGCTATGCCAGATGAGATGACGCTGAGTTATGAAAAAATAAACGTAAAATAAAAAGGAAATGGCAGACTGTGCCTAATTGAAATCCAACCCCTAATAAATTTTCCCACTTCGGTCTTTGCGATGGATATGTGCGTCACTAAGCGCTAAACACAGCGGTCGCAAGTCTCACTCCAAATTCCTGACAATTGGCTAGTATATGCACTGCAGCAAGGACAGCCACCAGCAGATCAACCAGAAATAAAATATATATAAAGCTATTGTAGGCGTAAGTAAGCCGTTTGGATTCTCCTTTGGCTATTTTCTAGCCAAGTATGAAAGCACACTGATGAGTTGACACTGAGTTATGAAAAAATAAACGTAAAATAAAAAGAAACTGCCAGACTGTGCCTAATTGAAATCCAACCCCTAATAAATTTTCCCACTTCAGTCTTTGCGATGGATATGTGCGTCACTAAGCGCTAAACACAGCGGTCGCAAGTCTCACTCCAAATTCCTGACAATTGGCTAGTATATGCACTGCAGCAAGGACAGCCACCAGCAGATCAACCAGAAATAAAATATATATAACGCTATTGTAGGCCTAAGTAAGCCGTTTGGATTCTCCTTTGGCTATTTTCTAGCCAAGTATGAAAGCACACTGATGAGATGACGCTGAGTTATGAAAAAATAAACGTAAAATAAAAAGAAACTGCCAGACTGTGCCTAATTGAAATCCAACCCCTAATAAATTTTCCCACTTCGGTCTTTGCGATGGATATGTGCGTCACTAAGCGCTAAACACAGCGGTCGCAAGTCTCACTCCAAATTCCTGACAATTGGCTAGTATATGCACTGCAGCAAGGACAGCCACCAGCAGATCAACCAGAAATAAAATATATATAACGCTATTGTAGGCGTAAGTAAGCCGTTTGGATTCTCCTTTGGCTATTTTCTAGCCAAGTATGAAAGCACACTGATGAGATGACGCTGGGTTATGAAAAAATAAACGTAAAATAAAAAGAAACTGCCAGACTGTGCCTAATTGAAATCCAACCCCTAATAAATTTTCCCACTTCGGTCTTTGCGATGGATATGTGCGTCACTAAGCGCTAAACACAGCGGTCGCAAGTCTCACTCCAAATTCCTGACAATTGGCTAGTATATGCACTGCAGCAAGGACAGCCACCAGCAGATCAACCAGAAATAAAATATATATAACGCTATTGTAGGCGTAAGTAAGCCGTTTGGATTCTCCTTTGGCTATTTTCTAGCCAAGTATGAAAGCACACTGATGAGATGACGCTGAGTTATGAAAAAATAAACGTAAAATAAAAAGAAACTGCCAGACTGTGCCTAATTGAAATCCAACCCCTAATAAATTTTCCCACTTCGGTCTTTGCGATGGATATGTGCGTCACTAAGCGCTAAACACAGCGGTCGCAAGTCTCACTCCAAATTCCTGACAATTGGCTAGTATATGCACTGCAGCAAGGACAGCCACCAGCAGATCAACCAGAAATAAAATATATATAACGCTATTGTAGGCGTAAGTAAGCCGTTTGGATTCTCCTTTGGCTATTTTCTAGCCAAGTATGAAAGCACACTGATGAGATGACGCTGAGTTATGAAAAAATAAACGTAAAATAAAAAGAAACTGCCAGACTGTGCCTAATTGAAATCAAACCCCTAATAAATTTTCCCACTTTGGTGTTTGAGGTGGATATGTGTGTCACTAAGAGCTAAACACAACGGTAGCAAGTCCCCCTGCAAATTCCTCACAATATGGTACTAGCTGCACTACTAGTGCCAGCAAGCCCAGCCACAAGCAAACAAAAAAAAAAAAGTATAACGTTATTGTAGCCCTAAGAAGGGCTGTTGGGTTCTTGTTGAATCACTCCTGCCTAACACTATTCTAATAGAACACCCTAACGCTATCCCTGCAGCAGCAGCAGCTCTCTCCCTAGCGGCATCCAGACACAGAATGATCCGAGCAGCGCGGGCAGCGGCTAGTCTATCCCAGGGTCACCTGATCTGGCCAGCCAACCACTGCTATCGACGTGTAAGGGTACCACGTCATGCTGGGTGGAGTGCAGAGTCTCCTGGCTTGTGATTGGCTCTGTTTCTGGCCGCCAAAAAGCAAAACGGCGGGAGCTGCCATTTTCTCGAGCGGGCGAAGTATTCGTCCGAGCAACGAGCAGTTTCGAGTACGCTAATGCTCGAACGAGCATCAAGCTTGGACGAGTATGTTCGCTCATCTCTATTATAGACCAATTACCCCCACCTGAGATTTCACCACAGCAGCCAAATACGCCCAACGGGCTTCTCACTGTGAAATGTTCAACTTCTAAATGGAAGGAAATGAGATTGTATTTGGATGAAAGGGAAATCTTTATGGCAAGATGTCTATCAAAAATAGCAATCAAAGAGATAAGTTTCTCTATCCAAAGGGTTGCTGGAGAATATTCATGTAATTATCAAGTGGAAATGTTCGGAAGGATGATAAATTCACAACCAAGTAAAACTGTGCATGTGAGGAATGTAGGTAGGTTTCTAAAATATTAGAGTTTATTATGTCTCATAAGGATCAACAAATGTATGTATAAATACTGAAAACACTGCTGTCATTTTTGGGTCTCTACTCCTAATCAACATCACATGAACAAGAAAATCAATGTACAGCTGCCTTGTAGCTTAGGAGTGAGTTCAGTTACTTTGTAGCTGAAAAGTGTCATATCTGAACACCGAAAGAAACTCCTTGGGGAAGTGAAGTTTTCTGTCTTCAAAATGTCCAAAAATGTCTGCAAACTTGCAACAAATTTGAAACTTTTTTTGCCAAACCACTTCAGACAACTTCTATTCGATTTATCAAGTGAATTCAGATGTGAAAGATAGATTGATGAAGTGCAACTTTTCACAAATTTGCTAATTTAGTTTCAAATCCTCTCCAATACTCCCGTGGCTCAAGAAAATCAAATAAACTAGTTTCAACTTTTCAAAAAATTTCAAATACCCTGCAAATCTCATGTACCAAAATGAAATCACTTTTATCAAGCTGCTAAACTAAATTGCAAAGTACAGAAAAAGAGCTCCAAACACTTAAAAACCAGAGTAAGATTCCTGCTTAATGTTAAATCTGCCCTATGGATCTTTTAAAAGTGAGTTCTAAAAAAAAACAAAATAAAACATTAAGCTACTTAGCTGATAAAATTGTCCCTAATAAAAGGTGTAGGATCCACAGCCAGTGGGAGGAAGGGGGTTGATTTTTGAGCCTGATCTGTATGGTGGAAGAAGCTGTGGCCCACCTGAGAAAAACTGATATAAAAAGTCATTAGAAAGATCTCTGTACTGCCCATTTTGATATTTGTACATTATAAATTAAAGGGAACCTGTAGCCAGGACTTGCCCCTTTAATCCACTACCATTATAATGTGACATAGAATTAAACCTTCGAGATTGTATTACTTTTATGACCCAGTGTCATGATATCATCCATAAAATTGATTTTGAAGTGTGATGTTGGTTGTATGTCATGGAGCTGGAGAGCTCTCCCCGCCTCAGAATGCCAAATCTATGGTCATTGACAACATCCACCAGTCTTCAGGATAGACAATAACTGGCTGATGCCACCACACTGGGCCAGGAAAGAAACATAATCAAGAAGGTATTTAACCATTTCACAACATACTGATAATGGTATATTAGGTCAAATTCTGCTGACAAGTTGGCAAAAATAATTTTCTTCATTACAAACAATGGTGCATATAATAATAAACCTTGTTTTAAATTTATAATAAACAAATTTGCTAATTTGCCTCCTACTACTTCAGATAAAATTTGTACAATGAATTCAGCTCAATTTTAAAATATTTTTCAGATGGAACAGTCTTTATTATTCAATAAGGTATTACACAAATATTGTTAACTTTTCTTGCAATTTGATTTTATGAACTAAGAAAAGATTTGAAAGTTGAGGTATTCATAAAAAAAAACTTTTTATGTATCATAGGTGTCCACCGACTGGTTGTTTTATGAATTACAAGGGTTTGGTTAGCATATTGCAATAGTGCAGTGATGGCGAACCTTTTAGCGGCCGAGTGCCCAAACTGCAACCCAAACCCCCCTTATTTATTGCGAGGTGCCAACCAAAAATTAAAGCAGTAACTTATTGCTCCCTGTTCCTCAACAATGTTCGATCATATTGGCCTCCTGAGTACAAGATGGAAAATGTGCATCATTTTAGCTTCTTTCCAGTGTCCCTCTGTACTCAGAGAATTGTGGGGCCAGCAGAAGGTCCTTCAAAGATAATTCGGCCCTGTCTACTCATTCTCCCTCTTCCTACATTCCCAAGTAGCGAAGTATCACTTTAATATATGACTGAAAGCAGCATCTTTTAAGTTGCTTGGAACTGTAGGAAGATTCTTTGATTCCTGTCTGGTGTGCTGGGGTGATGGCCGAGTGCCCACAAAAAGGGCTCTGAGTGCTGCCTCTGGCACCCGTATTTTACATATTGTCTCTTCTTTCAAAAGCAGACCTTACAGTGAAAACCCTTCCTACACTATCGACAATCTCACCTTCACATCTCAGAGACTTGATAACAAAGACACCAACAACTTATACTTCAGCAGGTAAAAGCATGAAAGCTATTAACCATACTGAGTGTGACATGTGACTATAAAGATTTCTTTGCATGTACTGGATTTAGTAACATTGCCACTGATTCTTGTCACATCTTTGTCCAAGTTTCAGTCTAACTTTAGGCACCAGTGCAAGAAGCAATTTATCATTGCCATTATTTTTCTTTTGCAGCTTTTTGGCTCAGTTTAGATTGATTCTTGACTTTGTGGCTATCCATGCATCTGAATGGGCGTCCTGAGGCTGTAGTTACACATATTGGCCCAGATTTACTAAAGCCCCTGCGCCAGTTTTCTGTCTGACTGAAAAGAAGTGCAAACTACTCCCGGCTGCATAGCCCATAGCTCTTTATAGAACTGGTTTTAAAGTATAGCTAAACATTTGTAGCAATTTTTATTGCAGAAATGATATGAACAGATGATAATAGTAAACTGTGTAAAAAAAAACCTTCCAAATGGTACTAATGGAAATTACAGCTCATCATGGAAAAATCTCAACTACCTCTATCAGTGTAAAAATTAAGATATTACCTCTAAACCCAATATTAACACACTTCATACACAACATACACACATTGTAAATAACACACTGTAAATGGAAGTTTTAACAAACACAACGTGTGAATGCAATCTTTAAGCTAGAGATAAAGAAGCCTGATAATCTTGGTAATCTTATTGCTAAAATGGAAATCTACCACCAAAATCAAACATGATAAACCAGGGGCACTTATTCAGAGATCCAGGAATCTGGTAATCTTCTCATATCTGTTATACATTATCTCCTTCCTCATAAAATCAACTTTTAAAATTATGCTAATGAAACTGAAGGACTCTGGGGGAGCTAATCAACCATTATGTGATATTACAGCAGACAGAGAAAGGGATGTGCTGATAGAGTAGAGGGGGGTGCTCCTGCACAGTGTAAGAGCCAGTGAAGCTGCAGCACGGAGGATTTCTAGTAACACCCCCTAAAGCCATACAGGCTTATTAGTATCATTTTAAAAGTTGATTTTTGAAGTCAGGAGGCCATGCATAACAAATATAAGAAAACTACAGTAACAATGCCTGAATTTATGTGTAAATATCACTGAATTATCATGTTTGATTTAGTCAATCTCTGGAAAGTCTTCAGAGCGCTGAATCGTTGAGGGTAATATTCTATCAATATCGAAAGAGTTAATTAATGATTTATGATATGCCTTATATAGAAGCTCTGAATGTTTTCAGATATACTGCTATCTTCAGAAAGAAAAGGCACAGAAGCTGTATTTTTTAATCAACCTTGATTTAAAGATTTTGTTAGGCTTCAAGTCTTTAGTCAAGACAAGAACAGGATAGAAACTTTACACATACTACTTAAAAAAAGAGAGGCAGGGGAAAAAGAAGGACACAGGAACATATTTCTTAAAGTATAATACGAAGATTATGATTGTCATCTGCACTTTTCATTTATAACATTTCGTTAAAAGTTGAGTGACACTTTATTGCTTTTCTGACTGGGGGGAAATGATGTACAGCAACGTGTTTACCATAAATCACTGTGCAGAGAGCTGGTGTAAATTTTTTTAGGAAAAAAAGTTATTCCACTGACTATACAGTAAGTAAATGCTCTTCCCCGGGATTCTTAACAATTGCTGTCATCTTATATTTATCTATTGCAGAAACTTCAAAACCATCTTCTCTCACCTGAGTAAAGTTGGCCCCCCCACCTTGTTCAAATCAAACAAAATTGGTGTCAAACGTTTGTGCTACGTTTGTGCTGGTTTGTGCAGCAAAAATTTTCGTTTGTGCCGCTATCGTTTTTAAGATATTAATGAGAGTTTCCAGAGGTCATCAGAGGTCAAGCAGCCCCCCCACATTGTCCAAACCAAACAAAACTGGTGCCAAACAATTCTGCTACATTTGTGCTGGTTTGTGCTGCTTAAATTTTTGTTTGTGCTGCTTTTGTTTTGAATAAATGAACAAAAAATTAAAGTTCAAAAGTTCAAGCAGCCCCCCCATATAAACCAAATCGAACAAAACTGGTGTCAAACATTAGTGCTCTGTTTGTGCTGGTTTGTGCAGCAAAAATTTTCGTTTGTGCTGCTATCATTTTTAATATATTCATACCTTTTCCAGAGGTCATCAGAGTTCATTTCTTCCAAAGTACAGTGGGGCACATTTACTTACCCGGCCCATTCGCGATCCAGCGGCGAGTTCTCTGCTCTGGATTCGGGTCCGGCCGGGATTTATGAATGTAGTTCTTCCGCCGTCCACCAGGTGGCACTGCTGCGCTGAAAATAATCTCATCGCGCCGGAATGCACCACCTCGGACCAGGTGAAGGTAAGCGCTCCCCAAGCGACACTTTTTCGATTTTTAAATGCGGCGGTTTTTCCGAATACGTCGGGTTTTCGTTCGGCCACGCCCCCCGATTTCCGTCGCGCGCATGCCGGCGCCGATGCGCCACAATCCGATCGCGTGCGCCACAATCCCGGGGCAATTCAGGTACAATCGGCGCAAATCGGAAATATTCGGGTAACACGTCGGGAAAACGCGAATCGGGCCCTTAGTAAATGACCCCCAATGTGTTTGCTAGCTCCCCCTGGTGATCAAACTAGGGAAGTGTCACTAAGTTTGTTTTTTACCAGTTCATCCTAAACACCTTTAACCTATGTAAACACCTGAACATACCGTAAAAATGATAGCGGCACAAACGAAAATTTTTGCTGCACAAACCAGCACAAACGTAGCACTAACATTTGACAAACTTTGAAATAATTGTAAATCCCTTGCACCACATTCAGGCCAAGTTAGAATGGGCCAACCCCAGTTGCAGTGAGCTGGCACTCGGTGTGTTCAGGAGCAGGTTGAAATATCAGCAGGCCAGAGCCACCATTCGATGGGAAGGGTGGGGGAAGATATTGGTGTGCCACATGCTAGTGTATGATAAATCACCCCCATCACTTAATTGAAAAAAAATTCACTTCTTTAATTTTTTTTCAAATATACTGACAATTTATGACATTTGAATTCACTGAAGTTGGTGTGTTTTATTTTATTCATCTATTATTAGAAACCTCAACCTTTCACAGTTATACGTTATCACAGTGAATACACAAGACCACCAGGATCAATATCTCCTCCAATAGCAAAGGTAAATGTGTCTTTTTTTAAATATACATATATACATTTATATATATATATATATATATATATATATATATATATATACCTCAAAAAAGTAAACATACCATATACAGTACCTAACTCTCAATGCAAATGCACCCTCTTCTTCCCCCTTCAGTCACATCCTTACTCATCGCGGGGCTTTAAGGTAGTGCCACATTTGGAAACATAAGCAAGATTTCAACTGAAATACGCTGTTTCAGATCTGTAGCATGTTTTTTTCATTCTATGTAATATGATCTTGTGTTTTAATACCAACAAAGCCCGTATTTTACAGACAGAGCCTAATAAATGATATCATATGTTTTCACTTTTATCTCGATGCATATAGGGGCAGAAGTAGTCATTATTTGTATAATTTGTATAAATAAAACTTGCCCTACCAAGATTAAGACAAATGGACCTTAAGTCCAACTTTATTGTGCCCAATTAAAAACACAACCATAAAGTGATTATTAAGTGACTGTAACATGTAGTCCAGATACCATTTGTGATAGGAAAATACAGCTAAGCAAACACAGCTAAATACAACTCTGCATATGTGAACTGTGTCATGATAAAACAGTGTACAGTATTTGCTCACGGAACCAGTGAAATGCAGAAAGCCCATTCCTTTGCACCGAGAACACAATTTATCAATACTGTCCTTTTTGTTGACTGGAATGCTTGGATGAATGATCTTAAACATCCTACAGATCCTGCCACAGGGTACACACACCAGCATGTAAGTGTGCTTGGTTTACAACCCTTCATCCTGGTAGATGTTCTTTAAGAGTAAAGTTGACATTAGTCAATGCTCCAGACCTTGCTGTGACGCTGAACCCTGTACTTGAGGGTGAACAGGATAGTCACCAGTCTGGAGTCTTAACTGTTAAAATGATGGTGCTAAAGTTTGGCCATAAGATGGGAATTCCCTGCATCATATTTTGGTAAAGACTCCCCTTCTGTACAAAGTTTGCAGTTTGCAGCTAGAAGAAATCTAGAAAATATGGTAATTATACAGTAAGTTTCAAAACACATGGGTGAAATTTATGTGGCAACTTTTATCTTAAATGTGTTGAAGTGAGATTTTTCCAAAATTGGTTAAAACAGGTTTACACAAAAAATGTGCAACTTTGTAAAATATATGTGTTGTTGTTATGTGTAATTCCCTCCTTTTCCACTAACAAGGATTATTATATGAAACGTGTATGGGGTGGGCTATGACCTGCACAAGGTCCAGGTGCCCACCTTGCCGGATATATCAAGAGGTCAGAGACTCTTGATATATCTGATGTGGCCCGAGGGGAGCCCTTGACAAATTTTCCCCCATGGAATATAACTTTAGTTGTATTTCATTTTCTCTTTACCTAACACTTTATTTTGATTATTTTTTAGATGACCCACAAACAAGGGTGTATTATTCCGTTTGCAGCCTGCTCTGTGCAGTAGTGATGGTTCTGTTGATCCTCTTCTTATGCAGATATTATGTACCCTTTAATCGTGAGTACTAGTAGAGTATCCTAAGTAGTTTAAAAAAGAAGTATGGCTTACATTTGTAGTTTTGAAGTTTTCTAAACTATAAATATCTGTATGGATTTACAAATGTTTCACAGATACAATTGTTATTTAACTGAATATAGAGGAATTCAAGCCAAATTGTGACAAAAGTGAAAAATTTCTATGATTTAGAAAGTGATATGTGTATAAAAGCACATATATAGCATGGCACATATATAGCATTACCCTTCTTTTAAATGTACAATGTTTCCTGTACTGGTTACAGTACTGACAAGTGCAGAAAATAGCTTGTGACCAGCAGGAGCGGAAAGTACACAAACCAGAGCAATTTTGTCGGAATAGTGCGGCACTTAAAGGGGGTCTTTTATCAAATCCACCAACTTCAACTCTGTGGGGGATATTTATCAGGACCTCTGCGCACCGCCAGTGGCGCAGAGGCCCTGAAATAATCGCAAATGCTAGCTTATTGCTAGCTTTTGCGATTATTTTTCACAATCCGCCACCTTCACGCCAGTGGGGCGTGAAGGGGCGTGAAGGGGGGGTGCGGCCGGCCGAGCGGGGGGCGCGTCTGGACTGGAGTAGGCCGACGCGGGGCGTTACTGTCCCCGCGCCTGCGCACTCGCTGCTGCCGGCGACTTTTCATACGTGAAAAGTCGCCGGTTGCGTCTCGTAGGAAAAACGCTGCGCAACTGGCAGCCCGATACATGAAGAGACAGAAGCCTCTTCATGTATCGGGCTGCGAATTTGCAGCGGCGGGGCTATCGAGCGCCAGCGTATGATAAATATCCCCCTTTGAATCCTTCAATAAGCTAGCTTATCCAATTCCAGTACAGTTCTAGTAGTGGCATCCTTTAAAATGTTATGAGATGACTGATTACTTATTTTCAATGTTAATTAGGTTTGTAATCCTTTTTTAGCATTGCAAATGTTCGACAGAAGCCACACCTTGTTCACTGGCGTCAGCAGTATAGTATGATATGTGTCAGTTGACCATTGAGGATAACCACAGGTCTCAGTTCAAATAGCACATCACAACTTAGACCTGTTAGTTTGCAGTATCTGAACCTTTGGGGGACCTTCAAATGTCATAAAATTGTACTTGAGTACATGTGTATTGTGAGCAGGAAGTTTGTAGGACCCAAGGCTAGAAGGCTTGGGCCCTGGGCTGCTGCCCAAACCGCCTATATTATAATCCACTATATTTTAAATTTTTATTTTATTACATTATTCTTTTTTATATATTCACATATATGTTTTAATAATAGGAGAGAAGAACAATTCTGTGAAAGCATCACTAGTAAGTGACAGCTTGGTTTGTCTTTTTTTTTTTACAATGATATTGGATTAAAACTGTACACTACGGACAATATTTTATAACTCCCGTTATATAAGCAGAAAGCTTTTTTTTTTAATTAAAAGAACTTAATTAATCTTTAGCATGTGACCATAGACAATCACTTTCTACCTACCCTCCCTACTCTGCCCTTCAGCACCCCCACCCACTTCTCTCCTCTCAGCAGAGAACTTCACACTTTAAAGACAAAATGACAATTTTAGTGAGAGCATCAATCCCCTCAACCCACTACCAACTGCCTGACCTGTATAAGCAATTTCACTACCCTTATGGATAAAAATGTTTTATCTATTGTGTCATGCTCACTTAACTTAATACAATTCCCTTACACCTTATCCGCAACCATATCAGTCTACTGAACCGACCTATAACCCAACTCTTCAACCTTTCATTTAGAACTGGCACTATTACCTCTGTGTTTAAACATATAACTATCATACCCATCTTAAGAAGCCATGTCTCAACCTGTCTTTCCTTCTGAACTATTGTCTTCTACTTCCAATTGCTTCAAAACTCCTTGAGCGATATGTCCACTTGGAACTGTCTGACTAAAATTCCACCAACTCCGTTTTCCTACAATCTGATTTCTAGCCGTGTCTGCTCTCACCAAGGTCAAACCATCCCTTAGTATCATTTACCTGGCACTTTCCCGGATCTCCACATACCTCTCCAAATCACACACATTTTGACACTTAACCTCCTCCTTGAGCACTAATTCTTTTTTTTTTGTCTTTTAGTGGATGACTTATAGCACTCATAGGAAATCTAGGAAGGCATCTCCATCATTTCAGTTACCAATGATTGTGCATAACAAAGAAGAAAAAAAATCTAGATCAGTGATGGGCAACCTTTTGAGCTTGGTGTGTCAAAATTCGCCAAAAAACGAGCATAACTCGGGTGATGTGTCACCTTTAGAAAAAAAAACTAATTTTGTAATAACATGTCCAGCAGCGCCCTCCCCTTATTAATAACATGTCCAGCAGCACCCTCCCCTTATTAATAACATGTCTAGCAGCGGCCTCCCCTTATTAATAACATGTATAGCAGCGGCCTCCCCTTATTAATAACATGTCTAGCAGCGGCCTCCCCTTATTAATAACATGTGAGCAGCGGCCTCCCCTTATTAATAACATGTCTAGCAGCGGCCTCCCCTTATTAATAACATGTCTAGCAACGGCCTCCCCTTATTAAGAACATGTCCAGCAGCGGCCTCCCCTTATTAATAACATGTCTAGCAGCGGCCTCCCCTTATTAATAACATGTCTAGCAGCGGCCTCCCCTTATTAAGAACATGTCCAGCAGCGGCCTCCCCTTATTAAGAACATGTCCAGCAGCAGCCTTCCTTCCCTAATAAAATACCCCAGCGGCCTCCCTTTACTACTAAAATACCCCTAGCGGCCTCCCTTTACTACTAAAATACCCCTAGCAGCCTCCCTTTACTACTAAAATACCCCTAGCGGCCTCCCTTTACTACTAAAATACCCCTAGCGGCCTCCCTTTACTACTAAAATACCCCTAGCGGCCTCCCTTTACTACTAAAATACCCCTAGTGGCCTCCCTTTACTATTAAAATACCCCTAGCCGCCTCCCTTTACTACTAAAATACCCCTAGCCGCCTCCCTTTACTATCAAAATACCCCTAGCCGCCTCCCTTTACTACTAAAATACCCCTAGCCACCTCCCTTTACTACTAAAATACCCCTAGCCGCCTCCCTTTACTACTAAAACACCCCTAGCCGCCTCCCTTTACTATTAAAATACCCCTAGCCGCCTCCCTTTACTACTAAAATACCCCTAGCCGCCTCCCTTTACTACTAAAATACCCCTAGCCGCCACCCTTTACTACTAAAATACCCCTAGCGGCCTCCCTTTACTACTAAAACACCCCTAGCCACCTCCCTTTACTATTAAAATACCCCTAGCCGCCTCCCTTTACTACTAAAATACCCCTAGCCGCCTACTTTTACTACTAAAATACCCCTAACCGCCTCCCTTTAAATATAATATAATAATAAACTTATATACTTACCCAGTGATGTCTTCTTCCCTGTAGCTTTATTAGCAGGTCTGACGATAATGGCGGCTCGGCTCCTCCAGGTTGCACCACGCGCCTCGGGTCACGTGACTGACGTGACCTGACGTCAGGTCGCCTCAGTCACAAGATGAGCAGCGTGCACTGCAGCCTGGAGGAGCCGGAGGAGTTGCAGACGGTGGGTGGACCAACGCGGCGCCGGACAAGTAAGCAGGGGGCAGAAACACAGGGACGGGGGTGGGACATTAACACAGGGGCAACACATTACACAGGGGCAGCACATTACACAGGGAGGGGGGCGGACCGTGGGCGCTGGGCGGCCGCGTGTCACCAAAAATGGCTACGCGTGTCAGTGCTGACACGCGTGTCATAGGTTCGCCATCACTGACCTAGATCAACAACATGATCCATGTACAACCTTCAAGAATCCACCATATTCACTGAAGCCTTCAAAAAAACAGGAATTTTTCGCTCAGTCCATAGATCAACATATCTATGACAATGTACAGAAAATACCTATCAATTCATTTTACGTTACATTAGAACCACCAAAATGCTTATAGTGCTTCTCTGTCTGAATGTATTACTCATAGGTAGTCTGGGAGGTTATGCTTTCTGTATCAATTGTTTACAGTTTTCTAGATCTCTGCTTGCTGTAATTCTATAGAAAGCTTCTATTTTATTTCTAGTGGACAGAAATCTGACCATGGTCACACAAGTGCACGACTCATTATAACACACAGCTCTGATTACTGACTACTGTCTGTAAAATAACGAGTGGTGCACCTCTGTGACCATGGTCAGATGTCTGTACACTGGAAGTAACCATACAAACTATCTATAAAATGAAAGCAAGAAATCACAGCTCCCCTTTAAAATATTCATGAACACTGGTAAAATGAAAGCTGAGCTGTGATTGGTTGCCATGGACAACTAGAAATATTCTGATCTGCCCCATTGTATCCTAACAAAATATGTGGAGACTTATTCCTACTACAGTGAATCCAATAGCCAGATACCCTGATACATTTTTCGTGTAGGACGCTTTGTCAAGGGTATTTTGTAAAGGTTTGTACTTAAGTTGAATTTGTAGATAAGTTGGAACAAGCATATTTTATAGTTGTAACTCCAAAAAATATGTTTTTTTTCCCAGTAACAGTTGGATTTTCAAAACTTGTGCTGTCATGGGAACAAGGAATATTAATGGCGCTTCATGACAGATTCCTTACAGCTCATCATTGGAGCCTGGGAATAAAGTAAAGCATCCTAAGAGCTTCACCAGAGGTCACAGTGGGCAATGAGGTCTGTCTGTAACTAGGGGTTGTCTGTAAGTCGGGTGTCCTTAAGTTGGGAACTGTCTGTATAATATGGTGGAATTCACAATAAATTTAACTAGCATAATTTTTCTACATCATTGATAGAACGATCCCAATGACACACTTTAGATTTTGACCCAGTATGATCATAGAAATACCGAATGTACATACTTTTGTTATGTCTTTATACTGTTAAGAAATGGAAAAACAAAAATACATTTCACTCTTTTTCCAACTTCCGTCTCCCATACATTTTTTATACCTTGGTTTGTCTTTGCATGAGAGGCTTTTGTTTTTAATAAGAAGAAATGGGCTTGTGTTCATTGGATAAGACTACATGCACTATTAATGAATAAAAATAACAGATTCAAATGGCATCAACTGGCATCAAGTGGGCGTAATTATACACTGGTGCAGGAGTGTCTGATAAATCTTCCTTCATCTGTTGAACAAAAAATGTTCCTGTGTGAAGATAATTTACCATAACAGTGACTATTTGCGGAAGATAGATGTCCTTGGATGCGACCACCACTGCTGAATAGAGGTAGTCGGGCGCCTAAATAGCACATGTGTGCTTTACTGGATCAGTTTAACATGTTGATCACTGATCAGATATTGATGATCTGATCCTAGGGAAAGGTCATAATGTCAATAGGCTGAAAGATCCAACTTATTTAAGGCCATAAGGATTTGGTTATTGCAAGAAATTTTGTATGTGTGTTTTTGAAGATAACTATGATCTAGGAAATATGTTTTTTATTTTTCATTACATAGTTTTTTTCTTAGTTCACTTTAAAGTTACCACAAACCACATGTATGTTAATTGCCATCACATGAAATGTATTGTATAAAATTGATTTTAAAATAAATAAGTGTTTGTTGTATTTATATTTTTCTCACAACTTTGTTATATCAACATGAGCTGTTGTTATTGTTACATTTCTGTGAAAATACTGTAAAACAATATACAGGCAGTCCCCGGGTTACATACTGGAGGTAAGATATGCTCTGGAGGCTTGCTCTTAAGTTGAATTTGTATGTAAGTTGGAACTGAGAAATGTTTTTTGGTATCTGTGACAATTGGATTTTAAAAATGTTGGTTTGTCATAAGAAACAGGATTAACAATAAAGCTTCATTGCAGACACCTTTAATAACTGTTATAGTGGTTTCTAAGGCAAAAATACAGTAAGTTACAAATGTTCAGAGGTCTGTTTGTAACTAGCGGTCGTCTGTAAGTCGGGTGTTCTTACGTAGGGGACCACCTGCACTATATTTATACATATACAAGATATAGTGTCAACTAAATAAGCCTGTATATAGCAGATGTCATTTCTCAACAGAGTAGAAAGTCCAAGATGGAGTAAGCAATCTAGGAGTACCGTATTTTTAGGACAATAAGGCGCACCGGATTATAAGGCACACCATCAACAAATGTCTTCTAAAACGTCTAGGTTCATATATAATTTTTAAATCACAAGAGAGAGCCCTTTTAGGACTGCCAAGGCAAAATGCTAATCTATTTACAGAACTGTCCTAAGACAGCATAAAGCCTTATCGGTCAGGCCTAAAACATAACTTTTAATTGTAGTAAATTATTTATCACACCTATTGTAATAAATCTGCAGGTATGAGGCTGCTAGCTATCCTAGTTTCATTTGTAATACTGAGTATTCACTCGGCCTGTAAGTACATAAGCGGATCTCTGCAGTGACCCGTTAATGAAACAGCCTCAGACGAGTCAAATTAAAAGCCAAACAATAGCCCCCCCGACATGTTTCGCCGGATAACCAGCGTCATCAGGGGATCAGGGCTAGTGAGTTGTGGGAGGAGCTATGGTAGGTTTATATAACTTTAAGGCGGTTCTTATTGTTATGAGCACCAATGCCATCAACTTGTTATTGGGGTTACCTAGCGACGTGGTATTGACCACCATGCTGACCAATAGGCGATTCTAAACATGCAGGAAGTGACTGGGGAAAACTACACAGCAATTCAGACGTCGGATCTCACAACATCTTAGTTCCGTACGGACTAACGCAGAGGTTACTAATGGATAGAATAAAAGTTATGTTTTAGGCATGACCGATAAGGCTGTATCCTGTCTTAGGACAGTTCTGTAAATAGATTAGGTTCATATATAAGGCGCACTGAAGTATAAGGCGCACCTGATTATAAGGATGAATGACCAGCAGGTGGCAGACCTGTGCACAGTTCAAGGCAATTGATGTCTGTAAGTACGGTTCATATATAAGGCGCACTGGACTATAAGGCGCACCTTTGATTTCTGAGAAAATCAAAGAATTTTTTTGTGCGCCTTATAGTCCTAAAAATACAGTACTCTGCATTTATACATATTCACCATCTTATTCTTTATACAAGGTAGCCAATGTTAAACCGAACTTGGCCTATACTCACAACACTGTAATCTTAAAAGACTTGTCCAGATAACAAAATATATGTGAAGGGGCTAAAGTGCACTTGAAAAATAACATTATAGGAAACACTTGTACAGGCAGATCACAACTTATACTAGTTATTGGCTAAACAGCCTTTCTTAGTGATTCTCCTGGAAGATGAGTGGGATGAAGACTGAAATCATCAGTGATGCACTGTTGCTGGAATTATGAGTGGTACGTGGGCTTCATGGATAATTCTCACAACTTCTTTGAAGTCTAGAGTTATAGGTATTATAAATCATTAAGCTGTGATGCTACTCCATTCCCACCACAGATATCCCCAGACTGCCCTGTACTCGCTTGTCACTTACAATAGCTGGCTACAAATTATGTCTCCAATATAATTGAGGAGAATTGATACAGGAGATATATTTCTTGTGAATAAATGGAAAAATCCGCCACTTCACTATACGACAATCTTTATTAAAGACGTATCTTACATCATCGAATAAAAAAACAAAAACAATCAACGTGTTTCGGAATAAGCTTTATTATGTCTTGTGCCCCAAATTTACATAGTGCAAATCCCCCATTGTGTTTCATTCCTTCTGATGGAGCTTCTCAATGCTTTGGACCAGTCACTCTGTCGATCTTTGTTAAAAAAGTCTTTAGGCTCTATAGGGGATAGCAAACACTCATAGCATAGCTTGTACTGTATAGTTTTAAAATATACATTTAAATCTTTTCACATAGAAAGGCATAAAGACATCATAAAGATTCATGCAATATGCAATTATGCAATTCCCCCTAATCCAAGATTTCACCTTTTGCAGCTTCTTCCAGGGCATGGCTAGCATTCTTACCACAAAACAATTTATATCAAAGTACAATAAGTAAAAAATAAAACATGTTAAACATCCAGGATTTCCTATGCAACATATTCACTTAATTCTCATAATTTAACATCACATTCCATCATGATAAAGCAGGGGCACTTACTCATAGACACAGGTACATTGAGTGTTGATGTTCTTATATTTGTTATCCATGGCCTACTATCTTCTAATATCAATGTTTAAAATTATACTAATGAGCCAGAAGGGCTCTATCAGAGCATAGAGGGGTAATGCTGCCAAGAGCCTGGCTCTGACTCATTAGCATAATTATACAAGTTGATTTAAAAGGAAGGATGTTGTGCATACCAAATATAAGAAAATAACCTTAGTTAAATTTCCTGGATCTATAAGTAGAGTAAGTGTACGTATTTCTGCTGGCCTGTAAATATCAGAAAACTTGCTGACCAAAAATAGGGAAGATCTTTCTCCGTATACTGCTGCTACCATTATTATGATTCCTATGGTTGCTATAGTAGTAGTTATCTAGAAAATCAGAAAACAAACCAAGGGCCACAGGAAGACATAAAGAAAATCACATCTATAGCTAATTTATAAAAAAAAAGTATATGCACATCCAAACTTGTTCCCTCCTATGGTAGAGCAATATCCCACGTGCAATGCTTAGCGGAGGAGTCAGTATGGTAGCCTATTTTCTGGAACTCAAATCTTGATGTCAGGAACTTGGATCTGAATCCTTTACATGATTATGGATATTTTTATGAATAACTTTTGAGTGTAGAGCCACTGTGTGTGAGGTTTAACCCTGCTGATGAATCTTTACAGCTAAGAACCTTTTTGCTCACAAGTTTGTCTAAGAAAATACGTTAGAAACACCCAAAAAAGCATGAGATTGGCAGAAAGCAGACTTCAAGGTTTGGGAATTTCTTAAAGAACCAGTGCAACCAAATAGTGCTACAAGTTGCAAGCAGATAATCTAACCCCTAGATGTATAACTTTACATTTATAGACACTGAACCTTATTAACCAAGTGGATGCCCAAACAGTCATTGGGGCTCATTTACTAAGGGTTGCGCTGCTTACTTTCGGTGGACTGTGCGCCTTCTTCAGAGATTGCACAGCTTGCACCGGTACTTAACAAGTGTCTACGTTCTTAGTGAATCGTGGCACAGTGCATTATCGTCGGACAATGCACTTTAGGTGAACCCCAGTGGTCGGATAAATAAATGTGCCCCATTATTTTTAAGTGAATCTGTCAGGCAAATTAACCCCCTAAAACAAAAATTAAATAAACTGCCATAACATAGCATTGCCCCCATCCATGCATTGTCCCTCTGCATGCCTGGAAACCTAAAAAATCAGGTTCTAAACCTGTATGCAAATGACCTGAGATCAGTAATTATCATATTCAACCGTCCAGCTTATTCACGAATTCAGTGAATTATTTAATGATGTGATACTACTGGTGCTGCCTCTCTGTACTTCCTGGTTCTGGTTGCCATGCCCTTGCAGCCTGTGTGTGTATGAGATAATCTTATACACATGACTGACAGCCTGTATAATGATGTGACACTCCTGGTGCTGTCTGTATGTGTTTCCTGATCCCAGAGGCCACTCCCCCTGCTGCCTGTGTGTGTATGAGATACTCCTATACACATGACTGACAGTATGTATAATGCTGTGACACTCCTGGTGCTGGCTCCTCTATGTGCTTCCTGGTTCTGATGACCATGCCTCCTGCACCTTGTGTGTGTATGAGATACTCCTATACACATGGCTACAGCCTGTATAATGATGTGTGGTATAATGGTGTAATGGCTGCTCCATGTGCTTCCTGATGCTGGAGGCCGTGCCCCCTGCAGCTTATGTGTGTATGAGATACTCCTATACACATGGCTACATCCTGTAGCAGTTGTGATGGCCTGACATGCTGTTACTCTACTTGTGTAGCTGATGCTGGTGTCTCACATGTGTACAGCAGAACACAGCATGTCAGCAGATAAATCACGGATACTAGCATTGAATCCTTGTGAGCTGCTCTAACAGGTAGTGGTGACAGAAATACAGATGTCAGATGACAGATGTCCTGTAAAGTTGTCTTGTAATTTACAAATATCTCATATGTTTGCAAGTTTTCCATTGTAAAAGGTAACCCGCAGAATGAAATTATAATGTGTTATGGTAGAAGGTTTGTCACAGTGTGTCAGTAATGTGTGTGCATTTCCTACGTGCATACTTTATACTGCCATGTTCTTTACTACTTTGCTGACACTTATGGGTAACTTGATGTAGGTGCATGTCAATGTAGGATGTGGTTCTCTATGCACACAGCAATTACAGAAAAGCTTCTAGGAAGCTGTAGATGTAGACTTTAGCCCTGCAGTAACCCAGTTTGCCAAGTTCAGCAGTACAGTGCCTACACACAAAGTAGGATTTTTATCTTTGTGCCTGCCAAACCTAGGAGTTTCATGGTAAATCTCATGGTCCCCGGTAAATTACAGATATTCCAAAGATCCTTCTCAAGTCCATACACAGTGGATATCATCTATATTTCTATAAACTGCAAGTAGGACATAATCTGCAGAAAAGAAACAGCTATATTATTGTAACCTTTCTGTAATCATGAAACTTATACAGTAAGTGCAACATCCCCCACCATGGCCCGATCTTTTTCAGGTAGCTGGAGGTAGCCTGGGTCCTGACTACCGGAGTGGCTGGCAATGTGGCCTTATGGCCAGCGATGATCAAGGGGCTTGGTGTCAGGAGCCTCGTCCACAGCCTGGCGGGTATCCAGCAGGTGGTGTGTGCAAGAAAATGGAGAAAGAGGCTGACAATATATATTTCTCCCTGGGACAACCCCGATGTGTACATAGGGATCCCTGGTGATGGAGGATAGGGGTTCCCTTGGTGGCATAAAGCCTGATCCAGGTATCAAACAGAGGCACGTTGGTGAAGAATAACTTACAGCTTCATTCAGCATTTATAAATCAGCAGACTTCTGGTGGTTAGAGGTAGCTGGTTGGAGCAGGTCTGCAGGAAGGTGGTTGCTCACAGTCTGGTAAAGCATCTTCAGGCTGGGCTAGTTGTGTAGGAACAGAGTCCTGATGTGGACCTCTGTTCTGGTCTGGTGTCAGGGCAGCTTACCATCTTCCTTGGCAGACTTCCTGGACTGCTGAAATTATGTCAGCAGACTAACATCTGGGTCTGACAGACGGAACAAGACTGGACTGAAGACTGAAACCCTCTTTCCCCATCTGCTCCCACCTACAAGTGGTTTTATAACCTTCCCTTGTGAAGTAGCAAGCACTTGTCCAACCAGCTTACTCCTTCTTTACAGCAAGTACAGAGCATATCATTGGACAATCCAATTAACACTTAGCCTTCCAGGCAGAGTTTTACAGCTGCGTTTTTCCAAGTTTATCATGCTAGCAACCTTCTAGTCAGGTGATCAGTCTCACCAGGCAGCAACAGAAAAAATCAATACAATACGGATAAAAAAAAAATCTGTGGAATTTAGTTGAACAAATGCTGAAAGCTCTGACCCAGTTTCTTATCAAGAAGTTTCTCCTTTGGAATTCAAACCGCAGTCATCACATTTGAATAAACCTAATCGCTTACAAAAGCCAAAAAACCGACAAGGAGATCCAGCAGGAAACACCATCTGTCATCACCCAAAGGGAATCCCTGAAAAAAAGTGAAAACCAAGTAAGCATAGTTAATTTGTTATATTACATTGTATATGATGCTGAAGTTAAAGGACACCTGTCATCAGGTCTCTGCCACTAGTCCTGTCACCTCTACCTGTTGGAGCAGCTCACAAGGATCCCATCCCAGCCTTTATCTAGTTATTTCATACATTATTCATTGTAAAATCATCTATTTTTTATCATGTAAATGAGGCTGGTCACATGGTCAGAGGCAGTGATGTCACCGCTGTTACCCCTCCCCTCTCCTCCCCCTGCTCATCTCTGTGTGTAATGTATAGTAAAGCATGGCTAGTGTGTGCTGCATCTGCTGACATGCTGCATCCTCCTAATACACAGGTGAAAGACACAGACATCAGCTACACATGAATCTGACATGTTCTGCTGTAACATGGCTGCCTGGAGCTTCTGTATCTCTCCTATATACACACAGGCTGCAGGGGGCGTGGCCACCAGCACCAGGAAGCACATCATTATACAGCCTCACATCATTATACAGGCTGTCAGTCATGCACTGGGGGTGTGGCTGTGCCTCCCACTCATGAATAGAGTGGACAGCTTGAATATGCTAATGCTTCATTGGACATTTCACAGGTCATTTGCATACAGCTTTAGGACCTCATTGCTTAGGTTTACAGGCATGTAGAGGGACAATGAAGGGATAGAGGCAATGCTCTCTAATGGCGGTTTATGAAAATATATTTAGTTTGGGGGGGTTATTTTGCATGACGGGTTCTCTTTAACCCCTTAAGGACGCAGCCATTTTACAGCTTAAGGCTCAGCCCGATTTTTTGGATTCTGACTTGCTTCGCTTTATATGGTTATAACTTTTGAACACTGTTACTTATCAAAACGATTCTGAGATTGTTTTTTCCCCACATGTTGTACTTCATTTTAGTGGTAAATTTTGGCAGATAAGTTTTGCGTTTATTTACAAAAAAAAGAAAATATGATAAATTTTTTGAAAAATTTGCCATTTTCGAAATTCTAAATCATTGCGTTTTCAGGCAGATAGATTTACCACCTAAATAAGTTGCAGAATAACATTTCCCATTTGTCTACTTTACATTTTCATAATTTCTGAAATATCTGGATAATTTATTTTGATGTCACGCGGCTTACAAATAGAATATCGCTTTTCCGGATTTTCAGAATTGACTATTTTGGGGATAAATACAGTTTTGAATGAAATTTTACCTATTTAGCATCAAAACCCCCTATATAATCTACCCATTTTCAAATCTGCACCCCTCAAGCTATCAGAAACAGCTTTTTCAAAGATTGTTAACCCCTTGAGATCTTCATAGTAATTGAATCAAAATGGAGGTGAAATTTAGAATGGTCATATTGTTCCCTTATACGTTCATTTAGCACCAAAATTTACACATTTCCAAAATATAAAAAGAGAAAACCCACCATACAATTTGTTCTGCAATTTCTCCTGAGTACAAAGACCCCCCACATGTGGCCGTTACTTGTTTTATGGGGGCACAGCGAGGCGCAGAAGGGAAGGAGGGCGCTGCAGCTGCCAGGATTTTAGTTTCCTCATTGGCCCCTTTTGAAGGCTATAAAATTTTCGCTTTTTCGTTATTGGGGCCATGTGACGGCATTTTTTTTGCGGGTGAGATGCTTTTTCCATTGTTACCATTTTGGGGTTGGTATCACCTATTGTTGAAAATTTAGGAACTTTTTTTGAGGGCAGGAGTAGAAAAGCATCAATTCTGTACTGGATGTTTGACTTTTTTTTTTTTGGTGTTCACCGTATAGACTAATAGTCATGTTATATTTATTCTATGGGTCGATACGATTACGGGGATACCAGACATGAATATATTTTCTTACGTTTTACTAAATTTGTCAAACAAAACCCTAATGTGGGGAAAAATCTATAATTTTTGTATTGCCATCTTCCAAGTGGCATAACTTTGTTACGTTTTTGGCTACGGAGCTGGTTGATGGCTTGTTTTTTGCGGGACATGGTGTACTTTGCACCAGTATCATGCCTGAGTACATATGGTTTTTTGGTCGCATTTTATATCATTTTTTGTGGGATTGAAAAGGTAAAAATCATAATTTTTGGAGAGTTTATAACAGTTTTTTTTTACGGCGTTTATCGTGGGGGTTCAATAATGATTTACTTTTATTCTACGGGTTGTTACGGACGCGGTGATACTATATATGTGGGGTTTGTGTTATGATTTAGACTTTTTTTTTAGTTATATGTCTCTTTATATGTTTTGGGGGTTTGGGGCATTTTTAGTGATTTATGACTTTATTTTTTTATTGAATAACTTTTTTTTTTACTTTTTCACTTTTATACCATGGGACATGAAGAAGCAATCTTCTGATTGCTTCTTCATGATAATATTCTGCAATACTCATGTATTGCAGAGTATTATCAGTGTCAGCCTATACACTTGCATAGGCTGGCACTTTGCCAGTAAGATGACGTCACAGACGCCATCTTACTGGCAATTCTTGCTAGTAACTCTGGGGTCCAGATCGGACCCCAGAGTTACTATAGCAACGATCGGCGCCCCCGAAAACGGTTCGGGGGGGCCGATCGTGGGGGAAAGACCCCCCAGATACTTGTTAGATGCCGCAGTCGCGCTGACCGCGGCATCTAACGGGTTAAGCACCCGCGATCGGAGACAACTCCGATCGCGGGTGTTACACTGGAGTGCCGGCTATTAGTTACAGCAGGCACCCCGTGTTTCCCGATGCCGGTTCGGCTCTGATCCAGAGCCGAGCCGGCATAAGCGCCGTGGCGGATATATCCGCCACTGAGCGCTAAGTCACTGCGCTCCGTGGCGGATATATCCGCCGCGGAGCGTGAAGGGGTTAAACTTCTTACTTAGGCCCCTTCCACACTTGCGTTGCAGATCACACCAGAGTTTGATCAGGGTGCGATCAGGGTTTGGTCAGTGAAAAACTGACATTTTTCATCAGAGTTCAATCAGTTTTCAGTCAGAGTTTGTTCAATGTCTCAGTTTTTCACTCGCATTTTCAATGTAATTTCAATGCGTTTTTCACGCGCAGATAATGTGCATGAGAGGACTCAGGACTGAGCTGTATCTTTTCTATGACAATTGATGCGTGAAAAACGCATTGCACTTGCATGTGTCTCAGAGTGCAATGCGTTTTTGATGCATCTCCATAGACTTGTATGGTGCGTTTTTCATGCGCGTTAAAAAAAATGCACGTGTGTGCATGAAAAAAAATGCAAGTCTGAAAAAGCCCAGAACACGCATGTGAAAAACGCAAGTGTGGAAGGGGACTAAGGGTTTAAATAATGTCCCCTTAAATCATTTTAATGTAAATATAAACTATTTTAGACATTAAAAGCTTGGAAAGACTACCAACATGTCCTATCTTTCTACCGGCTACAGAACGGTACGGTGCCGCACCTGTGCGGCACCATACTGCTCCCGTACGGCGCTGCAAGGCCATTGAAGTGTATGGTGGACGTATATACGCCATATATATATCAGCCGTATATACGTCCCCCATACATTTGTGTGAATGTAGCCTTATGCTGATTATTTCTAGTCCTTTTTTTAATCCTATCCAGTCTCGTCCCCCAGTTTTGGAAAGATTTCAAGAACTCAATCAAGCGAGCAAACCAAGCTCCAATTACTACAAGTGCATTGCTAACCTATCCAAGATAGAACAATGCACTGTCCCATTATTGAAAAATAGTTGTTGAATGACTAAATAGTTGTTGAATGATGTTACTAATAATGTACCTTTGTCTTCAATCCTCTTGTCAATCCTACTGATCATTATAAAAGACTTATGATAATGTCAACAAAGGGTTTTTCTCTAGGTATTTTAACACAAAAAGAGATAGATTATATCCTAGGCGATAATCCAGTTACTCCAATCTTTCATACAGTTCTAAAATTGCACAAAAAGGGTTTTCTTCTCCATTGCGCCCCATAGTGGCTGGCATCGGTTCTCAGAATGGAAACTTTGGTGCTTGGGTCAATTCTCTCCTTCCACCATCAGTAGCCAGATGTCATGGCTATCTCAAAAATAGCAAATATATTTTATCCAATTTACAAAATGTCACCTGGCAGACAGATCTTTCATGGTAACATAGAAGCTTTATATACTTGCATCCATTAGCTTCTATTGCCATATCTTACAACATGGACATATGTCACCTTTTCAGAATATCTAAAAATGTGTATTTTGCAGGTGGTGAACTAATTACACTACACAAACTTTTTACAATGTAATTATATCCATTATTTACAAAGGTATGGCACAACCATGGGGAATAAATTTTCTCCATTACTGCCAACCTTTATTTAGCATGGTGGGACAAGATTTTCACTTCTTATGATTCAAACCCTTTTAATGGACAGGTGGCCCGACAGCCACTACATTCATGATCACCATTGTGAATTCTGATATAGTGAGCTCATCAGAGTTCATACTTAAAGGGGAATTCCAGGAATAAGCATAATTTATATACAAATGGGTACTCAAAATATAAACTAATGTGTAATTAGCAGAAAATGCTGGTGACATACACTGTGATGGAGAATTGGAGAATTAAAATGCTACTGGTCCTTTAATCAGTCCGTTAATTTCCTCCGTGCAGTTCGTTGCTGAACAGACACAGGACAGAAGATGGCCACTGGTCACATGTCCACATCACATGTCCTGCAGCTTCGTGGGCAGGTCATGTGATCAACACTATGTTTGGCTGTAATTGGTTGGTTGCAGTGAATCCTGTATGGCCAGTGTTGTATTGGGGCCCATCTTGTGCAGTGATGATTAATACTATGGTAACAGAGCAAGAAAGTCTGTTATATCATCACTGGGAGCAGAGCATAAGAGGCTCTAAGAACTAAAGGATTATGGAAATTGCAGTTTCCAGTGGCGGCCATCTTATTGATAACTCCACCTACTTTAGAGAGGCCATAAATTTTGTAAATCATAAAATCAAACTATTTAAGCTCTGTTTTGTGACTAATGACATTGAGTATTGTTGTATTCATTTATTTATATTATCATGAATTTTTGTGTCAGTCTTTCATATTCCCGAAATACCCCTTTAACCTTAACAGTAATCCCTTTAACTTGCTGTTAACTCATTACTGGGATAATGAGTTGCTAGTCAGGGAAATATTCACACACCTATAGAGTATAGAAAAGAAACAGCAGTTAATAAGATTTTGCATGGAAATTCATGCCATCCCAAAGATACATTGAAGGGTATACCTGTTGGAGAAATGTTAAAGGGAAACTGTCATCAGGAGCCCTTTTTCTGTCCCCATAGAGAATAGTGTGCACATTGCCAAACAGTTTTTATAGTAAAACTGTATTTTTCTGAAGAAAAGATAAGTTAGATAAAAGTTTACCTTTCTGTATGCAGAGCTGTGACTCTTGTCCCATGGGAGTGGCCAGTGAGGAGTGGTCCCCCCCATCCCACCCTTGGGAAACCACTTTGCCATGCATCGATTTCAAATGAAAAAACTTCCCATGTCCTCCATATCTCCTCCCCCTTCAGGACGTCATACATGCCTCCCCCAGCCCTCACTAGCCACTCCCATGGGACTAAGGACAAACCTCTGCATACAGAAAGGTAAACTTTCATCTAACACATCTTTTTTTTAAAGGAAAAGACAGTTTTATTATAAAAACTCTTTTGCAATGTGTACACTATTCTCTATGGGGACATGGGGGAGCCAGTAAAAGGTCACCTGATGACAGAACAGAACTTAAGTAATTTTGATCATGAAAACAACCTTTAAATATACACAGACAAAAAAAATATTTTTCTAATAAACTTACTTTTGTTACCACCACCTACAGTCAGAAGGTACACAGACTGCAAACTATAGTTAAAAAATGTCTCCTTATACTGTAACAAGACAAAGGCTTGCATTCAATCTTAAAAGAAAAATGCAGTGTTTTCTACTAAAAGGGCTCCTACACTAGGTAGGTTTTTTTTTGTCTCCCAGTCAGGTTTCTATTCAGACTGACAAACTCAATGAAATGTGGCTTCACATTAGAGGTTTCTTTAAATGCAATGCTAACATATGTAAATTCTGTGCTTTTGCGTATCAAACTAAATGTGTCTAAAACAATAGATGGCACAACATATACCAATCAATCGCAACACACAAAATGTAATTTGTTGCATATAATGCACAGTATCTAACTCTAGGTATATTGGCTGTGTGCTAGTTGTATGTTAAAGGAGAGGATCGGAGAACACTTAAATGGTGCAGTGAATTCAGATGTGAAAAACCTTTCTGATGTGTCCAAATATTTTTTTCATGAGCACCAAGATGATCTGTCTGGTTTTTCGCTTTGTAGGTTTAGAAAGAGTGAAAAAACCTAGCAGAGGTGGATATCAAAGGAGGAGGTAATTGAATAGAGAGGGTTTGGGATCTTTATGATGGATTCAATTACCCCAAAACATCTTAATGTAAAAATTATCTTATTTTGTACTACTATAAAATATATTCCTAGAGTGCTGTAATATACTGTAATTTTTCTGTTTATTTTAGTGTTTGGATTTTATTGCATTTATGTTGCATCGTATGTTGGACAAGATAAATCATATTTTTGGCAGGTTTTTAAAAAAAAAAATGTTTTACACGGTTCATCGTGTGGGTTCAATGAGGATTTAGTTTAATTGTACGGGTCATTATGGATGCAGTGATACCATATATGGGGTATTATGTTGATTTAGACTTTTTTATCTTACATGTCACTTTTATATGTATAGGGACTTTGGATGCAGTTTTATTAATCTATTATTTATTTGTCTAATCATGGGACATGAAGAGGCAATCATTTGATTGCTTGTTTATTATAATACCTGATACATTGCAGGGTATTATCACTGTCAGACTATAGAATCACATAGGCTCATACAGTGCCTGTACGGTCTTTTCTAAGCTCCTTGGACAGTTCCTTAGACCTCATGATTCTAATGTGCTCTTATGTGCACTGTGAGCTGTGAGGTCTTATATAGACAGGTGTGTGCCTTTCCTAATCAAGTCCAATCAGTTCAATTAAACACAGCTGGACTCCGATGAAGGAGTAGAACCATCTCAAGGAGAATCAGAAGGAAATAGACAGCATGTGAGTTAAATATGAGTGTCACAGCAAAAGGTCTGAATACTTATGACCATGTGATATTTCAGTTTCTCTTATTTAATAATAGCAAAAATATCTACATTCATGTTTTTTTCTGCCAAGATTGGGTGTAGAGTGTATATTAATGAGTGAATAAAAACTTTTTTTGGTCTTACTAATTGGCTGCTATGAAACAAATAGTAAAAAAAATCAAGAGATTTGAATACCTTCTGTACCCACTGGACATGCCACACTGCAAAGGTGTGATCCTGCTTCAATGTCTGCTTCTTATTTAGTAATGTCTGGTGACTAGAGATGAGCGAACATGCTCGTCCGAGCTTGATGCTCGGTCGAGCATTAGGGTACTCGAAACTGCTCGTTACTCGGACGAATACTTCGCCCGCTCGAGAAAATGGCAGCTCCCGCCGTTTTGCTTTTTGGCGGCCAGAAACAGAGCCAATCACAAGCCAGGAGACTCTGCACTCCACCCAGCATGACGTGGTACCCTTACACGTCGATAGCAGTGGTTGGCTGGCCAGATCAGGTGACCCTGGGATAGACTAGCCGCTGGCCGCGCTGCTCGGATCATTCTGTCTCTGGATGCCGCTAGGGAGAGAGCTGCTGCTGCTCAGGGAAAGCGTTAGGGTGTTCTATTAGCTTACTGTTAGGCAGGAGTGATTCTCAAAGAACCCAACAGCCCTTCTTAGGGCTACAATAACGTTCTACTTTTTTTATTTTAATTTGCATCTTTTACCATTTTGTGAGGAATTAGCAGGGGGACTTGCTACCGTTGTGTTTAGCTCTTAGTGGCACACATATCCATAGCAAAGACCGAAGTGGGAAAATTCAGTAGGGGTTGGATTTCTATTAGGCAATAACTCAGTGTCATCTCATCTGGCATAGTACTGTGCTTCCTTTGATACTTGGCTAGAAAATAGCCATAGGAGAATACAAACAGCTTCTTGAAGCCTACAGTAGCGTTCTATATATTTGATTTCTGGTTGATCTGCTGGTGACTGTAGTTTCTGCAGTGCATGTACTTGCCAATTCTGAGCAATTTGTAGTGGGACTTGCGACCGCTGTGTTCTGCGCTTAGTGGCGCACATATCCATAGCAAAGGCTGAAGTGGCAAAATTCAGTAGGGGTTGGATTTCTATTAGGCAATAACTCAGTGTCATCTCATCTGGCATAGTACTGTGCTTCCTTTGATACTTGGCTAGAAAATAGCCATAGGAGAATACAAACAGCTTCTTGAAGCCTACAGTAGCGTTCTATATATTTGATTTCTGGTTGATCTGCTGGTGACTGTAGTTTCTGCAGTGCATGTACTTGCCAATTCTGAGCAATTTGTAGTGGGACTTGCGACCGCTGTGTTCTGCGCTTAGTGGCGCACATATCCATAGCAAAGGCCGAAGTGGCAAAATTCAGTAGGGGTTGGATTTCTATTAGGCAATAACTCAGTGTCATCTCATCTGGCATAGTAGTGTGCTTCCTTTGATACTTGGCTAGAAAATAGCCATAGGAGAATACAAACAGCTTCTTGAAGCCTACAGTAGCGTTCTATATATTTGATTTCTGGTTGATCTGCTGGTGACTGTAGTTTCTGCAGTGCATGTACTTGCCAATTCTGAGCAATTTGTAGTGGGACTTGCGACCGCTGTGTTCTGCGCTTAGTGGCGCACATATCCATAGCAAAGGCTGAAGTGGCAAAATTCAGTAGGGGTTGGATTTCTATTAGGCAATAACTCAGTGTCATCTCATCTGGCATAGTACTGTGCTTCCTTTGATACTTGGCTAGAAAATAGCCATAGGAGAATACAAACAGCTTCTTGAAGCCTACAGTAGCGTTCTATATATTTGATTTCTGGTTGATCTGCTGGTGACTGTAGTTTCTGCAGTGCATGTACTTGCCAATTCTGAGCAATTTGTAGTGGGACTTGCGACCGCTGTGTTCTGCGCTTAGTGGCGCACATATCCATAGCAAAGGCTGAAGTGGCAAAATTCAGTAGGGGTTGGATTTCTATTAGGCAATAACTCAGTGTCATCTCATCTGGCATAGTAGTGTGCTTCCTTTGATACTTGGCTAGAAAATAGCCATAGGAGAATACAAACAGCTTCTTGAAGCCTACAGTAGCGTTCTATATATTTGATTTCTGGTTGATCTGCTGGTGACTGTAGTTTCTGCAGTGCATGTACTTGCCAATTCTGAGCAATTTGTAGTGGGACTTGCGACCGCTGTGTTCTGCGCTTAGTGGCGCACATATCCATAGCAAAGGCTGAAGTGGCAAAATTCAGTAGGGGTTGGATTTCTATTAGGCAATAACTCAGTGTCATCTCATCTGGCATAGTAGTGTGCTTCCTTTGATACTTGGCTAGAAAATAGCCATAGGAGAATACAAACAGCTTCTTGAAGCCTACAGTAGCGTTCTATATATTTGATTTCTGGTTGATCTGCTGGTGACTGTAGTTTCTGCAGTGCATGTACTTGCCAATTCTGAGCAATTTGTAGTGGGACTTGCGACCGCTGTGTTCTGCGCTTAGTGGCGCACATATCCATAGCAAAGGCCGAAGTGGCAAAATTCAGTAGGGGTTGGATTTCTATTAGGCAATAACTCAGTGTCATCTCATCTGGCATAGTACTGTGCTTCCTTTGATACTTGGCTAGAAAATAGCCATAGGAGAATACAAACAGCTTCTTGAAGCCTACAGTAGCGTTCTATATATTTGATTTCTGGTTGATCTGCTGGTGACTGTAGTTTCTGCAGTGCATGTACTTGCCAATTCTGAGCAATTTGTAGTGGGACTTGCGACCGCTGTGTTCTGCGCTTAGTGGCGCACATATCCATAGCAAAGGCCGAAGTGGCAAAATTCAGTAGGGGTTGGATTTCTATTAGGCAATAACTCAGTGTCATCTCATCTGGCATAGTACTGTGCTTCCTTTGATACTTGGCTAGAAAATAGCCATAGGAGAATACAAACAGCTTCTTGAAGCCTACAGTAGCGTTCTATATATTTGATTTCTGGTTGATCTGCTGGTGACTGTAGTTTCTGCAGTGCATGTACTTGCCAATTCTGAGCAATTTGTAGTGGGACTTGCGACCGCTGTGTTCTGCGCTTAGTGGCGCACATATCCATAGCAAAGGCTGAAGTGGCAAAATTCAGTAGGGGTTGGATTTCTATTAGGCAATAACTCAGTGTCATCTCATCTGGCATAGTACTGTGCTTCCTTTGATACTTGGCTAGAAAATAGCCATAGGAGAATACAAACAGCTTCTTGAAGCCTACAGTAGCGTTCTATATATTTGATTTCTGGTTGATCTGCTGGTGACTGTAGTTTCTGCAGTGCATGTACTTGCCAATTCTGAGCAATTTGTAGTGGGACTTGCGACCGCTGTGTTCTGCGCTTAGTGGCGCACATATCCATAGCAAAGGCTGAAGTGGCAAAATTCAGTAGGGGTTGGATTTCTATTAGGCAATAACTCAGTGTCATCTCATCTGGCATAGTACTGTGCTTCCTTTGATACTTGGCTAGAAAATAGCCATAGGAGAATACAAACAGCTTCTTGAAGCCTACAGTAGCGTTCTATATATTTGATTTCTGGTTGATCTGCTGGTGACTGTAGTTTCTGCAGTGCATGTACTTGCCAATTCTGAGCAATTTGTAGTGGGACTTGCGACCGCTGTGTTCTGCGCTTAGTGGCGCACATATCCATAGCAAAGGCTGAAGTGGCAAAATTCAGTAGGGGTTGGATTTCTATTAGGCAATAACTCAGTGTCATCTCATCTGGCATAGTACTGTGCTTCCTTTGATACTTGGCTAGAAAATAGCCATAGCAATAGGATAGCATTGTTTGGTTTTAAAAACTCAAAAAAAAAAAAAAAACACAAAAAGTAAAAAAAAAAATAAAGTTATAACTCTCATTTTAAAAATGTTTAACCCGAGGGCTAGGGGTAGAGGACGAGGGCGGGGACGTGGGCGTCCAACTACTGCAGGGGTCAGAGGCCGTGGTCCTGGGCGGGGTGAGACACCACCTGCTGATGAGGGAGCAGGGGAACGCCGCAGAGCTACACTCCCTAGGTTCATGTCTGAAGTTACTGGGACTCGTGGTAGAGCACTGTTGAGGCCAGAACAGTGCGAACAGGTGATGTCGTGGATTGCTGACAATGCTTCGAGCAATTTGTCCACCACCAGTCAGTCTTCCACGCAGTCCACCCATGTCACCGAAATCGCCACTCCTCCAGCTCCTGCACCTCAGCCTCCTCCCCCCCAGTCTGCCCCCTCCCAGGAAAATTTGGCATTTGAACCGGCATACTCTGAGGAACTGTTTTCTGGACCCTTCCCACAGTCACAAACCACTTGTCCGGTTGCTGCTGAGCAATTTTCCGATGCCCAGGTTTTCCACCAGTCACAGTCTGTGGGTGATGATGACCTTCTTGACGTAGTGGAAGTGTGTAAAGAGGTGTCCGACGATGAGGAGACACGGTTGTCAGACAGTGGGGAAGTTGTTGTCAGGGCAGGAAGTCCGAGGGGGGAGCAGACTGAGGGATCGGAGGATGATGAGGTGACAGACCCAAGCTGGGTTGAGAGGCCGGGTGAACACAGTGCTTCTGAGACGGAGGAGAGTCCTCGACCTGAACAGGTTGGAAGAGGCAGTGGTGGGGCCAGACGGAGAGGCAGGGCCAGAGCTGGTGCATCAGCGCCACTGTCAACTAGTGAAGCTCCCGTGGTGAGGGCTCTTGCGGCGAGGGCTAGATCTTCAGAAGTGTGGAGGTTCTTTAAGGAAACACCGGATGACCGACGGACTGTGGTGTGCAACATTTGCCAAACCAGGCTCAGCAGGGGTTCCACCACTACTAGCTTAACTACCACCAGTATGCGCAGGCATATGAATGCTAAGCACCCCACTCAGTGGCAACAAGCCCGTTCACCTCCGGCCGTGCACACCACTGCTCCTTCCCCTGTGTCAGCTGCTAGTCAGCCCCCTGCCCAGGACCCTGGCACAAAAACCCCATCGTCGCCTCCACGATCCTCCACAGCATCCACCAGCGTTCAGCTCTCCATACCCCAGACGCTGGAGCGGAAACGCAAATATAGTGCAACCCACCCGCACGCCCAAGCCCTTAATGTGCACATCTCCAGATTGCTTAGCCTGGAGATGCTGCCCTATAGGCTAGTAGAGACCGAGGCCTTTCGCAACCTCATGGCGGCGGCCGCCCCTCGGTATTCGGTCCCCAGCCGCCACTACTTTTCCCGATGTGCCGTCCCAGCCCTGCACCAGCACGTGTCAGACAACATCATCCGTGCCCTGACCAACGCCGTTTCTGACAAGGTCCACCTGACCACGGACACGTGGACGAGTGCTGCCGGGCAGGGCCACTATATATCGCTGACGGCACATTGGGTTAACTTGGTGGAGGCTGGGACCGAGTCTGACCCTGGGGCTGCTCATATACTGCCGACGCCGAGGATTGCGGGGCCTACCTCGGTCCAGGTGTTTCAGGCCTACTATGCCTCCTCCTCCTCCCACCCCTCCTCCACCTCCTCCTCCGAACTACCATCCGTGGGCACGGCGCCATCAGTCAGTAGCTCTAGGCACAGCAGCAGTGCCGTCGCTAAGCGACAGCAGGCGGTGCTCAAACTGCTGAGCCTAGGCGACAAAAGGCACACCGCCCAAGAGCTATTACAGGGCATCACGGCGCAGACTGATCTGTGGCTGGCACCGCTGAACCTCAAGCCGGGAATGGTTGTGTGTGACAACGGCCGTAACCTGGTGGCGGCTCTGCAACTCGGCAGACTGACACATGTGCCATGCCTGGCCCATGTGTTAAATCTGATAGTGCAGCGTTTCCTCAAGACATACCCCAATCTGTCTGATTTGCTCACGAAGGTGCGCCGCATCTGTGCGCATTTCAGGAAGTCCAGCCCAGATGCTGCCACTCTCAGGGCAGCGCAGCGCCGCCTCCAACTGCCCGCTCACCGACTGTTGTGCGACGTGCCCACGAGGTGGAATTCAACACTGACCATGTTATCCAGAGTTTACCAGCAGCGCAGAGCGATTGTAGACTGCCAGATGTCAACTTCCACCAGAACTGGTAGTCAGGTCAGTCAGCTTCCTCAAGTCTACAATGAGGAGTGGACGTGGATGTCTGATATCTGTCAGGTGCTGAGTAACTTTGAGGAGTCAACACAGATGGTCAGTGGCGATGCCGCCATCATCAGCCTCACCATCCCGCTGCTTGGCCTGTTGAAAAACTCTCTGGTCAGCATGAAGTCGGAAGCTTTGCGCTCGTCACAAGAGACGGGGGAAGAATATTC
Source organism: Engystomops pustulosus (assembly GCF_040894005.1). Classification (NCBI taxonomy): domain Eukaryota; kingdom Metazoa; phylum Chordata; class Amphibia; order Anura; family Leptodactylidae; genus Engystomops; species Engystomops pustulosus. Next base: position 99,843,406 of record NC_092411.1, read on the forward strand.
CCTTGTTGATAGCCAAAGCACCCTGAGGTCTGTTTCTCAGCGCATATCGGAGGAGGTGGAGGTGGAGGAGGATGAGGAGGAAGAGGAGGAGAATGTTGGCGAGACACAAGAGGGGACCATTGTTGAGTCCTTCACTGTTCAGCGTGTATGGGCAGAAGAAGAGGAGTTGGAGGAGTTGGAGGAGGAGGAAATGGACAGTCAGGCCAGTGAGGGGAGTGAATTCTTACGCGTTGGTACTCTGGCGCATATGGCAGATTTCATGCTAAGCTGCCTATCCCGTGACCCTCGCGTTCAAAGAATTTATTCCAGCACCGATTACTGGGTGTTCACTCTCCTGGACCCACGGTACAAGCAAAATCTTCCCACTCTCATCCCTGGAGAGGAAAGGAGTGTGAGAATGCATGAATACCAGCAGGCCCTGGTGCACAAGCTGAAACAGTATTTCCCTTCTGACAGCGCTAGCGGCAGAGTGCGTAGTTCTGCGGGACAAGTAGCGAGGGAGAGTAGGCGAGCAGGCAGCTTGTCCAGCACTGGCAAGGGTACGCTTTACAAGGCTTTTGCCAGCTTTATGTCACCCCAGCAAGACACTGTCACCTGTCCCCAGTCTCGGCAGAGTAGGGCTGATCTTTACAGAAAGATGGTGAGGGAGTACGTAGCTGACCATACCATCGTCCTAAATGATCACACAGCTCCCTACAACTACTGGGTTTCAAAGCTGGACATGTGGCACGAACTGGCGCTGTACGCCTTGGAGGTTCTTGCCTGCCCTGCCGCTAGCGTCTTGTCCGAGCGGGTTTTCAGTGCAGCTGGTGGCATCATCACCGATAAGCGTACACGCCTGTCGACTGACAGCGCTGACAGGCTGACGCTTATTAAAATGAATAAAGGCTGGATTTCTCAGAATTTCCAATCTCCACCAGGTGAAGGAAGCTCAACCTGAATAATTGATCCACTCCTCCTCCTCCTCCTCATTTTCCTCCTTCTCCTCCTCTTTGTACACTAAAGCAGAGGAAAATGGCTATTTTTTGACAGGGCCCACTGGCTCTTGCTATAGTACTTCATGCATTTAATTTTTCTGGAGGGCCACCTACCCGGTCCTCTGTTTGAAACAATTTTTGTGAGTGCCACATACAGGCACTCAATCTATTCCATTTTTCTGGAGGGCCACCTACCCGGTCCTCTGTTTTAAAAAATTTTTGGGACTGCCACATACAGGCACTCAATCTATTCCATTTTACTGCAGGGCCACCTACCTGCTCCTCTGGTTTGAACAATTTTTGGGACTGCCACATACAGGCACTCAATCTATTCCATTTTACTGGAGGGCCACCTACCTGCTCCTCTGGTTTGAAACATTTTTGGGACTGCCACATACAGGCACTCAATCTATTCCATTTTACTGCAGGGCCACCTACCTGCTCCTCTGGTTTGAACAATTTTTGGGACTGCCACATACAGGCACTCAATCTATTCCATTTTACTGCAGGGCCACCTACCTGCTCCTCTGGTTTGAACAATTTTTGGGACTGCCACATACAGGCACTCAATCTATTCCATTTTACTGGAGGGCCACCTACCTGCTCCTCTGGTTTGAAACATTTTTGGGACTGCCACATACAGGCACTCAATCTATTCCATTTTACTGCAGGGCCACCTACCTGCTCCTCTGGTTTGAACAATTTTTGGGACTGCCACATACAGGCACTCAATCTATTCCATTTTACTGCAGGGCCACCTACCTGCTCCTCTGGTTTGAACAATTTTTGGGACTGCCACATACAGGCACTCAATCTATTCCATTTTACTGGAGGGCCACCTACCTGCTCCTCTGGTTTGAAACATTTTTGGGACTGCCACATACAGGCACTCAATCTATCCCATTTTACTGGAGGGCCACCTACCTGCTCCTCTGGTTTGAAAAATGTTTGGGACTGCCACATACAGGCACTATCCAAATTAAATTGTCTCCATTGCAGCCTCCACACGTTGTCTCCATTGCTACCTCCAAAAGTCGTCCATATAGCTGCCTCCATACATCGTCCCTTTATCAAACGAGGTGTGTCAGGCAGAAATTTGGGTTGTTTTCATGGATTCCACATCAAAGTTGTTAACTTTGTCACCACCCTGCTGTGTAATCCCCAAAATATACTGGCAAACTTTTACCATTTAGGGATATTATTTCAGCGCTTCTTGCGCATCTGTTTACATTCCCCTCACCCGGCATATCCTAAACTTATAAGAACGCTACTACACTTGATCTTATACAAAAGGTTCTTAGAAGTGCTGTTTGGGGAGTAGCCTAGAGACAGGGGCTTGGATTGGCGAAAGCTCGCCTGGCAGCGGAACGCCAGCTCCATGCGCATCATGCGCTTCTTGCGCATCTGTTTACATTCCCCTCACCCGCCATATCCCAAACTTATAAGAACGCTACTACACTTAACTTGGTGCAGGCTGGGACCGAGTCTGACCCTGGGGCTGGTCATATACTGCCGACGCAGAGAATTGCGGGGCCTACCTCGGTCCAGGTCTCAAAGGCCTACTATACCTCCTCCCACCCCTCCTCCACCTCCTCCTCCTCCGAATCACCATCCGTGGGCATGGCGCCATCAGTCGGTAGCTCTAGGCACAGCAGCAGTGCCGTCGCTAAGCGACAGCAGGCGGTGCTGAAACTGCTGAGCCTAGGCGATAAAAGGCACACCGCCCAAGAGCTATTACAGGGCATTCCACATCAAAGTTGTTAACTTTGTCGCCACCCTGCTGTGTAATCCCCAAAATATACTTGCAAACTTTTACCATTTAGGGATATTATTTCAGCGCTTCTTGCGCATCTGTTTACATTCCCCTCACCCGGCATATCCTAAACTTATAAGAACGCTACTACACTTGATCTTATACAAAAGGTTCTTAGAAGTGCTGTTTGGGGAGTAGCCTAGAGACAGGGGCTTGGATTGGCGAAAGCTCGCCTGGCAGCGGAGCGCCAGCTCCATGCCAAGATCCAACTAACATAGTTTTAACTGCAGCACCTTTAATCTACTACTAGTTCACTGCCTCCATACATGGTCCCCTTATCAAACGAGCTGTGTCAGGCAGAATTTTCGGTTGTTTTCATGGCTTCCATGTTAACTTTGTCGCCACCCTGCTGTGTAATCCACAAAATATACTGGCAAACTTTTATCATGTACCGATATTATTTGAGCGCTTCTTGCTCACCTCCTTTGGTTCCTCTCTGCCACCCATTGGTTTGAAGCCTGAGTCCATTTAGGGTATGTCGCCATGCCACTCTCTAGCCTGCTGCCGCTGCCTCTGCATGCCGTCCCCTATAGTGTCAGGGTCAATTATTGGATGTTTTAGATGCTATCTAGCTTCATTCTGTCACTCTGTCATGGCCATGCTGTTGCCCATAATTTTGGCATAATGGTGCGATTATGCAGCCTCAGAGGCATCCATGCATGCTGCCCCTGCTGTTTCCTGTCCATTTCCGTGGTGTTTCCATGCTTTTCTGAGGTTCCCAGGTGTTTGGCCAAGCTTCCCTGTGCAGAGCCTTGGTCCCCTTGAAAAATGCTCGAGTCTCCCATTGACTTCAATGGGGTTCGTTATTCGAGACGAGCACTCGAGCATCGGGAAAAGTTCGTCTCGAATAACGAGTACCCGAGCATTTTAGTGTTCGCTCATCTCTACTGGTGACACTTCTGAAATGCTAGAGTATGAGAAACCATGAAGTTAAGAAATGCAATGCCTAAAATACATCAGGAAGTAACTACTGAGAGATTACTATTTTTGTACTTTTCTCTATAGCATAGATATTTACCCTAGTAGCAGTACAGCACTGAGGACATCAATATCGCTAAGAGGTGAGAGAAGAAAAGGAACATGATAAATTATATTATTGTGCATAACTGTTTTGTTTTATTTTATTTTTCTCAATTTTAATTTAATTAAAAACAATTGTACATACTTTGTATCATTTTTGCGAGTTATCTGGACACCAGCTAACTGATTAGTAATAAGAGTGAGTGGAATTAGAATTTCTATATATTTACTATATATTTATATAAATTTTGCACCTGATCTCATGTAATATATTTTGCTTATACATGGTACTTTTTGTGAATACTTTTGAAGCTTTTTGAGAAAAATTTAGAATCAAATATATTCTGAAGTTCAATACCAATAGCATATAATTCCGAGTTATTTCTATTTTATATAATGTGTGCCTTTTTCATTTCTTTTTTTACCAAGTTAACCAAAGGCTAAAAACTATAATGAATTATGCTAAGAAATTCATGTTTTTTGTTAAATCATTGGAAAAATTGGAAATGGTATGTTGCACTTTATGTTGTGCTTTAGTCACATTCTATGCCATTTTACAGAACAGCTCTATGCCCTTTCAGCTATGTAACTGAATCCAGGTCATACATTGGGCCAGATCTATTATTTTTGATTCAATAGTTTTCTGTCGTACCTTGCACATAAAAGAATGTCATTTTCGTTTCTGTATGTATTTAAGTAGTGTCTTCGACTAAAGGGCAGTGTAGCTGCAGAGTCAGACCGCGTGTCATATTTATTACAGCGACTCAAAAGAAATATGGAGACCGTGCACAAGTATTCAATAATCTGATGCACTCTGCACATTAGTGATACCAACTGTAGTGCAGTTTGCTCACCATTGCTAAACAGCATCTGGTCAGTGGCGTAACTACAGCGGTAGCAGCCATAGCAGCCGTTAAGGGGCCCACAGTGTCAGGGGGCCCCGTCATCTGACCTGACACTAAAGAATGAAGAATGTGCACCATTGTATACATATTATGCTGCATATTGTGGTATATATATATTGTTTATGTGTGTGTATCTGTGATGTGTATATGCTGTATGTGTATATGATGTATGGTGTGTATAAATACAGTACGTTATGTGTGTATGTAAGCTGTATTTCTGTATATGGCACTGTATGTGTTTATATGTGATGTGTATATGCTCTATGTGTGTAACAGTGTATAGATGTATATGTATGAGTGATTAACTGTATGTTTATGTATATAGGAATGTAATATATGTACATTTTTAAGCCGTCAGGGGGCCCCCTTCAGAAGTCTGCTGGGGGGCCCTGCCTCTCCTAGTTACGCCACTGCATCTGGTGTTGCATCAGATTTAACTATAGATACAATAGTTCATACTGATGTACCAACTTACAGGCAACTCACTGTGTCCTCTGCTGAAGCTGTCTGGATGCTGGTAATTTACTGAACTTTATCACTAAGCTGCAATAATCAACTATGAGAGTTCACTGCTATGAAGCTTTATTGTTAATTCCTCTACCCATTAAAACCCAAAAGTTTGAAAATCCAACAAAAAATGTTGTCTTGAGTTAAACTTACATATTATACCCGTTCTGATTCGCATACAAATTTAACTTAAAGCATAACCGGCATTTGAAATAATTTTTTATATTGTGTATGGGAGGATGTAGTGAACATTTTTCTAATACAATTTATTAACAATTTTTGCTTTGTTTGTAAAAAAAATCATAGAGATGCATATTCCAGTCTATGCACTGGGTGGCTTTAGAGGCTGTATGAGCTCACATCTAATCTTTCTGTCTTTGGTTAAACAACTCTGGGAGTGAGGATTAACCCCTTTCACTTTCAGCTTGATGTTTAACCTCTTAAGGACGCAGGGTATTTTCGCTCATTTCTCGCTTTCTATCTTCAAAAATCCACAACTTTTTCATTTTTCCGTGTACAGAGCTGTGTGAGGGCTTATTTTGTGCGTAACAAATTTTACTTTCCCGTGATGTTATTTATTATTCCATGCCATGTACTGGGAAGCAGGAATTCCAAATGTGGAAAAATTGAAAAAATACACGTTTGTGTCAAGTTCTTGTGGGCTCAGTTTTTACTTTCACTCTGCGCTCTAAATAACACCTCTACTTTATTCTTTGGATCGGTACGATTGCGGTAATACCAAATTTATACAGGTTTTATTGCGTTTTAATACATTTTCAAAAATTAAATGAATGTGTTCAAAAAAGGAAAAAAAATTTTGCCATCTTCTGACGCGAATAACTTTTTCATACTTTGGTGTACGGAGCTGTGGGAAATGTCATTTTTTGGGAAATGAGCCGACGTTTTCATTGCTATCATTTTGAGGACTGTGCGACATTTTGATAAATTTTTATTACATTTTTTAAGTCATGTAAAAAGGTGTAACAGTCGTGTTTCGGACATTTGGGCGCCATTTTCCGTTCCGGAGGTCACCGCCGTCAATAACCATTTTTATATTTTGATTATATTTTTTATATTTTTGCATAGTATACATGACAATGAGCCACAGGCAGAAGCCATGTAGCCTCGGGTCAAACGAAGACCAGAGGCTACCATGGCAACTAATCGCCGCCCCCCGACGTTCGGGGGAGCGACGATCGAAGGGAAGACGGCGGCGCCCATGCGCCGCCATACTTCCAGTGCTGCCGGCGACTTTGCCGGCACCAAAGAAAAGGTTAACACTCGCGATCGGTGCAAGCACCGGCCGCGGGTGTTAGCGATGGGTCTTTGCTGCGATATGCAGCAAAGTACATCTCTGTATGAAGAGGACTCAGCCCGTGAGCCCTCTTCATACACCCTTCACAGCTCCTTGGCGGATATATCCGCCACGGAGCGTGAAGGGATTAAAAATTATGCTCAAAGCATACTGCAGCCAGGAAAAGAGCACAAAGGGTTAACACTTACAGCTGGGTAGAAAACAGTAAAGAAGAGAGAGATCTGTCTTCAATACTGAACACAGATTTGCCCTAGCAAAGTAGAAGTAACATTGTAATGGGAATGCAAATAAATTAATAAATGTAATAAGTGGACATGAAAATTGCCATGTGCTGGCTGTCTTAGGTTATTGACCTCTGACAAGAATAGACATTGTACAGCTCTTTGAATGACAGCTGTAGCTGGACACTTCCCCCTCACTAGACTATCTTTATATTTAGTTGCACATTTGAGCTTTATCATCAGCTTTATGTAATGGACATATATGGCAGCATGTGTTCTCCTCTGTCATCAGTCACATGTGTAAGTAGATTGTGAGGGGCAGTCCCAGGATTTCACTATAAATAATAAAGTTTATTTGAATGCTCCGGGGGCGAAGAAACGAGATGGAGCACAAAGCAAAACGTGTCACCTGTGTCTCTACCCCCACCATAAGGGGGGGGGGATGTGTTCTCCCTGTCAGTCTGTCGGTCTCACTCTCACACCCACAGATAACTACTGTTAGCCATTGTAACGACAGTAACTATTCACAACTTGCCCCTCTCCACAATATCAAAAATCATCTGAAGTGACGGTTACTGTTTAAGAACAAACCCACAGAACCTATCTTTTACATAATCCAGGGACTTTAGTTTTATAGGTTTTAATGCTTTTTAACGCCTTTGTGTCTTTGTATCATGACAGAAAAGACTAACACCGTTGTTATTTTTTGTTCAAAAAGTTTTTTTATATTTAAATTTTATATTTTAAAAGTTACATTTAAAATAATTAATACTATTACATTCAGTTTCACAATTCACCTTTATCAATCATAATAATTCTATTTACCATAAATGTATTATTTCAACGATTGTTACGGTTCTCTTAATCTTACAGCTGAAATGGAATTTTTTAGAAGACTGTTCTATGTGGCAGGAATCATTGGTGAGTTGTTTATGCTTATGAAAACTATATTTAACCATGCATACAAGAAGGATTAACAAGATCAGCACATCAGAAGCTAGGATTAAAGGGGTTGGTTGCTTTTTTAATCTATCTGTATGAGCCTGTAACTGTTGTTTTACCATGGACCATTAAAAGATTCACATTTATTCAATAACAAGTGAGTGCTGACCTCATCCATATCGAGTTTGGGGATGGCCACTTTACCTGATGTTTTTTGTAATGTGTGTGTAAGTGTACCGGGCAACATATTACCGGGCAGGTAATTTACTATTTACTATCTATTTAAAGTTCTGCACTACTTTCTTGATATGTAAAGTGAAGCCTCCTGCCTTTTACCTCCAGACATTCCTGGACTGATTGTTCATGGACAGTTAGAGATCACATGACCCTCCATATATGTCCATGCTGCAGAAACTGCAAAATCCTGTCTGTGTGACAGGATCAGACCTCAGGGCTGCTATAGCAACAATCTGCACCCCCCAAAAGAGGCAAGGGGGGGGCAATCGTGAGAGTAGAATCCCCCAGGAGGCATTTCAAATGTTAGACACACTCCAAACGTGGGTGTTACATTATGGTGCCAGCTGTTTGTTACAACTTACACCCTGAACGTTAACTAATCAAGCTCATTGATGGTTGTATCTGTTGATGAGTGTCAAGAGGTCTGCATATAAAAAGTTTAGTCAATTATCTTCCAGGTTTGGTTTTTATGTCTCTCACTGTGACGTGAATTTATAGACACAGTGATATCAAATGTGCTCATGACTTCATTAGTTTATTTATTTGTATGTTCCTTCTGCCTTCAATAGGGTGTTATAGGGATCTTAATATAAAAGGCCTGGAAGCTTCAGAAAGCATCTCAACTGTCACGGCAACCAATCTCTGGTGGAGGCAACTGGCACCAAAATAGTAGCACTCAAAGATGACCTGTCACCACAAATTAGTGCCCTCATCCAAACATACCTACTAAATCTACTCCCCGGCCCCTTTCTAAAGCTGCCCATTTCATTACCCTGGCTTTAATCAAACTTCACTAATCTTCCCTTAAGCATATGACACATAACATACTTATAGGTCCAATCGATCGGCTTATTCATCCAGGCACTCCTTTTACTTCACAGGTCACCACTCTCCCTGTCTCCAATTCTCATGCTTGCGCATGAGCAGTAAGTCCCCGCAAGTGCCGAGAGCATGAAGCTAGCAGCACTTGCACAATAGATGCCGGCGAGGCTGCCAACTTCAATTAAAGGAGACGTCAGTGGGGTGGTGCCGGCTTGCGCACTGGATGCCACCATCGCCGGCATCTAGTGCATAGGGTAAGAGCTGGAGCCTGGCATCATTTTGGGGAGGATGCAAGGATTTGATAACCACTGGCAACTGCCAGCAGGTACTAATAGGTTTTTTAAATTTTAAAATCTATTCACTTTATATTACATTGGGGCACATTTACTAAGTTCTCTGTTCTCTGCTCCTTGCAGCAGACCCTTCCCCTGGCTTCCAGGACGAGGTCACACTGAAACACACTGACTTCCTGCCAACAAGCAGCAGTAGCAGCGATAGGAGAGCTACAAGCTACAGGCAGATAAGATCTTTATCCGGGGAGGGGGAGGGATGCACTTTAGATCTGAGTGTGTGTTGCAGAACAGAGATGTAGCAAAGCTGTGCATGTAATATGCATCTCATGGATCTCATAATCTCTGATCTGTCTCATCTCTCTTTCTATGTGTCAGATACTAGAGCAATGTTCAGAAGGTAAATGAAAGTGTATATAAACCTTGTACCCTGATAATCTAACCACACTTTTAGCACATAGGACTAGAAGGATCTGCTTATAGAGCTCTGCCCACAGCCTGGAATTTTACACTGACCAGTCTAGGGAGTGATAGGAACTAACACAGCAATAAAACTATAAAGTAAGTGATTAAAAATTATCTTTATTGTGTAAACATCACTAGGGATTGAAATTTGAGAATTTTCTTTTGTGGGTAAACCTACCTGAAAATACTACATGAAAGCTACAGTCACTATAAATAAGACACATTCCAATGATTTAAAATGTTTCCAGAATGATGAGATTGTAAAGATGAATGAATACTGTGCAATTTTTAGAAATCGAATAACATATAAAACAAAATAAATGTCGCTGACAGAATTAAACCGTGTGTTTGCAATAAATTAGAAAAAGGAAGGAAATGTGTGGTTCACACCATACAGAAATGAACGTCTGTCTGGGACATTTTATTCTCGTAAAAGACTAATTCGAAACACTATTGTGGTATTTGAAATGCTGAGAAAAGTATAGTGTACATTAAAGTGTAACTCATGAACATTGTTAGATCTAGATATAATTTGATCGGAAAATACAGGCATTGGCTACATTCACACGGCCGTATGGGGGCCTTATATACGGCCAACGTATATACTCCGTATATACGTCCCACATTGACGGCAATCACAGCATGGCGCTGTACCGGAGTGGTACTGTGCTGCACACGTGCAGCCCCGTTCTGTACCTGGGAGAAAGATAGGACATGTAATATGGTGCTGTGCACCATATATTGCTATGGAGAGGGGCATAGGTGAGCAGTGCTCACCCCCTCCTCCTATCCCGGGCGCCTACATGTGCCCGCCATGCTACGGTACGGCGGGCACATAGTCGTGTGAATGTAGCCATACAATTAAAGAATACTACCATACAATTATTCTATATACTCAACACCATGACCTCCACAAAACTACTACAGGCGGTCCCCTACTTAAGAACACCCCACTTACAGATGACTCCTAGTTACAAACTGACCTCTGGTAATTGGTAATTTTCTGTACTTTAGCCCTAGACTACAATAAACAGCTATAATAGTTATTAAAGGTGTATGTAATTAAGCTTTATCGTTAATCCTGGTTCTTATATCAATCCAACATTTTTAAAATCCAATTGTCGCAGAGACCAAAAAAAATTTGCCTGGAGTTATAATTATAAAATATACAGTTCCGACATACAAACTCAACTTAAGAACAAACCTACAGAACCTATCTTGTACGTAACTCGGGGACTGCCTGTACCAAAGGCTTCAGCTTCATGCACAGGACCTTAGGTCACTCACCCCACCAAAGAACATTAAAAATGCCTGGTCACACAGTAAATCTGGGCAGAAAGAAGGCCTGCTCTACAAATGTCAGTGCGCTTGTGCTAATGAGCCTCAAAGGCTATTAGGATAGTTCCCAGAGCCCCTCTGTGCTGCAGGGCACTGGTATCAACCCCAGTAGCCTTTTAAACTCATTATCATACTTTTATAGAAGTGGATTTTAGAAGGAATGAGGCCACGAAGCCAGGGGAAGGGTCTGCTGCAGGCAGCAGAGAACAAAAATAAAAAGATTACGACAGTCACAGTGCCTGGATCTATGAGTAACTGTCCCTGGTTTATCAGGCTTGATTTTGATGGTAGCGGTCATCCCTTTTTTTTGACTGTACATATGTCATGCTAGAGAAGAATTCAGGAGAGCAGAGATCTCTATAGATCATTGAGGGCAAACCTTTTAGAGACCGAGTGCCCAAACTACAACAAAGACCCGCTTATTTATCGCAAAGTGCCAACACAGAAATTTAATTTGTGATTTATACTCCCTTCTCTGTCACAGTTTTCATTGATACCAGCACCTGAGGACACCAATAAAGCAGAAAATAGTCCAAGGTACAGCTGTCACTTTAAAATAGCTCTGTGCACAGCAAGTCCTGGGCTGTCGGGGACTGCAGGAAGATACCTGGAGTCATCTCTGGTGATGGCCACAGAAAGGGCTCCGAGTGCCACCTCTGGCACCAGTGCCATAGGTTAGCCATCACTGCTATAGATCATGCTTTTAGACAAGCTTTCTAAAGAGTTTTTCAGTGAAGGGGCAGAGAGCCTTGCAACAATGTGGATTTTCATATTTTTAATTTATATATTTAAGACAGTTAACATTTTTACTATGGATCATAACAAGTATTCTTTTTATGCACAGTTAATCTCTGGATTTGGGACACTTCTGCGGGTATGTATTGCTATAAAGTTATTTTTAGGGAAGAGTGGGGGTTGTCATCTTCCTGTTTACTGGATTGTATGTAAATGCATGGGGTAATTAATATAATAATCACTTACTAATCAATGTTTAGATATAATGAAGGTGCTCTATGTTAAGATATAGGATAACAAGGGTCCTATACATTTATACATGTACTATACATTCACAGGTAATCTCCATTGTGTGTGCCAGGATATGCAGGATCTATTAGTACTGTATAAACAATTCAAGTAAAACATCTTAACTATTGTATCATTTTCTCTATTAAAGTAAAAAAAAACATGTTGTTCTCTATTTTCCAAGTAAAAATGTTAGAAATGTTAGTAGTTCATCCTCAAATTACATACATACACAAATTGAAAGCTATAAAGAATTAATTTCGAATTTCAATTGACTATTGAACAATTGCTGTGCACTGCTATTCACTGGACCTCAGTCACCCTCATCAACGGCAAATATTCACAACCTCCTCTTCTCACAGACCATGAAATACAGTATATGCACTCATGCCACCAATTGACAAGGAATATAATGGGGCAGATTTATAAAAAAGTGTCCAAAGGTTAGACAGTGCAGAGTTAGACTAGACAGTGTTATTCTGCACCAGATTCCTATAAGTGTCTGGTGCTGAAAGATAAATAGTATAGTATATGTATACTTATACTGTCTAGTCGTACTCTGCACCCCCTTATTGGTTGGCTTACCTTACGCCAGAAAGTAAGGACACAATTCTGTTGGGTCAGCAGTATTTTTGGTGTACTGACCTTTTTGGCATGAGGCCACGCCCCCTTGTCTAAGACCACGCCCCTTTGTCGAGCTAGTCGTAGGAGAGCCAGAAAACTGTCTAAAACCCTTTGTCAATGTGGTGCAGACAGTTTTTCAGCGCAAACTATGACAGAATTCTGACATGGACAGATTAATAAATCTCCCCCAATGTACTTCCTTTCCCTAGACTATAAGTGACTTACCTGTGATGTCAATATAATGATATAATTCATTTATATTGAACAAGATAAATCTTTTATTTTTAGGTTACCCTACATTACCCTCTCTCGCTGTGAGTCCATCACAATCTTCTTATCAGAATGGACAGAAAATCACTATGATCTGCACCCCACCAATTAACACCGGTGTGAAAGGAATCCGCTATTTCAGGAATAACACTGAAATACATTGTGATACAAAGGAAACAATGACCCATTACTCAATGCTTATCTCAAAGAAAGAGAGTGAAGGTGTTTATACATGTAGCTACTGGGTCATATCTAATGGATCAAAAAACCAGTCAATGGGCAGTAACACAGTCAACATCGTGGTAGCAGGTAAACTGTTTACAAGGAATTGTGTAGTAATAATATGCATGAAATTAATTAGTTCCTGTGGGAGATATTTATCATACGCCTGCGCTTGTGCAGCCCAATACATCAAGATACATCAGAGATACATCTCTTCATGTATCGGGCAGGGTCCTGCGCAGCGTTTATTTCTACGCCAGACCCTGCCTGACGTTGAAATAAACGCAGCTGGTGACTTATCACTTATGCCTCCCCTTCACGCCCCTTCACACCACACTGGTGTGAAGATGCCGGATTGGGCTAAATAATTGCAAATGCTAGCTTACTGACAAGGCGCAGAGCCCCTGATAAATATTCCCCTGGTCTTTGTATAGTTTGCCATCACTTAAAGGGTTTTCCAGGCCTAGGCATGGACATATTTAATTGGAAACACTTTGGATGCTGAGGTAGAGATGAAAAAAAGTGGTCAGCAACAGTGGTGTTCACATTGGGGCAGATTTATCAAGTGTCTGAAAGTCAGAATATTTCCAGTTGCCCATGGTAACCAATCACAGCTGCCCTTTAAAATATTCATGAGCACTGGTGAAATGAAAGCCGAGCTGTGATTGGTTGCCATGGGCAACTGGAAATATTCTGACTTTCAGACACTTGATAAATCTGCCCCATAGTGTGCCATGGGAACCAAATCAAAGAATGAGTATTTTTTATTTTACCCCGACTCCACAAGGGTTTAAGCCTGGAAGACCCTTTCAAACTTCTGGCTCTTATTAGAAAGTATATTTGAACTGCTTACCTATAACATCACATCATGTATAATATATACACAGTATACAAGAGATACCGGTAAATAAGTATGCTTAGTGAGCTAGACCTGTCAAAAGTCATTCTCAAAACGACTATGCAGCAACCACTGAATTTTTAAATGAGAACATAAAAAATATGATATATTTTAGCTTTTTTTGTAATAAAAAAAAATACCGTATGTACTTGAGTATGAGCCAACCCAAGTATAATCCGAGGTACCTAATTTTATCACATAAAACTGGGAAAATAAGGTGGAAAATGCATTGGTCACAGCCTACACCCAGTATATAGCCAACCAGCACATGCCCACCAGTATATAGCCAGCAGCCCCCTAGTATATAGCCAGTTCCTGCCCCCTTGTATATAGTCAGTAGCCCCCTAGTATATAGCCAGTGCATGCCCCCTTGTATATAGCCAGGGCCTGCCCCCTTGTATAGCCAGGGCCTGCCCCATTGCATATAGCAAGTGCCTGCCCCCTTGTATATAGACAGTGTTTGCCCCCTAAGTATAAAGCCATCCCCCTGCCCCGAGTAAAAAGAAAAAAACTCTACCTTTCCGATGCCTCCTGCAGGTCCTCTTCTGTCTTCTAAAGATGTGGCTCTGAAGACACAAGAAGACCTGCGGGGTGTCGGAAAGGTGAGTACAGAATTTTTTTTTTTCATAGACCCGAGTTTAAGCCGAATAGGGTTTTTCAGCACATTTTGTATATATACAGTACATTAAAATACTGCCAGTGCTAACACATATATAACATTACTGTGATTTTACTTTACTATACATTTGGAGCTTACCAGCGCACGTTTTTATCAAATTGTATGCAGATGCTAAGCTATTTAGCTTTTCTGTTTACTTATGACAACCAATAGACACTCAATACAGTACATACAGATTGCTGCTTCAGTGTTTAGATATTTCAGTGTGATTTTTCTATGCTGTATTATAAGTATTTCCAGATTTTTTAACTTGTGAAAGTTAAAAGTGAATTGCGTCAGCCCTTTTTTGCCTATTTGCTACCTGTCATTTTCATAATTCACGATTTGGCCCATTTGTTAAATATATAAAAGTTTACACAAATAAAACTGTAAAACTTTAGAATATTATAAAGAACATCACATTTAAAAAAATGTTTAGAAAACCAATATGAATGTCTTTCTTTTGATAACGTTATGCTATTTAAAAGCAATACAGGAAGTCCCCAAGCTACATACTGTACAAGATAGGTTCTGTAGGTTTGTTCTTAAAAGGGTTTGTCTAAGTGTGACTCCAAAGTGTTTTTGCCCTTATGACAATAGGATTTCCCAAATTAGGGGTTATCATGTGAACAAGGATTATCAATAAATCATTGCAGAGACCTTTGATAACTTTAACATTTGACTGGGGCTAAATGTCAGTAAACTAGCAGCATCCAGAAAGCTGCACCAGAGGTCACAGTGGGCAGAGAGATCCATCTGTAACTAGGGGTCAGGTTGTAAGTGAGGTGTATTGGGACTGGGACTGGGACTGCCTATATGGAAATTTGAAGCATGATCCTCTGCAAAGATTACGAAATAAATAAGGTGATATAATTTCATAAATGTAGAAATTCATCTTTCTTTCTTTTTTCATATTTTTAGATACTTATTAATACTATGTATTGCGTTTTCAGTACTTGTGCATTAAATATATTCTGCAGTGAGTGTATGTATTTAAATATACTCTTATTTATCCCCTGTATTTTATCAATAATTTAGATACTACATCATTTTGGATTTATTATATAGCAGGTGGGATTGTCGTTGTTGCTGTATCGGTTTTATCATGCATATTGTACCGGAGAACTCAGAAAAGTAAGTCTATTGAAAAGCAAGCATGTATATATATGAAATAAATGCACAAAAAAGTGATGTTCAGCATATGACCTATATTTTAAGCACATGTAATGCCTACTTAAATGGATTTACAATGTGTAGTGCTTAAAGTTTAATGAATCAGTAAATGTATTTAATTTAGTCAAAGAAATGCCACCCCACACCATTACTGACCCACTGCAAAACCGGTCATGCTGAAGGATGTTGCAGGCAGTAGATCGTTCTCCATGGCATCTCCAGACTCTGTCACATGTGCTCAGTGTGAACCTGCTTTCATCTGTGAAGAGCACAGGGTGCCAGTGGTGAATTTGTCAATCCTGGTGTTCTCTGGCAAATGCCAAGCACGGTGTTGGGATGTGAGCACAACCCCCATCTGTGGACGTCGGACCCTCATACCATCCTCATGGAGTTGGTTTCTAATCGTTTGTGCAGACACATGCACATTTGTGGCCTGCAGGGCTCTGGCACTGCTCCTCCTGTTCCTCCTTGCACAAAGGCGGAGGTAGTGTTACTGCTGCTAGGTTGTTGCCCTCCTACCGCCCCCTTCACATCTCCTGGTGTACTGGCCTGTCTCTTATGTCCTATGGACACTACGCTGACAGACACAGCAAACCTTCTGGCCACAGCTCGCATTGAGCAATCCTGGATGAGCAGCACTACTTTAGCCACTTGTATGGGTTGTAGAGTCCGTCTCATGCTACCACAAGTGTGAAAGCACCACCAACATTCCAAATTGACAAAAACATGAGCCAGAACACATAGTTTCATAAAAGTGGTCTGTGGTCCTTCCATGCAGAACTACTCCTTTATTGAGTGTGTCTTGCTAATTGCCAATCATTTCCGACTGTTGTCTATTCCATTTGCAATCAGTGTTGCTTCCAAAGTGGACAGTTTGATTTCACAGAAGTTTGATTAAGGGTGCATTCACATACCAGTCTGTGGGGATGTATTTGTGGGAGCATATAGGTCCCCATGGACAGCAATGGCGGCCCGGCGCATGCTCTACCTTTTTGCGTGTGTGCGGCCGTGCACCAATGTTTTCTATTGAGGGGGACAGGGGTCACCTTCTCCTCCTCTCCTGCGCATGGCAGTATACCTGTCCGGCCGTGTAAATGTACCCTTACCTGGAGTTTTATTGTGTTGTTTAAGTGTTCCCTTTATTTTTTGTAGAAAGCATCTATATCTAGATGAAAATAAAGTCATTGGAAAACATCAGGACACTCCCTTTTCCTCCCCCCTCCCTTTATTAAGGCTGGATTTACGCTATCCCATGATCAAAAAACGAGACGAGTGCTGTGTCCCAGACTGATCACTATGCTGGGTACTGAACTCATGCATCATATTGATATATGATGCACAGAGTTCTAATTTCCCCAATATGTAGCAGAACCGTTGGCTCTTCTATGTATCGGGAAAATAAGAACTCTGTGCATCATATATAAATAATGTGAAACCGGCCTTAGAGCTGGCTATGAGACATAGAGGGGGATTTATTAATTGTGCCGTAAGGATGACTGTCAGTATCGGAGATCAGTCTCCGCAAAGCACAGCCCAATGTATTAAAGTGGTGCACTTTAAATTGCCTACAGTAATGAAGTGTTCGCCCAAATGTTGCATGCACTGCACTGCGCCTTAATTTTGCTCTCAGACCAATTTTTTCCTGGTTTATTGTGTGCCTAAAATTGCCGGCAAGATACACATAAATGTGGAGGATAATGTGGAAAAGTCGGGCCATGCCCACTTGCACCAAAAAAACCTCAAGGTGTTGGGATAGTCGGAAACATCTGTTCTTTCTGGCGCAAACTCATTATAAATGATCCCTACCAATTCTGCACCACAAAAAAACGTAAAATCCCAGCATTTTTTGGGCACAGATACGATAATACATGTCCCCCATAGTGTTTGTATTATAATTGACCTTGGCTCTTGATGCAGAGCACTAGTCTGTTGTTGGATGTTTTACTTATTTTTTATCTAATTTCCATTCTATACATAAGGTGCATCATTGTTGTTATATGTATATATTTTTATTACATTGGCATTTACAATGTAGGGGATTGGGGCGAGGGGCATGTCAAACAGGATGATTACCACTATATTCTAAGGGCCTACCAATAAACATATTTTGTAAATCTTTTACTCATTTTAATAGTTTATTTCAAGATATTTCAACATTGTTTTAGGATACTATTTGGTCATCCACCGTCCTTACACACTCTCTTTTCTCTAGAATAATATTCATTTCAGTGTGAGATGACTAGCAGCCAGACATGTATTGTATGGTGCCCACTGATATTTACTTCAGTTGTCTATACTTTAGAAACCTGGTCATGTGTCCTTCTTTTTCCCCTGCCTCTCTTCCTTATTTAAGTAGTTTGTGAAAACCATCTTTCTGTAAATGTAATTGACAAAATTACATAACATAAGAGAACTTATTTGTGCTAAGCATTTTTTTTTTGCACTTGCCTAAAACTTTTGCATAGTACTGATGGTACAGTATATAATGATATATAGATATACATAGAGGTATGCATTTTGTTGTTTAACTTTTTGTAAAAATTATAGGTTCATTAAGTAAGGAGGATATCACTTTCTTGAATGATGTAAATATGTGTGTAGCTAATGTTTTTCTTATTTTTAACCATATTATACCATACTATATCATAAGAGTATATAATATAAAAGTAATACTTTCTTTATCCCTAGAGAAAGGTCCAAACTACCGACCAGGAAGCCAAGTATGTTACTTTATAAATATATCTAAACATTTTTGTGAAAAAAAAAAGTATTGAAGTTATTACAATCCAGCACTTTCACAGCCAAAAAAGTGAGCTGAAGGATGAGGATCTCTGCCATTAATGATATTGGAGCTATGCCTGACTGTTTATTGTACTCTTAAGCAGGGAATGGTCTAGGAAGTATTGCTACTGATTTATTTGACAGGTTATACACCTGAAATGTTATGGCTATTTAGAGTTTACATTTTCAGTAGAAGCAAAAAAAACAACAGCCCAGGCCCTTAATGCACACGTAAAGAGGTTCTTGAAGCGTTAATATTTTTTCAAGAGTGGTGTGGGCAGCTGTAAAAAAATGTAAGCAGTTGTACCTCCCTCCAATTCCTGTCCAGCGCTGTGCATCTGACACCATGGATCTCCATAGATATACTCATAGATATATAGAGTTACAGTGGTGGCGTCACATTCATAGTGCACTATGGTCCTGAGTGTGGCCTGTGTCAATGTACACAGGCAGAGGCTACAACAGGTCTGAACTATAAACATGGCCTCACTGCTGCAACTCTGTATACCTATAGAGATCCATGGTGTCAGAAGCACAGTGCTGGGCAGGAGTGCCAGAGGGAGGTAAGTATATATGTTTTCTTTTTAAATAAAAAGGGCTTGAATAAAAAAGGCATTCCCTAGAACACATCTAAAAATATATAAACACATAAAATCTTAAACATTTTGGATATCATCACATTCGAAAATGCTTGATCTATCAAAATATTGAAACAATTATCCCATGCAGTGAATCCTGTAACAGAAAAAGAACCTGTGAATTTTTTGTCCAAACCTCTGTTTTTTTTATTATTTTGTGAATGTAAATAAAAAGTGATACAAAGGTAATACAGTTTTCAATGGAAACATAATATCATCCCCCAAAAAATGTACTTAAATCTTAAATAAATCCATAGACCAAAGTATAAAAAAGTTGTGTGGGTCATAGTATGCAAAGATGCAAAACATATATATTTTTTAGAGATATTAAGACACAAAATAATTACATACCATGTATACTCAAGTATAAGCTGAGGCACCTAATTTTACCACCAAAAACTGTGAAATCTTATTGACTTGAGTATAATCCTAGGGTGGGAAATGCATTGGTCACAGCACCACCAGTATATAGCTAGCCAGCCCCCTGTAGTATATAGCCAGCCAGCCTCATAGTATACAGCAAGCCTGCCCCTCTGTAGTATATAGCCTGTCAGCCCCCTGTAGTATATAGCCTGCCAATTCCCTGTAGTATATAGCCTGCCAGCCCCCTGTAGTATATAGCCTGCCTGCCACCTGTAGTATATAGCCAGCCCCCCTTGTAGTATATAGCCTGACACTGCCTTGTACTATATAGCCAGCCCTCCCTTTAATATACAGCCTGTCAGCCCCCTGTAATGTGTAACCTGCTAGCCCCCTGTGGTATATAGCCACCAGCCCCCAGTAATATATACCCAGCCAGTCCCCTGTAGTATATGGCAGACACCCTTTAGTGTATAGCCTTCCAGACCCCTGTAGTGTATAGACATCTAGCCCACTGTAGTATACAGCCAGCCCCCTCTAGTGTATAGCCTGCCAGCCCCTGTAGTATATAGGCTGCCAGCCCCTTGAAGTATATATCACCTGCCAGCCCCCTGTAGTGTATAGCCTGGCAGCCCCTTGTATCATATAACCTGCCAGCCCCCCTTTGGTATATAGCCTGCCAGCCCCCTGTAGTGTATAGCCTGCCAGCCCCCTGTAGTATATAGCCTGCCGGCCCCTTGAAGTATATATCACCTGACAGCCCCCTGTAGTATATAGACTGCCAGCCCCTTGTAGTATATAGCATACTTTCCGAGCTTTCATTGAGAAAATTAAACTGACTTTGACTAGCAAATGGTATTATATTTCCCCCATCTTCTTTCTTGCTTAATAGGTGAAAAACATTTCTTCATCACCATTGGTCCAAAACCATCTGAGCAATCCGATTTATTCTGTATTCTGCGAAAATTCAACACCATCAAATAAACAACTGTCATCAGCAAAAGCAAATACCAGGATGACTGATTCCGAAGGCCTTGTGCCTAAAAGTTCCACGAAATCTTCAGCATCAGTTGAAGATTTTTCTCAAGTTCAAGAAGAAGCTCATATATATTCTGAAATCCAAATAGAAACAAAGCCAAACAAAAGCTATGATCAATTACCATCGACAGACTCTAAGAGTTCTTTGCTTCATGACGCAAATATCACTATTTATTACACTGCACATGCCCCTCCTACCTCTTCTGTTGTTAATCCTAATCTGATGGAAAAGCCACATTTTTAGCCAGCACTCTTATCCAATGTTTACTGGAATGCTTAGGTCCTCACATGCCTCTACTTCCTAGTTCCTCTCAAAACACAGGTAAGAGAGCTTAGCTAATTGCTGCTGTATACCCAGATAGATCAGGATACTAGTCCTTTATTTATTTTTTAAGTTGACAACATGTTTATTGATCCTTCATCAGAAAACATAGATTAATTCATATAGAACAACAATCTTATAATTAGTTACTACTTATCACAGCACATCTTACAGTTAGTTACTACTTATTACAGCAAATCTTACAGTTAGTTACTACTTATTCCAGTGTAGAGATGAATCGACGTTATTTCGTAAACATGAAAATGTCAATAGATACATTTGTGGAGGAAAAATCCTCCCTTCATCGTACTTCTCCTAATACTTAAATACTTAAATATGGCACATATTTAAGTATCCGAGTCACAGATACAGAGGAAAGAGAAAAAAGAAAAAAAGGAAAAAGGGAAAAAGGAAAGAGAAGAATAAATATAGTATTTTTCTATCCTAATACGCTTATGTATTGACAGGAGGCGAGTTACTATAACAGGACCAAAGGAGGTATCTCAGTTCCTAAATTTATAGGGTATATGTAACTAAACACTAACCAAATTGAGATTTGAAATTTGAAATTTGAATTTGAAGGGGCGTTTCGGGTTCATATATTCAAAATTAGCCACCGACGCCAATTATGTTTAAACTGTTTACCTCTTATTATGCCTTGTTCCCACATATACATTTCATAGCGATGGCATTCATTCATACTCTCTATTATTGAGTCTCTATTAAACTGGCTAGCAGATTTCCATTGCTTTGCAATAGTCATTCTCACCACCGCACATAGTCTGCTTATTAGCCATTTCTCGTTCTCAGAAAAACCCCTCGTATATATATCCAATAAAGCAATGGCGGGGCAAGGTGGAGTATGTGTATTCCTTATTATTGAAATAAGATCAAAAGCATAGTTCCATATATGCACCACTCGGTCACAGGTCCACCACATATGCAGGGTTGATGCTATGGCCGTACATCCCCTCCAGCAGTACTCACTGACATCTTGATTAGCCTTTGCAAGTTTTTGGGGGGTTAAATACCACCTACTCCTGATTTTAAACAAATTATCCATATGATTTGTGCATCGCAGATTCCTATTTGAATCCTCTATTGCCTTCCTCCACTGTTCTTCTGAGAAAGACAGTCCCAGTTCTTTTTCCCACCTTACCATATACGGTAATTTGCCCCTACTATATCGGTGAATAAGATCCCTATAAGCTGCGGAGGTGCCTCCCTTTGATCTAAATGACTTAATATATGTTAAAAATCTCAGCCTAGTGTAGACCGATTCCTCTAAAAAATCTTTTAATGAGTGAGATAGGGATTTTAACCTGAGATATATAAACCAATCCGATGGGGGTATATTAAATTCCTTTTTTAATTCTCTAAATGATATCCAATTTCCATTTCTCTTCAGGCCCCTAAGATTTTTTATTCCTGCTTTTATCCATTCTGTCAAGTCCAGGTCCTCTACTAAACATTCTACGGATATTAGATCTATTTCCTCTAGGGAGAGTTTTATTTTGTCTTTAAACAGATAACAGTACTTGCTCCATGCATGCAGCGTCTCATCTGTCGTTACTAGTATATCCCTCCCTAAAGTACCTACTCTTTTTTTCCCCTTTAGTTCTAATAGTTTATACAACAGCAGAGCTTTTAGTGAGCGTACATCTGCTACCTCTGATTCTATTCTTTCCCACCTATCCTGTACTCTCCCTGCGGCCCACCACTTCCAAATAGGTTCTAGTAATGCTGCTTCCTTTATTTATTTTTTAAACCCCTTGTTAACCCACTCTTTTCTAAAAAGAAAAAGCCTGCATCCATAAAAAGTCCAGCCTCCATTGCTGTAGAAATATTTATAATATTGGAATGACATGTAATAATTATAACAGGGCATGTTAGTAATGTTACATCATATTTGCACAAGGAACGAATATTGGGCTGTAGCATTTGCACAATGTTGACCCAACATCACTGTTTAGGTAAAGAGACTGGAAGTCATGGGGGGGGGGTGCGAAATTTACCTAATAGGGTTGAAAGATAGGTATTAATAATTTTGTTAGTTTTATTTGGACTCCAAATAAAAAAAAATATTCTTCCAGGATAACCCCTATAAGGTGTAGGCTCAGGGGCATACATGACTGGTGAATGATATGTCATCTAGGCCATGCTAACTGGTTTTAAGACCTGGTGGGAAGGAGAGGATACTAAATATAGGATCTGATAAGACCACCATTCTTAGTCCAGAGTTTGATGCATAAAGATGCTCCAAGCCTATTAATTTATTCAAAGGTAAAGAAGACGATAGGTAGTTTTAGCCCATGTAACAGATGAGAGTCAGAGGTCTACCCTAGTTTGAGTGGGATTTATGTTTTTAGGTACAGAAATATTGGCATGGATTTGGTAGATTACATTCCTCCCTAATCCGTTTTCATATTAAGAACAGTTCTTGAACAATTAACAGGTAACCTGTAGCTCAATACAGTATGTTGTATTAGTGTCTATACCACTATGACTTTTCAATTGCTATTGTTGGTTAATGAGGCAGAACTGAATATTTTTGTATTCTTTTATGACAATGTCTAATGACAATGTCTAATATGTTGTTGTTTGCTACTTGTTGTGTGACATGTCTTAGTGGGCCTGGTCATTCTATTAAATATTAAAAGTTACATTTTTAAAATCACTTTCCTATGGTCCTTTATTGTTTTCCGGGATCTTGATGGTGAAATTTAGAGCTCTGTACTATTTTGGTCTTGATGACATCTGAAGAAAGGATTAGAAAAAGTAAGGAAGAGAAAAATCGCTATAATATGCGATTATACCAAACAGCACATAATGATATATGACAGCATAGAAGAAAAAAAACCTGTTGAACCATATGTTGAATCCCCTCATGCCTAAAATCTGTAAAATTGTGTAATTATTAAGTGGAGAGTGACATATTTCGAGAACATGAGCCAACTCCATAAATTGTACTCTTTTTGAGTCTCATTAGGGGACTTCAACCTTTCCCCAATCTCTTCAACCATTAAGTCCCTTACAGTCTTAAGGTTTTTAAGTGGTGGGATCATGGACTAAGGGCAACTGTCTTCCACCACTGATCATGGCAGATAATTGAGGTACCTAAACAACACTAGCACATGGAGGGGGACACCAATTGGTTGATTTTACAGCTGGGAACCTCTTAGAGACTGCAGTCCCTATCATTGGATATTTTCTATTAAAGCCAGTGGTACTGTATACACAAAGGGTGCCTTGGATGGGGATTTTACTGTGGTTAATATGCATAAAAAGCATTCATAAGTTGTTAAATAAAGTGATTTCTGAATTTTATTAACTGTGGTTCTATGTGGTTCTGGCTTCAATGTGAAGGGGAACCCCTGTATGGCAGATGAGTCTTATCATGGACCATGGCCAGAAACTTTTCCATTGCATATATGTATTTTAATGTGTTTGTTATGTGGCTATGAACTAATAAAAGTGATTTCAGTCTATTGGATCTGCAGAGTACCACTGTGTCTGTGTTCTTGTTGTTTATGTGACTTATGAATTTATGGTGAAGTCCACATCTAATCAATGTGCAATCCTCATGCATACCTCCCAACATTTGTGGGAGGGAAACAGGGTCAAAATGACGGCACACCCCCAATCCCTCCCAAATTTTTATAATAATAAAAATCTTCTCAATAATTACATTTTTTTTAACCTGACTGAGATTTGAACCTAGAAATTGCAGAGTCCATGTGCTATAATGACACAGCGCCTCAGTGATTATCTAGCTGAGGATTTTTGGTAACTAAGAGCTGGTAACTGCTACTGTTACACTGTGACACAGATTTAAAGGGGTTGTCCGAGTTTAAAAAAAAATATATATGTGGCCGGGAGCGGGGTTACTAAAACAATAAAGCTGTACTTACCTCCCGGTGCCCTCCCGTATCCAGCGCTGCTGTCTCTCCGGTCCGGGGGCCATGTAAACAAACATGGCCGCCGGAGCAGCGCTGGATTCAGCTTCCGGCCGGATGCGACAACCTTCCGGTCCCCATACACAATGCTGTGTATAGGGACGGATAGGCGTACCCGGCCACGGCCGGCCGGAAGCTGAGTCCAGCGCTGCTCCGGCGGCCATGTTTGTTTACATGGCCCCCGGACCGGAGCGACAGCAGCGCTGGATACGGGAGGGCACCGGGAGGTAAGTACAGCTTTATTGTTTTAGTAACCCCGCTCCCGGCCACATATTTTTTTTTTTTTTAAACTCGGACAACCCCTTTAATGCCTTGGAATATAGAGAGGGATCTTTTTAGAGATTATTATTGTAATTATTGAGACAATTATTATTTTTATTATTATTATTATGGAGATGATTATTATTATTATTTTTACTATTATTAATAATCGGCTCCATAATAATAAAAATAATAAAATGTATAATAATAATAATTGTCTCAATAATTACAATAATAACCTCTGAGAAGATCCCTCTCTGTGTATCAGTGCATTAAATCTGTGTCACAGTGTAACAGCAGCAGATAACAGTTCTTCATTACCAAAAATCATCAGCTAGGTAATCACTGGGCTCATAGCTCAGTGAATAAAGGCTGTGTCTCTATGGCAGAAGGTCTGGGGTTTGAATCCCAGGCTGGGCAAAGATTTATTTAATTGAACCTTGCGTCTTGAGAAGCCCTAGGTAGACACCATATATGGACAGATGGTGTTCTGAACCTGATGATGTGGCCAAACCGGGACGGTTGGAAGCTATGCTCATGTATCACAGGAGTCCAATTGGCACTGTCCCCTGTCCTCACTACACTAGCAGCTGAGAAAGTGTCAAGTCAAAATAATAAATGCCCCACGTTGGGGCAGATTTACTTACCCGGTCCATTCGCGATCCAGCGGCGCGTTCTTTGCGGTGGATTCGGGTCTTCTGGCGATTCACTAAGGCAGTTCCTCCGCCGTCCACCAGATGTCGCTGCTGCGCTGAAGAGCATCGCAACGCACTGAGTACACCAAGCCGGGCTGAGTGAAGGTAAGCACGTGCCGAGTGACAATTTATTATTTTTTTTTTAAATGCGGCGGTTTTTCCGAATTCATTGGGTTTTCGTTCGGCCATGCCCCCCCCTCCCCCGATTTCCATCGCGTGCATGCCGGCGCCAATGCACCACAATCCAATCGCGTGCGCCAAAAACCCGGGGCAATACAGGGAAAATCGGCGCAAATCGGAAATATTCAGGTAACACATCGGGAAAACGTGAATCAGGCCCTTATTAAATGACCCCCATTGTCTCTGAGAAGCTTTATCGCTTATTCATCACTTCCGTGGGATCTGTGGATGACCCAGAAACTAGGATTTAGTTTTTCTAATACTATAATTTCTTATGTTTAATCAAAAACTTGGTAAAACATGTTGATTATACGTTCTGATCTTTTTTCCTTTGTTATTCCTCCCGTATTTCACAACATGTGTTGCATTATAGATAAATAAGGAACTTGTGCTACATCATGTATTGCACAAATTGTATAAGACAAAAGACCAGATCTGAGAAAAACACTAGTGAAACAAGTAACCATCAGGACGGTTGTAAGTACATATGTGTTTACTTCAAAACTGCTTAGTATCTTGTTTCTGATCACAGAGGTCTTTTGGGTCATACTAAGATATCAGGGTCACCTGATACAATTGTCAGTGTGGGGCTGGTTTATTTCATCTCATCTGTTCAAGTTTTAATTTTTGGATTTTTGTCTAGTGGCATCTTACATTTCTCTGTAATAGGACAGGTTGGTTTCATTCTTTAGTTATCTTGAAGTGGGTTGAGAAAAGACCTTCATGTTCTAAATGTATAAGTCTAAACTAAACCAGAGGATGGCAAAATCCACTTTGTGAATGGTTTAAAAAATATCATCTTGACCTTTGCTGGCAATTGTATCCCTGGACCACAATACTACATTCATACCAGTAGCCCTATGTATTGCTGTCTATGAGAAAGATATCAAAATATCTAACCCTCTTTAAGTCTGACACACTTTCTTCCATCACCAAATTCTGCTGTAGTTCTGACAAAATTTAAGCGGCCCTTTGATGTCTGTTCTTTCTGAGTAACAGAATCATGAATTACATTTTATTATGTCCATTTACTTATTCACATACAGATATCCAATTCGCGACTTTATAGAGATGTAAATCATACTTCCTTTTCTATAACTCAGACCTTTGATTACCTTATATACTCGAGTATAAGCCTAGTTTTTCAGCACAAAAAATGTGCTGAAAAAACCCGAACTCGGCTTATACTCGAGTCAAAAAAATAAGGGGTCACCTTTCCGGCGACCCCTGTATATCTTCTGTGCGATCTGTCCGGCAGGGTCTGGCAGGCTATATACACTGGGGCAGGGTCTGGCAGGCTATATACACTGGGGCAGGGTCTGGCAGGCTATATACACTGGGGCAGGGTCTGGCAGGCTATATACACTGGGGCAGGGTCTGGCAGGCTATATACACTGGGGCAGGGTCTGGCAGGCTATATACACTGGGGCAGGGGCTGGCTGGCTCTATACACTGGGGCAGGGGCTGGCTGACTCTATACACTGGGGCAGGGGCTGGCTGGCTATATACTGGGGAGGCTGTGACCAATGCATTTCCCACCCTCGGCTTATACTCGAGTCAATAGGTTTTTCCAGTATTTTGTGGTAAAACTAGGGGCCTCGGCTTATACTCGGGTCGGCTTATACGGTACTAAGTTTGATTAAAGACAATTTAAAAAAGGTCAAAGATAAAGGAAAAAGATGGCACAAGTGTTACTTGAAACATTTATTAGCAACCAGAATACCACCTCTGGGCAGAGATGAATAATCCACAGTACCTGCCATTTTAAGGAGCATAATTTATACCAGATACTGTCCTCTGTTACCTTTTTAGTTATCGGGAGGGGGGATTAAAAATCTGTCTATGCCAGAATTCTGGAGTAATTTGCACCTGAAATGGCTTGCGCCAAATTTATTAAGGTTTTTAGATCCTTTCTAGGCAGCTTTTCCGACTAGACCGTAAAGGGGAGTGGCCGCAGGAAAGGGGCATGGTCTAATCCATGTGCCAGAAAATTCAGTCTGTGTGCCAGAAAATTCCATCAGAAATGATACTAACTATAAGCTGGTTCTAAACTACACAAGATACATCACTGAGTAGAATATGGCTGTGGTATCTAATTCTGCACTGGTCTATTCACCAACATTTTCAGAAATCTCCCCCATAAAGTAAGTAAAACAAAGGTGGTTTCTTATGTAAACCTCAACTTCCAGAACAAAGTTTTGAATAATGAAAAGGAAAAGCAACTGTAGAACCATACATTCTAGCCATGACACATGTACATAGGAAACTTTTACATGGACATATGTTGGCTCATATTTAGCACCACAAAATGAATTGTGAAAGGAGGAACTGTGAAAGGTCATTTTTCTTGTGACATTTACATCAGTGCTTTGACTTACCTCATCCTAACTGGTGTATTGGAATCATAACAATCTAATGCATCATTTGTGGGTAACTTTTCTAATTTAAGTAAATTTGTTTTATATTTGCTAAAATTGTGATGTAGTTTTCAAACTTTTTAAGAAGTGCTAGTATAGAGTTATTACTGTAACACAATTATACATGAGCCCCAGAATAATCCTGGGAATGGAGCCCCCATTTTGACATAACTGCATTAAGCACTGTGGTGTCACAGTACAAAGAAAATAGAGTCATCATATAATAACATGACATTAGAGATATAAGGACCACAGTAATGTCACAGTACATGGGAAATAAACACAGTGATGTCCCTGTATAGGGATAATACACACAGGGATGTCACAGTACAGGGGTAATACACACAGTGATGTCACAGTACAGGAGTGGTAAACACAGTGATGTCACAGTACAGAGATAATACAAACAGTGATGTTGCAGTACATGGATAATCAACACATCGATGTCACAGTACATGGATAATACACACAGTGATGTCACAGTACAGGCATAATACACACAGAGATGTCATGGTACAGGGATAATAGACACAGTACACATTACAGGGTAAATAAAAACAGTGATGTTACAGAGCAGGAAAAATAATCACAGTGATATCGCAATACAGGCATAACATAAAATAGCATAACATAACATACACACAGCAATGTAACATAACAGATGTAATACACACAGTGATGTCCCAGGACAAGCATAGTACACACAGTGATGTCATAGTATAGGGTTAATAAACACATATAGGGATACTACACACATTGATGTCACAGTACAGGGATAATACATGCAGTGAGGTCACAGTAAAAGGATAATATTCACAGTGATGTCACAGTATATGCGTATTACAAACAGTAATGTCACAATACATACAATAAAAAATACATACAGTTATGTCACAGTAAAGGGTTAATACACAGTGATGTCACAGTGCAAAGAAAATATACACAGTGATGTCACAGTACAGGGATAATAAAAACAAGGTGGGTAATTTATCTTTCTCTTTTCTTTTTTTTTCTCTTGCATTTGCAACATTTTTGGAGCATTTGCAAATTTCTGCCAAAATTTGCAACTTTTTCACCTGCCTAATAAAGTTATCTTTGGCAGAATTTTTCAGTGTTGTGCCTGATATATCATTATAATCCGGATGTGTTCTATTAAAAAAAATGCAATTTTGGTGCAAATTATAGATAAAAATCACAACTTTGGCACAAAAAAACTTTAGTCTCAAGCAAGTGAAGCCAAAAGTTTTCATGGGGCTGCAAAAGAGTTTTCGACTTTTGTGCAACTTTTAAAAAAAAAAAAAACAAATTGCAAAAAAACCACAGACGCACATGTCTGATATATCACCCTCTAAAATAAACAAACAAGTCCAGAACCCAGACAAAACAAAAAAAAAGACACATACAAATGGCCTGATTTAAGATAAATGACCCCCATTAATATTACAGTACAGGGATAATATATACTGTGATGTCACAGTACAGAGATAATCAACACAGTGATGTCACAGTACAGGGATAATACACACAATGCCTTCCATGGATGCTGCTATGCCTGTTACCCTGATATTTATGCCCATGCTATGATAATTTTTGCCCTCTACATTGAACCATTGAAACCATTGAATAACAGGAACTTCTTGTATCAAGTCCAGGGTTGACCAGGCCAACCATAGTACCAGAGATACCTACTATCAGCATAGTTTCCAACACCTCATAATTACCGCAGGGATCCATGGGAAGAAAAGCCCATTTGGAAGTGAATGGAGCAATCACTTGACACTATAGTCTTTTTCTTATAGATTGATTCACAAATATTATGGATTATTAGATAATGTTGAATATACATCTATAGGGAATTTATGAATGGGGTGGAGGCTATAAATTACCATGTCTGGTAGGCCCAGCAGACCCCAGTCCAAATTAACTATATGTATTTCAGGCTGAATACGTACCAATGTTTATTTCTTTCAGGACAAGCCTTGGACATGGCTTGGGATATGACCTTCTTTATTGGTAAGCTGGACTTTGTATCTATACATTTCTATATATCCATACAATGTTATGTCACAAATGAAGACACATAATAGAATTAATAATGACACAGTACAGGCATAATAAACACAATGATATAAATCTCTATATATTCTGTAGCACTTTACAAATCATAGGGAACATATACAAATATTATACAGGCAGTCACCTACTTAAGAACACCTAACTTACAGACGACCCCTAGTTACAAACGGATCTCTGGTAATTGGTAACTTACTGTATTTTAGCCGTAGGCTACAATGATCAGCTGTAACAGTCATCAGAGGTGTCTGCAATTAAGCGTTATTGTTAAACCAACATGGGGAGAGAAAAAGAACTGGACCGCACATCCACACATCACACAATGATCTACTGCCGCTAGGCTACATTATATAACAAACTCGAGGTTCTTAGTTACATTTTGAACAAATTGTATAAGCCCACCAACCACTTCACGGTGACCTCTTTATGGTGGGTCCCTATGCTATTATGTGCGGCATCACATGGCGTCCACCACCGATGAAGCACAGCGCCAGCAGGGACCAAGACCCGGTTGCCCCCCAGCACCCATACTGGCAGGCATAATCCCCATGGCTCCGGGCCCCGGGCTCCCACCAGCACCGCACCACAGAAGCAGCAGACGTCATGCAATACCGCACCATGTGAACAGGAAAAAAGGCTCACCATGTGTGAACCGTTTTTGAATACTCACTGTTCCATGTGGTCTCCTGGGAGGAAGTAGGCGGCCCCTATATGCAGTCTTCTGCTAATTTAAAAACACCTGGGTCGAATGGGGCGGAGTGCTGGTACCAGGAAAAACAAAATAAATGAAGGGATAGAATGTACTAAACCAACATGGGGAGAGAAAAAGAACTGGACTGCACATCCACACATCACACAATGATCTACTGCCGCTAGAATACATTATATAACGAACTCGAGGTTCTTAGTTACATTTTGATCAAATTGTATAAGCCCACCAACCACTTCAAGGTGACCTCTTTATGGTGGGTCCCTACGCTATGGCAGGGCCTGGCATAGAAATCAACGCGTCTGGCAACTTTTCACAATGAGTGTGCCAACGAGGGGATAGTAACACCCCACACAGGCCCACTGCCAACAGCGCCCTCCGCTTGGCCGGCCACACCCCCCACCCCCACACCCTTTCACGCCCCACTGGCGTGAAGGTGGCAGATTGGGGCAAATAATCGCAAGTGCTAGCAATAAACTGGCATTTGCAATTATTTCAGGCCTTCTGCGGCACTGACTACCTGATAAATATGCCCCTATGAGTAGTTATATTATTCACCTACAAGAAAACAGTCCTAGCACTCTCCAATCCGGAAGAAGCATAAGTTAAACCATACCGCCTGTAGCTTTCATACCTGAATGAAAAGGTCTGAATAAAGTGTGTTGAAATGGATCAGTAAGTAGCAGGACCTTTTTATTTTGCTAGATTGCATGTTTCCTGTGTAAACTGAGCATAGAAAATACATAGATAATACAGTATAAAGTAAAGAGGAAGGGTTATTACACACGGTGATGTCACAGTACATAGATAATACAGTGTATAAGGATGAGAAAAGGTTATTACACACAGTGATGTCACAGTACATAGATAATACAGTGTAAGGCTGGATTCACACGACCGGTGCCCGCTGTACCGTAGCACGGTGGGCACACGGCAGCGCGCGGGGAGAGGAGGAGGGGGAGAGCGCTGCTCACCCGCCCCTCTCCATAGGGATATATGGCGCACTGCGGGGCACGGAGCAGTACGGTGCCGCACGTGTGCGGCACCGTACCGCTCCCGTAGGGCGCGGCGCGCCCATTGCCGTCTATGGGGGACGTATATCGGCCGTATATATGTCGGTCGTATATACGTCCCCCTTGCGGTAGTGTGAATGCAGCCTAAAGTGATGAGAAAATGTTATTACACACAATGATGTCACAGTACATAGATAATACAGTGTATAAGGATGAGAAAAGGTTATTACACACAGTGAAGTCACAGTACATAGATAATACAGTGTAAAGTGATGAGAAAATGTTATTACACACAATGATGTCACAGTACATAGATAATACAGTGTAAAGTCATGAGAAAAGGTATTTCACACAGTAATGTCAGTACAAAGATAATACAGTGCAAAGTAATGAGAAAAGGTTATTACACACAGTGATGTCACAGTACATAGTTAATAAACTGTGAAGTCATAAGAAAAGGTTATTACACACAGTGATGTCACAGTACATAGATAATACACTGTGAAGTCATAAGAAAAGGTTATTACACACAGTGATGTCACAGTACATAAATACTACATAGTGTAAAGTCATGAGAAAAGGTTATTTCACACAGTGATGTCATAGTACATAGATAATACAGTGTGAAGTGATAAGAAAAGGTTATAGCACACAATGATGTCACATTTTGGGGTTGATGTCACATAGTAGTGTTACACAAATAAGAGTGATGTCACAATTAATGCGTAAGTGATGTCAATACACGAAGCTCAAATCTCATGTAGCAAACATTTTGACAGTGTATACATTGTACATTGTTGCAGTACATGGACAAGCATTGTTACGGTAAGTCATTATGTAGCTTGATATAATATTCATTTTTTTATTTCTTTCTCGGCTTACATTTTACTCTATCTTATAAATCTATGTAAAATATAATTGCATGTAAACTTAATAACTGGTTGTGCCATTTTGGATTCAACAATTGCATGTAGGCGATGGTGTCCGTAGTGAATAACATATCTAAGTGAAAAGAGGAAGATCTCAGGGGAATCAAAAAGATCACATACTTTTTTATTAAATATAATATTTAACTTGTTTTAAATAGGAGAAATCTTCTGTAATCTTCTAAACTATTTGTATTATACTTTTAAGTTACGGTGTTGTATTTGTGTGAAACTATCTTACAAAATCTGACATAATTATAAAATATTTTCACAGTGTATTTCCTGGTGAACGCAGCTATGCTAAACACAGGTAAGGAGAATGTTGTGCTGTCAGGCCCGGCGCCAGCACCCGGCTAACCCGGGCAAGTGCCGGGGCCCCGGGGTACTGGAGGGGCCCACTCGGGCCCCCGGATCAATTGTAGCAGTGTCGGGCGGCTCTCATAGCGATCTGTGTCTTCTGGACACAGATCGCTATGAGAGCATTTGCAGGCACTCACTGCTTTCCCCGGCAGGAGCTGCTGCATCGGAGACTGAAGGACCTGCGATGACGTCATGGTCACATGACCTGCCGGGGAAAGCAGTGACAACAGAGAGAGACCTGCATCAGTGAGGTGAGGGGGGAGACATGGGGGGCTGTGTGTATACAGGAGGGGGGCTGTGTGTATACAGGAGGGGGGCAGTGTGTATACAGGAGGGGGGCAGTGTGTATACAGGGGGAGAGGGTAGCAGTGTATATACAGGAGGAGGGGGGGCAGTGTGTATACAGGAGGAGGGGGCAGTGTGTATACAGGGGGAGAGGGGGGCAGTGTGTATACAGGAGGGGGGCAGTGTGTATACAGGAGGAGGGGGGCAGTGTGTATACAGGGGGAGAGGGGGGCAGTGTGTATAGAGGAGGGGGGCAGTGTGTATACAGGAGGAGGGGGGCAGTGTGCATACAGGAGGAGGGGGGCAGTGTGTATACAGGGGGAGAGGGGGGCAGTGTGTATACAGGGGGAGAGGGGGGCAGTGTGTATACAGGGGGAGGGGGCAGTGTGTATACAGGGGGAGAGGGGGGCAGTGTGTATACAGGAGGAGGGGGGCAGTGTGTATACAGGGGGAGAGGGGGGCAGTGTGTATACAGGGGGAGAGGGGGCAGTGTGTATACAGGGGGAGAGGGGGGCAGTGTGTATACAGGAGGAGGGAGAACAGTGTGTATACAGGGGGAGAGGGTAGCAGTGTGTATACAGGAGGGGGGGATGTGTCCACGTGGGGGAGGGGGGGGCAGTGTTACTACTGAAGGGGGGCCCACTAGGGCTCTGTCGCCCAGGGGCCCACTAAAACCTGGAGCCGGCCCTGTGTGCTGTATACATAAATCATAAGCCCAACAAGTCTGAAGTATAAAACAAAAATTACTGACTAAAAAGTGGGGAGACATAAAGCTCCAAAGAATGAACCAATAACTGACTCATGACCAAGATATAAATAGATGGGAACATGTCACCAAATATACATCCATATAATAAACCATCCATACAATAACAATGTTATTGGAAACAAATAAGTGAATAAATAATGACAGAAGTAAAAATAGAAGCCAATACACATGGTAACCTATATTACATGAAGACCAATGATAATCCTGGACTGAGAAGATGTACATAGATCCATACAAGTACTAGGGCGATGTCAAATACAAAGGACCTAGAAAGATAAATCGCCCAAGTACTAGGACTATGTAATCTGCCGTGATGCCTGAGGCGGGTCACATGATCGCGCACGCGACCAATCAAAGGACAGCCCCTTATGATGACCCTTGGTGTAATCTAATAATGCATGTAAGCGACTATAATCAGAAAACCCAGAGCATGACAGCGTCCGTGTTGAGTGCACTCAACTTCAGCAGAGATAAGTAAATACATATTGATCTGTATTTATTTTCTGTCTAAAAAATATTCTTTTCTGATGAATCACCGAGATATGAATCATCAAAGCAGAATGGAAAATGGATTATACCATAAGACTTCTCATACTGCTATGGATTTATTGCAACACAATGACTCAAAGTGATATATTGTGTAAGAGGAGCTCTGCCTACATATCACAAAATGTCCCAACCATCCTCCATTTCTAAGAGGGAAGGAAGTGTAAGGGAACCCACAAATAACACTTTAATATATGAAAATTTAAAAAAGGCTTTCTCACAATGAAAAAGCACTTATCCCCATCACTGAAGTCTCCAAGAAGATTTCTAAAATATTTTGATGCTATATAGTAAATATAGTAACATAGACAATACTGCAAATATATTTAGCAAAAACATAACTATAAAAAAAGACAGGCAAGACAATTTATAATAGATTTGGTCATGAGTCTTAGATTTTTCTCATTCTGAGAGTCATGGTTCAGAGATTGGCCCACATTTATTAAAGTTTCTGCGCCGGTTTTGTGCCGCTGCTGCGCTGTGTCTGACAAGGCAGAAAAAATGTGCACTAAAAGTGGCGTGTTAGTGCTTAGTCGGATCGTGCACCACAATTGTGCCAGACATACGCCACAATTGTGTCTGTGCCACAATTCTGCAGCATGAATAAAGTGCTCCAAAAATGAAATGTCGCATTCTGCCAGAGAAGTATTTTGGGAATCTGTCGCACACTGCACCCTTTATAGGCAAACTGCACATAATGTAGTTTGCACTAGTTTTAATAAATGTGGGCCATTGAGTGCAGTTGGAGAGCATTTATGACGACTGCTATATTCTATATTTTCCTCATTGCAGTCATGTACAAGGAGGAAGGTCTAGTCTAGTCAATGGTGGGGGAATCCACTTCCAACTTATCGGCAGTCAAGCTTGCTGGCAGATCCCAACACAGTTAGGCCTCATTCAGATGGCTGTTATGGAGACCGTGATCTGGTTGCATGATTGCCTGTGTCACAGTGTAACAGTGAAGCTCTTGGTTACATACAATCCTCACATAGACAGCCAGTAAGCCCATAGACTAGTGGGAAGAGGCTCTGTCCTGTCTCTCTATGGCAGGTGGAGTTTGGAGGTTGTGGGTTCAGATCCTGGACTGGGCAGCCCCTGGGAGATGTAGAGACCCATATATGGACAGAGGGTGATATTACCCTGATAACATGGTCCCTGCTCTGCCGCTAACCCGACGTCTCCTCTGCAGACAAGGAGTCTGCGGAGTTTGTGGAAGTCATTCAGTATCACAGGTTACAGAAACCCAGTATTGAACCATTCTGGTTTTGAAACTATCGTATAAGTACAGAGATTTCAATACATCGTTCAACCCTAGTGAAGAGTGATCAGCCCTCCTCCGGGTACGGGTGAGCAAACAACCGTGGGAATGAACCCTTAGCTAGATCTGACAACAAATGTCTTGTATAATATGGAGTGATGGCCCGCCGTTTCAAATGAGAATGAAACACTGAATGTCTAGACTTCAGATACTAACTCATTGTGTATTTGCAGATGCATATTCACCACGTATTCGCTTGGAACCAGAGAGACCAGTATACATTGTGGGAGACTCTCTATCTGTCCGATGTGATACTGACAGCCCAATAAGTATCTCTAGTTATCACTTCTTCAAAGATGCAAAGTTGGTAACTAACACTTCTGGCACAAATAGACTGCTCATACAATCTCTTTCTATTATGGATGCTGGAGACTATTTGTGCGCCAGCTACACTGCTGAGGGCAATATATCACAAAGCCACTTAGTAAAGATTAATGTGTTTGGTGAGTGACTTCTCCTGTACATGAAAACTATTCTGCTCTATTGATATATTGACTCTTTTCCAGGAGTGAACAACCTTTTCTATGGGTGCTGTATTTTCATACTTTTCAACTAAAAGCAGCCTCACTTGTAAACACAGGCACTGAACCACCAAATGCCACAATAAAGCATAGCACTAGCCCAAAAATAAGGATCCAAGACCAAACAATAAAAATGATATGATGGAGACCCTAGTCCAGACAGTTGGAACTGATACAGACCAGGCCATACAAAAAATATATGTACTATCCTCTCTTTCCATCTCATCTGCTGATGGATGCCTTCTTCTTCTTCTCTCATGCTCCTAGTGATGCTCTACTCTCGGTCCTAAATATGGCAGCAGGACCCTTTCTTTGGGTCCCGTTGCTGGCAGCTGCCTCAAACATCTGGTGTCAGGACCCAGTGCAGAACGGAGAACTGAGAAGGAATATTGGTTATTGCCACTACATGAGGTCCAGCACCAATGAATATTAGTAGTTTGTTTTAAAATTATGAACTTAGAAGCAATGGTGAAACATTAGCTATGGATAGTATTCTCATCTTTCATGTATAAGACACCAATTGACCATCTGGCATTGATACATCAGGGTTTTCTAAGTTATAACAGAGCTAAATGGTTTTTTGATACAGTGTGATGAAGACTGGGCTAAGAACAATACATAGTTTCATCCTTTGCTTCTGAGACTTTTTTTTTATGAGCTAAGCTATACAGACAGATATGGCGATATATATATATACTGTATATACGTAATGATACAAGACCAGAGTTACCTATACACAGCAATCATAGTTTCACAGTAGATAAAATTTAAAAACTCACAGACTGATTATATATTGCCCCTGAAAGAGACCTGATCTCATGTCTTTATTATGTTTTATTACTTTATTGCGTTCGATACAAAGTATTAAATGCTGTCTCTACATGTTTTCTATCATACTGCAATCTGTATAGAAATATACATTTTTTTTTATTTTTCTTTACCTGTTTTCACAGCAATTCCACCTGCTCCAAAATTAGTAGTGGAACCCCTGAGAAATGTCTTCCTTGTGAATCAATCAGTGGTAATAAGATGTCTGGTGCTAGACGGGCAAAGTGCCAAATCAATCCAGCTGTATCAAAATGGAGCAATACTTTTTGAGGCTGATAATTTTGGAGTTTTGTCTCTTAATAATACACAAAAGAGACATTCTGGAAACTACTCATGTAAATATATGACTGATATATCAGGACGTGTAGTGGAATCTCATCCTAGCAACCAAGCCATGCTGGCTGTCATAGGTACTTGACAATATGTAATTCTATGTCTGTATTACCTCCTAATCGTCAGCTAACATTTTAACTAACATAACCATGTCTAATGTGCCAACTAAACAGTGCTATGGCCCCTACAGACATGGACTCACTGAGATCAAATACATTGTAGTTCTTTTGTAAAGGTTATTTATATTCTATTTTTAATGCAATAAATTTCATATCACAGTTTAAGAAAAAAATACTGCACATGTTGTTACACAAAAATATCAGTACTTACCTCTTATTTCCGTTGAATCTTAATTCTTAAACTCAAATGGAACCCCAGTTGTTTATATACTGATGATTCATGGGGCAGTTGTCAGAGTCAGAAGTCAGGCCTCAGTCATAAATCGGGTGTCAGAGTCAGTAGGCAGGTTTTAGATTGAAAAGCTAGACATCAGAGTTAAAAGTCAGGTGTCAGTCAGTAGGCAGGTATCAGATTGAGAAGCTAGACATCAGAGTTAAAAGTCAGTTGTCAGTCAGTAGGCAGGTATCAGAGTCAGAAATTAGACATCAGAGTCAGAAGTCACTTGGTCGGGCTTCAGTTGTCGTACTCAGTTATCAGGTTTCAGAAAGCAGGTCTCAGAGTTAGGTATCAAAGTCAGAAGTTAAAGGGGTTTGCCCATTAAAGAAAGTTCTCAAATTATAATCACCTAGTGATGTTTAGACAATAAAGATCATTTTTAATCCACTTACTTTACAATTTTACTTAGTTTTATCGCTGTTTTAGCTCCTATTACTCAATGGTGGTCATTGTAAAATTGCAGAGTGTAGGCAGGGACTCTCTAAGCAGGCACATTATGATCCCTGTGTGCTGACATTGTGCTTACATTTTCAATGGACAGGTTTATCTACACTTTCATTTAGCTTCTGAACATCATTCTGCTAGCATCTCACACACAGTCATCTCTGCTACATGTCTTCTTCTCATGCTATAAAGATCTTATTTTTTCTGTAGTTTGTAGAATAAGTCAGTGCACGCTGCTGCTTTCTGTCTGGAAGTGTCTGTGTATGAGCTTTTCTTGTAATGGAGGGGGAGGGGCAGAGATCACACTGCATCTTCCAGACAGTAGAAGCAATTCATGAGAGGAATCTGTCCTGCCCAACCATAAAAATCAGAACATTTACGTTGGGATCCCTTGGCAACTGAAACTGTATATACCAGGACTGATAGAGATAGATTGTAATTATATCTGTGAAATGCTGTATTTTGTTATTAACAATGAATTAAAGAATGTGTTATTTTGTTATCCTGAGTATATTTAACAATCTTGTCTTCGTGGAAATACCCCTTTAAGTGCCTAACTTGGCCTAAATATACAATTATATGATATTTGGTTTTGACACCCGACTCTGTACTAAAATGTGATAATATGGCTTCTGACTACGTTGTAGTTGCATTGTCTCATCCTGTTGTATCCACTGCAAAATGTTACATTGTATCTGGTTGAGTGATATTTGTAACCTTTGCACATACCAGAAAAACTTTTATTTTTCAGACCTGCCTCCAACTCCAATTTTAAGGTATGCAAAAAGCTTGCGGATTCAAAGTAACGAAATAGAGATTGTATGCGAGGTCCCAAATCCTTCAATACCCTCTTTAATCAATGGATTTTGTTTGTATCGAAATGGAGGAGAGGTCTTATGCCAGCAGTCTAATAGAATTGTCATGAACTACGATCTGGAATTTGATGGATGCTACTTCTGCCGCAGCGTTGTGAATCTATTAGGGGAGGAAGTCCTATCACGCAAGAGTAATGAGGTCTTCTTGACACTAATAGGTGAGATATATTTGTTCCCAAATTATTAAACAGTTATAAGATAAAACATAATAAATTACATAAAAGTGCTGCATACATTGTCCCATAACCTTTTTTTCCCCAAAGATGTTGAAAGGCAGGTACAGAAGATCTTTTGCAGACTTTGTTGTCCATTTATTTGCCCTAAAGTTTGGAAGTGAAAGTGACCCCCTAGTCAAGAGTCAAAAAACCCCACCATTTTGTCATTAGCTAGCTAAACTACTTTGGTCTTTGACTTTTTTTATCAAATGATAATCCATCTCAGGACTCATGTTGTAATCTATATTGCGGACTCATGTGTTGTGTTATTTGCTGATTGTTTGTTTCAAAAAGAATGATAAAGAATGATATTTAAAAGTAAAAAACATGCCATTTTTTTTACAAGATTTTGTCTCTATTTTTTGACCTGTTTACATGTCACAAAAGTTAGCTGCCAAAGTTTTGAAATATTCATAGTCTGAAAAGCCAAGACTCTCCCCTCTACGTAGCAGCTTGATCCTAGTGATCTTACGTCACTAAAGGACCTTTGCTGATGCCATTACCTTGCAATCAACCTATTTACTCCAACTTTCAGCTCGTTACCAGGCAATCTAACCTTGTATATACTGTTGGGGACCACCTGGAAGTTACACAAGTTCTTTGATCTATATTCAGATCTCAAAGCACAAAATGCAATAACTTACCCTTATTTATCTAGCTGGATAACAATGACAATTTGGAGATGTAAAGAGTAAAGCTGTGAAAAGAACTCTTTTTATATTACTATCATATGTGACAGAGGGAATCAAGGTAGGAGCAATTGATGTCTCTACACTATGGTGCTACTGAACTTAATTTCTTTCCACATTAAGCCACCTATGAAAATTCAGCAAATTATGAAACTGTATTTTTCTGTTTTTTAGAAAGCAATGTGAGAAGCTGTACTGCAAGTGAATATGGTCTCTCAAGACAAGGTAAAAAGTCATGGAACTAGGGTCATCATATACAATGTGAATGACAGTGCTGTGAAAATCATTGCCTCTTAATATAACAGCTTGTAGTTTCCCATGGGGCATCTGTTAATTCATATTATCATAGTTTATATGGATGAAAAAGGATAAATGTCCATCAATAAAATTGTGTATTATTTCCGACCAATTTAGAAGAACTACAGTGGCTCAGGATTCATGTACTATCTGCTGAACTCGTGATTAATCCTCGCTATTCCCACATGCACATGTACACTTGGCTTTGTCGAGAGTGCATGTCTTCTGAGTGGGAAGAGAGGAGAAAGCCACAGACTTCTCTTGTAGCCCATAAGAACAAAAGAATCCATTATCATCCTTTTATTATTCCACAATATCTGCCAAATTAAGGGGTTCGGTCAACCTTATTTTAAGTTGTGTTCCCCCTCCTAAACAATAATGGACTTTTTCAACTTGTATGTTTTTTTAAATCACAAATTATCTTTTTAAACACAGGTATCAAGTTATATGGAAGTGTTCTTGTTGGAA
Source organism: Engystomops pustulosus (assembly GCF_040894005.1). Classification (NCBI taxonomy): domain Eukaryota; kingdom Metazoa; phylum Chordata; class Amphibia; order Anura; family Leptodactylidae; genus Engystomops; species Engystomops pustulosus. Next base: position 99,884,839 of record NC_092411.1, read on the forward strand.
AACTCATTGTCCTAATTTCTATCATGCTAATTTTTGGGGTACACCTGCTTGCAACTCGCATAAGGTACATTTACAATATAGATTTGTGCTTCCTTACTGACAATATTTTCTACTGCTGAATTATGACAGCTTGTATTTGGAAGACTAATTGGTAGAGTTGGGAGTGTGTAGCATTGGGTGGACTTTGGAACTAAGAGAAATTTTAAACTCAACTTTCAATATATTCACACATATCCAAGAAGAATAACAGAATAACAGCCCTATGCAGAAAATATTCTACCAATATCCTGTGAATCAGTATGTCAGTAGAACTAAGTAGCAAATTCACTCATGGCATTTTAATGCATACATTTACTTGGTGGTAGATTTATCAAAGATTGTATTTGTTTTACAACATTGCTAAAGTCACAACTTCTGACCAGGAGCTGCATCGTTTTCCCCACTTATGTCCTCTTCACGTAAAGTGGGTGTGGAGGGGACTCTTCAGTGCATTGGTGTAGCCTGCGCTAGTTCCTGGTACAGATTATTGCTCCATTCTGCCCTAGCCATGGCCTTGCAAAGAATTGTCCTGCCACTTGTCTGTGTGCCAGATATACTGAGAGGTTGGATCTTTGTGTGATCAGTCTTGAAGGAACCATATTTTTCCTACCTGAACAACTCCATTCAGTAGCCATTTCCAAAACTAACTGTGCGGTCACACAGAGCATTTGTATTGCATTTAAAAACTCAATGCTACAAAATGCCCAGAGATGTAAGTCTCTTAATGAATCCGAAAGTCAGTGCGGCTGCAACGCAAACCGACAGCAGTTTTGTGTTAAAACCTGCAAACGAAAGTATGCGGGCATGGGGCAGGAACGCCGTGTGCCTACCCACTCCGCCAGCGGTGGTGCAAGAATTTACGATTATTTCACTGCTTCTACTCCAGAAAACTGGGGTTGAAGCAGTGATAAATTCCCCCTGCCTCCCCCCCTGTGTTTTGCATGTAAATTTGCAAAACACCAGGTCCTTGTCGCTGATTCGCATAGGTTTCGATGGAAATGCTCATGGATCTGGTCATGCACCATCCCTGGGCATTTGCATTGCATTTTTTAAACACAATACAAACATCCTGTGAAAACGCACCCGGAAATAAATCTGTCATGTGTGAATTTTGAGAACGCACATTGAATTAGAGCTTTTTGTGAATGTGTCTCCTGTGATTTGACTTTACATATTGTTTTTCATTGTCTGTTCACAGAAACAAGAACGTTGAGTCTGAAGAGCTCTCAGTCCGCAAATAAGGAAACAAAAATGTTCAAAAAATAAACATATATGATTTAACACACTTTCATTCATTTAATGTAACTATATTGAGGTTATAAACAACACTGTGGATTAGTGACAGGGAAGTGATGCAGCTCTACTATAATGTAGATGGTGCTTATGGTAGTAGGACAGATCTTTCAACAGATGCCAATTAGGCAAATTTTTGGAACATTACTTTTATTAGATTCAATATACTTAAAATTATGTATATTATGTTGTTAGAGATTTTTATCTAGGGCTTAACCGCCCTTCATGTTGTACAGTGACTTTCAAATTAACCTTTTCTTGGTTTTCCCAGTACCAGAACTTGAACATAAACCAAGACACACGTCAGTCTCTTGTGCATGTAAAAATCTTCTTCCCATTTATTTCCCAACAAGTCGTATATCCAAACAGAAAAAGGAGCATTGGGGGGTGCAAAGAAGGAGATAAGAATACTGTAATGCTATTGGCCATAATGAATTCACCAGCACATTCTGGGAAAAAGTTAATAGGCCTTGTTCACAGACATGTTTATCTACAGAATGTATAGAGAATGTCTCCAGAAGCTTCTAACTAACCAAAACAAGGGATAAGCAATGCTAGAGAACAAGATAAGAAGGAGGACAATCATCTATAACAAGTGTCAAGGAGAAACCCTTACAAGCAGGTTACATAAAAATGAAGTTTGAATCAAATGAACTGGACAGTGCTTGAACCCCTGTGTGACCCCTGGCTCCGAAACCAGTGCGATCTCCTTAACATATGTATATTAAAAACATGTAATATTTTGAACCTGATCTTTTACTAGTCTTGACCAGGCCAGTGCACACTTTGTATGGTAGCCTGCTTAGCCTGCAGCAATGGCAGACCATTATATTGGTGGATTTGGCAGCCCAAATCACCCAGCCCAAATCTCCCTTTAAGATGTTGCTTGGCTGCTTGATGTGCTCACAGTTTGCAGCAATACTGTATCTATGTAGTACATTTGGTTCTGGTACTCTATCTATGCTTTACACATTGTTCTGGTACAGTACTTATGTGGTAAACTTGGTTCTGGTACTGTATCTATGTAGTAATCTTGGTTCTTCTACCTTATCTATTTAGTAAGCTTAATATTGGTACTGTAGTTATTGAAAAAACCATAAGATAATTTGAAAAATTTAGATTTGTGTGCCCACAAGCTTTATATAACCCATGATCCTATTGCAGATTACATTTCTGGTGTATATCCACACCTAATAGACTCTTAAAGGAAATCTACCACCAGGATGAAGGATTGTAGACCGAGCGCACTGGCCCCTCCTATGCAATTGTTTTTAAATAAAAAAGGATTTAACGTTATGCAAATGAGCCCAAGGGACTCCAGGCTCCATTAACACCTCTGGAACCTCTCAAATAATTTGTATAATTTTAAAAGCATTTTTCTGTAAAAGCAAGGGCAGAAGACGCTAAAAGAAGTACACATCCTGCCAGAGGGGGCACACACCAGTATTTCAGTGAGGTATATGCTCACATACCATGTTTTATCACCATTTCAATATTTGCAGATGCTACTGAATTCTGTAAAGTAATGAATACATAGTATAATATTGCTGAGGAATTTGTGGAATCTGTAGTCCTGACCTGACAAATGGCAGATAAGAATGAATGTGGATAATGTTTTGGGCCCTTTCCAGCCCAATAATACCAGCCTGTGGCCACTCCAGTCCCCAACCATCACTGGATGGTTGGGTACTGGATTGTACCCGGCTCTTCCCGACACCCCTGGTGGTGGTGGGTAACGGGTTAATGGATAAGGAGGTTGACGATAGCCTTTTCAGTGACTAACACACAGCGCTATTACTAAGAGGAAATTCCAACTCATATTAAAAAAACACAATTTTTGAAAAAATATTTTATTGAAATAAGAACTCCACACTCTCGTTAACCATTTTATTTAAAATTATAAATCCATTGGTCATCGTTGTAGTCCACTGCATACATGAATCTAAGAGCCATAAAGGGAAAAAAAGTGCTATTTAAAAAATATATATAAATGTACATACACAGGTGTATATAGACCAATGGTGGACACCATCAGGCACGTGTTTCAGGAGTACTCTTGATAAAGCAAAGAAAAACCCTTGTCGGGTGGTGCCAGTATTTTGTATGTGTCTCTTGTCCTCTGTTATTTCTCTGGGTAATATACAATATTTGTATGTAAGAAAAATTTTTTTACTTGTTCTGAGGACTAGACCTTCTATACAGGTTACTGTGATTTCATAGCTTAGTTTATACGGTTGAAAAAAGACACATGTCCATCAAGTTCAACCAAGGAAGGGAAGGGATTGCATGTTGAAGGGAATTAGGGGAAACAATTCTATATAACATAACCATCAATGTTATTTAGGTGTAAAAAGGCATCTAGACCCTTCTTGAAGCTCTCTGCTGTCCTTGCTGTGACCAGCGCCTGAGGCAGGCTATTCCACAGATTTACAGTTCTCATAGTAAAAAGACCCTGTCGCCTCCAGTGATTAAACCTTGATTTCTCCAAACAGAGACAGTGCCCCCTCGTCTTTTGATTTGATTTAATCTGAAACAACTTACCACCATATTTTTGGTATGGACCATTCATATATTTATATAAATTAATCATGTCCCCTCGTAGTCGTCTCTTTTCCAGACTAAATAAATCTAGTTGTTTTAATCGTTCCTGAGACCCTCCATATCCCTTATTATTTTTGGGGCTCTACATTGAGCCCTCTCCAGCTCCAGGACATCCTTTATTTTATTTATTTATGATGTATATGTACCGTAGTTCTTTAACCAGCGGTTGACTCTTTTCCGTGTATGTTGTCTTTTTAATCTGATGCAATAAAATTGTTATGTTATGCTTATTATACTCTAGTCATTGCTGATTATTTACATATGGCAGTGATGGCTAACCTATGGCACTAGTGCCAGAGGTGGCACTCAGAGCCCTTTCTGTGGGCACCCAGGCCATCACCAGAGATGACTCCATGTATCTTCCTGCAGTCCCAGACAGCCCAGGACTTGCTGTGCACAGAGCTATTTTAAAGTGACAGCTCTACCTGGGACTGTTTTCTGCTTTATTGGTGCCTCAGGTGCTGGTATCAATGAAAACTGTGATAGAGAAGGGAGTATAAATCACAAATTAAATTTCTGTGTTGGCACTTTGCGATAAATAAGCGGGTCTTTGTTGTAGTTTGGGCACTCGGCCTCTAAAAGGTTTGCCATCACTGACATATGTTAAGACATTAGGCATAAAGTTATGAAGTAAATTGTAACAAGCTTTCATGCCAGAAAAATGTTTGGGAGATGTTTATCCGGCCGCAGTTTGTCCCAAGAGATGGCTATGGCACCTAAACTCGGTATGGTGAGCAGAAAGTGTGCTCACCATTTCATGCCTGCACAAAAGATAGAGCATGCTCTATCTAAGGGCTCATTTACACAAACTTAATGGAGACCAATATCCAGCCACACCATTTGCGGACGGATACCAGTCCCCATTGACGTCTATGGCGCCTGGTCCCTGTGCGGCGAGAACGTGCTGTCTCACTGCACCGTGACTGTGCAAGGTGAAATATAGGACAAGTCCTATATTTGGCCATGTTACAGCGCCATCTGCTCACTTCTCTATAGAGAGGGGAGGGATGAGCAGCGATCAACCCTCCTCCTCTCCAGTAAGTGGCCGTTGCCGGGGCTAGCACATTTGTGTGAATTTAACCTAAGGAGTCTGATTACTTCTGCAATATTTTCCAATAGTATTGCAGTATATAGTAAAAATGAACTTCACAGCTTCCTGCAGTCTGTTGCAGTCATTATGACAGTATGACCATCAGAGTTTAAGAGGTTTCCAGCTGTCATAGATACTGATTGATGCATCCAAAACATATGGCACAATTTTTGGTGCCAAGAGGGCAGCTTCCTCTGATGACAGACTCTTTGAGCAGACCTACTCACAAGAAAGGGGTAATCTGCATGTAGGGGGCAGCTAACATAGAAGTAATTGAATAAAATAAGTCTTTTAGGGGGTGGTCTTTTTCTATGTGGTGTAGTAGATTCCTGTATGATCACTTCTTACTATGATGCACAGCTGCAGCTCTGTGTCATTCGCGAAGCCGGCTCTTGTTCGTGAACAACGGGAGCGGGCTCACCTTAGTGAGCCTATGGCTCACTTAACCCCGCCCATAACCGGCTCACCAGTTCCCCCTTTAACCAAATACAATCGGGTTAAAAGGGGAGTGGTGTGGGGTGACTGATTGGTCTGCGGCTCCCTATTATATATTTAATAGGGAGCCGTTCAGGAACCAGAAGAGCCGGCTCTTCTCAGTGAGCTGAGCCTAATGAGCCAGCTCACTAAGAAGAGCTGTAATTTCCATCACCACTGTGTCTCCCCTGGCTTGGCGTGCATTGGATCTCTGTGCACAAGCTGCAGCACAGATTCTGTAACCTGATTGGCTGAGCTAATAAGGCTCATTCATGTGCCTGGAGTAATTCTGGTTTCCCTGCCCAGAGCTGAGGTCACAAGCGCCTGCCCCCTTCAGGAAAAGCTGGATGCATTTTACAGAAAGGAATGATAAATAGAACAAGATGTATCTAGACCCAGGAATAAGCCAGCAGCATGAAGCAGGTATTGTTGGAATTGTTATGAAAGGCTCTCTACAGTGTGTTAAAACATAACTGTTTTGGACAAAATGGACAAAAATTAGTTTTAACTCCTTAGATGTTGCAGAAAATAAAGACTGTGTCATATATGTGGTGTAGGGGGGAGGGGATCCCTTTTGTAAAGAATCAGTACTCCCACAGACATGATTGCTGGGTACAGACATCATTACATTACATGATAGATGGGGCCCAATGAATACCACTGGGAATGATTTCAGTAGGTGTCAAAGGTTATAATTTGTATTTTATTTACAGTATAAAACACTACATAAGCACTTGCACTACATAAGAACTGCAAGCCATCAAATGATAAAATGTCAAAGTCCCCTAAAAACAGTTAAAAAAGTTAGAAAATAAATACATTTCCACCTTCAAAGGGTGCACATGCTAGAATTGCTGTTTTTGTCCATCTCACAAATAAAATATTTTATAAAGTGCAGTGAAAAAAACATTTACATCTCAAAACAGCCCCGATGAAAACTATAGGCTTTTCTCAAAAGTCCTCATACAGATATGATACTTGAATAAAGAAAATAGATTTTTATGCAAAAGTAGTTGAATTTTTAAAAAAACACAAAACATTTGGTGTTGCTGTAATTGTGTAAACCCAAAGAATACATTTATGATGTTATAGTAAAACAAGCTTTTAAAAGGTAATAGGTGGCATCTATGTACCTCAAAACACAGCTAAATACACCTAAAATTTATATTGCAATGGTTCCACAAGAAACAAACCCGCATGAAGTGATATTGTTGGAAAGGTCTCTCTGTATGTGGCAATAACAAAAATGCCTGGACCTGAAAAAGTTAACTTTACAGGAAGGTGCAACCACACTCTGTAGCCTCATGCACTATGGCAGCTGATCAAAAGTGGATGGACTCAAGAAGTAGGTCATAAATATCTGGGCTTCAACAACCACTTTTAGATTTGATAACTTGAGTCTTATTAGATGTTGATGTTACATAAAAGTTGCTACATGTAAATTTACAGATAATAAAACGCACCAATTAATATTCTTGCTCAATGATCGGTTCAGTTAACAAACCAAACAGCAAACAATGTAGTATTAGAGTTTCTGACAACCTCACCACAAACACATGAAATCAGTTTCCTGTCATTTGCACCTCTTCAGAACTAGCCAGTAACCATGTCAGAGCCGGAAACTACCCCACATTCTGCACATATTCTCTTCATTTCTATCTAGCATGCCACTCCTGCATTTATACTTGTGAAAATTAATGATAATGATAAGAATGATAACATCAGGTAAGTCTTTTTCTGTTTCTTCCATGTCAGTGCAGTATAGTGAAAATTGTGCAGTATTCAGAAGCACATACAGTATACAGGCTGTCCCCTACTTAAGGACACCCGACTTAAGGACGACCTCTAGTTACAGATGGACTGCTTTGACCACTGTGACCTCTAGTGAAGCTCCCTGGATGCTTTACTATAGTCCCAGAATGATCAGCTGTAAGGTGTCTGTATTTTATGAAGTTTTATTGATAATCCTTGGTCCCTTTAAAACAAAAGATTTTGTAAATCCAATGGTCACTGATACAAAAAAATATTTGTCTGGAGCTACAATTATAAAATATACAGTTCCCCTAAGTTATGTATAGCCAGTGTTAGTAAAGTCATTTACGGAGCTGCCCGGTTAATATCACATACTTTGGGTTCATCCAGCACAAAGACCAACTGCTATGGAGTATAAAAGCAATGCTTGTTTTCTAAATGGATGCAAATCTTTCCAGAAGTTACTCAGATTGTCCTAATCCTATGATTATGGAGAAATCATTACCAACCCCATTCAAATGTAAGGAATGGATTTTCTACAAAACATCTGCTATGTGTGACCTTACCCTAATGTAATTGAAATTTACATTAAAACTAATTAATCTATTAACATTATTGTCAGACTTACAATATTCAGTGAAACCCTGGTAGTGAAATCACCAACCAAATCTGCACATAAAAATGTTTGCTTTATTTATGCTGTCCTCACAAAGAATGAAGTACAGACAGTCCCCAACTTAAGGACACCAGACCTAATTACAAACAGACCTCTCTACCTAATGTGACCTATGGTAATTCACTGAACTTTAGCCCCAGGCAGAACTGATCAGCTTAAGGCGACATTCACAATGCCGTATGGGGGACGTATACACCACCGACGTATATATACGGCGTATGGGTGCACGGCACCATACAGGAGCAGTAAAGTGCAGCACACTTGCAGCACCATACCATTCCGTAGCCAGGAGAAAGATAGGACATGTCGCTGTGCCCCATTATCTCATCATATTTGTAGTGACTGGCATGGCTTCCTTACTGGCTGGACCCAGGAATGGTATAACCTCTCATTTATAATCCCCACCAGGCCTCCTCTCTCAATTTTCCCTCCACTGCTGACTTTGACACCTCAAATGCAGTCTGTAGATTGTCCATTGTAACATGACATGGGCTGCATTCTCCTCTTCACTGACAGTCTTCCTACACATCATATAATATGGTGTACCTGGATATAATGTACCTGGATGCGGTAAATAATGCATCCAAAAATTCCCTCAAAACATAATGAAAAAACAGTAAAAAGACTGAAACCATAGAAAGATACCACATCATTGAATCCATTAAATATGTCATTCTATTATACTGTATCCTCTTGCTTTTCTCTAACGCCTGATTCTTATTTCTCCTTTAGGGCTACTCCTTTTTCTACAATTTACCTTCACGTCAGGTACAATAGTTGTCAGCTCTCTCTAAGCTAAAGCTAAACTACAATTGTATCTAAGGGTAAAGTTACACTGTGTTTGCTGCAGACTGTAAAGCACCATAGTTGTGTAGACATCGTCCTTCAGCTATGTACAGATCCCTTGAACCATATATTGGGGTCTAGGGTTGCTGTAAAGGAATTCCACAAGCAGTGTTGACCATATAGAGCTGCAGACAGTTGTAGGTGTTACCCCTGGAGATCTGTATAAAAATACCTTTGGGTGTGTTATTAGTAGTTGCAGAAATGTGAAAAATTCATATGTACCATGAGAGGAATTTCTAAGGTAGTTTTTGGCAAAGATAAAAGACTTTGCAAAGTTTTTTATGTTATAATGCTAAGGCTACTTTCACATGGCCGTTGGGGTAAGTATATACGGCCGCCGTATATACGTCCCCCATAGGCCAGCAATGGGCGTCTGGCACAGCACAGTTGCAGTACGATGCAATCACAAGTGCGGCACCGTACCGTGCCATAACCGTGAAAAGATAGGACACTTTATGAATACATGTGCAAAGTCACACAGAAAACTAGCGCAAAGACTATAATAAATGTGGTCCTAGGTCTCTTGAAAGGTGTGTAGGATAAAACTGAAGGAAAAGATGTATCAGGAAGGAGCTTTATAATCGTTCTAAAATTTTTGGAAATTGTATCGCAAATCCGCACGTGCTTATAAATGATGCACATTGGAATCTCCGACGCAGGCCATAGGTGCAGTATATTAATTAAAAGGCAAGTAACAAATTTCCATCTGGGAGGTAAAATTCATAACATTGGTAATAATATATATTTTGTTCTTGTAGGTCTACCATATCTTCAAGCAGTCCCAAACCTGACGATTTATGTGCTTAATGATGAGATAACCCTTGTATGCTGCTCCCAATATCCTATCACCCACCAAATAGACTTCTATAAAAAAGATGCAGTGATTTATTCCATAGAAAATGACAAAAATTGTGTTACCTACAAGTTTACAATAACTGCAAAACAAGATATTGGCCCATACTACTGTGCATACCAAACGCTAGAAAATGGAACGGATGTACCATCCAATATGAGCAATGGAATCGCTTTCCAGTTTGCAGGTGGGTATGGCATGCTGTTGAAGCACATAAGGTCAGCCACACAGGACATCTGCTCATGTGCTTTAGGTGAATTACGTTGTAACAGAGTAATAACGGAGCTCAACAGGCAGGTGTAGAACTCAGCAAAATTCCCAATTGTGGGTGGGTCAAACCCCTTTATTTATACATGTTTAAGCTTAACGATCTTAACGATTAGCATGATTGGTTATCATACATTTGAACAATAGCTTATGATTGGCTATTAAAATAACACCTCTGATTGGTTAATTTCCAATCCAACTTCTGATTGGTTACTACAAAAGTCTAATACACTTGATAGGTTACTGATCATCTCCTACTGCATATTTCACAAAAGGCTATCTCCTTGTGACAGTTCTATATCATCAGATTCATTTAAAGGGAACCTGTCACCAAGGTACTATTTTTGGGTTATTACAGCCTCCAACAGCCCATAACATGACAAAATCTTATTTGCTTTTGTCATGTTTGAGTTTGTTAGGGAGGGCGTTGGCAGGGAACCAGGTACTGTGCTCTATTGCCTATATTAGCTCATGTATACATCACACAAACATATGTCATTTTATGGGCTTTTGGAAGCTGTAATAACGCAAAAAAAGTGCCTTGGTGACAAGTTCCCTTTAAGTGGCTTTTGAAAAATCTTTTGGCAGTGTCCTTATGCTATGGGGGTTATTTCACCACCAAGAAGCACACCAAGCCTACAATGTGGTCTCCTGGTGCTAGATCGCTCTGACATGCTTCTTTTTATGTGACATGCATGTGACAATCAGTGAGGGAAGGGAGAACAGTTTGCACAGCTAGAGCACGATTACTAAGCTCTTATCCTGGGTCATTAACCCTTTACATGCTACAGTCTTAGGCAGGCCCAGAGCTGCCACCACCTCTTCTACCCAGCCACACATTAGTTTCCATTCATATACTTCTCCAACAGCGTAAACTTCATATTAGGACGGTGAAGGCAAGGCGCGCTGTAAAGAGATTTAGAAACTATAACATAATTAAATTAAAGCAATCTTACTAGCACCAGGGAAGGTTACATGTAATTTATGCAATCAAAGTCTATGTGGCAATATAAATAGAAAAGTGTCTATAGAGGGAGAGAGGGAGACTGGGTGGTATAGAGCTACCTGTATGGTTTAGGTGGTATGGGGAGTCAGCTGCTAGGACTCTATGAATCCCCACTAATATATCCCACTGCCATTGACCTGCTGAGGACCGCATAGCAGCAGCCCTTCTCTGTTCCCAGGCAGATGAAGATTTCACCTCCTCTCTTTTTCCTCTCAGTCCAGCTCCTCCATGTTGTTGACACTCTAGTCCTTACAGGGAGTAGCATCACTGAGAAATGCTGACACCTACTGGACACAAATAATTATCAGGGGCATAACTAAGATTGGCAGGGCCCCATAGCAGCCTTCTGAATGGGGCCCCATAGCAGCCTTCTGAATGGGGCCCCATAGCTGCCTTCTGAATGGGGCCCCATAGCAGACTTCTGAATGGGGCCCCTATTCCACCTTAAAAATACATATATTTTTACACTCGCACATGTGAGTTACAATCACATACATTTATACACTTATATATACCCACATTTATATACTTATATACATACACACCATATACACACATACAGCATAAAGATACATACAGCATAAACAAACGTACATACAGTGTACACGTATATATACATACAGAATATACACACATACAGAATTACCTCTCCTTATCTCAATAATTATATAGAGGATATAATTATTGTAACTTACTGGCCCCCTTACTGTAACCACCAGCTCTGTTCTGCTGTACAAGGGACAGCTTCAGTTGCAGGTGTCCGGATGCTGCAGGTTCAGCATGCTAGTTTGGTGGAAGCACTGCCCTCTGTAAAGTAGTGGAGGCCACAGGTTGCCCTCCCCATAATCCAGTCCTAGTCTTCAGAATTGACCACAATCCTGGGTTGAATCCCCTCCTCCAAGGCTCCCAACTACCCAATGTTGGTGGATGGGTTAGGGCAATGAATATGCTTTCTACAGCCAAAACACTGCATCAGGTTACCTGCCATAGCAAAATAAGGGGAAAACTCGGCACTTCATGTGCGTCTAAAGGAGTCTAAAGGAGTGGTTCCCTATTTGAACACCCAATAAGCTACTAGGAGTGACTTACTATTGTAAGTATGGTACAGTAACAAGGATTATTCAGGTGGGTTTTTCATTTAATGTATTTGTTTTTTGTTTCCTTTCTCTTTGCCATGAGATGGGTGAGTTTTGTTGTAAAATTTTAAAATGTTTAATTTAGAATAATTTAGTAGCATCTGTCGCATATTTTAATATAAATAGAAAAAATCCAGCTCATGAAGATCTTGTGAAAAGTCATCTTTATTTGCGCTTGTGTAACATCCAGGTGTAACAATTATAATAATAATAATTCTTTATTTATATAGCGCCTACAAATTACACAGCACTGCACAGGGGATGTCAAATTGGTCCACAGAAACATAAAAAACGTCATCGCAGTTTACTTGCTCTTAATCATGACTCCTGTGTGCGTGTGACCACTTCAATCCTTTTGTGAACATTCCTTAAATGGGGAACAGCCATTTCCGGGACATCATGTGGAAACACACATACATGTATACAAAACTCATACAAGATATAGGGGCAGATTTACTTACCCGGTCCGTTCGCGTTCTCTGCGCTGGATTCGGGTCCGGCCGGGATTCACTAAGGTAGTTCCTACGCCGTCCACCAGGTGGCGCTGCTGCGCTGAAGTTCCCCGGAGGCGCACTGGAATGCCCTAAAATTCACTGGCCTATACCTGGTGAAGGTAAGTGTAATTTTCGCTACACATTTTTTGTCTTAAATGCGGCGGTTTTCACGATACCATCGGGTTTTTCGTTCGGCCACGCCCCCCGATTTCTGTTGCGTGCATGCCAGCGCCGATGCACCACAATCCGATCGCGTGCGCCAAAATCCCGGGGCAATTCAGGTACAATCGGAAATATTCGGGTAACACGTCGGGAAACCGTGAATCGGGCCGTTAGTAAATGACCCCCATAAAGTTTAAATATAAAAACAACATAGTGATAAAAGACATAACAGCAATACTACATATTTTGAGAAATCATATTATTATTATATTATTATTATTATACATAATTATTATCTGTTATGTGTGAACTACTCGTGAATATGAACATGAATATCTTTCATTGTGTAGTGTGTCGCATCAACTCCCTCTAGTGGTTGAAAATTGGATCGCACAACATAGAAAACTTCTGTTTAGTTAATGAGAGAATGAGACACATCCTATTCACATAGGCTTTCTAGGTTTTGCAGAGACAAGTTAGTGTATGGGTAAAATATTAGAAATATCTTATGTCTCTACTATTGAGGATGCTACAGATTTCCTCTGATAGGATTGAAGTGGACACACTGACACAGGAGTCAGGATTAAGAGCAGGTAAACTGCTCGAAACGCGTTGACGTTTTTCTATGTTTCTGTACACCTGGAAGTTACACAAGCGCAAATAAAGACGACTTTTCACAAGACCTTCATGAGCTGGATCTGGATTTTTTTGTCTTCATGTTGCCTTTGCAGTGGGGTGAACCGTGCTCGAGAGGATCATTCCAACAGAGGTTGGTGAGCTGGAAAATTATACTTATATTTTAATATGAATGTCTGTGTTGTGTCCCATTTATCTGCTGTAGACATACCATTGCCACCCAACATTATGCTGGTGCCTACATTCTCTGTATACACTACTAAGGAACACATGAGTCTGACATGTTCACCACCTGATGGCACAGAAGCTTATGGAATCCAGATATACCGGGAAGACAAAATTATTCATGAAAATGTGTCACTGAACAATATGTACAAGATCTATGCAGCAGACAAGGAAGCACCAGGCACATATTACTGTAAATATTGGATAGAGAAGAATGGACGGAATATCAGCTCCTCGCCTAGTGAGCGTGTAACAGTCAATGTAACAAGTAGGTTCTTTATTCTTGTACTATTTGTGAGTGTCATTTATTTCATTGTAAAAAAAAAGGAATAAAATGAAAAATGTCATTCCAGGTGCACCGCTGGCTCCTTCCTTGTCTCTGAGCTCACAACATTCGGTATATATAAAGGGGGAGAATGCTATCCTCACTTGCTCTATCCCTCTGGGTTTTACAGTAACAGAGGTAAAATTTTATAGGAATGAGCAGCTACTTCTTACTTCTAATGTACAAAAAAGAAACACATTTGTTGTGGCGACATTGGAGGTTACTACACCTGATACATTCACCTGCCAGTACATTGCAGAAGTAAGTGGAAGAACCATTGCTTCAGGTTCCAGCAATGAAGTTACAATCATTACAGCAGGTATTGCATCATTTATATCATATAATAGAAATATGTTTTTGAAACTATGTCTATTTCTCGTGTGTGTCTAAAATAGAAAATTGTTGCAAACAGTGGTGATGTAAGGGAATGCTTTACGATTCTCTGAGATCTGGTGCGTAAGTACAGTGGTAACAGACATAGCAGTTGCTATGGGGCCCGCAATGTCAGAGGGCCCCAGCATCTGACCTGACGCACTTAAGAATGGCGGATGCACACCATTATTGTGTACATTGTACACCATAATATGTATATAACAGTGCACATTTTCCACAGTCAGCAGCTCAGATAGGAAATGCTGGGTGAGGTCCACCACAGCGCTCTGTACATCACCTTTTAGCAAACCTATAAGACATCAGTATTCCTATGTGTAGATGAGGAGTAACACTGTTTCTAGTCATTATGGGGAATATATAATTGTAAGTTTATCAGTGTTCTGGCATATAATTGTTGCACAGTTGTAGCATGTGCCCATTTTTAGTGACAATACTTTGCACTGCAGTCAACTTTCTCCAGATTTGTGAAGCGAATCCAGACATATTTTTGATGTACCGCTTTTCAAATGGTTTTATTTATTTCAAACCTAAATTGTTTGTTTCAGTATACACTTCTAGAATTGCTGTAACTATATTCATTAGAACTACTAGACTTAATATTTTATACTCGCTGTATTAGCATAAAGGTCAGAGGCTATTGAGAGGTTTGAGTGAACTATGAACCATCTTCATTACAGACGTGTTTATATGTCTCACTAGAGAGGAAGCAAAACTATGAAGTTCTAGCCTCAGGCTTTAATATTAATAATATTGCTTATATTATGGTCAAATAGAATAGCAAAAGTGGAGTCTTACCATGAAACTATGAGCCAGATGTCTTGTTAGAAGTATGTATTGTGTCTATAATAAAGTGAAGTCACTCTTTGAGAGCACTACTGGGTTCAGTGTATCTGGTTCTCCGAGTACTTGTTATCCTGATACCTTTTAATTTGAAGCCATATACAAATAAATATAGAATCCATATAAAAAAAGCCATATAAAATGCAGTCCCCAATTGGAGTAGGAAATATTTAGGAACTGGTTGAGCAAAAATATTAAACTTTTGTCCCAAAAAGTTCCAAATATTAACAACGTATATGCCACATTTACCAAGCAGTCAAAGCCACTATGATAAATCTTACGTAAAAAAGTGTTCTTCAGGCATGATTAAAACGACAATGCCTAATGATAACCCCATGTACCTAGATTATTACTGTCCCCATTTCAGTCATCTGATTTCAGCATAGACAGGAATGGCAGCATTTTGAAGAAAAAAAGTTTTTTTAACCCCTTCCCGTCAATGCCCTTTGTCGTTTTTGCATTTTCATTTTTCACTCCCCACCTTCAAAAATCTATAACTTTTTTATTTTTCCATGTACAGAGCTGTGTGACAGCTTATTTTCTACGTAAAAATGACACTTCAGAATGGTGGTATTTAATATGCCATGCCTTGTACTAGGAAGCGGGAAAAAAATTCCAAATGCAGTGAAATTGGTGAAAAAAACGCATTTGCAGTGTATTCTTGGATTTTATGGATTTTACTGTACACCCCAAGTGGCATGTCTACTTTATTCTTTGGGTTGTTGTGATTACGGGAATACCAAATTTGTATAGGTTTTATAATGTTTTCATACATTTACAAAAATTAAAACCTCCTGTACAAAAAATTTTGGGGGGATTTTGCCATCTTCTGGCGCTAATAACTCTTTTATACTTTGGTATACAGAGCTTTTGGAGGTGTCATTTTTTGCAACTTTTGATTACGTTTTCAATGTTATCATTTTTAGGACTGTACGACCTTTTGATCACTTTTTATAGAATTTTTTTAAATGACAAAAAAGTGCCATTTTCAACTTTGGGCGCTATTTTCCGTTACAGGGTTTAACACAGTGAAAAAATGTTATTATATTTTGATAGATTGGGCATTTTCGGACGCGTCAATGCCTAATGTGTTTATGATTTTTGCTGTTTATTTATATTTTTATCAGTTCTAGGGAAAGGGGGTGATTTGAATTTTTATGGTTTTTTATTATAATTTTTTTTTTTAAACAGTTTTTTTATTTTTACTATTTTTCAGATTCCCTAGGGTACTTTAAGCCCAGGTTGTCTGATTGATCCTATCATATACTGCCATACTACATGGGGATTTTCCTCCTCATTCATTTTAAAGTGCTATCAGCACAATGTAATGAAAGAGTTAACATGAAGCAGCATCGGGTCTTCGCAAGCATGCGCCGCCATCTTTTTGAAGCCTTTGAGCCCTCTCCATGCACCCACATCCGGCATGTGACGTAGTATAGCTCTCACTATGATTAGCAGGTTCTGATACAAAACAAGATTTTGTATCAGGGGGACTTGCAAGAAATGGAAGGATGTTCAACATGTATCGCTAAGAGCATTCTATATGTTATGGTAAAACATTCTCAAATAAGAAATCATTTTAAATGATAGTTACACTTTAAGACCAACGTAATATGTGTTACAATATCTGCAAGTGCATTTGAAGGCATAGGACAAGCTATTAATGCCATATATTATCACTTAAAGGGGTATTCCGGGAATATGAACGTCTGACACAAAAACCCATGATGATATAAATAAATGAATACAACAATACTCAATGTCATTAGTCACAAAACGTAGCTAAAATAATATGATTTTATGATTTACAAAATTTATGGCCTCTCTAAAGTAGGTGGAGTTATCACTAAGATGGCCGCCACTTAAAACTACAAGTTCCATGATCCTTTAGTTCTCAGTAACTCCTCCTCCCTCTTATGCTCTGCTTCCAGTGATGATGTAACAGACTGTGCTGCTCTGTTACCATAGTAATGATGTGTAACTGCCATCACCACAACACTGGCCATACTGGATGCACTGCAACCAACCGACTACAGCCAAACGTAGTGGTGATCACATGACCCTGCCCAGGCAGGTGCAGGACATGTGATGTGGACATGTGACCAGCGGCCATCTTCTTTTCTGCGACGGACCGCGCGGAGGAAATTAACGGACTGATTAAAGGGCCAGTAGCATTTTAATTCTCCATTACAGTCTATGTCAGCAGCATTTTCTGCTAAGGGGAGCAAAATTTTAAATAACAACTAATTACACATTAGCTTATATTTTGAGTGCCCACTTGTATATGAATTATGCTGATTCCTGGAATTCCCCTTTAACATCTAGCATAGAAAAACATGAACTCTTCCAGTGTTGGCCTGGGATGCCTAGGGTCCATCAGTAACATTTGATCTTTGGACCCACCACTGTTCAGTTACATGTACAGTTCGTTCCATATAATTACATGAATACATGGGATGGCTGTATGTTGAGTATATGTATGAAGAAACGTGAGGGTACCCCGTCAAGTACTACTAATGCATGGTATAGGGGCCTGCCTGTTCACCTGTGGGCCAGTCCGAGCCTGTACTCTTCACATATTATATTAGTATCTAAACACCTTTTGTCAACAAGAATAGTACTGGTTTATATTGAAACTACAATATGTTAATTTTTTATTGTGTGTCTATTCAACAGAACCACCTCCAGTTCCATCATTCGCACTAGAGCCTTCGCAGCCAGTATATATCACAGGGGAGGAGGTGTCAGTCATATGTTCTATTCCTTATAACATTGAAGGTGATCTTAAGTCCGTCAAGTTTTACAGATCTGGGAAAAGTATTTACATAGAAGAAGCATGTAACAAGAAATGTCAATATCCATTATCTAACCCTACAAAACTGTCCAATGGAAATTATTTTTGTGGATACTTCATGTTGATACAAGGGAGAGAGCTCTCAGCCTATTCACAGAGTGTTCAAATAACCTTCATAGGTAAGTCATTGGTAAATAAATTGAGGAAGTACAATCCAGCAAATGTAAATCAGCTCACTTCTTAGTTACAACCTGTGTGCAGAACAGCAGCAGTGCTGGATTAATTAGACAATAGGTCCTGGACTGTTGAACAAACTGGGGCCCCCAAGTCGCCCTCTTCCTGACCCCAATAATGTCAAACATCTGATGGCTGCCCCCATTTATTGCATTTACATTATACTTTTCTAGGCTTTGAAAAGACACCTCCCTAAGCACATTATTGTGACAAACAATCAGCACAAAGTTATATGTATGGGCTATTGTACACTATAATGAAAAATTATTATTAAATGCTTAAAACCACAATATCCTGGCTAAAGAAGGACAATAACATTTGGCCACTGATCTATGAAGATAAAGTGCAAACGCTACAAATATTGCATATGTATATACTGTAATACCAAAAAAAGCATAATCATCAAAAATTCATAACAAAGAACCATAGAATCAACTACCTTGTTCAAAGAGTGTCATTATTATCCCTAGACCCCACCCTAAGCCCAAAAAGAGTTAATAACAACCACTGGCCGGCGTGCTGATAAACAGTAGTCACACTGTCCAACACTGTGTCTAATGCAGCAGGGACACTAAAGAGAGACCCTATTTGGTAGGGACTCTGTAGGGTAAAGAGGATGTAAAGGGTCCTAAACAGCATGACAAGGACTCTGGGAAAAGTAAAGCACTTATAAGGCTCATTAGGCTTTGCTCACTAAGAAGAGCCAGATCTTCTGGCTCTTGAACAGCTCTCTATTAAATATATAATAGGAAGCCGCAGGCCAGTCAATCACCCCAAACCACTCCACTTTTAACTCAATTGTATCGGGTAAAAGAGGGCAGGGTGAGCAAGTTAGAGGAGAGTTGAGCCGGCTCATGTCGTTCACGAATGACACATCACTAGGAGGAGAGAGCTGAGGGGAGGGGCAAGCAGTGACCTGCTGCTCCACTTAGCAGGAAGAACTACAGACATGGAGCAGAGCAGGCAGCAGCAGCTGCACATCCAAGCACGGCGAATTATCGTATGGACCTTTTCGAAAGGTGATGGGCCTTCAGAGAACCTCGACCATATGGTGATCTGCCATTGAACAGCAGAGTATGTTAACATTGTATGGGAGGAAATAAATAAGCAATGAAAACAGTAATGAAAGCAACAAATAAGGACTGATATACTAACATTTGGATTCTATGTGGTGGTATCACATCAGTCCGGGACTTACAGACAAAATTGTGGCCTTTTTTTGATAAAAGTTGTAGAAAATCTATCAAGCTAAATTTTCTCCAACCATTATACTCAAATCTGTGTTTCTCAAAGACAAATAAATAATCTATAAGATGCATTAATGCAAAAAAAAAATAATTTATCTTCTATGTGGACATCACATAGCACCAAAATTATATGTGCATTTTGTATTGTGGTATGCAGAAGATATGACCATGTCAAACCTCGTTACATTCATTTTATGTGTCTATTTTACAGATATCCCCAAGACACCCTCCATTACAGTGACACCTATGCTACCTGTTTATCTAGTGGGGGAATCACTTAATATCACATGTTCTCTTCCTAAGAAGTCCACAGTCATCAGCATCCAGTACTTCATAGATAACCACGAAATCTACAAACCAAAGGAACCCAAGACAATGTCCTCATATGTTATCCCTAAATTATCTCTGGAAAATAAAGGCAGCTACACATGTCAATATTGGCTTAATTATTCTGGAAGACATATTTCTTCCCATAGTTCACCTTTTTTAATCACTGTTGAAGGTATGGATCTCTTTAATTGAATTGAAGAGGATTTTTCTTTACATGTTGTAGAAATACACATCGACCAGCAAAATCCATCATGATAAACCAGAGGCACATACTCATAGATCCAGGCACTGCCACTGTGGTAATCTTCTTATATTTGTGATCCATGGCCTCCTTCTTTCTAAAATAAACTTTTATAATTACATTAATGAGCCCGGCAGTGCAAGCACATGATGACGGGAGCATGTAGCCACAGCTAGGGGCGTACTCACATTTGTAGAAAGGACTCCCTTCTCTGACACCCTCTGCTGCTGATTGGATGGTGTCAGAGGATGTTAGCATAGTCACACCCCCCCCCCCTCCTCCTCGTGCTACAGCTCCTCCCCTCTGACGATACAGCACAGTAAATAATTAGATCCCAGGGCTCATATCTCATGAACAGAGGGGGATAGGAGGAGAATTCAAAGTGCCCCTGAACCAGGATACATGATGGCATGCTAACTTTAGGATGTTTGGAGTGCTGAGAGGTCCTCTTTAAGCTACAAAATGGCTACGTCCTCAAGGGGTTAAATAATGAGAATAGTTGTTGCACTGCATCGATCAAAACTGAGAAGTGTCTTGACATCAAAAAAATTATTTTAAGAGAATATTTCAATGAATCTGCAGGCAGCACTTTATAGAACAGGATGAACTACGATGATTAATTTTGTTTTTTGTGAAAATATGTAATATGAATTATCATACGCTTATCAACTTTTCCTCTAAGATTACTGATTCCTTGTCAGTAAGTGTAAGTACTACAGGAAAAGTTTGATGACATGGGGGTATCAGCTTTGGTGCCCTTCTGCCCCTGACTCTAATTACCATGGTGTTTTGCACAGGAGATAGAAATTCTGGAATCCCTCTACAGCAGGAACCCTATGACTGTAGGGTTAGGGCATATAAGCATGAGGTTTTTTTCAAAGTGACACATTCCAAATAGCATATTTATATGTTTTTTTACTTTATTTTTTACAGAAACACCTTATCCACCATCCATTGATTTGAGCCCTGTTTTGCCAGTGTATACAAGTGGAGAGTCTATCAGTATCAAATGTGTGCCGCCAAATGGTTTTGATGTTTTACACATTCAATATTTTAAAGATGACAAGGAATTTCATAAATCACTGGAAAATTCATATGTGATATCTAGTTTATCACACGCAGAGAGAGGAACCTACTCATGTGGTTACATGTCTAATCGATATGGAAGACAAATATTCTCTAAAAAGAGTCAGTCTATTTCCATAACAGTAGTAGGTATGTATATTCATACAAAAGTGAATATGATTTTTACCTGCACAATATATGGGTTAACAGTAAGAATCACTAGATATAATGTCACTTATAGGATGATGGAGGTGAAGCCTTAGATTGGGGAAAACAAAGAACGTATACTTTATTATGTGACTACCGTGCATAATAGGAATAACTCAGACAACCCCCTTAAGATTTTTTGAAAAGTAACTACCCTACATTTTCATAAACACTCAACTGCTACACTCTCTAATAATAAGGTTAATATTTCCATTTTACAGATATCCCTCAGGCTCCATCCATTATTCTGAACCCTAAAGAACCTGTTTACATAAAGGGGGAAAATGTCAGCCTCACATGTTCTCTTCCTGAGGATTCTACAGTCACCACCATCCAGTTCTTCAAAGGCGACCAAGAAATTCACATATCTGAGATGCCCACGATAATGTCCTCATACAACATATCTAACTTATCTCAGTGGCATGCCGGAAGCTATAAGTGTCAATACTGGGTTATTACTTCTGGGAGAAATATTTTGTCCCATGCAAGTCTCCCTGTTTCCATCACTGTGGAGGGTATGTACATCGCAACAGAAATTTATAGCAGATCTTAGCAATATGTCATATTCTATACGGTGTGTATCTGCTGGCTAGACCATAGAATTTTAGGTAGAAGCGTATTGTATTTTCATGTACCCACATATCCGCATTATTTAGAGCCTATCCATCAGTCCTGAGTACAATGTATTATTATTTAGGAGGATTATTGGAATAGTAGTAATGTCGGCTCACCTATAATGGGTATGCTGCATGTTAGATGTACAGAGAATGCGTCCGTAACACTTCAGACATTTGGCTTTGTAGGTGAAGTACCCTCCATCATAAGTATATCCTTAACCTGAATGTAGAGAAATGTTCATTTATAGTCCTGTGTAAATGATAATTTTGGTGTACCATGTGTCTGACCATGAGGTTGGATGTGCCCGCTCTTGCCCATTTAGAATATCTAGCACCTCCCACTCGAACCTGTAAAACGTGCCCTATGTGGTGCACCGAACCATGGTGCATTGGAAGGCAGATTGAAATATTGATAAACATTTCTATGCATCTGCGTGGCAGATAGTGACTGCATCTACAAGGTCATTTGTTCATTGTATATGAGACCTGTGGGTGATTTATTACATCAGACTTGGGAGGTGTCTCGACTTTTACCTTGCAATTCTACTCAAAAACTGTAGGAAAATTAGGGGGTATTTATAACCATGTTGTCTGTTTTCTTATACTACGTTTTGAAACCTTTATCAAGACTTTGCTGCTTGAGTTGAGACAAAAAAAGTCTCAGAAAGTAGTACAAGAAAACAGACAACTTGGTGATAAATTCATCCCACTGTGTCCTCCTTTGTGTACATTTGTACTATGTGTATATAGGCTCTGGCTATAAATAATTGCTTCCATTTTTTTCTATTAATCTTTTAGATCCATCATCAACTCCTTTTCTTAGGTTGACTCCAAATATGGAAATTTATGTAGTAGGAGAGACTCTTGTTTTAACATGTTATGGCTTTGGTAATGTAAGATATCACATCTATAAAGATGGACAACTGCTGAAAAATGACTTATCTTACCAGATTCCAAGCTTACAGCTGTACCATAATGGAAACTATACCTGTAACTACACCTATGCCATTAAGGAACGTCAGATAAAGTCCCCTGAAAGCAGCACTGTTAACATACATGTAATTGGTAAGTTTCCCAAAGTCAGTTTTACTTATAAACTTAAATGTGTATTCCCACAAAAACAAGTTTCTGAAATATACTCAGGATAAGAAAATAACACACTCTAATTCACTGTTATTAACCAAAATACAGCATTTCACAGGCATAATTCCAACCTGTCTCTATCAGTCCTGTTGCACACAATTTCAGTTGCCCCTGGTTTCCGACCCTGGATCTTCTGACTTTCGGGCCGCCAAACATCTTGTTCTCCTGTCTGATGCTGCACTGAGCTTCTCTCTGCCCCTAGCCCCCACCCTTGCATTCCAAGACGAGCCCACACTCACTGACACTCTGCCGACAAACAACACATCACATCGTGAGGAGAGCTACAAGCTACAAACACATATGTTTTTTATCTGGGGAGGAGGAGGGAGGCACATCAGATCTGATATCTGTGTGTAGCTGAGATGTAGCAGAGCTGAGAGTGTCATTGTGTGTGATATGCAACACATGGATCTCATCATCTCTCATCTCTGATCTGTCTCTTCTCTCTTTCTATGTGTCAGATACTAGTACATTGTTCGGAAGGTAAATGAAAGTGTATATAAACCTTGTACATTGATAATCTAACCACATTTTCAGCTCACAGAACTAGATGGATCATAATGTGTCTGCTTAGAGAGTCCTCGCCAACACTCTGGCATTTTACACAGACCATCACTGAGTTATAGGAGCTAAAACAGCAATAAAACTGGGTAAAATTGTAAAGTAAGGGGTTAGAATGATTTTTATTGTGTAAATATCACTATGGGATTGAAATTTGAGAATTTTCTTTGATGGGCAAACTCATAGTATAAAGGTCTTCTGGCTGTCTTTTCTATCCCTTTTAACCATAGGTATGTGCAGTATCAGAGTGGCCCATCAAAGGATCCAGACTGGGTCTAGACTTTAACCCATTACTATACCAAAGAGGTTAAGCAAAAGGAAAACAAATTTTGGCAAATAGTAAAGTCTGTTTTTAAAGGGGATGATAAAGGGTGGGCCCACATAAAATGTAACCAGGTGGGCTCAAAGAATTGCATTCTGATGCTCGGTGCATCCTACAGATTTAGTTGTTGTTTCTTGCAGTATGTATATTGCAATCTTGATCCTGCTTATCTTCCTATGTAGAAATTTTAGATCTTTTTCTAAATCTTTGCTCAAGGCCTTTATCTGAAAACAACAGTGGTCACATAGGCATGATCCCACTTTCATCAAGGACTGTGTTTGGTTTATCAGCCACAGTCCCATAGAGATGGAGTAAGTGGCATAGCGCATGTGCTACCATAGTTACATTTAAACTGGGGTACAAAGGAACCCCTGTTCTTGTTTCTTTTAAAATCCTATGCACAAAGGTTGTGTGGCTTGGGACAGGTCAACAATTTTAGATCTCTTCTAACAGCTGGCACCCATCTAATCAGATAGTATGT
Organism: Engystomops pustulosus; assembly: GCF_040894005.1. Classification (NCBI taxonomy): domain Eukaryota; kingdom Metazoa; phylum Chordata; class Amphibia; order Anura; family Leptodactylidae; genus Engystomops; species Engystomops pustulosus. Next base: position 99,909,189 of record NC_092411.1, read on the forward strand.
GAAGTGGTGTTACCAAAAATGAACAGGGCTGGAAACAGGTAGCACTGTATACTGTGCAGTGGCTGTACCTGGGTGCTTAGTTCTGTACCATATATACTCTTGACAACAGAACTTCCAATATCAATTCCACCTGGTTCTTGTATATTTCCTTTAAACTAGAATTTCTGAATAAAGGAAACCCAAACATTGAAACATTATTGTACAATGCATTATTGCATAGCTACCATTTAATATACAATAAATTGAAAACCCAATTATTCTTCTGTTTGTAGGTTTGCACACAGTTATACTCCTTTTGCAATCAGTTGGTATAACCCATGCTGTAAACTTCTTGTCTTGTATTATTTGCCCTTAGACCCATGGCCAGCTCCAACACTTACTTTAGAAGGTTCCATTGTAAAAGTAGAGGCTGGGTTTAGGGTAACCTTAAACTGCTCGGCACCAGATGATGATCTACTCAGGACATTTTACTACTTCAATCCAGTAAAAGAAAATGATGTAACCAACTTGACAGCTTCATCAGCTTCCCTTGAATTTAATCTGGGACAGATAAACCATATTTCCTATGTGTGTGAATATGAACAAGAGCTGAGAGGTAGAAAGATCAGGTCTAAAAGGAGTCAAGTACTTTCCCTACAACTCTCAGGTACAGTATGTCTCCCATTTACCATGAAAATATGTGCTACAGTACCTTTATAATCTTATTAACGGTGTATTTGGATACATTAACTCTTTATCTACCCTAGCTTTCAATATGACTTAACAGCATTGTTGTGTTTTTAGAGGCCTCCATGATGTCCCCACCAGTGATAGCGGGGATTATCGGAGCAATATGTCTACTGCTGTGCTTTACTCTTGCACTTTGGTTCTATATGAAGAGTAAAAAATGTAAGTTGGCGATTTATCTTACTATTATATCAGTTATTTTTATGAATTTTATATATGTGGGTTCTACAGTAACTTATCAACTCACTTAGGGAATAGGTTGTCCAATAATGGGAATTCTTACAATATAAAGTAATTGAATAGTTTAAAATAAGGGGGGAAATCAGACACCTGAATGGAGACCAAATGGATCTCATTTTAGTTAATAGCATCCCATGGTCTCTGCTGATAACTGGTAGATCACTCTTCTGTTTCTTGTGATTTTCGCTAGAGAAGAAATAATAGGAATAAATTGCAGAAATGTGAACACAGTCTTATACATAAGACCAAATGCTTACTCCATGAAGAACACCATAACAATTACGGTACACAGTGGCTGTTGTCTATCATTATATTAAGCACACAATATTAGAATATTAGAATATTATAAGACAAGATCAGACAAATGAAAAACCGAACTCTTAAACATGTGTTACCTGTTAAAATTGTAGTCCATATTACAATTTGTCATACATCTTTGCACCTGCTAATAACAGTGATATTTTTCCATTATAGATAAAAGATTTAATCGTTTTAGTTTCAGGTAAGTAAACCTGTCATTAATAACTAAGGATCAACTACGGGCATGGGCTCTGGTGACAGAACTCTGTCGTTGTGAACTGTACTATTAAAGTGCTAGTAGTAGTATCTTTAGATAAATCTATGCAGAAAGTATTTCCTTGAAAGGAAATCTAGCTTCAAAATCAAGCATGATAAAACAGGGACACTTACTCATATATCCAGGCACTGTGACTGTTTATCCATTCAGAATCAGACAGAAGATTAGCAGTGCCCTATACACGGTGTATGGAGGATGTTGGTATATCTCTGCAGATTATTGGGGTTACAGTGTGGACATAGACATGTTTTCTACTCTCAACTATTCCCTACGTGGCCAGTGAAATAGAATCACATGATTCATCTTCATTATTTCCAAATACAGGTGGTCCCCTACTTAAGGACACCCGACTTACAGACAACCCCTTGTTACAGACAGAACCCTCTGACCTCTGGTGAAGCTCTCTGGATGTTACTATAGTTCCAGACTGCAATAATTAGCTGTAAGGTGTCTGTTATGAAGCTTTATTGATAATCCTTGGTCCCATTACAGCAAAAAATGTTTAAACTCCAATTGTCACCGGGGACAATTTTTTTTTTTGTCTGGATCTACAATTATAAAATATACAGTTTCGACTTACATACAAATTCAACTTAAGAACAAACCTCCGGTCCCTATCTTGTATGTAACCCGGGGACTTCCTGTATCAACCTTATATAGCTCAGACCGGATTGGATATACATCTAGTGCTCCCAAAACCTGTGCAAAGTGCAGTGAAGCCAGAATGTTCTACATCACCTTCACTGGATAACAGCGCAGTTCCATAAGGACCACAAATCCATAAGGACTGTGATAGGTTCCCTTTAAACTGTTCTCCACACTACACCAAAACAGTAGTAAATCCACTAAATCCACCGTGTTACTTTGTTTTCTTTAGTTGGTATTGGAAAGAAAATCGACGTGCAAATAAGACTTCTCCACGGTAAGCCCTGCACCTAACAGTTTATAGTGAGGAAAATGAATGGAGAAAAAAAGGTTTACAAAAAAATTTGAAATGTAAAATATTTTCCTAAATGCAATCTAATATTTTAATTTACAAATTTGGCAGACATGAAGGATAGAGTTTCTGAATTAAAGAACTATTGTATTCTGCCTGATACTAAGAGCAAAATTGTCATCAAGATTTTACATTTTCACGAGTTCCCATAGACCAGGGGGCCCCAAACTTTTTACATAGTTAAAAGACCGTTGGGGGGCCGGACTAAAGTATAAAAATAAATAGCGGTACATGTGACCGCATCCATAATACACTGGCACCCCCCCCTCAATTAATTATTTAATATACGGCACCCCCTTGTGAACTATTTTATATATTGGCCGAATTAATTAATTATTTTGGCCAATTAATTATTAAATATACTGCCCCCCCACATTAATTACTAGACTGCCCCTCATAATTATTTCCTATATCCCCCCCATTAATTATTTCATATGCTGCCCCCCACCATTAATTATTTCCTATGCTGCCCTCCACCATTAATTATTTCATATGCTGCCATCCACCATTAATTATTTCACATACTGCCCCCACCCCACCATTTATTATTTCATATGCTTCCCCCGCCATTATTTCATATGCTGCCTTACACCATTAATTATTTCATATGCTCCCCCCGCCATTAATTATTTCATATGCTGCCTTCCACCATTAATTATTTCCTATGCTGCCCCCCACCATTAATTATTTCATATGCTGCCCTCCACCATTAATTTCATATGCTGCCCCCCCCACCATTAATTATTTCATATGCTTCCCCCCAAGCCATAAATTATTTCCTATGCTGCCCCCCTGCCATTAATTATTTCATATGCTGCCCTCCACCATTAATTATTTTATATGCTGCCCCCCCACCATTAATTATTTCATATGCTGCCCTCCACTATTAATTATTTCATATGCTGCCCTCCACTATTAATTATTTCATATGCTGCCTTCCACCATTAATTATTTCATATGCTGCCATCCACCATTAATTATTTCATAAGCTTCCCCCCCGCCATTAATTATTTCATATGCTTCCTCCCCACCATTATTTCATATGCTGTCCTCCACCATTAATTTCATATGCTGCCCTCCACCATTAATTATTTCATATGCTGCCCCTCCACCATTAATTATTTCATATGCTGCCCTCCGCTATTAATTATTTCATATGCTGCCCCTCCACCATTAATTATTTCCTATGCTGCCCCCCACCATTAAAGAGAACCCGTCATGCAAAATAACCCCCCTAAACTAAATATATTTTCATAAACTGCCATTAGAGAGCATTGCCTCTATCCCTTCATTGTCCCTCTACATGCCTGTAAACCTAAGCAATGAGGTCCTAAAGCTGTATGCAAATGACATGTGAAATGTCCAATGAAGCATTAGCATATTCAAGCTGTCCACTCTATTCATGAGTGGGAGCCACAGCCACAACCCCAGTGCTTGCCTGTGTAATGATGTGAGGCTGTATAATGATTTGCTTCCTGGTGCTGGTGGCCACGCCCCCTGCAGCCTGTGTGTGTGTTTAGGAGAGATACAGCAGCTCCAGGCAGCCATGTTACAGCAGAACATGTCAGATTCATGTGTAGCTGATGTCTGTGTCTCTCCCCTGTATATTAGGAGGATGCAGCATGTCAGCAGATGCAGCACACACACTAGCCATGCTTTACTATACATTACACACAGACATGAGCAGGGGGAGGAGAGGGGAGGGGTAACAGGGGTGACATCACTGCCTCTGACCATGTGACCAGCCTCATTTACATGATAAAGAATAGATGATTTTACAATGAATAATGTATGAAATAACTAGATAAAGGCTGGGATGGGATCCTTGTGAGCTGCTCCAACAGGTAGAGGTGACAGGACTAGTGGCAGAGACCTGATGACAGGTGTCCTTTAAGTATTTCATATGCTGCCCCCCACCATTTATTATTTCTTATACTGCCCCTCATAATTAATTATTTCCTATGCTGCTCCCCACCATTAAGTATTTCATATGCTGTCCCCCACCATTAATTATTTCATATGCTGCCCCTCCACCATTAATTAAAAAATAAAAACCCTGTACTCACCTAAGTCTCCCGCGACCGCGCATCCTAGTTTATGGAGCGATGTGCGCCGGGGTTGTCTTCCAGCCACATCACTCCAATAATAATGCTCGAGCAGCCGTTTCCGGCCGCATCGAGCACTATACAGTGACGGACAGGAGCTTCCTGTCTGGACTGACGGAGGCTCCTGCCCGACTGTCAAAGGCCACGGGGGCCTGGCCGAAACGGTAATAATAGATAATCCTTGAATGTAGGAACACGCTGTAACACCCTGACACATGTTTCGCTGAGTAGCTTTCCCTTGAGAAAGCTACTCAGCGAAACATGTGTCGGAGTGTTACAGCGTGTTCTTACATTTTGGTATGGTAATTATACTTGTGTAATGTCTGTTGCATATTGTTGCTTGTCTACTGATCACTTTATTTACTTTATATCACACGTCCATACCTTATTCATTGTGCATGTTTCCTGAAAGCACTTCTTTTCCCATCCAAGTAGGCTTCGCACTGTTTTTAGCATTGTCCTTGCTTGCTGCTATTATTATGTGAATAAAGTTTATGCATTTCTAATGATATGATGTTCAGTTTTTGTTTTGTTGGCTCCAAGTTTTGGTATCTTTCTCAAAGATGTTAAAGGGCTGCTTAAAGGACACCTGTCATCAGGTCTGTGTCACTCGTCCTGTCACTACTACCTGTTGGAGCAGATCACAAGGATCCCATCCCAGCCTTTATCTAGTTATTTCATACATTATTCATTGTAAAATCATCTTTTCTTTATCATGTAAATGAGGCTGGTCACATGGTCAGAGGCAGTGATGTCACCCCTGTTACCCCTCTCCTCTCCTCCCCCTGCTCATGTCTGTGTGTAATGTATAGTAAAGCATGGCTAGTGTGTGTGCTGCATCCTCCTAATATACAGGTGAGAGACACAGACATCAGCTACACATGAATCTGACATGTTCTGCTGTAACATGGCTGCCTGGAGCTGCTGTATCTCTCCTAAACACACACACATGCACACACAGGCTGCAGGGGGCGTGGCCACCAGCACCAGGAAGCACATCATTATACAGCCTCACATCATTATACAGGCTGTCAGTCATGCACTGGGGGTGTGGCTGTGCCTCCCACTCATGAATAGAGTGGACAGCTTGAATATGCTAATGCTTCATTGGACATTTCACAGGTAATTTGCATACAGCTTTAGGACCTCATTGCTTAGGTTTACAGGCATGTAGAGGGACAATGAAGGGATAGAGGCAATGCTCTCTAATGGCAGTTTATGAAAATATATTTAGTTTAGGGGGGTTATTTTGCATGACGGGTTCTCTTTAAACAGAAGAAAATTGGTTGTTATACGAAGAAAGGCTATTCATAGAATCTTTGGTTCTCTATAACTTTTGCATATCATTGTGGTGCCATTGTGCCAACAAACAGGGAAAGGACTATAATGCATAAAAAGACTCAGCTCATATTTACCATGTGCCATTTATTAAACACAGAAAAACAGTTGCTCGTGGTGCACAACTTGCCCCCTGAGGAGCTACTCACGGCACAAGACCGGTCCACACAGTCGCAGAGAAATCCAAAGGAATAGAGAAAGAAATAGTGAAATATTTCTTTCTCTATTCCTTTGCATTTATTAAGCAACCATAATTTTGCGAAGTCCAGTCTCTAACTGTTACATCTGTGTAGCTTTTATCTATGTCCTTGAAAAAAAGATTGTATGATAGAGGTAGCAAGAATAGAAGTTAATTTCTATGATTTTTTTTTATTCTAGCTCTTCAAGCCCAGTGAAAAAAAATGAGGAGACAAGCCAAGTTTTAGATACAACTGAAGAAGGTCGCTACAAAATAGGTCTGTGGATAGTTTATGTACGGTTTTCTATGTATGATTCACTATGATATGAACGTATTGTAGTATCTACCATAAAAAATATTTTGTAAGGTGTAAAAATAATATTTTTTTGCTAAGCGTTCTTGTGATAGACATGTTCTTGCTCTTGTTGGAGATTATGTAAATGATTGCTTATGCTCATAAACCATTATCTGTTGTGTTTTTGTAGACACTAAATTATGTAGAATTAAGTGTCAATAGGGATAGTGCAACAATGAATCATTCCTATGAGCAGTTACTGCTGGTAAGACGAAGCGGCTTCAGGTGCATCTGTTCTTATGAACTGTCCTGTACAATGGGAGTAAATCCATTATTTGAGTATTGGGGTAGCTAGGATCTGGGTGGTTAGACTGAATCACTCAGCATTTTTGACCACCAGTATGTTTGCTCTAAGAAGATCTAAAACAAATGGCAGTGATCTCCAGAGTAATATTGTAACATCAGAACCAGATCCAGAACCAGAATATAAAATCAGGAATGTAATGCATATGTTTATAAACCCTCTCTTACTTTATCTATGACTTTCAGGTTCTATTTGTATCCATCTCTCCTTCTGAAAGAATTTTATGCTTTTTTTACAGCTTCAAGAAGCCCTTCACGTCTATCAATTACCACTCCAAAGGTAGTAGGAATCTTTCTTTGCATCGTGTTGTCCATAGCATCACAAGTGCAACTATTGCAGAGTAGTTTTTGAGAGTTTTGATAAATGAAGTTTAAAGCCAACTTGTCTCCATCTGTTAATAATTACCTGTATTTAATACCCTTAAATCTCTGCTGTCTCTTTGGGGGTTATTTATCATTAGGCCAGCTCCTTGGGACAGTTCTATGTCAATTTTTGGAGATACGCTACCCATCAGATTCATTAGAGTGGCTTTGGCCTTTTAATAAATGTTCTTACTGTCTTTGATATTCTAATTTCTGCCCGGTATATTTATTAAAAAGTCACAAAAAAGTCTCAAAATGCATAAAAAGTCCCAGCACATACACCAATGGTGTAAACCATGGTGTTTTTATGGTCATAAATCTGGCTTTACACAGTGTTGCACTAGTAGTAGTTTTATGATTAAGCCCGGGGAAGTGGCGATAATAGCCCTGGGAAACTTTTTAGCAGTGAAAAGTCTCAAAAAACCTCAATGGGACTTGCCCAAAAAAGTCCAGGAAAACCAGTTTTAAATATTCCTATCAGTGATTGACAGCCATCCACCTTTTAATGTGCAGAGATACCGTGCCATCATATCCCACAGCGGTTTACGGATTCTAAGGCACTGAAGAGTAATAACATGGTCAAATAAAACAAAACAAGTGAGGGCCCTGCTCATAAAAGCTTACGATTTATGAGGAAGGAGGTCTGAATAACAGCGCTTGTACAAAACCCCAATCATTCTTTGTAAGGAAGGAGAATAAATAAGCAAATAAATGAATAAATAGCGCTGCATGTGCCAGTACCCTGTCAACTTGAAGAAGGGAAAACGGCCAAAAAAAATGTACAATCTGAGCCATATTATGGCCAGAGATAATGGGAATCCTCAAGCATATAATGATCTGCATGATGTTTATTGAAGCTGCTGCAATACTTCTAAACAGCCACTAATCTGTACACTTTTCATAGGAGGTGGATCCTGAAGACAAAGCAGTGAACTTCTCCACATTTTATTGTGAAAATCTGTCTGGAAAAGAATCTGCCTGGGATTCCTCAATACTTTAAGGAGAAATTTTATATTATTTATTAGTGTATTTGTATTGAAAGATTGCAATTTTATTAAGGTATATGATTTACAATAATTAACAATGTCTAGGCTTAATGTGCAATGATGACAAGACATAAGGTAGTATTTTTGTTGTTGTTGACACTATACTTAAAGATAGAAATATTATAGGATAGAAATAAAAGCAATAGCACTGTTGCTATGGGCAGTGTTTCAACTTTTCCTTTGTTCCCCTTTGTGTGTTGAAGTCAAGTTGCAGCAGCAAATATAGTAAGTGCCAGCTATGCTTTAGGGCACACAGATCATGGATGTAATGCAGCATATTAAAGATTTTTAATAAATCTAGTTCATTTTCTGTCTTGAACTGTTCCACTTTCAATACTACCCTTTAACTGGATTGAGATCACACGCCCAATTTCTGGAGTTGGAGTGAATAGTGAAAGTATGCAAAGGTTCCACAAATATTCCTGCTTGGGAGCTCTAAATTTAGCAAATACTCTAATTTGAGGTTTTTTTAAGGAAGCCTGAGTCTAATGATGGTTACATGAATCCATCATAGTAAACCCCAGCTTCATTACATATATGCTGTACCTATGGCACATGTGCAGTGAAACCAGGGTATACTACACAGGCTTCTCTAAATAATATAGGGTGATTTAGGACACTACACTGTCTGTCCATAGTTACATGTGGGTGGTTTAGTGTCCCAAATCGCTCTGACAGGTTCCCTTTAACCCGTCAACGACATTGGACTTAGTAGTACGGCATGGGCAGCAGTGACTTGCCGACCCATGCCGTACTATTATGTCCAGCTTCTGGCACCAGCTCCTCAATGGAATCAGTGTCAGAAGCTGCCAGTGTCAGCTGTGTATTAAAGCTGACACCCGCCTGTAACACCCATGATCAGAGATTCTTCCAATCGTAGGTATTAACCCCTTACACGTGCAAAATGCTTCTGAAAAGGATCGCTCCCGCTTCCCAGGTGGGTTCCGATCCTCCGATAGCAGCCCCAGGGTCCGGCGAGTGCCACGGGGAAGCGGGATGTCTTCAGTAGGTTGTGCACTCCCTCCACCATGCTTAGTGTGTTATATAATACAGTGCAATACATCCATATTTTAATGTAGATTACCTTTGTGTCCAAAGCCCGGTGTGGATCTTAAGTAAAGGGTATTAGCAAATGGTACATATAACCCAGGTATGGGAATACAAGTCTTTTATTGTTATATATTGACAAACAGGCTTAAAATTGTGTATGTAATCATAAAAACACCAAGCACCTGGCCCAGCCTAGGTTTCACCTCTTAAGGCTTCTGCCCCAGAAGAAGATCTGTGATCTGAACAATATGCTTGTCCCCTTTATATAAGATCCACGCCAGGTGGATTGATGCCAGTGGTGGTGCTAAGGGTCTTCCATTCCTGACATTTCTTTAACCGTACAGAACAGTTCATTTGATAGGGCGCTGAGCAATGACTTTGTTTTATTATATATTTTGAGCATTTGTAAGAGCGTGTTTCTCCAGCTAACTCCAATCTCTCTTGGAATTAAGCCTTTGAAAGACTATGTGCCATAAGTCTTGGAGTGTTTCAGGCTATTGGAAGCACTTGTAATTGTTAAATAAAAAATAACTGTTCATATAACATATTCCCAGGAGGCTCTTTCTTTTCTTTTAGAGGAACAGCTATAAAAACGAAGGTTGTTTTCTTCTATTGATAGTACAATGCTTTGTCAGTTCCACCACTGAGCAAAGAGTAAAGGAAAAAAAGAATACTATTTTTCTCATAAAAGCTGCTAGCTATAGACCTATTTGGGATCAGAAAGGAATGTAGTTGAGCCTCCTTACAATTGGACAATCCACATGCTCTTAATGTACACCCAATCAGTTACATTTATACCAGTTTTATTGTTACATTTATACAGTTTTACACATTTATTTAGGCTATAGTAATACTATTGTGTAAGGAAATTTCCCTAGCATGCTATTATGGCTTTTAAGTAACCACTCAGGAAGTAAGCTATACAGATGTGCTAGCTTCTGCATATGGGAACCCAACCTAGAGGACAGACACTGTGGCTATCTATATATTTTGTCAGCAAGTTAGACACCACAATGACGCATCCAGTACAAATGAGAGGTGGAGGAAATGTGTTATTTGTTACTAATATGTCTCATGTAAGGCTTTGAAGTGATGCATAATACGCTGCCTATACTTTCTTGCAGCTAGCAAAAGTTTTTTTATTTTCTATAGATGTTTTTGTCCATCTTGTACAATTCCACATTGTAAGTGGGTTTCACTTTTGCACTTTTTGCAGAAAATTTCAAAAATGTGTGTTTGTGCCATAATTGGCTTTTTGTGGATGGAGATGTTTCAGAATATTGCCCTTTGCATCTTTTTTATATCAAGTTACTTTATAATGCTCCAGAACAAGACGGTAGCAGGGCACATAGCCGTGGGCAAGAAAGTCCCAATAAAAGTATAGATGGGGCACCTGCCACATAGGCTGAAATGCATAGCCCTAACATCTTTTGCCCTATGGTAGCTGCTATGGCTGCTAAAATGTACACAGTAGGTTAGAACAATAGCCTAGCTGTAAATTCACCTCACAGGAATCCTTCTTGTTCGGGGACATAATTACAGGGGTAGCAGCCATAGCACCTGCTTTGGGGCCCACAATGTGAGGGGCCCCAGCAACTGGGGTATTTGGCATTTAAAATGTGTGGGTATGTCTGTATATGGTATTTTATGTATCTGTGTATTTGCCGTGTGTGTATATGCTCTTTATGCTCTTTATGTGTGAGCATATGTGATTTTTATGTTGAATGTTTGTGTATATGATGCATATGGTGTATTTGGTACTGTATGTATGTGTATATATGCTTTATGTATGTATATGTGGTGTGTATACTCTGTGTGACTGTAACTCACATGTGTGAGTATACAAATAAAAATTAACTGCAGAGGCTCCTGGGATGTGTAATAGGCTGGCTGGGCACTGGGAGCCAAGGCTACTCCATGCCCCAGTAGTCTCTGCAGTTCATTTACATATAACTAAAATAATGTTTTTAACAAGTTAGGTTAGGTTCCAGGATTATTAAATTTCAGATTAGGGCAGAGGCAGGCAGGAGGAATCTACCATCACATCTACTTCTGACAGTAGAATCCTTGTGGTTTCTTTGCTTTAAAGGAAACCTACCACTTAAAAGTGGTAGTTTTTCACACAGATACATGGCATGGTCAGGGTGAGCTGGTGCCGGAACATATTTTCATTAGCAGAATAAAGCCAGTATAAAAGATTTGAATGTTGATATAACTTATGTCTCGGCGCACCACACTAGGGCACGGCGCACCATGTGCGCGTCCGTGCATCCGCCGGATTCTGAAGTGCTGGAGAGCCGGTGACGTCACCGAGCTCTCCGGCATACTCGCGCCTGCACAACTTGGCACGGGGAAACAGGCCGTGCTAAATTGCGCAGGCGCGAGTGTGCCGGAGAGCTCTTTTATACTGGCTTTATTCTGTTAATGAAAATATGTTCTGGCATCAGCTCACCCTGAGCTGGTGCCATGTATCTGTGTGAAAAACTACCACTTTTAAGTGGTAGGTTTCCTTTAAGTTAATGGCCTATGTATTGGCAAAGGTTGCATGTAAACTTTTTGGCCATGTTCATATAGGCTGAATTTTTCCAGATTACACTCATATAAATGATAAGTGGTAGATTTCCTTTAAGTTAGTGGCCTATGTATTGGCAAAGGTTGCAGATTACACTCATATAAATAATAAGTGGTAGGTTTCCTTTAAGTTAATGGCCTATGTATTGGCAAAGGTTGCATGTAAACTTTTTGGCCATGTTCATACAGGCTGCATTTTTCCAGATTACACTCATATAAATGAAAATCATTTCAGATTTCATTGTATCACATTGCACCCATTCCATTGCTGAATGTGCATATGGCTTTTATCTGCCCTGGATAAGCCGCTTGAGTCTTGTACTAACTCTCCTGGTGCTAATGATATAGAAAAAAGGGGCAATTATTATACTAAAGCTATTAAAAGCAAATAGAATCTGATAAAGTGCCTTAAGGTTTTCTTGTATCTGAAAATTTGATGTACCCCGCACCAGTTTTATGTTGTAATACTGCAGAACAAAATGCATTGGGCAAAATAATATACCAAAATTAATAATAACAAAAATAAGAAGCCTTCTGATCCTTTGATATTGTTCAATGGGCACCGTTTTAGAGTGCTTCACAGAACGGGAGATCAGATAAGCAAATATACAAAGATGGATGAGGGATAGGTGGCTAAAGAGAAAAGACACAATGAAATGCAGTAGGGCCCATTCTGTTGTGAATCTGAAATCAGGAAAACACAGATCTCCATTGTCTCTGGGTAGTCCTTGCTCGACTGCTGAAATGATAGATGCAGTCAGCCACAGTGTAAAACTGACTGATCCTACCACCCAACCTTTACAAAATGTACTGTAGTTCAGCGGCTGAGATACTGCAACATAGCGCACAACAAATATCCACATACTGAACATTGTTGCAGCCCTCTGAGTGACCTTGGGAATTAGGCCAAGTATATGGCAGCCTATAGGGCCCACTGCTGAGCTGTGTAAAAGGTATACCACTCCACATGGTAAGATCACACACTGCATCAGTGCAGCACAGAGAAGATTGATGGCATAAATCGGTAGACCGAGTGAAATACTGACCTCTGGCCAGATCCCCCATATGACCAATATGTTAACTGTCAGCCCGAGCAACGTGTTCCCAATGTATACACAGCAAAGAACAATTGTAAGTTCTCCAGAGGTAACATTCCATGGAAATGTGTTTCCAGTTGTAATATAATCCTGGATGAGGAAAAGAGGAGGCTGGGTGGTATTCATAGACATCCTTCTGTGGAGGAAAATTATACATCTTAGTACATATCATTAGATATCAGGCAATAACTCACTATTACCGTTTATAAACCATTTATTTAACATACATTGTGAAGCAAAGATCTTGAAAGAATCTTACAGCCAATTCCAAACTGTGTACCAGACAATATACCAATATACTCTTGACTTACATATAATAGGCAAACCAACTTGAAAGGTAATCTTTCAGCAGTTTTGACCATAGTAAGCTCCAGACAGTGTAGGGTGGATAGATCATAACTTATTGTGTGTGATTAATAGTAGAAGGACTGTGAAAATACATTTATATTCCAGGATTGAAGCTGGACTTAGAAAATAAATCCATATTTCACAATCCTGCTGCTACTTTGTGCAACATATACAAAGTTATGGTTACACAGATCTCCAGGGCTGTAAATTATGCATGGACAAAACTGCTGACAGATTCCCAATAATAACAAGTGTAACACACACCAAAAAATAGGCAAGTGTCAGAAAGATTCTCCCACGAATAAAGATCCTAATCTGAGAAAACAGATTGACCATCAGGGATTGTTGTTAAAGTTACTAAGGCATATTCAAATGACTTGGGTTGGGCTTTTATTCATCTATGGACATCAGATTGCTTATAAATATATATATATATATATATATATATATATATATATACATACGGTATATGGAAAAATGTATAAAATTGTTCAATTTTACAACAATTTCTAGGACCCCCTAGTCTTAATCTCACTTTGGATTGCTTATTAAGAGACCTACGGAATATAAAAGTCTTCTTGAAGCATAGACCTCCATACAAGACACACTCAATACATCTGTGATTAAGTCTTTTGTCAACAGCCAAATTACAACTATAAAATACTAGGGGAATAGTCAGTTTCCGACAAATCACGCACATTTTTTGCATAGAATATTCTACAAGATACAAGTCTAAACAAAGTGATATAGCAGCAGTAATAGAAGAAAAGATGATGCTCACCGGTCCTTATTGCACAGGGAATGTCCCAGCTGTGTCAAGATTTGGATGCTTTTGACATATACAAATCAAACATTTTACATATATATAAAAAAAAATCTACTATATTATTCAGAGTACCTGAGCTTGTAGAGATCCTCTGAGTGTGGTTTCTATATGAAGTTTTGTGCAGGTCTGTTGTTCTGATGATACAGTTCATACCTTCCTCTCATTCAAAACTTTGAACATTCATTGTACATGAGACAAGACATTTGGAAGAGCGAAAGTTAGAACATCCCAGTCTATGAGATCATAGCATACATAGTATGATTTGTCATTTAGTTTAGCGCATACACTCTTCATAATCACATGACCAATTTAATTGCCAGAACTAGCATCAGCATCTAGTGCTTGTTTAGATTGACTAGTCTAATTGGGTAAACCTGGCACCAGTGTGTCCTGCTGCTGTGATCAGTTGTACAATATGGGAATAGCAAGCATTGCCATGGGTATGTGTCATGGGTGTCCCGGGCCTTGCTCCGGTCCCCAGCTCCCCTCTCTGCTTCCTTACCTATCCACGCTCTTGCTCCAGATCCAACAGCCCGACATGTGCACCCCTGCCCCCTAGGGCGCGTGCTAGCGCTCGAAGATTTGAAGGGCCAGTGCTGCTGGCCATTCCTAGTAAATTGGATAAAAGCCGGCCTCTCCCAGCATTCCCCGTCAGATCTTTGTGTCTAGTTCCTCTGCAAAAGCTATTTCATGTGCTTTGCTGTATTTCTGAATTCCGCTTGTGAGCCTGGTTTGGTTCTTGACATTGACTCCGTCCTGCCTGTCCTGACCTCCTGCTTTGTTCCTGACGTTGATCCTGTCTCGACCTCCAGCCTGTCCCCAACCACTTCTGCCTCAGTACTTTGTACCATGCCTTGGACACCACCGCGGGTAAAGTGGCGACTGTGGAGCGACCTGGTGATACCTTGCCGCAGCAAGTCCATCCTGCTTTGTGGCAGGCTCTGGTGAAAACCAGGTGCCACTTAGACAAAAAATAGGGCTGAGCCTTAATATAAAGTGGCTGCATCCTGAATAAATTCTTGATTATTCAGATGGTTATGCTGATGTCTGTGATGACACGACTACAGTATGTTAAGGCTAAGCCCTCTCCATAGCCGGTAAGTCTTTGCTGCATATTGCAACAAACACTTACTGGTAACACCCGGCATTGGTGCTACCACCTATCAACGGCATTAACCCGTCCATTGCTGCCAGCGAAGCTGCCAGCAGCTTAAAAAAAATGGCAGCACATGGGTACCGCCATCTTGGCGAAGATTGTTGCTCCCTGTGATGTCAACGGGGGCGGCGATCAGTCACCATGACAGCCTCGGGTCTTCTGTAGACCCGAGGCTCTCTCGTTTTAACCCATTGATTACAATGTGCGATTAGCATGGCAGTATATGGTAGTATCGATCAGACAACCTAGGGTTAAAGTACCCCATGGGGTCTGAAAAATAGTAAAACGAAGTATGAAAAAGTTAGCGCCAGAAAATGGCAAAATTTAAAAAAAAGTTTGTACAAGAGGTTTTAATTCCTGTGAATGTATGAAAAAATTATAAAACCTATACAAATTTGTTATCCCCGTGATCGTACCAACCCAAAAAAAAAAGTGCTAAAAATCCAAAACAAAAATTGATGATTTTGTTTGTGTCCCCCATGAAATAGTTAATAAAATCTCATGAATAAGCTTAAGACCCCCAAAATGAATTATCTATACATTGCATCTCATCCTGTAAATAATAAGCCCTCATATGTTCAACAAAAAAAATTAAAATGTATAGCTTGTACAATGTGACAATACAAATCTGTTGTGAAAGGCACTGCTTTGATCCTATGCTCGGCCGTGCGCCCATACAGCAGTTTACCACCATATATGGGGTATCAGTACAGTCGGGAGAAATTGGGCATCAAACGTTGAAGAACGTTTTATCATTTAATTTATTATGAAACGGTCAGTTTTGGCCTAAATTAATGTATTTTCCAAAAAAATTCTAACGTTTCTAAATCGCACTTCCATATTGTTTTAACCCATGTGAAACACTTAAAGGGTTAATAGACTCAATAGAAGTTGTTTTACATACCTTGAGGGGATAGTTTCTATGGTGGGGTAATTTATGGGGTGATACTATTATTTAGGCCTTACAAAGTCACTTGGAAGCTGAGTTTTCCCTCAAAATGTGAGTTCTGGCAATTTTCATGAAAATGAGAAAAATCGCACCTAAAGTTCTGCACCTCATAACATCCTAGAAAAATGACAGGGCGCATAAAATATCATCCCAACATAAAGCAGACATTCCGTAAATGTTAATTATCAAGCTTTTTGGGTAGTTTTACTTCCTGTCTGGAAAGCAGAACATTTCAAACTTGGAAAATAAAGAATTTTTACAAACTTTTGCAAAATTTTCACTTTTTTTCAGAATGAAACGCAAAACTTATCACTTAAATTTTACAACTAACATGAAGTACAATGTGTCACGAGAAAACATTCTCAAAATCACCTGGATATGTTAAAGCGTTCCAAAGTTATAACCAATTATCGTGAGACGTGTCAGATTTGAAAAATCAAGTCTGGTCATTAAGCTGAAAACTAGTGTCGCTGATAAGGGGTTAAATTAAACTGCGTGGCTGTATATGGAGTACAGTATATATTTAATTCAGGAGTAATTATATGGGGGCCATTATAAATAGATTATGGGAACTGTATAAACAGACATGTATATATATATTATAGAGACAGGTTGGACTTATATCTGTGAACTGCTGTAATTTTGTTAATAACAGTGAATTAGAGAATGTGTTATTTTGTTATCCTGAGTATATTTGAGAAACTTTGTTGGAATACCCCTTTAATATTGTACCCCACACATTTCTAACATTAAATATAATTTCACAATTATTCCAGAACTACAGATACACTTTCCTATATTGCCATCTAGGGGAATTTGCACAGCAGCTC
The DNA here is from genome assembly GCF_040894005.1 of Engystomops pustulosus. Lineage (NCBI taxonomy): Eukaryota > Metazoa > Chordata > Amphibia > Anura > Leptodactylidae > Engystomops > Engystomops pustulosus. The sequence continues at coordinate 99,926,244 of NC_092411.1, forward strand.
AGTCAACCAAATAATACATACGTTCCTACACAGATATCTAAATAGATATGGATAAATAGAAAAATCTGGTCAACCCCATATTTGATCTTTTGATTGAATGGTAGGTATATATGTAATTACTAATTAGAACATGTTAACTAGAAGTCACTAGTCCAAACTCAAATGTATCTTTTCTATAGCTCTAATCCTATAACACTGAATACCTGGTTATGCTTATAGTATCAGGATAGGGGCTGTTGTTGCTATTGGTAGTTTTAATAACAGAATATACTGTACATTTTGTGTTATTTCTCAAAAGGGAGACAATCCTGAATTGTTTCGCTCTGGCCATTCTTTGTGAGGATTTGGCTCAACTCTAACACCCTTCATGGATTGGCCAATCCATTCTCTAGCAGGAACAGATGGGGCTAAGATTATCAGACCTATAATCCAGAAGAAGTGACACAGAGGAAAAGGATACAGCAAGAAAAGAAGAAGAAGTAATATGGAGGAAATCAAATAGCCTGTAAATAATATTTTATGCGCTGAGCAGGTATGTCCTATAGGATTAGCTAGCTTATATCTTCATATCATACGCCTTAACCCTTGTATGCCATGTTCTCATCTAGTGCTATTAATGCTATGTGTCTTTTGGTTACACAGTTTATGACAGATTGAAGATGTCACTTTTTGATGAGACTTCTTCAGACCTTCCAGTAAAGGACACGGATTGCAGAGCAGCCGTCATTACAGCCATACAAGGTTCTGGATTGTACAATGCTTACTAGTGTTACTATAAATTGACTTTATAGTGTGATTATAAGAACATTGTGATATCTGCTTTACAGATGTAGCAAAAGCAACACACATCCAAAGGTATCCGACTCACAAGGCTCCCAAAATGAAAGGTATGATGTAGAAATATGATCTAGACAATGTATGCCTTATATTTTCAGACAATATTTAATATTTAGATGACTATTGAATTTTAAAAAGTACAGGCAAACCGAGGGTTACATACAGTATAGTTGGGTTTGTACTTAAGTTGAATTTGCATATAAGTCGGATCGGTATATTTTATAATTGTAGATCCAGACCAAAAAAAAAAAAATTCCCATTGACAATTGGATTTTCAAGATTTTTTGCTGTAATGGGACCCAGGATTATCAATAAAGCTTTATTACAGACCCCTTACAGCTGATCATTGCTGCCTGGGACTAAAGTAATATCCAGAGAGCTTCACCAGAGGTCACAGGGGCAGAGGGGTCATCTGTAAGTCGGGTGTCCTTAAGTAGGGGACAGCCTGTAATGCCCTTTCAGTTTTAGTAAATCCTTTTATTTCTAGTAAATAACAATGCCAGAAGATCTTCGCTTAGAACACTTGGTTCTTCTATGTGTGTCCCAACATAGATAAGGCAGAGGGCAGAGACAGAAGGTACTCATACAAACATCAATAACTAGAAGAATAATAATGCGAGCTCTGAGCTTTGATTGGTTACTATAGGCAATGAGTATAGGATGCAGAGATAGGGGGAGATTTATCAGAAGTGGTTGAGGTAAAAGTGATCAAGTTGCCCATGGAAATCAGAAATCAGCTGTAATTTTATAAACAGCTGTGCAAAAATTAAACTGGAGCGCTGATTGATTGCCATGGGCAACTATAGCAGTTCTGCTCTCAGACACTTCTGATAAATCTCTCCATACACAAAGTGACAGTCAGAGACAAAGACAGCCGCTGGAATGAGAATGTCAGAGACACAGACAGTCACTGGAATGAGAGTGGCCGAGTCCGACAGTCACTGGAATGAGAGTGTCCATTACAGACAGTAACTGGAATGAGAGCACCCGAGGCAGAGACAGTCACTGGCATGAGAGCCCCCGAGACAGAGACAGTCACTGGAATGAAAGTGCACGAGATAGAGACAGTCACTGGAATCAAAGTGCCCGAGACAGTTGCTAGAATGAGAGTGCCTGAGATAGACGGATGCTGGAATGAGAGTGCCCGAGACAGACAGTCACTGGAATGAGAGTGCCCAAAGCAGACAGTCACTGGAATGAGAGTGTCCATTACAGACAGTCACTGGAATGAGAGCACCCGAAGCAGAGACAGTCACTGGAATGAGAGCCACCGAGACAGAGACAGTCACTGGAGTGAGACAGTGCCCGAAGCAGACAGTCACAGGAATGAGAGTGTCCGTTACAGACAGTCACTGGAATGAGAGCACCCAAAACAGAGACACCCACTGGAATGAGAGCGCCCGAGGCAGTCACTAGAATGAGAGCACCCGAGACAGTGACAGTCACTGGAATGAGAGCACCTGAGACAGACAGTCACTGGAATGAGAGTACCTGGGACAGACAGTCACTTGAATGATAGTGCCCGAGACAGACAGTCACTCCAATGAGAGTGCCCAAGACAGACAGTGTCTATTGATACATATAAATATTTTGTGTTAACCCATTCTATTTTTCTACAGCTAAGAGCAGTTATTTACTATCCCGGGCAACGCCAGGAGCTACAGCTAGTATTTACTAAAACAAGTCAGGAAAGATGATAGGTCATATTCAAGAGTTATGTAAAAAGCAAACAGCAAATAACAGTGGCGATAAAGAGAATACATGGTGGCCAGTTGCTAAACAGTGTTTATTAACATTTCTCTTTATTTTTTAACTTATTTTTGATTAATCCTAAAGTTTAAAAATAGGCATTGCAAACAAAATGTCATTGAGGCACATTTACGTACCTGTACTGACGCATTCCCCGAAAGTGCATTGTCCGACCGCAATGCACATCTGCCACAATTCACTAAGATTGTGCGCCCGATATCCTGCATGTGTCGCTTCCCCACTAAAGGGTGCGACACAATCCCCAGTTAAAATTAAAGAATAATCCAAGCACTCCTTTGGAATACAGGTGGTCCCCTACTTAAGAACACTCGACTTACATACGACCCATAGTTACAAACTGACCTCTGGATATTGGTAATTTATTGTACTTTAGTCCTAGGCTACAATAATCAGCTGAAACAGTTATTAAATGTGTCTGTAATGAAGATTTAGTGTTAATATTGATTCTTATGACAACCCAACATTTTTAAAATCCAATTGTCACAAAGACAAAAAAAGTTCTGTCTGAGATTACAATGATAAAATATACAGTTCCGACTTACATACAAACTCAACTTAAGAACAAACCTACAGACCCTATCTTGTATGTAACCCCGGGACTGCCTGTATATAATGCCAAGTGAATAGTTTATTTACAAGTAAGCGATCATATTCAAATTAGTAATGTTTCGGCCAAACATAGACCTTTGTCAAACACAGATCGTAGAAGGGAAAAAGTTAGGCTAGCACTGCATGCTCTCAGGTATTGAGACAGCGTGTCAGGGAATAGCGCGCCTGACAATCCCCAGTTAAATACCTATCACAGCCACGCAAAACCTGAAAATGTCAGGTCGAAGGTGCGATCCGAGACCCTTAGTAAATAAGCCCCATTGTATTCCTAAAAATGTATTAGTAAGTCAGGTAAAAACGGTATAATGGAAAAAAAGGCCACAGAATTCATATAGAGTATATCCCCATGTTATCTTGCCACAAATTGATGGAGTGCCATCATATGCCTTGTTCATAGATATGTACCTCATTGTGAGTCATCACACACAAAACCAATGCCTTCAATAAACTCATATATGTATTAATATGTATGGCATCAATATTATTTTTTATTTTGTGTGAGGGTTTTCACAGTACAGTTTTGTTGTGGTTTTGCTGCCATAAAAGTGTTTGTGACATTAGTAACAAAAAATATTAGTAAAGTGTCTGATAAGTAGGAGTCCAAATATTGGGTCCTCTTAACTGCTTCATGTGACTGCAGTAAAGTTTCGCATGCTCTCCTTGTGCTCTATTCACAGGCTGCCAGACACAGCTGTCAGAGAAGTCTCATAAAAGTTTTCATGTTTGCTGGGAGTCCCAGAAGTTAGACTTAACCCCTTTGCTGCAGCACAACCACTTATGGCTGTCTTTTTGCCCCCAATGAACAACATCCCTACTAGTCATTGACAGTATACAGGGGCAAATAGAGGCTAGGACCAGAGTGGCTGGCACAGGAGTGTTTGTCCTAAGAAAGGCCTCATCGGTACCCATCATGGCTGGAAAGTTGAAGCAACAAGAGGGGGATGTTGAGTAACGGGAAAGGTTCCCTGTGGAGCACTCCCAGTGTAGGTGACAAATTCCTGGCAGATTGTAACGAGGGACTCTTGTGATGGTAGCAGCAGTCCTGGGACACACACACAGCAAGCAGAGAGCTTGATAACAACTCACGGCTCCTTTATTAGGAAAAAAAATGTACAGTAACAGGTAACAGCCTGGCTATGAATTCCTTCAGTGGGTTAGCTGGGCTGTATATTGACTGGCTGTAGCAGTAGAAATAGTCCTTAGCCTGCAAGAACTTTGTGGTCAGCTTGGCTGGCAAGTATCTCCAGTGAGCCGGGTCATCTCTGCTGTATTAAAGGGGTATTCCCACTAAGACTATTTTCTTAAATGTACTCAGGATAACAAAATAACACATTCTTTAATTCACTGTTATTAACAAAAATACAGCATTTCTCTATCAGTCCTGGTGTACACAATTTCAATTTCCCCTAGACCCAACCTTGGATCTTCTGAGTATAGGGTCGGGAGACATATTGCTCTTCTCTCTGACGCTTCACTGAGCTGCTCTCTGCCTCTAGCCACCACCCTTGAATTTCAAGACGAGCTCACACACAGACTTCCTGAAGGCAAAAATCAACATTGTGAGGAGAGTAAAGCAGGCAAATAAGATCTTTATCCAGGGGAGGGGAGGGGAGGCATATATTAGAGCTGACAATATGTAATGGCTGTGATGGTAACGCTGAGAATGACATCTGTAATATGCATCTCATGGATCTCTAAATCTCTCATCTCTGATCTGTCTAATCTCTCTTTCTATGTTTCAGATACTAGTGAATATTCAGAAGCTAAAACAAAGTGCATATAAACCTTGTACCCTTATAATCTAACCACAATCTCAGCTCATAGTACTAGAGGAAATATGAAGTGTCTGGTTAGAGAGTCCTCAGCCCACATTTTGCACTGACCAGCCTAGGGAGTGATATGAGCTAAAACAGAAATAAATTGAGTAAATTGTAAAGTAAGGGGTTAAACATGATCTTTATTGTGTAAACATCACTAGGAGGTTGAAATTTGAGAATTTTCTTTTACGTGCAAACCCCTTCAACAGCACAGAATTGAAGCTTGCAGCAATCTGTATGTTCACAGCACAAACTCAAGAGTGAGACCTCCAGACAGAGCATATACGTTTAGGTTTGCTCTGTCTAGACAATCTGGGGTGCCAACAAATCAGCCACCTGCTAAGCCTTGGGAAGGTTACAATTAGAATAAATAAGACACATACAAGTAATGCACATTGTATGTGCTATCCTCGACACTTGGTGGTATTGTTGTTGTGCCATGCAGCCTAGCTAGGGAAGGAAGATGCACTTTTAAAATGCAATTAATGACCCTAAATATCTGGATTACCTGAGTTGGCGAAGCTAATGGGGTGATCCGTCCCACTAGATCCTTGGGGCAAGAATTCCATTAATTAATTTAGTAATGGCCCAATTCCAGGACAATACACATGTAATATCGTGAGTTGTAATGAGATGAGCAGATTCAAACTTCAAGTTTGGCTTCTTCGTATAATGTTTGAACATACTGGTCATCTTCTCTGTGCTGCTTTGTGATACAGTGTATATGAGCTGTAGGGTAGTGTGTGATCACACATGTGCCACCACATCAAATAACAATAGTAAAATCTATCCAGCTTTTTTATAAACTTTCACTTTATACTTTATACTACTTTATACTACAATATGGCGAGGACAATCCTTCTGAAATAAGATCCTATTACATGGCAGGTTTCCCACTTTCTAGTAAAAACTTTTTGGCACTGCCTGTAAAAATCAAAAAAGTTATTTGTATATGCAAGTGAATTTGTGTATGTTTTTTAATGTAGAGAAAGATCTGAAGACCAGACGGAGAATCTCTTTAATATCCCGTGAAGAACTAGAGGACACTTTTCTGCGTCTTCATGAAGAGAATCTACTGCTCAAGGATTATGCTAGGAAACAAGAAGACAAAATTAAAAGGTACAAGGCTCTGTAGAATATTGCATGTCTCCCTTCCCATGATGCTTGAACAGGCCCATTTCTTCCACCGGAAAGGGGAGCGATTGATATTTACTTGGGAACGTGTGCTTGGGCTACCTCTCTATATACTGGGGGCATCTGCTGGGGCCACCTATCTATATACTGGAGACATGTGCTGGGGCCTCCTAGCTATTTAATGAAGACATGTGCTGGAGTTTCCTACTTACATACTGGGGACATGTGCTAGGGCAACTAAGCTATATACTTGATTTGTGCTGGGACCTCGTATCTGTATGCTGGGGACAGTGTGCTTGGGCTACCTAGCTATATACTGGGGGTTGCATGGGTTACCTATCTATTTACATAAATACTGGGGGGCAGTGTGCACTGGTGGGCACAGTATATAGCTAATAAAAAGGGGACAGTATATATAGCTAACAGAGGGGGCACATTTGTACTTCTTTCAGCGATACAAAATAGTAACTATATATTATGTATTTTAAGCTTCCGTTCAAAATATTCATTGTTTTTCTTTAGTTTTCTCCCTGTGATTACTAGCACAGTACTCCCATCTTGAATGGGTGATGCATTAGTGGTATACAGGTGTGATCAATCATATGTGTACAGATGCATCATCACAGGGACCCGGAATTGGACTTGTTATTGTGTTTCTGTATGAAGCTTGGTTCTAGTACTGTACTTAAGTATTGAACTCCATACTGGTGCTGTATTTATGTATTAAGCTGTGTTCTAGTGAAGTAAAGTATATGTAAATTGCTATTATAATAATTCATGGCAGGCACAATATTATAATTTTAAAGACTCATTTAAATGAAAGGGGGGGCACTGTCTATGTTAGAATTAATTCGGGGTGAGCAATGTGTAAGTTAACTTAGTGGGATAGTGCGGCATACACTATTATCCATACATAAATGCATGTCTCTAGTATTTTTCACAAATCTGTTATTTCCTGAGTAGAATGGCCACTAAATTGCTTCGTTTGACTTCGGACCTTGGAAAGCAAGGAGAAAAGAAAGTTCCAGGTGTACGAAGAGATGGAAGAGATTTAGAGGCTGAAGAAATGATTGAGGATTTGCAAGAGCGGGTGAGAGACTTAGAACGTAGAAATGAAGCCCTAAGGCATCGGGTATCTACCTATAAGCAAAGACTACAGTTTCAAAGTGGCTGCCGACACTGTCCCTACAGCACAGTAACAGCTCGGACAGATTCTGGTGTTAGAAAATCCACAGTATTGCCAGAGAAATATAAAAAGGGTAAGTATTGAAGAATGTGGCTCTATGATGATTCAGTTCACAGCTCTACTAGAATATATCTCAAAAATTCTGTGGGTAAACTAGTGTTTTATCATTTCAGGCCTAGTTGTGCAAGGGCCAGATATCGGACATCCGCATGCGACTAGTGATTTCTGTGTTGACACACTAAGTGAAGAAGCCAGAGCGGAGATCAAAAGACTGTAAGTAACCTATCAAACCTCCTTTACGTCATATCCCACAGGCAGATGACTTCTCAAGAGCCATACAATAGAATTTTCATGACTTATACATGCAGACTTAAGGTCAACATCCCATAGGCTCAACACTAAATACGAATAAAGAATATATGAAGACTCTTATGTTTCCAGGTTCCAGATCATCGGGAAGCAACACAGTAATGTGGAAGATCGGTCCACATCCTTATTTAAGAACATGGTTACCAATAAATCAAAGGAACTAGGAACAGAGATGATACTAGCCCTGCAACAAATGCAGCAAGTAGAAGACCAAAGGTGAGCTAGACCAACACTTTTATGGCCTATATATTGTGACTATATTATAAAATGATCAGGGCTGCATTTGTCATAAGGCACTTGAGAGCTTTTGCTTGGGGCATCCAGTAACAATGGAATCATAATAATTGTCAATTGTCATTTAATGGATGTGTGTCCATGCTTAGTGCCTAGGGCAGTGTGACCTCTAAGTATGGCCCCGTGGATGGTTATATAAATGAATGATACAACATATTCTACATTACCATTTGTAACCCAGGGGCATAGCTGTGGGGGCATTCATAGCACATGTCCCATGTGATAGTAGCTTATATATATATATTCAGATACAGTGTCCGGGCAGTGAAAATTGGCCCTAGGTGAAGAATAACCTAGTTACAGTTTATATTGCACTTTCTTTTAATAACCGTAATTGACAGCACTTGAGAAACGTTAAGCAATATTAAGCACAATCCATTTTTCTTAATTTCCTTTGGTATGGAATGTTATTTGCAGTGGTTTCTAGTTAACACTGTTCAAAGCCAGGTTAATGTGTGTTGTTAGCAAAAGTAATGAAATAATTCTACTGGTTTGTTTTCAGGACAACTATCCAAGAAAATGTGACAAATATCCGGCTGCAAAAGGAACTCAGAGAGAAGAGCACAAGTCTCTGTGCTCTCCGAGAACAGTTTCAACAGCTCAAAGAGGTAATAGGTGATCTTCAAATCCTAGATGTTCTTCTACCCATGTTTAGCTGTTATATCTTCAGTTGTATAATCCCTAATAATAATAAATATCCAAACTTTTTATTTCATAAATCAATGGTGCATATGATAAAAGTAAACTTTGCAATGTACTCAATTAAAATAATTGTTCTTTTCCACGCCTTATAAAACAGTATCATAGACATAATCCACTTTGCACCCTGATGCAGGACCCGACCTATAAATAGCTTTTGTATTGATAACCAGCTTGCAGTTCCTTAGCAACCAGAGGTGTTTCTTCTATGGCATGGTTGTGATTGTCTGGGGGGACATTTGACTTTGCTGTATAAGAGCAGGGTCAGATGTCCGGACACCATTACAGACAGGAGACAGATCAGGGAAGAGGTTGCTGCTTTTCCTATGGTCACATGGAAAGGCTGCTTTGATTATGGACAGGTGTAAATCTTAAATACTTGCCCTTTTTAGGGCACTGTGAAGCACTGCATCAAGCTACTGAAAGGTTGCTTTGGTTTAGGGCAAGAACTATAATCATTGCCAGCATCATATTAAAGGTACAATCTCTGTACAGTGTGCAGTTTCAGCATCATCCAGCAATATTTTAAAGGTATCCTCTCAATACTATTACAGTATTGGCATCATACAGCAATATCTTAAAGGTGCAGTCCCAGTACAGTTTGCAGTTCTAGCATTATACAGTAATACCTTAAGGGCACAGTCTCGTTACAGTTTTCAGTTACATCATCACAAAGTGTTAAGTTAATACCAGCCTTTGACCTATATGTATAAGCTTTACTTCACACTACCAGTTCTACAAGTATTTGCATCAGTGTTAATTTACACCACTTGTCTTACACCTATCTGCGTTATACAGTACTACATTGTAGAGCCGTTACTTCTGATGTTGCTGGTAGTGATGGAGCTTCAGGGAGAGAATTTGTTCCGTCTCCTCCTGCTCCAAGTTCCTCTGGTGCAAGCGAGTGCCAGGGTATGCAGCGTATTGAAAACAGCAAAGCAGTCTCAGACAAAAGTCATGGAGCGGTAAGTCTGCTGTATATTGACTCTCCTAGCTAGGATTCTGTGGACGTTGAGAGCTACATTTACTTGACCATCTCTTGCATCTCAATCGCCACCATCAGTTACAGCATGTAGTACCAGTAGGCCCAGTCAGCTGCTGGAGGCGGCATCCAGAAACTCTTTTGTATATCTGCCCAGTTCTAATTACAGGTTGCTGATTATTTCAGTCCTCTGACACTTGTTCTCCATTTCCCTTGCCTATTGTTAATGCTTTGCTACTCTGTATTTGTGACCTTTACTATGTTTACTTGACCATCTCTTGCATCTCAAATTTGCACCGTGCTGCCATCTTGGATTAGATCCGCTTCTTTCTGTATTCTTTGTTGTTTTTGTTGCTCTGTATATTGTCATCTTTCCTGTGCACCTATATAGTGTAGTGATTGTCAAGCAAAAGTCCCTGCCAAATAAGGTCTATGAGGCTTGCTAGATAGGTTACAGGGGTTGTGGGTGAGTTTAACGCCTGCAGCCCTTTCTATATGGTGACATATAGAGAGAGACAGAACTAACTTGTTAATGAGGCATCCCACTCACATATACTTGGCCTACCCCAAGAAAGAATTATATTACACTATACTTATACTTTATTTCTTTTTGGAAGACCAAGAAAGGTAGCTTTCACTATTCTGGTATCTCATGGACTCTTCAGATATGTCATGGCAACTAAAGATTTTTACATCAAAATCTGCCCTCCAAATCGCAATGTTGCCCTTCACTTCTGGGTCCCCCTGTTTGTCCAAACAGAAGGTTACACAACACATTCTTAGATGCATTTCCTCCTTTTATTCTGTGTAAGTTTTGCAGTAAGTTTGTGTAAATTTTAGAGTTAAACGATCATATTAATGGCATAAATTGAAAATTCCAAATAGAACCTCCATCCTACATGCTGTTGAAAAGTGATGTTTTTAAAATTTATTTGTGGGGGATTTCTATTATTAGCAATTTGAAAGAGACCATAGCAATAAAATAAAATATAATCTAAAAATACTTTATTCTGAAATATTCTCAAAAAACGCTCTTCAATTAGTACCGTAATCTTTTAACCCCTTAACGGGGGAGTGTATGAAGAGGGCTCACGGGCTGAGTCCTCTTCATACAAAGGTGGGGTTTTTTGCATATTGCAGAAAACCCCCACTGCTCATAACCGCGGTCGGTGCTTGCATTTAATCGCCGGCGGCATTTAAAAGACGGTGGGCGCCGCCATCTTTGTTACGATCGCCGCGCCCCCGAACGTCATCGGGGCGTGGTGATCGGTTGCCATGGTAGCCTTGGGTCTTCGTTTGACCCGAGGATACATGGCTTCTGCATATCCATTACAATGAGCCTGTGGCTCATTGTAATGAATCATGTGCAAAAATGCCATATATTGCAATACAGAAGTATTGCAGTATATGGTATGAACGATCTGACCATCTAGGGTTAATGTACCCTAGATGGTCTAAAAAATAGTGAAAAAAAGAGAAAAAAAAGTTTAAAAAAAAAAAAAAAAAATATATTAAAAGTTCAAATCACCCCCCTTTCCCTAGAACGGATATAAAATATAATAAACAGTAAAAATCACAAACATATTAGGTATCGCCGTGTCCCAAAATGCCCGATCTATCAAAATATAAAAACGGTTACGGCCGGTGGTGACCTCCCAGGCAGGAAATGGCGCCCAAATGTCCGAAATGCGACTTTTACACCTTTTTACATCACATAAAAAATGAAATAAAAAATGATTAAAATGTCGCACAGACCTCAAAATGGTAGCAATGAAAACGTCGCATCATTTCGCAAAAAATGACACCTTACACATCTCCATGCACCAAAGTATGAAAAAGTTATTAGCGTCAGAAGATGGCAAAATTTTTTTTTTCTTTTTTGTACACATTCGTTTAATTTTTGAAAATGTATTAAAACACAATAAAACCTATATAAATTTGGTATCACCGCGATCGCACCAAACCAAAGAATAAAGCTGAGGTGTTATTTTGAGTGCACAGTCAAAGTCGAAAAAACTGAGCCCACAAGAACGTGCGTTTTTTTTTCAATTTTTCCACATTTGGATTTTTTTTTTCTGCTTCGCAGTACACGGCATGTTAAAATAAATAACATTATGGGAAAGTAAAATTTGTTACGCACAAAATAAGCCCTCACACAGGTCTGTACACGTAAAAATGAAAAAGTTATGGATTTTTGAAGTTGGAGAGTGAGAAATGAGCGGAAAAACCCTGCGTCCTTAAGGGGTTAAGCATTGTAAAAAACGATGATAAAACAAGCAGAGATATAGTAAATGCCAGTCACTCACTCAGGTAATCTTTTTGAAAAGCAGAACATTTAAAATTTTGAAAATGGCAAAATGTTCCACTTTGTTTCCCAAAATACCATTTTTCATAAATAAATTCAAAACATATCAACAAAAATTTACCTCTTACATAAATTACAACATCATGAGAAAACAAATTCAAAATCACCTTGGTAAGTTAAAACATTCCAAAGTTATTACTGGATGAAGTGACACTTTTTTGAAAAATGGTCATCGAGGCACAAATTAGTCTGGTCACTTAGGTGTTAAATGTAGCCTTAGCCATAGTTGCTCTGATGTTTAGTCGCATTCACATGTACAGACATATATATGGTGTCCAAGAAATTTAGAAGAAAATTATATTTTTTAATGACAGTCACTGCACCATCTTAGTTACGGTAAAACTAGATTGTAGCTTTTTATGGATTTAACCTATTAAAAATTCAGTTATTATATTTATTATTTTCTTTTCATTTTCACAGTCTTATGAAACAGAGTTGCAAGAGGTAAGTTAGGTTTATAACTAATAAACAGTCCACGATAAGATTTCGATTTATCAAGGACCTGTCACCTCTTACATGCCCTACACATTGATAATGTAATTGACTGGTGGGTGTTAGTGCAATGTCCTTTTCACACTGTCCAATCAATGTTGTCAGTGGTATGAGACACCCCTTTGACAAGTGGGGGATGTTAGCATCCAGTCTTTTTACAGAGGAAATAACTAAGTAACAGGAAAAACAAAAAGATGACTCATAATGGAATTTGTGTGAAATGGTACACAGCATAGTATATAGCTTGTTTTTAACTTATCATTTTAGAAAATAAAGTATGTTACAGGTGATGTATTTTCACATGCGGTCCACCCTCGGGTAGACATGATTTGAACTAAATACACTTAAAGTTCGGCCTTTTCCCTTTTCTTTAGGAACATATCTTCATCTTCACCTGTATAATGATAAAAAAAAAGACTTTTTGAAATATTCTAATTAGCACTGGGCGCTCTTGTGAACGTCACACAGGCAATTCACATAGGCTCTTAATTATGCATGCCTATAGCGAGCTATCATATCCACCCACTCATATCCCCCTGCCCAAGAGCCAATGATGTCACCCGGCTCTCTAGAAGTCTCATGAGTGCAAGCCGGCTGCTCAACAGAGACCTGGAGCGCAAATGAGTGAGGCTTCCCGAGCGCCAGGTGATGCCATGTACTCTCACACCCTGCTCTCAGGGAAGGGAATAGGAGTGGGTGCATATGATAGCATGCATTAGGCGTGCATATTTAAAAGCCAAAGGAGCGCCAAGTGCCTGTGTGATGTGTACAGGAGTGCCCAGCGCTAATTAGTATATTTTAAAAAGTCTATTTTGTATTGTTATACAGGTGTATCAGGCCAAATGTTCCTGAAGCAAGAAGAAAAGTTTAACCATACCTGTATGTGTTTTAGAAGCAGCAGTACTGTTAAAAATGCATTTAAATTCCATGATTGTAGCTGAATTTAGAGCACTCCCTTGCACTGCTGCATGGGCCGTGGGCTGTATGAATAATATAGCCCCTACAAGTCCGGCTTACACTTTCTACATATGGTACTAGAATCAAGCTTCTTGGGGAATGGAAGATGCATCCCTTCTACCCACTTTTAATCTGCAGTCTCAGGACCTTTGGTGGACTTTCAAAGGTCCTAAAATGGCTCTTGTGTACATGTGTATTGAGAGCAGGAACAGATGTATGAGTATTTTATGGGTGAAGGTCCTTTTCAGTATACAATTGGGTGGGTGGTTTGTGTGGCCATGGGCCCTGTAGAAGGTTTGTGCCCTAGGCTACTGCCTAAACCTCATATATTATAATCCACTACTGGCTGCTACCCAGACCCTCCTCCCTAGTAACTACTGTAGCTATCAAACAGAAGCAGCAACATAAGAGGGGAAAAGATCTTCCAGACCAGTGACAGAGTGTTCCAAATCCAACTATAATCCTGAAATATAAATGCATTTTCACAATCCTCTTGCTACTACAACACACATAATAAGGACACAGCAGGCCTAGAATAAAAGCTCATGTCTCACACTCCTCTTGTTGCTTCATACACACTGATATGGTTAAACAGCCCCACAGAGATGTGTGAGGTTTTGCATGGTCAACAATTCTGAAAAATTCTTCTAATTTTCTTATTTTCATCTTAATAGAAACAAAGGTCGATGACGCTCAGTCACAAAGCAGTGTTGACTCAGTTGGAGGACCTCAGCTTACAACTGAAAGAAGAAAGAGGGAAGGTTCTTGCATTGGAGATTGATCAGCAGAACATCACTAACCTTCAGAAGTCACTTCTTGAGGTAGTGTGTCACACAACCAGGACCCTGTACATTGAGATGCAATACCTTGCTCTTCCATATTTAGCATCGTTGCAATCATTGGATTGAGAATTGTTAATTGTGTTTCCACATTCTCTAACCAATAACATCATGATGAAATATCAGCAAATATTGACATATATTGCCTGATGAAGGGACCTAAGCTGTCCTGAAAGCTTGCTTGTAACATCTTATATTTCACTTAGCCATTAAAAGTATCACAATCTCAAGAAGTTTACTTTATCTGACCTATAACAAAGCAACAGAAATATCAGTAATGATGATAGCGCCATCTAGTGTAATTATATAATTAAACAATTGTCATTTTACCTACTAATAGCTCTATCATTCTTCATACTCTACACCCTACTATAGAGCACACCCTACACCCCTACATAGCCTCTTAAAGTTACCAAAGCAGTGACCAAAAAGTTACGATGACAGTGAACGCCAGTGTCCTTTTAGTTTCAGGATCGTGTCTCTGATCTAGAAAAGGAGAAAGTTCTTCTTAAAGAAAACTATGAGAATCTCATGAAAAGGTGAGAATAGAAATGATAATGTTAGTGATCCAAGCTCATAAATGAACATGAACAATAAAGAATATTTTATGATATTTCATGGTCAGTTCTCTGGACACAGGACACGTGAACTCCTGGAAAGTGACAGAGGTTGAGTTGAAGTCCCAGATCACAAATCTGGAGGGACAAATCCAGTGTCATGTGATTGATCTTGAACAAAGTAAGGAGCTTCTTCATCAGGAAAAAGGTGATTATGTAGACAAAAAAAAGACTTTTAAAGTCATTTTCAATCATCTAAATGGTAATATTTTGATCAAATCTTTCAAGTGTTCTAAATTCTACCATGTCATTATTTGGGACAAATAAATCTTCCTTTTGGATAACAGCAATAAATGATCTAGGTGTCTAGAGTAACCCTTTCAGTACCGATGGTTATTGGTACCAGAATGACCAGGTCAATTTTTGACGTTCTGCTGTGCATTCCTTTAAATGACGATATCTCTGGAAAAGCATTACATATCATAACAAATTTAATTTTGTTTTTTTCAAGACCTGAGACTTTATCTTGATACCATAGATTTAATAATTACATATTTAAAATTTTCCAATAATTGACAACAAATGTGATAAAATAAGATTTTTTGTCATTTTTCCAGCGGCCCATGCGCCGCCGTCTTTTTGTAGCCGCCGGCAGCTGTGCCGGCGGCGATCAGCAGGAAAATACCCACCATCGGTGCTGGCACTGATCGCGGGTGTTAACAGTAAGCCCTTGCTGCAATATGCAGCAAAGACTTACCGGCTATGGAGAGGGCTCTGCCCGCGAGCCCTCTCCATGCATCGGTTAAACAGGAGATATATGGATTGTATATGGATGTTCAACAGAACCAGAGACATCCACTTAAAGTTAATAAAAAGCTGTACATAAAAATCTACTTTTTTAGTGCAGCTTTAAGAGTGGATATCTCTGGCTCTGTGCAGCATCCATACACAATCCATATATCATATTAAATGGGAGATGTCTGTTTAGTTTGACACCATGAATGTGTTTCTAGATGTCAGAGTTCAGCCGTTTGAAGTTAACTACTGTCATGACGTAAATTTACATACTTTCTGCAATCTGTCACAGTAAAAGCTGCTGTATATTTACCTGGTGAGGTACTACAGGGGCTAAATAACAGAATGCAATGTCAATCAGCTGCCTCTAAAGCCAGCAGGATCTTTCCATGTATTAAAATATATGGATGTAATATTACCACTAAACAAATAAAAGGTTCAGCCTTATGGACACAGCGAAGAGCTACAAAAATGATAAGGGGTATGCAGGGTCTTAGATACGAGGAAAGATAAAAAAAAATGTATTTATTTAGTCTTAAAAAAAGATGGAAAAATGGGAAACATTAAAATGTGTGAAGTATGTGAACGGTCCATTAAAAAAAATTCCATCAGAAGACAGGAGACAGGGCTTCTTTACTGTAAGGACTGTAAATCTGTGGAATAGCCTGCCTCAGGTGCTAGTCCCAGTAGGGACAGCAGAGAGCCTCAAGAAGGGTCTGGTGCCTTTTTTACATCAAAATAACATTTATGGTTATATTATAATATAGAATTGTGTTCTCTTAAATCCATCCTCGTCCCATCCCTTCCCTTTCCTTCCTTGGTTGAACTTTATGAACATATGTTTTTTTTCAACCATACTAACAATGTAAGGCAAATTTAAGTTGTCCTTTCACTTGTTTGCAATTCATAAATATATAT
The DNA here is from genome assembly GCF_040894005.1 of Engystomops pustulosus. Taxonomy (NCBI): domain Eukaryota; kingdom Metazoa; phylum Chordata; class Amphibia; order Anura; family Leptodactylidae; genus Engystomops; species Engystomops pustulosus. The sequence continues at coordinate 99,942,864 of NC_092411.1, forward strand.
CTTAGCTGGGTGGAGGCCTGGTTTTTGTATAAAGGTTCAGCAGTTTCAACTACGTGTTGATTCTTTCAGTGTCTTTTAGTTAAATGGCCTTATCCTCTGACTTTCTCAGAACAAAATGATCATCTAAGACAAGTTATATCTCAACTGCAGTCTCAACTTCTTGAGAAGATGCAGGAAATCCATCATCTCCAAGACAAAGTATCAGATCTTTTAATTTTAACTACTGTTAAGAATGTTCCCCAAGAAGAGAACTCAAAAAGTCAAAACACCAAGGTAACAACACTGAAAAAAAAGTGATATGCTGAACCTATTATTTCTATATTGTTTAGGTGTTCAGGTGAAGGCAAATGTGAATACAAGAAACTTTGTTATGTATTATGTTAAAAATGTTTACTTTTATCATGCTGATTTGGTAACATACACTCACCGGCCACTTTATTAGGTACACCATGCTAGTAATGGGTTGGACCCCCTTTTGCCTTCAGAACTGCCTCAATTCTTCATGGCATAGATTCAACAAGGTGCTGGAAGCATTCCTCAGAGATTTTGCTCCATATTGACATGATGGCATCACACAGTTGCCGCAGATTTGTCGGCTGCACATCCATGATGCGGATCTCCCGTTCCACCACATCCCAAAGATGGTCTATTGGATTGAGACTGGTGACTGTGGAGGCCATTTGAGTACAGTGAACTCATTGTCATGTTCAAGAAACCAGTCTGAGATGATTCCAGCTTTATGACATGGCGCATTATCCTGCTGAAAGTAGCCATCAGATGTTGGGTACATTGTGGTCATAAAGGGATGGACATGGTCAGCAACAATACTCAGGTAGGCTGTGGCGTTGCAACGATGCTCAATTGGTACCAAGGGGCCCAAAGAGTGCCAAGAAAATATTCCCCACACCATGACACCACCACCACCAGCCTGAACCGTTGATACAAGGCAGGATGGATCCATGCTTTCATGTTGTTGACGCCAAATTCTGACCCTACCATACGAATGTCGCAGAAGAAATCGAGACTCATCAGACCAGGCAACATTTTTCCAATCTTCTACTGTCCAATTTCGATGAGCTTGTGCAAATTGTAGCCTCAGTTTCCTGTTCTTAGCTGAAAGGAGTGGCACCAGGTGTGGTCTTCTGCTGCTGTAGCCCATCTGCCTCAAAGTTCGACGTACTGTGCGTTCAGAGATGCTCTTCTGCCTACCTTGGTTGTAACGGGTGGCGATTTGAGTCACTGTTGCCTTTCTATCAGCTCGAACCAGTCTGCCCATTCTCCTCTGACCTCTGGCATCAAGAAGGCATTTCCGCCCACAGAACTGCCGCTCACTGGATGTTTTTTCTTTTTGGACCATTCTCTGTAAACCCTAGAGATGGTTGTGCGTGAAAATCCCAGTAGATCAGCAGTTTCTGAAATACTCAGACCAGCCCTTCTGGCACCAACAACCATGCCACGTTCAAAGGTACTCAAATCACCTTTCTTCCCCATACTGATGCTCGGTTTGAACTGCAGGAGATTGTCCTGACCATGTCTACATGCCTAAATGCACTGAGTTGCCGCCATGTGATTGGCTGATTAGAAATTAAGTGTTAACGAGCAGTTGGACAGGTGTACCTAATAAAGTGGCCGGTGAGTGTAGACGTCTAGGGAGAGGGGAAGGGGTGAGGAGGAAGCTGCTAGGAAAGACACATAAGCTGCACATTATTAGCAATACCATTTTCATTTTACTACATCTGGCAAAGTAATGAAATAAATTGCTAGCTGACAGAAGCCCCATCTTCTCTAACTAGACTTTTCTGGAGGAAAGTAGAAACGTTGGAAGCTTAGTTTCCAAATAGGACACATGACAAAGATTCTTATGTTGACCCATTCTATTAATTTATGCAAAGCTATTGTTATAATTGGAGGTACATTTCAATAAAATAAATGCTTAGAATCCATCAGTGATAGATTACATGTGCAAAACATTTTCAACTATTCGTATGACTACGATTGATTGATGTTATAACATTTTTATTTTATTTAGTCAACTAAAGTTGAAGACATTGAAAGAATGACAAAAGGAAATGATTTGCAGGTTGATCATAGAGAAAAGAAAGAAGAGAAATGTAAGCAGATACAACATGATACACAATCAGGTATGGAATGTTCAGATGTCCAATGGGAGGATGAAGAGAGGAAAGACATGGAGGAGAAAAGGAGAATGCGGGAAATGGAAGCTGCTCATGCGGAGACTATACTGGAGCTAGAGAAAACTCGTGAGATGTTATCCTTACAGCATAAAATCAACAATGATTACCAGGTAACAAAAAACATAATAGAGGATTGTTCTAAAAATATACAGTATCTTATAGTGACAAAATGTAATCTGCTTCTTCACATGTAGCATTTTTCTTCAGTGCTGTCAATGACCTACTAGTGGTCATGCTGGCTACACAAGGAGTCCATAGGTTATGTACCAGATTCTGTAGGTATTAGGTAGGTTTGTTGAAATTAAATGCAAGTATAACTCCAGACAAACACCAAAAAAGATCTTTTCAACATTTTAGGTTGTCATGGTATTGTGGCCGTTATTGTGGCCATGATCTGGTCGCAAAAATCACAGCCAGATCACGGACACAATAGAAGTGTATGATACCCTGCCATGGTGTGGTCATTGGGTTTCAATGGAGACAGCCTCACTCCCCCCCCCCCATGCTCCAGACAGCCATGTGATACACCCACAATCCAGTCCAGGCGAACACATGGCCATGTGATTAAGGCCTAACTGCCGCCACTTGCATATCAAGTAGGATATTGATATATCCTACTTTAACTCAAAGTTGTCTATAAGTCAGGTGTCCTTAAATCGGGAAACTGCCTGTACCTATAATGTACACTGTGTGTATCTCAGCAGCGTCTGTGCAGAACATATGGCAGGCAAAATAGGGCTATGGATCAGACAAGGCTCTATATAACCACGTTTGTTAACTTTACTTCTACTGATTTTGAGTTACATAATGTACTCTCCACACAACTCTCACATAACAAGATACCGTAAACATGAAACATGATGTCTGCCAATTTGAATTATTATCTATTGTGTCTAGTCCATTGTGTCTTGACTATTTCAGGATGGCAGATTTTAACATGTCTGTTCCTATGTTCTTAATGGAGACAAACTAATGTCAGTGGCTTTTATTTTTCTCATTAGTAAAGGGAATAAATCACCGATATTTATCCTGTTTTCAGTATCAAAAGCCCTGCCATAGTCCCAAGGCTGCATCATTGAGAGATCTGTTCAAGAGTCAGTTTTTTGAGGTCTATGGGACATCCTACCCGCTGTCCTAGACTGTGACCTGTGTAGAGGTCATGGTGAATAGAGAAGGTGATCTGTTACTGTTGTTTTCTTTGTATTCAATATCAGGAGGAGCTGAAGGCTATTAAGCTTAGATTAGAATGTGAAAGTCGAGAGAAAGAAGAAACGCTACATCACTATGAGGCCACTGTTCTTCAGAAGAACTCTAGAGTCCAGATGTTGGAAGGTAAACATCTGTCTTTAAAATGGACCGTACCATGCAAATCAGCTATTCATCAATCTATTCTTTTCTTGTTTCTTTTAGCTCAGCTTAAAGACATTGCATATGGCACATTTCCTTTAAGAGTAAATACTGAAGATTCTCCCTGTTCTGAGGTTGGTATATCACCACCACCATCTCTGCACCATGGAGAAACTCTGTTTGAGGTTCATATTGGAGATATCTGTTTAACGCCTTATGGAATACACCTTATGGAAGACCCACAACCAATCACATTCTGTATCTATTCACTATATGACTTTGAGACCCATGCAACACCGGTAGTTGCTGGAATGAAGCCTGAGTACAACTTCACTTCTCGCTATGCTGTGACTCCAGACCCTGAATTCCTGCGATATCTTAGAGTTGGGACACTAACAGTTGAGCTTTATCAAGTTAAAGGAGTGGACCATTGTGAACTGGCAAGAGCACGTCTAAAGCTAGAGGCAGCACTGGAGAGTAAAGACAGAGTATACAGCACTGCAATCCTAACTGGTAAATGTTCCCTTTGCAAAATGTTCATTTTCTGCTTATTACAATACTTTTAGGTGTTCTAGTTTCACAAGATTTATAATATGGATTATATGCAGAAAATTAGATCTCACTTCCACAATGCTGATACAGAAATGCTCAGTAATGGGTTGTCCAGACTATCATACAAATACTTGTGTGGGTCCATATTGTATACCTCCCATTTTATATGGTAATCAGAGGTATGATGGTTTTTTTCTTTTGGATTGTATAAAATTCTATACAAAATGTTATATTTCTTGGTTGCCAAATTACAAAGAAAAGATCCCCATAGTACAGTGAGGTCAGGTGGCAGCAGATATAATTATCTGTTGCTCCATAGTATATAAACCATATTCAAAATCTTTGTATATTTTTGAAATATTTGACAATGACAACAGTTTAGGTGATTAAATCAAATATGACTTTGGTGCTGTCATCAGATAAAGCTGGGGAGACCATAGGGGAACTGAGCTACTGGCTGCGACTGCATGGACCCCTGACCCGTGTTCAGTGCCTTCAAAGACAAAGGAATAAAGCACATGGCTACTTATCCACTCAGAGACAGGGAAATATTGAAAAGGTAAGACATACTTAAGAACATAAAAGTTAACTTAATAAAACCAGTACTTACAATTATTGTGTGAAATAATGAACGACTTTACAATGTCAGAATGTAAATATCTGATTATTTTTTTAGGTCTGGAAGTCACCATTGAGCAGTGGACTCCAGAATGAACTGATATTCAAAATATGGGGCTGTAGGAGTCTAAAAGCAAGCCATTTAGGCCATCAGCCAAGTCCATACATTGTCTATCGTTTTTACCACTACCCAGACCATACTACCCCTATTATACCCTGTAGCAACAACCCTCAGTTTGGGTATGAAGCTGTCTATCCCCTACAGCTGAACATGGATCTGGAGCACTATCTCCAGCAGGAACGACTATGTATCTATGTATTTGATGATGGAGAAACTCAGCCGGGAGTATACCTGGGGAAAGCTGAGGTGCCTCTACTGAGGCTATCACAGGGTAACAGCGTTCAAGGTGAGCAAATAACTATCAACAAGAAAAACTTACCTATGGCTTATTAACAATGAGAATCATATTTATGTCAACTGTCTTTCTGTCTGTTATTTTGTATATCATGCTCCTGGCTCGTGAAGGTGATTTTGGGCTTATGAATCCTTATGGCAAGTGTGTTGGCTCTGTACAGATGAGCCTGGAATGGAAAAATCCTTACCATGCCCCTGGTCAGAGCCTCTGGGAATCATCTACCAGAGTTGACATAACTTCTGAGAAGGTATAAAAATATATACTTTTTGTGATAATGTTTCATGAGTTATAGGGGAATTTTCACCCATATTGTACATCCAGCACAAATTCATTGGACCTATGGTATAAATATAAGGCTGAGTTGAATTTCTGCCATAGTGCAGATGAAAATATGCAGTTTGATGTTCTATTGATAACAGTTCTTGCCGTTAACCCTATAATGGACCCCATTAATGTTAACAATCACCAAACAATGACCATAAATTGGGTGCATTTATACAAGTGTGGCACATCTATCTAAGGTCTCTCCTCATTTACTGTAGTGAGTTGCCCTTCATGATGATATAGAAATAGGAGTCTTTGGCTCCTGTGAATTATAAAATGACCCCCCCCCCACACACACACACACACACACACACACACACATACACACACATTCTGCATTGTAATCCTGTGAATCCAGTCAGCCGGGTGTTCCTGAGCTGAGATGAATCAGGCAGCCACAACCCCTTCCTACTCTGTCCTCTAGTAAACACCTGGCTGACCCAATTAACAGGATTACAATGCAGAGTGTGGGGTTCATTTTATAATTTATAGGAGCCGCTGACTCATTTCCATATCATCATGCAGAGCAACTCACTACCACTATAATACTCATGAGATAGGACCTTTTGTTTGGGGGGCTTGATGTGTCTGACAAGTCCCTCTAAAATCAAAACTGTGGTTTAAGTTAAATAATGGAAACATCTATTTTTATTTTTACTCTTGTCGCAGCAAAATATGGATTTTCTATCAATCGTTTTACAAATATATCCATCTTTAAGATGTGTATAGCTTGTACTAGTTATCATGGGGCTCCACACTCATCTATAACTGACTATAAGCGCCTGTCTGAAGAATAAGTAAGAGCCTAGTAAAAAGCGTCTCACTCAGCTAAACCAGCTAAACCAAAACTGTTGGGAATCTGTTCCTTAGCTTTTATCCCACACCATGTCATTGGGCTTTCTGAAAGTTATGCATATTGTTAAGGAGGCTGCCTTACAATGTAGCAAAGAGGCAATGTTTTCCTTATCCCATCTTGGAAAACATATTTGCATAGTTCTCCGAAACGTAAGTTCCTTCATAAGATGATAATACAGAAAGCAGCTTAAAGAGGATCTGGACCCTGAAAAACAGCACTAGGAGCTGCTTATTAATGATGCGCTGCAGTCACCGCCGGCCTATGGAGGGAGCAGGGGGGTTCAGGGAAGAGGCAGCCCACAGATTGCCCCCTCATGAATACGTTTGTAGTGTACAGTGCAGCAGTATTAGTTAGAGGTATCGGAGGTGTAACACTGCTGTGTTTGTTTTTGCACTAGGAGCTGCTAACTTTAGTAAGCAGCTCCTAGTGCCGTTTTCCAGGGTGACAGTTCCTCTTTAATGCTAATAAGTCAACTCTACAACAGCAGCCATATTGGGACAGCAGACCAGTGATACAGTAGAGAAAATAAGTATTTTATATGCTACCGATTTTTCGAAATTTTCTATCCTACAAAGAATAGATGGGTCTGTAATGTTTGCTATGAGAGACAAATTAAAAAGAAATGAACTTAACTTTTGGTACAGAAAGAACTTTAAGAACTTAATATGTGGAGATCATCTGATTCCGTCGATGGACAACATTCAATTTCGGCCCCATTCAAAGCTTTTCAATAGGGTTAAATCTGGAGACTGGCTAGACCACTCGATGACCGTAAAATACTTCTTACAGAGCCATTCCTTAGTTTCCCTAGTCATGTATTTCAGATCACTTTCATGCTGTAAGACCCAGCCACAACCAGGGGCAGGGGGCGACAGTTGTTACCTTCTCACTAAAATGCTTGCCTAATTTCCTGTAGCCCACCCCAGTCTTATGCAGCTGTACAATTGTGTCCCTGATGTTCTTAGACAGTTCTTTGGTCTTGGCCATGGTGATGAGGTCTGAGTGTGCTTCAGTATGTGGATAGGTGTCTTTTATACAGGAAATGAAAACTTGCAAAATTGGCAAATACTTCTCCACTGTATAAATATATCAAACATAGTCATTGTAATGTGACCATAAAGTTGTGCGGTATGCATTGTACATGGACAGAATCGTAAACCAAATCAATTAAACAAACAATATTTTTCAAGCACCAGTCTCCTAGGATGGCGCCTAAGTTACCTTCAAGGATCCACTTAAACAGATCCAGTGTACCCAAATCACGAAAGGCTGAGGAGGAACTGCAGAGAGATGCAAGCACTAACAAAAGGGGAAGAAGAGATCCTTACATTACAGACTATCCAAAACTGAAGCAGAAGGAGACAAGACGTGACTCCTCAACACCGGATGACCAGAGTGATGAGATGGACATGCATGTGGAGGTGGGAGGCCACTGAATCAAAATTATGGAATTTTTATAGTTGGTTAAAAATGATATCCTGCTGTTAATTGTGAAAAATATCTCCTAATTGACTTTACTATCATGAAAGTCCCATGCACCATCTTTAAAGGGATTTTTCAGTTTCTAAAAATAAAGCTTGTTTTTTTATATAAAAAAAGAGTTATGCTTCTTTCTAATATACTTTCTTTGTTAACTCATCACCATATTCAAGATATATGCTTGCAGTCATTGAATAGAAAACTTCATTGTTTTTTGCATTGTCTCTCTCCTGTATGTGAACATATTCTAAGAGTGAGTATTGTAATGACACTATCTGTGCACTCTTGCAAACATCAAAGCCAGGACCAGTTTGCACTACCTAGAAGAAAGCAATGAAGGTTTACATTCAATTAGTACAAGCAAAAGAAGCTATCAGATCCGGTCCTGGATGATCGGGAAGGTATTTCCTGAATTGATGGACAGTATGGGGCAGATTTACTTACCCGGTCCATTCACGATCCAGCGGCACGTTCTCTGCGCTGGATTTGGGTCTGGCCGGGATTTATTAAGGTAGTTCCTCCGCTGTCCACCAGGTGGCGCTGCTGCGCTGCAGAGCATCGGAACGCACTGGAATACACCAAGCCGGGCTGAGTGAAGGTAAGTGCAATTTTCGCGACACATTTTTTTCTATATGCGGCAGTTTTTCCGAATCCGTCGGATTTCCGTTCGGCCACGCCCCCCGATTTCCGTCGCTTGCATGTTAGCGCCGATGCACCACAATCCGATCGCGTGCGCCAAAATCCCGGGGCAATTCAGGGAAAATCAGCGCAAATCGGAAAAATTCGGGTAACACGCCGGAAAAACGCGAATCGGCCCTTAGTAAATGACCCCCTATGTATTGACCATCTTAATAAATATATACGTATGCCCATGTGCAGAAAATAAATGCCATATTTACATCTACTGATAGATGGACCTTTTTAAATTTGCAGGACATTTTGGCACAACATGAAGATGATGTTGTAATTGAATCTGATCTGGAGAAAAGATATGTCAACTCTTCTAAACCAATCAGACGGGTACTGCCAAAAGACAAAGGTAACAAGGCAGGCTAATGATTGTCAAATCATTTTAAGGGCTTTTTCACACTGTCAATAAAATCTGTGCTAAATCCAACTCCCATTGATTTCAATGTGAAGCTGCAAATACCAATATGCCAAGTATTCCACGTGGAATCTGCATGGATTTTAGCCAACAATATAGGGTGTGTATGTTATAATCTGTGTCGGAAAGCTGCAGCATCCACCTCAAATATCACGATGTGGATGAGGACATATCCTACAATTGTCAAGTTTAACTCGATTTGCTATTTTTCCAGGCAATTCATCACAGAACCTTGGAGGATCACAGATTACAGATAGTGATGATGATGATCTTGTAATAGCACCAGAACCATTACTGTCATATAATTTGGTAAGTGAATACCTAAAGAGATATCTCTTCTAATCATAACATATACAGTAGGCTGAATTTAACATACCTTGACTGTTTTCTAGTAGACAAGGAATGCTTAAAGCCCCATTTCCAACATTTTAGTTGGTTGCCACAATGTGGTATTTACATTAGTCTCAGATGGAGACTATCCAGAGTTGAGCTCCAGTGGTGAAGCTCAACTTCGGATATAACGAGAAGCCGGAGCCTCTTCATAAATCCAGCGTACAGTGCGCCAGTGGGAGGAATATTAAGACTGTTGTTCAATAAGGATGTCTTAATAAATTCCAAAATAATGTTCATTGCAGCTAAAAACATTTGAAAAAATATTAAATATTGTTGTTTTCATAGTCTTACATTGATTTTCTGGCAAAAAATATCCTGAAATGTTTCTAAAACGGAGAGATCTACATGATCTATATCAGTGATTTTCAACCTTTTTTGAGCCGCGGCACACTTTTTATACTTAGAAAATCCTGGGGCACACCACCAACCAAAATAGCACAAAATGACACTAAAACAGTCATAAAAGGCCTCCCTTTACTAATAAAAAACCCCTAGCGCCCTCCCTTTACTAATAAAAACCTCTAGCGGCCTCCCTTTACTAATAAAAACCTCTAGCGGCCTCCATTTACTAATCAAAAGCCCCTAGCGGCCTCCCTTTACTAATTAAAAGCCCCTAGCGGCATCCCTTTACTAATTAAAAGCCCCTAGCGGCCTCCCTTTACTAATCAAGAGCCCCTAGCGGCCTCCCTTTACTAATCAAGAGCCCCTAGCGGCCTCCCTTTACTAATCAAGAGCCCCTAGCGGCCTCCCTTTACTAATCAAGAGCCCCTAGCGGCCTCCCTTTACTAATTAAAAGACCCTAGCGGCCTCCCTTTACTAATTAAAAGACCCTAGCGGCCTCCCTTTACTAATTAAAAGACCCTAGCGGCCTCCCTTTACTAATCAAGAGCCCCTAGCGGCCTCCCTTTACTAATCAAGAGCCCCTAGCGGCCTCCCTTTACTAATTAAAAGACCCTAGCGGCCTCCCTTTACTAATTAAAAGACCCTAGCGGCCTCCCTTTACTAATTAAAAGACCCTAGCGGCCTCCCTTTACTAATCAAGAGCCCATTCAGGCCCCCTGTTGTTACGCCTCTGGGAGCCGGCTAGGAGAGGTATGATGGGGGGGAGGCTCTCCTCCTGCAGTCACAGGCAGCCAGGACGTGTCGGCACATTGTACAGTGACACGTCCTAGCTGAAAATGCCGCCCTTCACAACCAGCAGGAGGCGTGCACAGGGGCTCCCCGCGGCACACTCAACCATGTGTCGCGGCACACTAGTGTGCCGCGGCACACAGGTTGAAAATCACTGATCTATATGATGAAATTATCAATGGTGACCCAATCTTCTGTTGTTAGCACCAGTACAAGAAGACATCAGCAAGTGAAATTTGAATAAGGTTGGCTTGCTGACTTGCTAGATATGTTACATCTCTCCCCTATCTATCTATCTATTTATCTATCTATCTAATGTGATGGCTTAGCGGGTCTGTTAGACTGACCCATCCAACCTTCTGCTACCATCAGAAACCATGCTGATGCTCTTCTATGTCTAGCAAAGATCATAAATGGACTCAGGACTGACAGTGATAACTAATATGCTTCAAGAAGAGTGGATTATATTAGTAAATTGCCGATCGTAACGGTTTCAATTTAAAACCCCTTTTTTTTATCAGCCTTCATCCAGGATCCGGGTGGAGGTGGCTTCCCTAACCTTGGACCCATATTCACATGTGGTGAATGACAAATCAGTGGAGAGAGTGTTTGTGGAATTTCATTTTCCTGGGGTTCCCCCTGAAGAAACAGAAACTCCTTTATCACTTCGGAAGCCAATTCATGGGGAAGAGATATTTTACCATTTCAGCAAAGGTGAGAACAGCATTGGAACTCCAATACATAACAACTGTACTGAGATTCCAGCCCTCATAGGTGATGTTCATTTACTGTATGCCATTGCTTAAACTGGATGTCTTCTCTCCACATAGTGATCCATCTTGATGGTGAAAATCATGCAGATCGTAGACGGTACCTGTATATGCTCCTGCAGGGATCAAACACTTCAGGAGAAAGAGTCAGGTGCGCCAGGTGTCTACTGCTTTTAGCAGGTGCTACGTTGTGTTGCTTATGGTATAAATATATGACTTTTGGTTTGGGTTGTGTCTAGACCCATAATAAATCAGTATTGCATCAATTGAACTGTTTTTAAGGCCTTTATTACCTATAATTGAAATGCACCAAAATTCTTGAGGAATTTGTGCCAAACGCTAGCGAACATGTCTCACAATCACAAGTTATTTCAGTTTTAGACAATTCAGGCTCCTAATTCAACAAGGAGTAGGATTGTTTGTAAAGAGGAATGGTCTTGTAGAGATTCGGCAGAGCATATGGGTGAGGATTTATTACAGCCTGTACACCTGAAAACAAGTGTACAAGCTGTTATTAAGTCGCAATTCCAGGCGCAGAGCTAGGAATTGTGACTATTCCGCCCTCTTCAGCGGTTGGACAGGGAGGCCGTGGTGACAGACTGTGCTGTGGACAGGCACAGGCTATAGCGCAGTGATAAATCTGGTGCATTTGATGACTAAATGTAGCGTAAGTTCAACAGTGTTAGTAAATCTGACCCATTATTTTAAAACAGGATTCACACCTTTTTCTAGTTTAAGAGTAACACACCTCTCTTAAACAAAAACTTGTATGTGTGAGCGCTGATAAACTGTTTTATGCTCTTATGTCTCCATTGCATTGCAGGTTGAAGTTTACAGTTGTGAGCGACCCAATGAATGAGGAAGAAGATGAGTGTCACGATTTAGGATATGCCTATCTAGACCTGCAGAACCTGTTGAGAAGAGCAGTAGAGCCAGCAGAAGAAACTCTACAAGGTTAGTAAATATACACTGCTCAAAAACAAAAAAGGAACATAAAAACAACACAGTATAAATCCAAGTAAATCAAACTTCTGTGAACTGTCCACTTTGGAAGCAACACTGATTGACAATCAATTTCAAATGCTGTTGTGCAAATGGAATAGAGAACAGGTGAAAATTATTGACAATAAAGGAGTGGTTCTGCAGGTGGGAACCACAGACCACTTCTCAGTACCTATGTTTTCTGGTCAATTTTGAATGTTGGTGATGCTTTTGCATTTGTGGTAGCATGAAACGGAGCCACACAAGTGGCTCAGCTAGTGCAGCTCATGGCCAGAAGGTTTACTGTGTCTGTCAGCGGAGTGTCTAGAGGCTGTATGCACTACCAGAAAACAGGCCAGTACACCAGGAGACATGGAGACGGCCATAAGAAACCAATAACCCAGCTGCAGGACCACTACCTCCGTCCTTGTTCAAGAAGGAACCGGAGCAGCACTGCTAGAGCCCTGCAAAATGACCTCCAACAGGCCACAAATGTGCATATGTCTGCGCAAACGGTTAGAAACAGACTCCATGAGGATAGTATGAGTGCCTTAAGTCCACAGATGGAAATTATGCACACAGCCCAACACCATGCACCTAGCAATTACCAGAGAACAATAAGATTCAGACTCACTTCACCACTAGCGGCCTGTGCTCTTCACAGATGAAAGCAGGTTCACACTGAGCACATGTGACAGACGTGACAGTGTGGAGACGCCGTGGAGAGTGATCTGCGTGACCGGTTTGGCAGTAAAGGTGTTGAGTGGCATTTTTTAGGGGAGGCCGCACAGCCCTCCATGTGCTAGCCAGAGATAGCCTGAATGCCTTTAGGTACCGAGATGAGATCCCAGTGCTGAATCTGATTGAGCACATCTAGGACATCATGTCTTGCACCATCCACCAACATCACGTTGCACCACAGACTGTCCAGGAGTTGACATATGCTTCAATACAGGTCTGGGAGGAGATCCCTCAGGAGACCATCAATAACCTCCTCAGGAGCATGCTGATGCGTTGTAGGGAGGTCATACAGAATACTGTGCATCATTTTGACTTGTTTTAAGGACATTTCATCAAAGTTGGATCAGCCTGTAGTGTGTTTTTCCACTTTAATCTTGTGGGTGACTCCAAATCCAGCCCTCCATTGGTTAATAAATTTGATTTCCATTTCCATTTTTTATTTTGTCAGCACATTCAACTTCGTACAGAACAAAGTATTCAGTTAGAATATTTCATTCATTCAGATCTAGGATATGTTATTTGAGTGTTCCCTTTAGTTTTTGGAGCACTGTACAAAAGACATCCAACTGTCCTTTCATCTACAAGGGTGGTGTGACTTCTAGTCCAGCTGTGTTCCATTTGTATTTTCAATAAGAAGTTGCAATTTCAACATGGTCAGGTGCAATATGGGACTATTCACTTACATTATTGAAGGAGCCACTGGGCATTAAATAGATGTGATAGCCAAAGTGGCCGTAGACAAGACACTTATAAAGCTTTAGATTGATTCAGATTTTCGCTTACTTTAAGCTGTACAACCAAACTGACTGTACTGACTGTAATGAAGTTTAAGTACTAATTTGTGTTCCCTTAGCAACCAGGAATTACTAAATTACAAATTTCAGAGCCAAAAAAATACTTTGTCTAGAGTTACACTAACAAAATATAACAGTTCTGACTTGCATACAGATTGAACCTACCAGTTCATAACACTTCAGTACCTATCTTGTACAATGAAAACATGCAGGAAGAGTATACAACCATATACAGTACCTGTAGAGTCACATTCTATACTATGTTGAAAAAGTATGGGAGAAAAATTTACAGAAAGGCATAGGTTGTTTACTAGTAAATGTGTTTATTTTGTTCTTTCAGTTTTGGATGTATCTGACCCAAGACAGGCCATTGGGACCCTACGTGTGGTAATAGAAGCCAGAGAAGCAGCACGGGTCGTGAACAGAGAGAGAAGGCTAAAGTCTAGAGGCAAATCATCGCCTTCCATAATCTGAAGTCAAATGTTCTGATGCTTATGCAATGAGAAATGTCCTGCAAGGGGAAGATAAATGCATGCAATACAGTCTAAGGCTACATTCACACTGCCGTATGGGGGACGTATATACGGCCGATATACGTCCCCCACAGATGGCAATGGGCGCACGGCGCCCTACGGGAGCGGTGCGGTGCAGCACACGTGCGGCACCGTACCGCTTCGTACCCCGGAAAAAGATAGGATATGTCCTATGAGATAGGACACTTCCTATGGAGAGGGGCGGGCTACGGTACGGCTGGCAACGGCAGTGTGAATATAGCCTTAGGCTATTTTCACACTGTCTTGTGGTCACCCGGCCGCTATTCACCCCTCCTCATAGTGTTGCCTGGAACCCAGCCGTATGTGTGAGGAAAGATAGAACATGTTCTATCTTTCCCCGATCCACCTTACCGCCGCCAGGTGCCATAGCCATCTAGGGGGACATATATTTGTGGTCGGATATATATCCACACACGTACAATGTGAAAGGGGCCTTACAGGGTATAACAAAGGTCTGGATAGAGGGATGTATGTGATAGGATCTTATAAGCCCCATTGCTTGTGATCCTAAGGTCCCAATCACAGACCGTATGGAGACCTGTGAACTTGCTGCAGAATATAGGATATGTCCTATATTTTGACATATTTGGGGTGCGACCATCGGCTTTCAATGGATAGGGGCAAGGTGAGAAGCTCTCACTTTCCATCCTTTCTCCACCCAACTCCACTAAGGATCCGGCCTAGATGATGCACACAGCCGTGTGAATGAGGTCTTAAATACCATTGTAAAAAAAACTGTTGTAAAAAAATTAAATCTTATCTAGGGAAACTATTATACTCATGACATGTAAAAAATGCTGAATTACTTGGATATGTACCACACAACAACCTACACTATATGCAGCACTTCTTCAATGTTTATAGCTCCCTGTGAAAGTAAAGATGCAACCATACATTTCTGTCACAGTATGCTACGTTTTGGTCTTTGGTAATTACTTCTGAGACTGGAAAACCTACATACCGGTAGTCAAATATTTTATACTACTATACATGATATATACAAATGAGGTTGTAACTCAATAGTGCATATATATATATATTTTTTTTTTTTTTTTTTTTTTTAAAGCACATATTTCAGGAGTAACAATTCCTGAACTCGAAATTTTAAAATAATGATTTCAGGTTCAAATATGTTGTTAGCTCAGTTTGTCAAGGGTAGTAATGCACATGTTAGGAATACCAGCAAATCCATTTATATCGACTATGAAGTTTATGTGGGGTAGAAAGAAGACTTCATAGGGTATTCTGAACAGCCACCAAAGCACAACACCTAGCCATGGCTCTAACTCTCTGATCTCCTCCAGCATGGTCAGTACTGGTCCTGATGTTCCTATAATGAGCCTGATACTCCCGATACTGCAGAATGTTACTGGTGTACCAGTATACTGTGGACAGATGCCACCACTGCATATACATCAGCACTGTTGATTTCTTCTCCTTGAGACGCAAGGGTTTTGCAGCCAGATCTTGTTGCAGTGAGCTCTGCAGATTTTTGTGGCAGATAACCTTTAAAAAAAGCATCAGAAAAGCCAGTGTAGGAGCTTGGTGGCGAGTGTGCATTGATCCCAAGTGTGTGCAGTGTCTTAAGTGTGACTTAGGTTTAAGGGACTTAAGTTTGAGGGGCTTTAGCAGGTAACTGCTGTATTTTGTGTTACTTGGACTGTAAATTCTTCTTTCTGTGCATATTTCTATTGTAATCCCCATTAGAATAATGGACTCCATAAGTGGCATTGCTACACGGTGTACATCCTGTGCCATGTATGCTTTCCTAGAACAGCCGTTCGAGGGGGAATACTGCTGTGTGGGATGTGTGAAAATTGCTCACCTGGAAGCCCAGATTCTGGATCTAAATGAGCAAGTTTCAAGGCTGCGGGCAATTGACAATATGGAGCGAAGTTTGCTGCTCCTGGAGCATAAACTCTCTGGGGAAGATGGGTGTGGGGAGGGAAGTATGGAGGTGCAGAGTGAGGGGGCAGCTAGTTGGGTAACATGTAGAAGGCGGGGTAGAGGGAAGAGTTGTAGGGAGTCTAGTCCTGATCTGGTGCACCCCAATAAGTTTGCCAGGCTGGCGGATGAGGGGGATATCAGCTCTGGGGTAGCAATGCTGCAGAAAGACGTGGCCGCTAGCAACCAGGGGAATGTCTGCTCCAGTAAGAAGGTTAATGGGAGCACAGGCAAGGTCAGACAGGCGCTGGTAGTGGGAGATTCGATTATTAGGGGAACACACAGGGCAATCTGTCACAAAGACCGTGCATACTGAACAGTGTGTTGTTTGCCGGGTGCTCGGGTTCGGCATGTTGCGGATCGGGTTGACGGATTACTGGGAGGGGCTGGTGAGGAACCAGCGGTCATGGTCCACATTGGCACTAATGACAAAGTAACAGGTAGGTGGAAGGTCCTTAAAAATGATTTCAGAGATTTAGGCCATAAGCTCAGGGCAAGGACCTCAAAGGTTATTTTCTCCGAAATACTACCTGTACCACGTGCCACACCAGAAAGGCATCAGGAGATCAAGGAGGTAATTAAGTGGCTCAAAAGTGTGTAGGAAGGAGGGTTTGGGGTTCATGGAGAACTGGACTGACTTTTCTGTCGGCTACAGGCTCTACAGTAGGGATGGGCTGCACCTCAATGGGGAGGGGGCCGCTGTTTTAGGGGAAAAAATGGCTAGAAGGTTGGAGGAGTGTTTAAACTAGATACCTGGAGGAAGGGAAACTACACTTGTGCAGGGCAAATAGACAGTGTAAATAGAGAGCTGGGAAGAGTCATAGTCCATGGGGGAGGAAGGGGGGCTGGAATGAGATTAGGGAATAAGGACAAAAGGAATACGGACAGGGAAAACCATATAAAGTGCATGTACACAAATGCCAGAAGCCTCACAAACAAAATGGAGGAACTGGAACTCTTGATGTTGGAGCGGAAATATGATATAGTGGGTATCAGCGAGACATGGCTGGACAGTAGCTATGACTGGGCTGTTACTATAGATGGTTATAGTCTTTTTAGAAAGGATCGTATAAATAAAAAAGGGGGAGGGGTTTGTTTATATGTGAATTCTCCCCTCAAGCCCGTCCTGCGAGATGACATCAGTAACGCAAATGTGGAGTCCCTATGGGTGGAGATAAGAGGAGGGAAAAAGAATAATAAAATATTACTAGGGGTTTGTTATAAGGCTCCAAATATAATGGAGGCAGCAGAGGAAATGCTGATAAGTGAAATGGATGTGGCTTCAAAGCAAGGTGAAGTACTTATCATGGGGGACTTCAATTACCCAGATATTGACTGGGGGGAAGAAACCTGCAGGTCCTGCAAAGGCAGCAGGTTCTTGTCGCAACTAGTCCTGGAGCCAACAAGAGGGGGGGCACTGCTGGACCTTATCCTTACCAACAGACCTGATAGGGTATCAAAACTACAGGTTGGGGGGAACCTGGGGAATAGTGATCATAATATCATTGATTTTGTATTACGCTTTACTAAGAGCATTAGTGAAGGGGCAACCAACACTCTAAACTTCAGGAGGGCAAATTTTCAGCAACTAAGGGAAGACCTTAAAGGCATAGACTGGGATAATGCAAAAAATAATGGGAGAGCAAAAATAATCCCAAATTATTTTTCAAGTATATAAATGATAAGAAACTAAAAACAGAGAGTGTGGGTCCCCTTAGAAATAACATGGGGGTCATGGTGGAAGGAGATGAGGAAAGGGCCAATCTACTGAATGTCGCCTTCTCAACTGTCTTTACCCAGGAAAATCCCCTGGTGGAAGACACAATGAGGAATAATGTTAATTCTTTTTATAATGTCAACAGTTTAACCCAGGAAGAGGTACGGCGCCGCCTCGCAACCACTAAGATAGATAAATCACCGGGGCCAGATGGCATACACCCCCGGGTTCTGCATGAATTATGTACGGTGATAGACAAACCGTTATTTTTAATATTTGAAGATTCACTGAGGACTGGTTATGTTCCACAGGACTGGCGCATAGCAAATGTGGTACCAATATACAAAAAAGGATCAAATAGCGATCCTGGAAACTACAGACCCGTGAGTCTAACTGCTGTGGTGGGGAAAATATTTGAGGGGTTTATTAGAGAGGCTATCCTGGAGTATCTCACTGTGCACAACCTTATAACCCAGCGTCAGCATGGGTTTATGAGAGATCGGTCCTGTCAGACTAATCTTATTGGTTTCTACGAGGAGGTAAGTTCAAGACTGGATCTGGGGGACGCTGTGGATGTTGTATATCTGGACTTTTCAAAGGCATTTGACACGGTGCCACATAAAAGGTTGGTATATAAAATGAGACTGCTGGGAATAGGAGAAAATCTGTGTATTTGGGTAAGTAATTGGCTTAGTGATAGAAAACAGAGGGTTGTCATTAATGGCACATTCTCAGATTGGGTTGATGTTACCAGTGGAGTGCCACAGGGGTCAGTATTGGGGCCACTTCTTTTTAATATTTTTATTAATGACCTTGTAGTGGGTTTACACAGTCAAGTTTCAATATTTGCAGATGATACTAAGCTGTGTAAAGTAATAAATACTGAGGTCGATAGTTTAGCATTACAGAGGGATTTGTGGAAGCTTGAGGGATGGGCAGAGAAATGGTTGATGAGGTTTAATGTAGATAAATGTAAAGTTATGCACTTGGGCCATGGAAACAAAAAGTATAATTATGTTCTAAATGGTCAATTACTTAGTAAAACTGAAGCTGAAAAGGACTTGGGGGTATTGGTGGACGGTAAACTTAATTTTAGTGACCAGAGCCAGGCGGCTGCTGCTAAAGCAAATAAAATAATGGGATGTATCAAGAGAGGAATAGATTCTCATGATAAAGACATAGTTTTGCCCTTATACAAATCCCTGGTCAGACCACACATGGAATATTGTGTACAGTTTTGGGCACCAGTGTATAAAAAGGATATAGTAGAGCTGGAACGGGTGCAGAGGAGAGCAACCAGGATTATTAGGGGAATGGGGGGATTAGAATACAATGACAGATTACAAAATTTGGGATTATTCAGTTTAGAAAAAAGACGACTGAGGGGAGACCTGATTACAATGTACAAATACCTGAACGGACAGTACAAGGATCTCTCCAAAGATCTTTTTATACCTAGGCCTGTGACCAAGACAAGGGGGCATCCTCTACGCCTAGAGGAGAGGCGATTTTACCATCAACATAGACAAAGGTTCTTTACTGTAAGAGCAGTGAGACTATGGAACTCTCTGCTGCAGGAGGTTGTTATGGCGGACTCTATGTACATGTTCAAGAGAGGCCTGGATGCCTTTCTGGAGAGAAAAAATATCACGGGTTATGGGGATAAAACATTTATTTAATTCTTAAAGGTTAGACTTGATGGACTTGCGTCTCCTTCCAGCCTTATATACTATGATTACAGACGAACGATCTCTCCACTTCATTACAAAGTCATATACACTGTATTGGTCATTCCCATCCTCCCACACTGGCTACAGACAAGGGACAAAGCAGGTCCTCAATGAAACCAGGTTTAGGATGGTTTAACTTACCCAGGTGATTGAGATTTTTTTTTTTGTGACCTGTTGTACTTCACGTTAGTGGTAAATTTTGGTTGATATGTTTTGCATTTATTTATTAAAGGGGTTTTCCCACAAAGACAAGTTAGGCCTGATCCACAAGATAGGGCCTAACTTGCTGATCAGTGGGTGTCTCAGTGCTGAGGGGTCCAAAAGACTCCTCAGACTCATGGAGCAGACGGCCTTGTGTTCTCCTCCATTAATCTCTATGGAGGGGACAGAAATTGCTGTGCACCACACTCACCGATCTGTCAGCTCCATAGAGATTAACCCCATAGCGCAGTAAGACGTACCTGTACGTTTTATTGCGCATGGGGTAGTATGAAGAGGGTTCACGGGCTGAGCCCTCTTCATACACGCCGGGTGCTTGCTTCACAATGAAGCACCGATTGCGGGTGTTAACCCTTTCATCGCCGCCGGCAAAGCCGCCATCTTGGCTCCGATCGCCGCTCCCCGTGACGTCATCGGGGAGTGGCGATCCGTTGCCATGACGGCCTCGGATCACACAATGATCCGAGGCTATCATGTTTTAGGCCCTCTATTACAATGTGCGATCTGCACATTGAAATAGATGGTGTGCAAAATCCCCATATACTGCCATACTGTAGTATGGCAGTATATGGTAAGATCAATCAGACAACCTAGGATTTAAGTACCCTAGGGAGTCTGAAAAATTGTAAAAAATTTTAATTAAAAAAAAACCTAAAAATTCAAATCACCCTCCTTTCCCTAGAACTGATATAAATATAAATAAACAGTAAAAATCATAAACACATTAGGTATCGCCGCGTCCGATAATGCCCGATCTATCAAAATATAAGAATGTTTTTTTACTGCGTTTAACCCCGTAACGGAAAATAGTGCCCAAAGTCACAAATGGCATTTTTTTGCCATTTTGAAAACTATAAACAATTCAATAAAAAGTGATCAAAAGGTTGTACAATTCTAAAAATAAAAGCATTGAAAACGTCTTCAAAAGTCGCAAAAAATGACACCACCCACAGCTGCATACACCAAAGTATGAAAAAGTTATTAGCGCAAGAAGACGGCAAAATGAAGAATTTTTTTTTTGTACAGGAGGTTTTAATTTTTGTAAATGTATGAAAACATTATAAAACCTATACAAATTTGGTATCCATGTGATCGTATTGACCCAATGAATAAATTAGACATGTCATTTGGAGCGCACAGTGAAAGACGTAAAATCCACGCCCACAAGAAAACGGCGCAAATGTGTTTTTTCACCATTTTCACTGCATTCAGAATTTTTTTCCCGCTTCCCAGTATATGGCATAGACAATTAAATGCCATCACTATGAAGTGCAATTTGTTACGCAGAAAACAAGCCATCACACAGCTCTCTACATAGAAAAATAAAAAAGTTATAGATTTTTGAAGGTGGGGTGTGAAAAATAAAGACGCAAAAACGAAAAAGGGCCTGGTCCTTAAGGGGTTAATGGAGCAGAACGGTCATGCACGGCTGTATGCTCCATTAGTCTGATGGAGCGACAAGGGGTTACATACAAATGTAATTGGATGTAATGGTACGTCCTTGCAGGAAGATACTTCCCACACCGGGACGTTCTATTACGTTCCGCTCCGAACAGAGCCTGCACCAGAAGCAACGGCGTCAGCTGTATATTACAGCTGATACCATGCTCTAATAAATCGCACAGCACAGGGGGGTCGGATCCTACTGGTAAGCACTGGGGAATGGGGTTCCGATCCACAAGTCGCATATACACCGAGGTCATGCAAGGCTGTGGCGGAGAGGAGTTGTGCCAATTACTATTTCAAAGATTTTTTTTTTTTTTTTTAAAGTGTAAAATTTGCTAATTTTGGAGCTGGCCCTTTTCCCATCCCTGTTATTATGAGAATATTGAATTTTTGGGAACAGTATGGCCATATAATTATATAATGTAAATTAAACAAAAAAAAGAAAACACAAACCAGAAGATGTGGGCTTTATTTCTTTTGTATTTTTATTTGCTACTACCCTAATAGTCCCCACTAGTGACACTACTGGAAATGAGAACATTGGCCCAGGCTCAGTGCGTCTAAATATTAGGTAATGAAAGCACAAAACCACACACAAAAAGGTGGCATTGTATCCCTGAGGAATCTCACTTTATTGTTTAGAACAGGACTGAACAATCACGGTGTCATTTACAAGTGCTGCTCAACAATTCGAGTGTTCAGTAAAAAGTCCCCAAATCTAGCACAAAAAAAAAAAATCGCAAACGGGGAAAAAGGTACAAAAAGTTTTTTTCTTTTATTTGTTTACACGTCTCCAAGGTCTGAAAAACACCATGTACACCTCACTGCTAGAGAGAAAAAAAAGCAATGGAAATGGAAAAAAAAAAAAAACAAGATGAAAACAAAAAAAGAAAACCACCACACCTTTATGGTGCCTGGAGTCAGAAGAGAGGGCAGTGAGGAGAATGGCGACTCCTGACACTTTAAACAAAAGAACATCGCAAATAAAAAAAAATGTTACATTTTACAAGAAATCCTAGGAGAGCAGCACGAGAAATAGGAAAACGGCAAGCGATAAGAGGCAGCAAGGGGATTGGTCAAGTGCACGTAGGGATACAGGCAAACCACCCAGCTCCGGAGACCGGCAGTGTCACTTTAACCACTTAACTGCCGCAGAGCATCACAAAGTCCATGAAATAATGGAAGGGTCTGTAGATACAATGAGAATGTCTTTGTAGGAACAATAAGTGGAGTATTTTTTATGTTGTGAAAATTCACAAAGGATTTCATTTTTGTGACCAGCCCAGTTAGGAGGACATGATAAAATAATGCCATATTGGTCCATTTAACCATCACATAGCATCCCAGTAGTCTGTAGCAGCAGAAGCACAGGTGACACACCTCAGACTCAGGGCAAGTGAAGGGAGAAATTTTGAATTCTGGGAACAGGACAAAATAAGGAGGAATGAGTAGAAAGATGGGACATTAGAAAAGGGAGGGGAAATGTGAGTTGGGAAAAGGAAGGGGTCTTGCTAGTGTTACTTCCTCCTCTTCTTTGATGGGGTAGGTGCATGTCCGTGACCCTTTCTCTTCTTAGAGTTACTTTGTTCCTCCTCTTCTTCATAACGACTTTCACGGTCAGCTGTTAGGATTAGAAAACAAAGAAGTTAACATACATCAGGCCAGTTCACATCTTGGTACTCTCCATCGAATTTACTGAGCCAAAACCAGATATGGAGAGGACAGAGGTAAACTCACAGTTTGCACCTCTTCTGTGTGTTCCACTACTCCTGATATTGGCAAATAACAGATAATAAAAATTTGATCTTGCCCCAAACAAGTCAACATAGCAGAAAATTGCATGTCATCACCTGTACTTGTCACTGTACAGATGCGTGAATGGCTTTTAAAGCACATTGACTACCTAAAACTGCAATATCTCATACACATTCTTGCTTGATGTTTTAGATTTATTGTTAAAGGTGTATTCAAGATTATTAAAGGTTGATATAATGTATACTGTGTGACTCTGAATATGCTTATATACAACTAGAAACCCCCTCTGAAGAATACAGACAATAGAAAATATATGAAAAAAATCAATTATACATATTTACTCCATTTTCCTGGAATTATTTCTCTGGTCAACCAGGGAGACTTTGAAGGGGCAACAGTTGATAAAGTTCCTATTTTATTACTGAAGGAATCAATGGCTTATCATGCACCAATACGCTTGTATAAAGCAAAATATACTTTCTACACAATTTAATGCTGCTATATCAACACAACTCAAGTAGACTAGCTTGAAGAAGATTGTAACTTACACAATGGCAATGTTACTGAAGCCGCATTGATTCGGGGAAGATTGACCACCACTGGACACAAAAGCCAGTGCAACATACAAATTTCATGACAGAGGTATGTTGAGCTACGCTGTAGAGTGTCTGATTTGGCTAGAGATCATTAATATATAATAAAATATAAAAATGCAAGTCAAAGCCCCCCATTAAAATAAAAAAACACCACCTTTCCTAGCTTCTTCTTCTAGCTCATCCCAGTCTTTGCCGCTCTCTTCATCACTGCCTAGAGAGTCTTCACTGTAGACTGCAAATAGAAATAGAAGTTTGTAAATAGTTCAGTCACTTGCTATACATTTTTATTAGTCCATTAGTGCTCACAACAATTTCTACTAGACTACTTAGGCTGCCATCACAGGGAGAGCATCATTAATCCAAACATTTACCCGATTCTTCTGTTTCATCTGAATAATCCTCATCACTGTCTTCCTCCTCCTCCTCATATTCATCCTCAGAGGGGTTAAATGTCTCATCTTCTACTTCAGACTCTGAACCACCAGCTTCTGCATCACTGCCCTAAAGGTGAAAATTCAATGTAGAGCAATTGGAGGGGTGGGGGGACTGGTTGCATATCAGAGACTTAAAACAGGGTTTTTTTGTTTTGTTTTTTTTGCACAATGCTGGATCTCTTCTATTTAGAACATACTGATCTTTTATTTTCCAAGAATGTTTGCTGTGTTGAATTCTTTTATATGATAGTCAAAGTTCTGAACTTCAATCAGCTTGTGTCAGGCTTGTTTTGGTCACCCAGTCTATTGACCGCTAAAAGGTGTATTGGATTTAAGCTACAATTACATTTTTCTCTCACCTCTCCTTCAGGCTCCAGGAAAGACCAGCCACCCTGTTCAAAGAAACCTTCAGGGTCATCCACAATGGTTTTCATAATTTTTGTCCAGTTCAGGGACTGCACTCCCTCTGTGTATTTAAGATCACATGAGCTAGAGGAGACAATATGAGAGCACATTATAGCAACTCATTTTCACTGGTAGCGCAGGTCACAAAAAGTCAACTATAGGTGCCCGTAAATCCATAAATACTTACTTTAGCCATTCTTTAATAGGATCAAGAGATGCCACAGGAATGGCATTGATCATAGTGACCTTCTTATTATAGTCCTTGTAAACGATGACCATATCAAAGTTCTTAAGGTGAAACTGGACTCTCTCAAAGTGTACAAGCTCAACCTCGTCTAATGTTACAACAAATGGTGGCTGTGAAATAAACCAAACATTAATAAAAAAACAAATAGGGCCATTTGAATGCCAATGCGTCTTATAACATTGTGTTAATACTCACCCATTCTGTTGTGTTTACAAGAGCACTGCTAGTTGGTTGCAAGAGACATGTACTTCTGTATGGGGCTCCATTGAACCTGGAACATAGACATGAAATTTATAGAAATCTGACAATTTTTGTCAATGGGCTACTGCAGAGATAGATTCTTACCCCAGGTCTCTGAATGGAACCTCAAATTCCAGATCCTCCTTTGTTAAAGATTCAACCTTTTCAATGAAGTTTTTGAAGGCAGTTTTCAGTTTGTGCCTCATTTCTCTCTCCAACTACATCATGAAAGACAAAATGAGGTTTATGTTCTGGATAAAATTTACACATTTAAAAAGAAATTTCAGTACAGCCATAGCAAATGACAACTTATCTACATAGGCAAGATAACATTGTCAAGAGAGACTGTGCATATTGAACGCTGGAGCAAGAATTAAAGAATAACTGTAAAGGCTCTTGGAATGTAAAACAACTTTGCCAATTATCTTTATTACCTATATGCAGGAGATTATTTGCTATAGCCCTCACATTAACTCATTGCTGCTAAGGCTGCCTCCTCTCCATTTGCTGACAAGCACTATGAATCCGTATGTTGTTTACACTTTGTTTCTGGTCGGTTTCCTAGGAGGGGAAGAGCTGCTGCTTCCAGCTCACAGTGCAAGAGGTCATGCGTCAGTGAATGTAGCAGAGCTGGAAGCGTACAGAACTGTATGCAGATGTCTCCTGTACAGAATAGTGAGGTCCAAGATCTCCCTGCTCGCTCCCCTCCATCCAAGTTCATCTGTCTCTGCTCTTCTCTTTGTTACCTTGTTATTGGCAGTATCAGCTATGTCCAGATAAGCTATTAACCCTTAGTGCTCACACAGCACAGGCTATAGACTGCATGTAACTGGGGTACTAATGATTTCTACCACTTATTACATGTCCCCTGCCCCTCCATGTGATGGAAGCTGCCAGGCTAGTCACCATACACATCCTGTACGTGCTGGACATGTGCTCTGTGAATGTACCCTGCTCCTCCATGTGAGGGAAGCTGCCAGGATGTCACCATATACATCCCGTATAATTTTTGGCAAACACTTTCGTAACAGAAAATGCCATAACTTTGGAAAGAAAAGGACGAGCAGCACGAAGTAGGCGTTGTTCTGTTTAGTCTCAAAGGGGGAATCACATTAATAATTTGGTAAAATCTCTATAGCTTTACAGTTACGCTTTAAGAGATTGGATACTGTTGAAAATCAGCATTACAAGCCTTACAATAATTTCCTCTTAAACTGTAGAAACATTTTTTGTCAAATAAAAGTCAACAAATTTTTCATCCATTTAAGTGGAACAAAGTGGAATAATTTTGTTAGCATTCAAAGACTGCAGGAAACAAACTATGGTGGAAGCAAATCACAATAGCATTTGCTATGTAGAAGAGAAGTTATGGCACATGTATAAGCATGGAACTACCAACCTGTTCTGCATACAGGTCATCACGGTCATGCATGTGCTGGTGCTTTCCAAGATCTGTTGTGATTTCGCCAACTTCTGTATAGAACTGGACATCTGTGTGTCTCTTTTTGCCAAACATTATGGCATTCTGCACAAACAAAAGGAAGCATATGTTTAAAATGGGATAGATATAAATATTAATAAATATTATTGTAGTTTTTTTTTCTCTCTCTGCCGGTCTATACCTTAAGGTGGAAATGAAGCACAATGATCATCTCTCCATCACAAGGCTGAAAGATGGCATGTTTAATGTTGTTATACAAAATATCCACTTTATCTCCTCTTACCGATGTGAAACGGAAACCTAAATAGTGAACAGAATAAAAAAAAAAAAAAAAAAAAAAGTGTAATAAAAATGAATGTATTATCTACCAGTAGATGTTTATGTCTCATATGACGATTCGTAATTGAATTACCACAATATATATATATATATATATATATATATATATACACACACACATATATTTATATACACATACATACATACATACACATATATATACATATATATATATATATATATACACACTAAAGAGGTTCTTTGGGTTTGTTCTTAAGTTGAATTTGTATATACCGTATTTTTTGCCCTATAGGGCGCACCGGACTATAAGGCGCATTAGTCCGATGCGCCTTATATATGTAATAATTACATATATAAGGCGCATCGGACTAGAAGGTGCGGGGTCCGGGGGCGTGGCGGAGACCCGACGGGACGCGGCGACGCGACGCGGAACGCGGGGAAGGTGAGCGGGGAAGGTGAGGGGGAGGTGGAGGAGGGCAGCGGACCATACTTACATAGGTCCCCGCTACCGGAGACAGCAGATCTCCAGCGGGAACTGCAGACCACGCGGCAGAAGTTGTTCGTGCCGCGTGGTCTGCAGTTCCCGCTGGAGATCTGCTGTCTCCGGTCTCCGGTAGCGGGGACCTATGTAAGTATGGTCCGCTGCCCAGCGCCATACATAGGGCGCACCGGACTATAAGGCGCACTTTGGATTTCCACGGAAATCCAATGCTTTTAAGTGCGCCTTATAGTCCGGAAAATACGGTAAGCCGACCCAAGTATAAGCCGAGGCCCCTAATTTTACCACAAAAACCTGGTAAAACCTATATACTTTTTACTCGAGTATAAGCCGAGTTTGGGGTTTCAGCACATTTTTTTGTGCTGAAAAACTAGGCTTATACTCCAGTATATAAGGTATTTTATAATTAAAGCTGCAGACAAAAGTTTTATGTCCCAGTGACAATTATATTTTCAAAGTGTTGTGCTGTCATAAGAACAAGGATTATTAATAAATCTTTATTGCAGACACCTTACAGCTGATCATTGGAGCCTGGGACTATAGTAAAGCATCCAGAGAGCTACACCAGAGGTCACAGTGGGCATGGAGGTCTGTCTGTAACTCAAGTGCTCTTAAGACGGGGGACAGCATGTACTTAATTAACTCCTTAACGACTTGGCCATTTTGCACCTTCCTGACATAGACCATTTTTAAATGCAAAAAAATTATACTTTTGGAGGGACCTGCTGGGTCCACTAAAGGACCAAATAATCGTAACACCCCATAATTTATCTCATTATTGAAACTACACCTCTCACTGTATATTATAAAATCAACCTTTGTAAAAAAAAATACCAAAATCTTCACAAAGTTCGAGGGGGTCTCGGTGAAGGGACCCCCACAGATCACTAGAACGGGGGTTTGATGATCTCTGGGGGATCTGTGGGGGCAATCCTCAAATGTATTTTACCGTGTTACAGTCGGGTCCTGCTCAGAGGCACTCAGCAGAACCCCAAGGCTGTCAATCCATGGAAGCCCCTTACATGTCACAGTTATGCTGCCCCTGCAGTACTATTATGTCCTTTGTCAGAAAGGGGTTAAATGGGTTAATGGCACTAATTTGAATTCAGGATTACAAGTGTTTAAGGAGAGGTTTTGCTTTTTACTATTCACACTTACCATTTACATGGGCCTCAAGAGAACCTTGCATTCGTTTTTGTGCAATATTGGGTCTAATGTACAGGTCTTTCAATTTAGGGTTACTCCGATTCAGATTAATGACAAGAGAATCTTGCTTTACAATGCCCTATAAAATGATTGAAATGCATCAATGAATATTCCTAGAAATCAGGAATCAAAGATAAAGACACAAGCCAGTCTTCTTTCCTCACCTCTTTCTCCTTCTCTTCGGCCTCTCGTGTCTTGTATCTTTTCTGCACCTCTTTAATAATTCGGAAAGCATTCTGCAAGTTTACTGATGGCACAGCAGTCTCTCCTGGAGTCTTCATATTGGAGGCTCGGTACGTTCTAAGTTAAAAACAAGATTTATGAATACAAATTGAAGGGAAAAAAAAATCTCTATGCAAAGGTCTTGACAGACTTATTACTTACATTTCCTTAACAAATGTGGCATCTGGGTTGGGAAAAATGTTGCCTTCATTTCGGCCTAAAGCACTACCAGGGCAGTAGAAATTAATTCGGAGATAAGTGTAGTCTCCTTCAACTGACATACTAATGTTCTGTGCAGAAAAGACAAACAATGTGAAATGATCTTGAATGCCATCAAACAGTACAGATGTGCATGCAAAATGTAGATACAATTGATAACATATTGACTTTTTCATACCTGACAGCTAAGACATAAAGGCAGCAATATGCCTCTATTCGGATTTCACATTTCTATATAGGTGTAGGGCACTAAAGTCAATCTGTCCATTGAACATGCTTTCCTACGTAAAAAGGTACAGCTACAGGTTGGTACTCCTAGTAGAAAAAAAATGGCATAAAAAACGTTTTGTATGGCTTAATAAGAGCACTGACAGAATACTGCAGATGCAGAGTGACGAAGTTGCTGTATTTACATATTGCATATACAATCTATCAGTCCCCTGAGGAAAAAGGCCAGGGCAAGAGGTCTCCCTCGTAAATACACTGGACTCATGAACTTCACAATATTGTATTTGTGCAATGCTCCTATTAAAAAGGCTCCTATTATTCTAAATCAATATTACTAGAAGTACCAACATGCTAGAACCACAAAGGCCAACATGTACAAAAGCTTTAAATATACCTTTTCATCAAATATCTGCTCACGTACCTGTAAATTCTTTATCTTTAGTAACCAAATGATTTGCACTAAAGTGGAACTACTATTATATAATTACAATCTTGTTTGTGGCCAGCTATGATAAGTGAAGAGGCCTCTATTCTGCTACATTGTGCATGGCAAACACAGCTCAACAAGTCTACAGGCCATTTACTTTGGCACAGGGGTCTTCAGAATTTACTAAGCTGTTGATTAAGCAAATGCATTGCCGTACAGTTCACACATCACATGCTTGTTTACCTTAATGGTGGCAATATGGAAGGGAGTAGCAATTCCAAACACAGGCATAATCACAGTCTCGTATTTCTTGTCTATATGAATTTTCATCTCTCGAATTTCTGGTTCTTTTGGCATTTGAGATGCATTTTTGTAGGAAACATTGGATTTCCGAGCCCTGAATAAAGAAATAATTATTGCCAGTAAATAAAACTGTAAAAAAAAAAACTGTAAAAACTGTAACAAAACAAGTTAGGCGCTATCCTCCGTGATGAGACCCCCACAGATCACAAGAGCAGTCCGCAGAATGAGCAAACCAACAGGACGTGCACAACTGAGCTCCATAGAATTGAATGGGGCAACCCGGCCATGCGCATCCTGCTGCTCTGCTCATCTCGAGGAGCGACTAGGGGTCCGTTGGATTCACTGAGACCCACACCAATCAGTAAGTTAAGCCCAAACTTGTTTCGTGGGAAAATCCCTTTAACAGGTCAAGGACTGTCTATAGAAAATGTCTGTCATAAAGAGGTTAGGGCTATATGGAGAAGTAGTCAACCTGTTAGTTTCCGTGGATAAAGACTCATTTCATATAAACAGCAGCTTCACCCGGGCGCACCACCATAATACGGTCAATCCTTACATCATCATGAGGGGTTATTGACTGATTGACATGACAGCTAGGGAGCCTCTGGGAGGCTGCAAATTGACGCTCTTTATCACAGCCTGCTGAAGACAGACTGTAATAAAAGATCTGTATATTCACATTATATACCAATATAGTTGTATATTGCATGAGCTAGTGAAAATGACCTGGTCCTTAAACGGTTATTATCACAGTATCCAAGATTACCTGCACCAGTAAGGCCCAGTTATGTTAGGTCTTCTGTTATTTTAAGCAAACTCAGGGGTGGTCAGATAAGCAGAACATATGCAAGTCTTTCAGTTGTACCTCACCTCTGTATAGATGCTGGAAACAGAATTAATGTGGTGATCATGACCAGGGTTGCATACAAGAATGAAGCGATGCGCCAATTACAAGACACGGACACATATATCCCCTTGAAAGGTAACCCTACACCTAGGTATCAAGATAGACTTCGATCCTTTTTAAGATGGGGAGTGTAACAAAAAGTTATATCAGAAAAGACGGCAACCAAATTGCTCCCTCTGAGTCCAAAATATCCATGTTGGTATTTCCTCCCCAAAGTGCACAAAACGCTTGTTAACCCGCCCGGCCGACCAATTGTGGCAGGGATGGGGTCTTTATTTGAACCCCTGTCACAATACCTGGACTGTCTACTTCGTCCTTTATTGGTTAACATACCCTCGCACCTTAAAGATACAAATGCTTTCTTAAAAGTCCTAGAACATCTACAGTGGCAAGAGACACACTGTTTGACTTCAATAGACTTAGAAAGCCTATATACACGCATCCCACAGGATCTGGAAGTAGAATGCGTTAGAGAAGTGCTGATTAATGCTGGGCAGAGCAATAAATATATTGAATTTGTGTGTGAGGGCCTCAGTTTGGTACAGTCACATAATGCCTTCACGCTCGATGGGAAGTGGTTTGTCCAAAAGACCGGTACAGCAATGGGCACACCGGTGGCTTGTACTTTCGCCAACATTTTTTTGGCGTGTTTTGAAAGCCATTATATTTTTTTCTTGGACAACCCATATGCATCGAATGTGAAGGCATACCATCGCTATGTGGACGATGTCTTCCTGGTTTGGGAAGGATCCCAATCCACCTTTTTGGACAGCACGAACACTATGAACATGCGTTTCACAGCATTTGGCAGTAAAAGCCTAGAGTTTCTAGACGTCCTGGTGTCAGTCAGGGGGAACTCTATCCACCACAGCCTTTCGTAAGCCCACAGCTACCAATTCTATTCTGCATTATAGTAGTTTCCATCCTGAACATACAAAAAGTAACCTTCCCTACTGCCAATTTTTACGGTTGAGAAGGATTAACAGTGATGAAAACAGGTTCCTAGTACAGGCAGAGGAATTGAGAAGTAGGCTGTTGGAACGGGGCTATCTGCTGAGCTTATTGGACTCTGCACAGAGAAAAGCCATGGAAATGTCACGTAAGGAATTACTAGGAAATAAGAGCAAAAGAAAAGGAGGAGACAAGGTTGAGAGTAAAGACACTAGATTTGCTTTTACTTTTGATAACAACCCATGTGAGAATGTGATATGTTCAGAAATTCATAAAAATTTGCAAATCTTAGGACAGGACCCGGATCTAGGGAACATCTCAGCCAACAGACCCCTAGTGACATTTAGGAGAAGTAGGACCATCAGAGATAGATTGGTACACAGCAGGTTCTCACCCATGGGCGCCACTTGGCTCCAGGGATGTGCTCCTGCTGGTAACCACAGGTGTGGCCACTGTAACTATTGTACCTTGAATGGCCAACTGAAGGTCATCAGTTTTGGAGGTATAGAACATGCTGTCAGGTCGTTTATTACATGTCGTTCTGATTTTGTAGTTTACGTGGTGTATTGTCCATGCGGAAGGTTTTATATTGGCAAGACAATCAGAAAAATGTTTACTCGTTTTAGGGAACATTAAAGGTCCATCATAAATGGTAATGGCAGCCCTCGGCTTGTGGAGCATATACAGAAAGAACATGGAGGGGATCCGGGGGTGTTGAAGTTCTCTGGAGTTGAGCGAGTCAATTGCCCCACAGCAGGAGGAGATCGTTCTTTACTTCTCCTCCAGCAAGAAAGCAGGTATATTATAAAATTCAGAGCGTTGGGACCTCTGGGCCTGAATGACCGTAATGAACTTGGGGTGTTTTTGTGAGGACGCTTTACCCTGGTTACTTTGCCCCTTTCCATCTATTTAATCCACTACGTTATTATGTATGTGTATCTGCATGTCCCTTTTTTTTTTTTTTTTTTTTGTCCTCAGCCATTGGCCATATGCTGTGTACCCACTTAAGAGGTCTGTACTATTGAGATTATAATGAAGCCATTAATACATTAATAATATGAATGCCGTAGCAACTTTTGTTGCAGTAGACATAATTAATTTTCTCCTCTGTCCAGGTCAGTACTCATACATGTTCCATGTGAGGTCTATATTTATGACTGTGTGCATGCATCATAAGTTCTTTAACCTATAGCAGTGATGGCGAACCTTTAAGAGACCGAGTGCCCAAACTATAACCAAAATCCACTTATTTACCGCAAAGTGCCAACATTGCATCTTAGGGTGAAGACACACATGGCGTTTTTACTAAGTGTGTTTTCAGATCGTTAAAAACGCATGCGTTTAAAAAAAACGGCTGCGTTTTTTAACGCATGCGTTTTTAACTATCTGAAAACGCACTTAGTAAAAACGGCCCAAAAACGCCATGTGTGTCTTCACCCTTAAGCAGTAACTTATTGCTACATGCTCTTCAGCATCTATCAATCATATCGGCCCCTTGAGGCCATTTTAAAATAGCGCTGATTGCAGCATCTCTTAAATTGCCTGGGTCTGCAGGAAGAT
This sequence comes from Engystomops pustulosus, assembly GCF_040894005.1. Classification (NCBI taxonomy): domain Eukaryota; kingdom Metazoa; phylum Chordata; class Amphibia; order Anura; family Leptodactylidae; genus Engystomops; species Engystomops pustulosus. The sequence goes on from NC_092411.1 coordinate 99,976,116, forward strand.
TTGGTGAATTTGTCCCTGTTTAGTGAGCTCTGTCTTGGGGTCATTGGCCTGAGTGCCCACAGAAAGGGCTCTGAGTGCCACCTCTGGCACCCGTGCCATAGGTTCGCCACCACTGACCTATAGTATAAGGTGGTCCATCCTTTTGTTTGTTTTTAATGTCAAGGTGGTACCTCATGTCCATATGAACAACTAGGCAAGGTTGCTGGGACCTGTGGTCTTCCCACTTTTGATTTTAATTACTTACCTGTTTGCATGTGATTGTGTTTATCTTTTCTCACTTTGTATCATCATAGCTTGCATCTATTGTTATGATGCTGATATATTGCAAAACAGAGTATACATTGTATTCAGTCTTGGTGGCTCCGCCCACTGGTGGTCACATGAGTGCATATATGTGATGTCATCAGTGGGCGCCGCCATTGGCTTGAGAAAGCGCCACTGAGTGCGAAACGGCCCCGTTACCAAGGCTTGCTTCTCCCTGCATGTGATTTTATGCTTCTTCACCTGAATAAAGGACATTGCACTTTTCTAACAAGTGGGTGAATGCCATTACTTTCTTCTACATGTTGCTTATAGAATTGGCAGTCTCCGTAAGAATAACTCTTACTTCCCGACCCTAGTCAACAGCCTCTCACTCAGCCAAACCTGTTCCCTACAATGTACTTTAGAGACCCAAATAGGTCAAAACAAACAGTGCCATATACGGTTGGGAATCTGTTCCTTCTGGAATAGATATACTGGTTTGGTTTTAATCCCACTTCATGTCATTAGGCTTCCTGAATATCATGCTTGATGTCCAGGGAGCTGCATTACAAGGTAGCATAAATAGGCGCGGTTTTCTTTATCCTACCCGGGAAAATTATATGCATATTTTCCTAATTGCTGGAAAGACATTCACCCATTCTGTGTGTACAACCTAGCAAGGTTTTGGCTCAGAATAATTGAAAGAAAAACTGAAGACCTAATACAAATGTGAACTGGACCTTAAATTGTTAAAGATTAGGAACTCACTTCTGTGCCTGTTGTTCACCCTTTTGTTCCGTTAATCGCCGCCGTGCTTCCTCATTCAACTGTGTAGCAAGCTCTTTCTGATGAGTACGGCGCTTCTCTTCTGCCGTCATCTCATTCTATGGATGAAATTTCCAGAATCAAGAAAATACAGAATACTAAACACACACCAAAAAGAAAAATAAATAATATAACAGAAGAATTCTCCATATATTTCCCTCCTTAGATAATTTTATGCCTAACTTGAACATACCCTGGTTCTTTCTGTAAGTAGTGCTGCTGCTCGAGATCCCCGGCCAAGAAGGTCCTCAGCTTCATCTTTTTCTTCCTCCTCCTCCTCTTCATCTTCATTCTGACAAGACAGAATAGTCATTATATGGTACTGTGATTTGTAAAAATTCAAGTGTAATTTCAAGTAACAATATTTTAAGCTTTGAAGAGACATGTTTGATGAGAAAATTGATAAATTCATAATTTACCTTTAAAAAGATTCCCACATTCTTTACTTTCTTCTTAACACTGGTAAGAATAGTTGCTGGACCCTCCTAACAAAAAAAAAAAAAATCAAATGCTATTTTAGTTTTCATTTATTTCCACCAAAAACTCACAGAAATTTAAAAAATGCCTATTTAACAAAGTTCCCAAACTTTGGATATTTACCTCGTTAACCAGCACAGTATCTCCAACAAACAAGGCATACGTCTTTTCTTCTGGTTTCTTTCCTTCTTTGTTGGTAAGGTCTGCCAGGCCCAAGTGAACACTAAATACCATGCCTGAAAAGGAAGCAAACAAAGAACGATTTGGAGCAGCACTGTGGTATATTAAAAAAAAAAAAAAAAAAAAAAAACACACAAACTGGCACGTGCTAATGGTCAGACTTTACAAGCAGCAATCTTCAAAAAAATGGCAATGAAGCAGAACTCCATTGTAGAAGAAGACTTGATAATTCCTTCATGGAAAAGGCAAAACGTTGCTTGATGATTATGGTGGAATAAAGAATAAGGCTGCATTCAGACGCCCGTTGCCCGCCGTACCATAACACGGCAGGCACACGTCGGCGCACAGGGAGAGGAGGTGGAGGTGAGCGCTGCTCTCCATAGGGATATATGGTGCACGGCGCCGAATGCCGTGAAAAGATAGGACATGTCCTATCTTTTCACAGGGCACGGAGCCGTGCGGTGCCGCACCGCTCACGTAAGGCGCTGTGCGCCATTGCCTTCTTTGGGGGACGTATATCGGACGTATATATCTCCCCTATACGTCCGTCTGAATGTAGCCTTACACTTTTTCTACAACGGAGTGCTTCCTAAAAAGCCATGCCCAAAAAGGAATTAAGTCAGGAATAAAAAGAAAAATATATCTTGAGGTACAATAAGCATTTACTTAGAGAAAAACAATACACTGGATTCTTACCTTTCTTAAGTTTGTATTGATTTTTGCTGTTTATTACAAGAGATCCTTCCCGAAACTCTATTCCCATTGCAAAGCTGTACAGACAAAAATAAATAAAAAATTTCTAAAAAATGACTGTTCCCAAGGTGTGGGTTATCTGGTGCATTACTATATACACTGACATAAGTACTGCACATACCCCAAGTTCTTTGTGATCTTACTCATCAGATCAGGCTTCTGCTTCTTCACTTGATCCATAGTTGCTTGATAAATATCACTTATTTTTGCACCTGGAATTAATGCAAACAAATGTAAAAATCACCAATAATGATTCTCCTGATGCATACACACAACATATCCATATGGCCCCTTTTCTCCACCTATTACAAAGGGAACCCTATAGGCAACATATTGCAGCAGAGGAGAAAAATGCTCAGGAGTCACTTTATTCCAATTCAGTCTAATTAAGCTTCTTTCAATGATGAATGCAAAGGAGATAGCCCACTGGCTTCAGGAATATGCATAAATATAAAGAAAAATGCTTTCCTGCAGCCAAAATCTGATATGATCAAAAATAGATTTTCTCTAAACGCATAGGGTATGCTGTGAACAATTTTAGGATTTGTAACCAATGAAGAGGGTTGGATGCTAAATTATATTTATTGGACAATTAACATCTATGGACTTTAGAGTTTCAACAGAGATGGCCATTAGGTTTGTCGTGAAAAGCCATCTATCTTAACTGACTATGGCACCAAAATGTATGTAAAGAGTATTTTGCCCTGTAATCTGAGAAGTTTTTATCATATACTTGCTAAGCTACTGCTGTAAATTTACTGAGGGCCTTCACCTATAGGAGCGAACTAGCTGTAACCAGAGGGGAGCGATTAGACCCAAAGGCCTGTGAAGCCATATCTCATCTGCCCATAAGGCAATCAACCAGCACGCAGAAATATGGTTCATTTAGCACGTACCATGCTTCAACTCTTTGCACATTTCCTCCTGCAACTGTAGCAAAAAATTGTAATTTTCCTGCATTTCTTGTGTGGGATCCACCATGAGCGTGCGCACCAGATTGGAGCAATAAGATTTATAGCGAACACCCATGGCACATGTGATGGCCCCGAAGTGCATGTGATTTTTATCACTGTGAGAAATAAGAAATACACATGAGATTTACCTGCAGCTCCAGGACAATTACTCATTTTAGTATATAAAGATTACAAACCCACCTGACCACACTGAATTTTAGATTGTAGGTGCCTCCACTCTGGATTATTGGAGGGTAACACATTTCAATGGTGGATGGATCCGTCCCACTCAAATATTTTTTATCTTCTATGGCTTTCTCCACAGACTCTGCTAGCTTGCTGTGCCGTACTTTCTATAAGGGGAGCAGAATTATTTGTACATCTCTTTCAGTAGTGACAAGGATTCACATTTCTTCTGAAATATTTCCTTACCTCATCTGCGTCCACAATTTCCATGACTCGCTCTTTAAAGAACTTATTGAAGACATCAGAGGTTATTAGAGCTGCCTTTTTCATCAGGTTTAGTTCCCCATCCTCTTTTACAGCAATTGTGTAAGCCACTGCTGCACTAATATCCACCTGTAGAACAAAAGACTATGAGACACCAGCTAATATCTTATGTACCATTCAGTGTTTGCTTATTTCAAGGCCAATTCACAAAATCTTCCATTTTACCACAGAATTAGAATTTTATAGTATGAAGTATGAGTTCATCCAGAGTTGCCTTGTGCTGGACCACAAGCAGCTTAAGTGAACCCAACCATCCCATAGAAAGGAGTACAACATGCTGTAATGATAGAACCAGACCTCTATAGAAAACACCATTATTGAATTCAATTCTTACAACAGATTAAAGGGAACCTGTCACCAGGAGACCCATTTTTTGCACTCCCCCTTATTGTACCTTTCACTTCCAGGTGCGCTGTTACTAGGCACTTGTCCCCGGAGAGTGGCTATAGAGGAGCAGTTTCCCTCCACCCTTAGCGACGCCCCCTACTCCTCTATAGCCACTCCCAAGTGATGGGAATTATTCATATATTTGAAAAGGACACAAAAACTTTTTGGCAGTGTACGTACTATGCTCTGTGGGGACTGGGTCTTCTGGTGACAGCTTTAACGTAACAGCTTAGCTATGCAGCTTCCCTAGGTAAGCATGTTAGGAAAATTGTTGCCTAGACCTCAGGGAGTGGAGCTCGCGTCTATGGCCACGAGGGTATAAATAGGAGTTACGTGAACACTCTTGTGAAACAGAGCAGAATTTGTCACCATGACCTATTGATGGCCTGGGTGCCCACGAAGAGGGCTCAGAGTGCCACCACTGGCACCAATGCCATAGGTTCGCCATCACTGCACAAGAGCCTGCACTGCATCCCTGGTACAATCCAGACTGTAGATTTCCTTTAAGGAGTTTTCACATGTAAATGAAATATTCAACAACAGCAAAAAGTTTAAGTGAACAAAGGGATTTTCAACATAAACAAGTTATAACAAACCTTGTCAAGGCCTTCTTTGTTCAGGCAGTCATACCAGCTTTTCATGAAATCTCCTGGGAACTTGTCCTTGCTAAAAACACCAATACGTTTCCCCTTCTTGCTTCCTCGAATGGCCTCAAGCATCTTGTCGAAGTTTGCCTTGTTGCCATCATTTTGCTATAGGACAGACAAGCAATAGTTACAAGACATGTGCATACATTACCTATTCATCTAACTACAGTGGTAAAGATTTGGCAGTGTGGAAATGTATTTTCTACAGCACTAGTAAGGCTCCGTTTACATCTCTAGTTGCGATTTCATTTCAGTGGCTCTTTGTTATGATGGAATTAATGGGGGGAGGCTCTCAAAGCGGTGTACCAAGTTTGCATGTTGTTATCCCAAATCCACAGGATAGGGGGATAACAATCTGACTGGCAAGGAACTACCAACAATACAGGGAATAGGGGGTCCTCTTCTCACTAATGGGTGGAGGTTTTACGAAGCTGCTATTGAAGGTGAAACACTTGACATGCACTTGATGTTTTTATGAAAAAAGGCCAATTTTATCTAAATGTTGTGTAAGTAGAACAATAAGAAGTGTTTATTGGACTATACCATGTGCATATATTTCCAACAGAGATGTCGGGATATGGGCTAAGGAAGAAAAAAAAAAACTGCCGCACATTCCCAGATATGCATGGTATTTTATGCCAAGGACGCCCTCCAGAGAGGAAATGTGGAAAATCCCTTAAAATAAGGTAATATGATGACTGTATTTCCCTGACTAAACACAAAGTTTGCGGTTATGTTCAGAATAGTCATGTGTGATGCACATACCTTCTCCCGGACTAGCAGTGTGATTGCTGGGGTGCCATTGGCATTCTCATTGCCTTTTGTGTTTGCAATCTGTTTAAGAAACTCCACTTTTTTCTTGCTGGCCATAAAGATAATTTTCTCCTCACAGAAAATCATTATTGTATCAGTTAACTCATAACCGAAAAGCCAAGTCTAACACAAATAGACAAAAAAAAAAAAAAACAGAGAACATTAGATGAGCAAAAACAGAAGGATCAGCAATTGTGGCATACAGAAATGTGGGATTTTGTAAGAAGCTCTTCACTGGCTGTAGCCCATAGTGTCATCTCACCTGTAGGGCAGTGGACTTGGCGTACACTATCTCCTCATCCACCCCTACCGATACCACAATGGCATCTACATTGGAAAAGTCATCTTCACCTTTCTGAAAAATAAAAATCAGCAATTACTACTAGATCCTATTACCCCTACAGACATAAATGTGGACATGTTACCCATGTTTTTGTCATGGCAGCCTCAGAAAGTCATATGCACTCATTGCTGCCTGCACAGAAACCACATGTCCCTGGCTACAGCGTCAGTATTAGCATGGCAAACTCATCACAGGCGATGCCAGACATTGGTGGGCACAATCTTCCCTCACCATACACAGAGAATTAGCCAGTGCAATGAATGGTTACATGTGTAGGTGAGACTTGAACTCATGGCCTCAGCGTTACAGGGACACAATGCTAACCACTCAGCCACAGTGCTGGCCAGAAACCCCCTATTGTCTCAGGTGACCTGAGGAGACAGCAGGAACAAAGTATTGAGGTTGTTTACACTCCTCACACAATTATGGAGCACCCACCATTAGGCTGATTAAACCAATCTGAAAACACCTGCATGTGACATATCCATGTGATGAGCATGTACAAGGCACACATCACACACATGTATATGTACACATACCAGTGGGGTACGAAGCACACATATCATGCCTATGTATGTCTACACAGATCCCCGTGGTGTGTGATATAACATACACATCCCAGTAGTGTAGGAGATATATATCATATATACACTGATCCCCGTGGTGTGTGATATATCATACACGTGTATATATACATATCCCAGTAGTGTAGGAGATATATATGATATATACACTGATCCCCGTGGTGTGTGATATATCATACACGTGTATATATACATATCCCAGTAGTGTAGGAGATATATATGATATATACACTGATCCCCGTGGTGTGTGATATATCATACACGTGTATATATACATATCCCAGTAGTGTAGGAGATATATATCATACACGTGTATATATACATATGCCAGTGGTGTAAGAGATATATACCATACACGTGTATATATACATATACGTATAGACCTCCATACACACTGAGGACTCTCTGCGGCTACATAATGGGCCGCTGGCGGCAGCACGTGACCCGGCCGGATGACGGCTCTGCCGGGGCACAGGACGCGTGTTTCCCGGGTCTGTGATGGACGATGTGAATAGGGAGCAGGAAGCAATGAGGGAGACATACACACAACCCGGGATGCATCACCTTCCAGTTGCTGTACAGACGCTTAATACGCCGGTAATAGGCCTCTTTATCCAGGTTCACCGCCATCCTGTCCACTGGCTCCCTCCCGGAGCAGGCCGGGCTTGCCGCCTGTCTTTCCTACTCTACTGGCCGGCTCAGCTGCCAGTCAGCCGGGGAGCTTTCCGGGAAACACCGCGGGCTGGATGATGGCCTGCACGGGCTTCAAGCAGCAACGCACAAGCGATGGCACGTAGAGCGGGAAATCCCGGCCTGCTACACAGAACCGGGGGGTGGAGAGAAAGGACCGCGAAAGGCGGAGAGCAGCGCCCACAGCGCCCCCTGCCGCCGGATATCAGCGCATCTGTTGTCTTGTTGGTGAATGGTGGCGAGGTTTACATGGCACCACAGATGGAGCTCTGCATTGTCACTTACACGCCAAGGGCACATATACTGAGAGGCTGCGGGTGCCGAAACTAACCAATCAAGACCATTCTTTCATTTTCCAATGTTCCCCTGATAGATAAGAGGTTTAATCTGATTGGTTGCTATAGGCAAGGGCTTCACTTGTCTTTTTATATAGTTTTTTTTTGTTGTTTTTAAATCAGCCCCAGATACCTTTAAGGGGTTGTCCACTTTTGGCAAATACTGCATATGGTTAACTAGTAAAAGTTATACAATTTTCCAATATACTTTCTGTAAAAATTCCTCACGGTTTTCTAGATCTTTGCTTGCTGTCATTCTATAGAAAGCTTCTATATTTTACTTCCTTGGGTTATGGGATACACATATGGCCAAACCCCCTCTCACTTGCATTTTGGATGCATTTAAAAACATGACAAAAACGTGGAAGTCCACCCTGAGCATACACATGCCCAAAACACTGTGGGTCACATTTATCAAAAGTATATCAAATATTTGCTGAAAGTTGACAACCCCTTTAAGATATGGACCCAATTTACATTTTAGGTCTTATAAATTTTTTCTGCATTTCTGATGCTCCATTACAGGCCCTTTGACCTGCCCTGTATCCCCCCCTTCCACTAGTATTCCCACACAGTATACAATGACTCTTACACTATACTAGTGATAGTAAGTCTAGCTCTTTATTGTGAGCTGGATCATTAGGCTCCACTCACTACAAAGGGACGGCTCCTCAACAATTCCCTATGTAATAACATAGGGAATCGTATTCAGGCAGCCATTTCCACTCCACTTTCAACCCGAAATTTTCAGGTTTGAAGTATGAAAAAGTTTTCGTACATGAGTTTTTTAAAAATCTCTATTAAAACACCTTAAAACCTGTATTGATTTGGTATTCCTGTAATCGCAGCTTTGACAGGTATTTAACTTGGGTTTGTGCTGGGATTATGTCGCGTGTGATCGGATTGTGGCGCAGCTGCGCTGGTTTCCATGCAACAGTAAATGACATCACTATTGTCCATTCCCTCTGCATATCCAGTACAGTTCTGCCTCACACACCTTCATTTTTCTCCTACATGAATTGATCCCTTAGCAAAGATATCTGAGGCTGTTCTGCTCACGGGTCCAACCACCCTTCCTCAGTTGTAAGGTGATCTCCACATTAATTGTTACAGGGGAGGATAACATGGCTGCCAGTACTATAGATGACAAAGTATAACAGAAGACTCAGAAGTCGTAACTGTTTAATCACACTTTATTAGAAGACGCCCAGCCTTCTATATAAAAAACAGAAATACTTTGCTTATGGCGTAACAGGTGATAGAACACTAAACTGCTATAGGTTAGCTTGAATATACTTGGAGCACCTCCGAGAAAATCATCCTAGACCATTTTCCCAAAATAATGTTGACAAGTTCTAAGTTTGTATTCTCTGAAAAGCACTGTTCTCCAGGGAACAGAAATGTATTACTATCCTACCCACAAATATACTGTGAAAGTTCCCCAGAAGTCAAAACATGACCTTCCAGCAGAAGCTACAGAAAGACAAAGGCTTGCAAAGACAAGCTATCACTGGGTACATTACACAAGATAGTGGATGAACATGAAATGGATGACAGTTGATCAAATGGCGTCTGGATGAACAAGATGGTGTCTGGAGAGAAATATGATATCCATCACACACCCTTTTTCTAGCTAAAAATAGTTTACCTAAGGGTGCGTTCACATGTAATGCTAGCAATGCGTTAACAAATGCAGTGCTAGGGAACGAGCCCCGGTTATGTGTGAGCAGTGTTACACCACAGGGACGTGGGAGAAACAGGCCAGGGCCTTCATCAGCACATAAACTCACACCAATCCGATATTTACAAAAGAAGGAAAGATCTCCCAATGGCTGCACATTTCTCAAGAGAGGTCAAAACTATTGAAGATTTGCAGACTGAGGTTCTAATGGGACATTTCAAATACAGAGGGAGAGGAGAGTAGGGGATGCCAGGCTATATATGGATGCCAGGCTATATAGCAGAGATTTGATGCCAGCACCAATAAGGAGGACGCTGGCCCTTTAAATTCCTGAAGAGCCGGGCGTGCGCGCCCTAGCATCGTGAGTGCGCGGCCTCGGCAGGAAGCCGGCATGGGACCCAGATCGGATCGTCGTGGAGTCCGGAGCCAGGTGAGGTGAGTATGGACCTCGGGGAGTGGGGACCGCGGCAGCACAGCGGGACACGGGTGCCCCCGCAATCCGAGACATGGATCGCGGGGTCACCCGTGACAACCCCCAGATGGATCTCACTTGAATCGCAACTTATATACCCAGCATCCTTGCCGAGCCTGTTCCAGATGACAGGTCCCCTGCCCACCTCACTACAAGCCACTTCCCCTTTCTCACTACACTCTTTAAAACTTTGGCGTTCCATTAGATTCCAACAAAAGCTACATTCAAACCCCTCTCCTTTACTACCATTGTTTAATAACCCCACCTTTCCCCCAGGGATGAAACGTGGGGTTTCAGGTGGTCGGAGGCAAAAGGCATATCCCACATTAGACACCTGATGTCTGGGGGCAAAATTCTAACTAGCAATGAAATTGCTACTAAATTTGAAGTCCCCCCTTCCGAACACTTTTGGCTCATTCAATTATTACACTTTGTACGATCCATACCCTGAAGCACTGTCACAGACTCCCGAACAGCATTCAAGAGAATTTGCCTGAATAACCCGTTTGGTCAAGGGACAATTTCCCTCCTATGCTCAATCTTTAATGCCTCTCCCCAAGACATCAAGTCGCGATTTATGGATCAGTGGGAATCAGATTTAGGCTGTGTCCTTGCCGAGATGAGGACATTGTTGCTCCACTGTAGCAAAGGGCAGCCAGCGGGTATAATTGAAAGAGACCTCTCTTAGGTTACTACACAGAGTGATTATTACATTCCCGACGTCTGATCCCCACCTACCCACTACCTGCTTCAGAGGCTGTAATGCCCTGGGTCATATGGCCCACATCTGGTGGCAATGCCCCATAGTGGCTGCTCTGTGGAACAACATTAAGACCCTTTTCCGCTTTGTATGAGGTAATGTAACCAGCAAGGGTCAAAAATAAAGCACATCCATTGACTCAGTTTATTGGCAACTAGAATTTATATAGCAGCAAAATGGAAAACAGAGTAAACCTATTGATGTTGTTCGAAAGGATAGAGGTAACCAGGAAAGACACACTACCTGTACTTGGTACTTGGAACCCATGGATCACTGCAAAGGGTTCACATACCCTTGAGAGGACTCTGATTTTGTCCCCTCAAGGACATTGATAGATTATACATGGCTCATCGATATGTATGCTTGTTACCACTCTCACCTTTAGCGACCACCTATACTGATCTTGTCCTAACTCCATCATCAAGTTAATCCAACCCTTTGCCCTCCCCCTCCCTTTTTCCCCATTCATTTGTTCAGTTTGTTTATTACAGTTGCTGATTATGCATCACTCTGAAACCACTTCTATGAGATACCTCTGTGAGGGGCATATGTTATGCCATGACCTATTGTAAGGCACAGTTATGCTTTTAATTCAATAAAATCTTGTTCAAACTAAAGAGATATGGCAAGCTTGGCAAAATAGAAGGGTGCTAGGTTGAGTTTTCATCTTTTTTTTCGTGTTTGTTTAGTTTTTCTCTCCGAGTTTTCCACGAGGTGGGGGGGGGGGGGGTAGGGAAATGAAATGCTTGATAATTATATATTGATGCATATTGGCTTATTTGTATTCAGAGTTTGGCTAATTTAATATGTATTATTTATTGTATTGCCTATGTATTTTTCTATTGATATTCTGTATTCATATTTTGTATTGAAAATAAAATAGATAAATATTGTTGTAGGAGAGGGCTCTGCATCAGCTGCATCCTAAATAAGGTGCTCCATACCGCTGAGACCCTTAATATGGCCCTTAATATGGTACCAATAACGATGAGCAGGACTGTACCTGTCTTCCAGAGGCTGGTAGTCGGAAAATGCTGTAGTCTCCTGCATGTGGAAGGCTGTAGTCAAACAAAATGAAACCTGGAAGAAATGATTTTGGGGACTGCCATCTTCCTAGGCTCTAATACCAGCATTTAGTGATAAAAAAAACAAACAAAATAAACAAACAGGGGAAACAGCACACTCGAGGACGAAATGCGGAGGATGCAAGCAGCTTGTTGGTCCTAGTCAATGGGGGATATTTATCATATGCTGGCGCTCGTGCGCCAGCGTATGATCGCCCCGCCGCTGCAAATTCGCAGCCCGATACATGAAGAGGCTTCTGCCTCTTGATGTATCGGGCTGCCAGTTGCGCAGCGTTTATCCTACGGCAGGCAGGATAAAGGAATGAAAAGTCGCCGGCAGCAGAGATTGCGCAGGCGCGGGGACAGTAACGCCCCGCGCCCCCCCCCTTCACGCCCCACTGGCGTGAAGGTGGCGGATTGGGGAAAATAATCGCAAAAGCTAGCAATAAGCTAGCATTTGCGATTATTTCAGGGCCTCTGCGCCACTGGCGGTGCGCAGAGGTCCTGATAAATATCCCCCAATATGCGGAAATAAAGGTAGATAGAAACCAGAGCAGAACACAATAGTAAGGTGAAGCTCGACACAGTGGGGCAGATTTATCAAACTTACTGTAAAGTAAGAGAGTGCAGAGTTAGACTAGACTATCTTATAATGAACAAGATTCATGGAAGAGTCTGATTCTGGATGATAAATCTGGCGTAGACTGTTCTAGTCGTACTTTGCACCTCCTTTTAGTTCACATATTTTACGCTAGGGCATGCAGACAAAATCCTATCAAGTAAGCATTATTTTTGGCGCACAGACTGTTGGGTTGTAAGCCGCGCCCCTCTTACAGGTCACACTCCTTTTGCCATACAAGCCATAAAAATGCCTAAAAACTGAATAAGACCCATAATATATATGGTGCAGTTTTTATGTGCAAATTATGACAGAAATCTGTTGTAAACAGATAATAAATCTGCCCCAGGGTATTTAATCACTGATGCAACATTTCAGCTGCCATGCAGTCATTTTTTTTTTCAATAAAAGTTTATTGCACAATATAAACGTTAACATGTACAGTCATACATTGTCTACATTATATTTTGTGCGTCTGTGGATCATCAAAACAGAGCAATATCAGATCAATAAGACTCGAGACATGTGTAGTTACGATGACTGCAAGAAAAGGGTCCACAAGGACAACCAATCTAAACTCTAAGGCCCCTTCCACACTGGCGTTGCATTTCACGTCAGGGTGCAATGCGTGAAAAACTGACGTTTTTGGCTGCGTTTTTGTTCCATTTTTCCTTGGAGTAATTAGCGTTTTTGCGTTTTTCACGCGCGTGTTGTTAGCGTTTTTTTGCGTTTTCAGTCAATGAGATACGCGTGGAACGGTGCGCCCAAAATAGCATGTGAAGAACAATATATATATTGTTCTTCACATGCTATTTTGGGCGCACCGTTCCGCGCGTATCTCCCGACAAGTAAGCAGATGTGCCGAACATCTGTAATCTATTCTGCACTGTGTTCTGCACTGTGTTTTTCTCTTAAATGATCCTGTGTTCACTGTGTTCACTGTTTTTATTCTATTCTTCACTGTTCTTCATTGTGTTTTTTTAATTAAATGATCGTTCTCGAGTAGGGGAAATACTGTTATGCTGGTCACCTAGCAACCCTTACGTTTAAAACGCATTGCACTCGCATTGCACTTGCAATGATTGCGAGTGCAATGCGTTCTTGATGCATCTCCATAGACTTGAATGGGGCGTGAAAAACGCGCGTGACTCGCAAAAGTAGAGCATGCTGCGATTTTGACGCGCGTGGGAACGAACGCAAGCACGCGCGTGAAAACCAACGCTAATGAAGAAAGACCCATTGAATACAATGGGACAGAGTGCAATGCAAGTTCTGCGCGTCAAATGCACGCGCAGAATTCGCGCGTGAAAAACGCCAGTGTGGAAGGGGCCTTACTCTTACTAACACAGGAACTAAGAAAGTAAATAACTTGTCCTAGTTCTAAGTCAGACAAACAATGAAGCATAGACCAAATACACGCAGAAGACACAGAAGGTGTAAGGACACTGGAGGGTATAGGAAGAACAGATAACATCCTAGTGGTCAGAGATAAGAATAGGGAGTGGTCACCTGGAAACAGGAGCCTATCAGAGTCTGCTGGCTATCCAGGCTACAAACTGTTGGGAGCTCGGAAGTCTATCCATGGTGACCAAATTCTAGTATATCTTGAAATCAAGGTCTACCATGTGATCCATGGCTCTCATCTCCTCCATTCGCATTATATGATTAAGGGCTTCCCGCCCACTGGGCCTTACCAAAGATTTCCATAGTCTGTGAATAATCTGACACTGAGAGGCAGTGCCTCAAGAAGCCCTTCTTAATGGAGGGCATGGAGCTGGGTAGCATAGATAGCAAAGCAATCTCCGGCTTCATGGGAATGGAGTCTAACCATAAACTGTTATATAGGGTGAACACAGTGTCCCACAAATCCATCACCCCATGTAGCATGGACCCCACAGCCTCATTGCACCGCCAACACCTTTAAATGGAACTGACCCCCACAGATCTACCTATTAAGGTAGATCTGGTGGTAGGTGGATTTATAGGACGTGATATAGATATAGGTAGATCCGTGGTGGTAGGTTCCCATTAAAAGACCAGTCTACTCAGAGGTTTCACTTTACTTTACAGCAGCCTAAGGCTGCAGTCACAAGTTCCACTAGTGGCGCGTTCATAACGCGACCCTAGTGCATAGGGGGCAGGCCTTGGCCCTATCGCAAATGCGTTTCCCAGGAAACGTACATGCGATCGGGCCAAGGTCCACCCCCTGTGCACTAGCGTCGCGTTATGAACGCGGTCTTATGCCTATGGCAGGAATGGTCTGGACCTGAGTCAACTGGGATCATTTATCAACCGGTCCGCCAGGGAAGATTATCTTTTTACCAATACTAAGCAGAGGAAATAAAATTCTTAAATTAACTCTGGTATAATAATCAGTGAAATTTTTAAAACAAATTATTCTCATGTAGTAGCAATTGTTGAACCATTTACATTTTTTGAAATAGGATCCCGAAGTGGCTACTATTTTAGATCGAGGGTGCAAATTTGCAACTAAAAAGCCAAAACACTTGGTAATATATTGGCACCCAATTAATTATGAGGATGTTGGAGGAGCAAGGAGCACCAAGGATAGCAGTGAGCAGAAGCAAGTTGTAATTTAAAATTTTCCTCCTTGGAACTTAGCTGAGGGATCTGGTAGGGGTTGAGGTAAAGTTTCACATACAGTCATGGCCAAAAGTTTTGAGAAAGACACAAATATTATATTTTCACCTGATCTGTTTCCCTTTGGTTTTTATGTGTGTTTGTCAGATGTTTTTATCACATACAGAAATACAAGTGCAATCATATTATGAGTAACAAAAGCTTTTATTGAGAGTTAGAATGAGTTAATGCAGCAAGTCAGTATTTGTAGTGTTGACCCTTCTTCTTCAGGACCTCTGCAATTCTTCCTGGCAGCTCTGAGTCAACTTCTGGACCAAATCCTGACTGATCGCAGTCCATTCTTGCACAATCAATGCTTGCATTTTGTCACAATTCGTTGGTTTTTGTTTGTCCACCCGTCTCTTGATGATTGACCACAAGTTCTCAATGGGATTAAGATCTGGGGAGTTTCCACGCCATGGACCCAAAATCTCTATGTTTTGTTCCAATCCATTTAGTTATCACCTTTGCTTTATGGCGAGGTGCTCCATCATGCTCGAAAAGGCATTGTTGATCACCAATCTGCACTTGGACGGTTGGGAGAAGTTGCTCTTGGAGGACATTCTTTATTCATGGATATGATTTAAGGCAAGACTGTGAGAGCCGATTCCCTTGGCTGAGAAGCAACCCCACACATGAATGGTTGCAGGATGCTTTACAGTTGGCATGAGACAAGACTGGTGGTATAGCTCCCCTTGTCTTCTCCGAACAAGCTATTTTCCAGATGTTCCAAACAATCGGAAAGGGGATTCATCAGAGAAAATGACTTTACCCCAGTCCTCAGCAGTCCACTCCCTGTACCTTTTGCAGAATAGCAGTTTTTCCCTGATATTTTTTTCTGGAGAGAAGTGGCTTCTTTGCTGCTCTCCTTGACACCAGGCCTTGCTCCAAGAGTCTCTGCCTCACAGTGCGTGCAGATACATTCACACCTGCCTGCTGCCATTCCTGAGCAAGCTCTGCACTGCTGGTAGCCTGATCACGAAGCTGAAACACTTAAGAGATGGTCCTGGGGCTTGCTGGTCCTTCTTGGGCGCTCTGGAGCCTTTTTGGCAACAATGTAACACCTCTCCTTGAAGATGCAATAGATTGTTGACTGCAATCTTTCTAACTGCGATACTTGTTAGGCCAGTTTTGTGCAGTGCAATGATGACTGCACGTGTTTCTTTAGAGATAACCATGGTCAACAGTAGGGAAACAATGATGCCAAGCACCAGCCTCCTTTTAAAGTGCCCAGTTGTGTGATTCTTACTGAATCATGACAGATTGATCTCCAGCCCTGTCCTCATCAACACCCACACCTGTGTTAATGGAGCAATATGTAAAATTCCACCACATTTGGAATCCTTTTTCTAGCGTAACCCTTTCAAGACCAGTTTATTTTTCACTCCTCTCAGATTTGTTAATTTACAAAGCTATATGTTGGCTTGTTTAGTACCTACTACTTTTAATGTAGTAGCACCATTAAATATCCTGTGCGATGTACTGAAAAGCTGGTAATAAAATATTTAAAGGTGGTGGAATCAGCAAAAGACCATATTCTGATGGGCTTTATTCGTACTGCTTTCAATGTGCCGAAGAGATGACAACTCTCCGTAATTCTTTGGATCTGTTACGATCGCAGTGAAACCAAATTCATATAGTTTAGTAAATGTCTCAATACCTTAAAATACATCTAACACTGGGATAAGTTCTAACTTTCGGGAGGAGCGGGAATAATAAATGGAAATGGAAAACAGAAAAGTACTTAAAATTTTGGATCTGCAGAGCGGAATATTCAGGCAGTGTATCATGTTTAGTCGTGTTTTTCTGTTGGATTTCCGAATTATACCTTAGAGCAGTGGTTCTCAACCTTTCTAATGCTGTGACCCCGCAATACAGTTCCTCAAGTTGCGGTGACCCCAAACCATGCGATTTGCAGTAAAAACGAAATAAAATTGCAGCTCCGATGGCTTTAGGTGACCCCCGGTTTTAGTTGTTCGACCCCCGCTGGGGTCGCGACCCACAAGTTGAGAACCACTGCCTTAGAGACATCATCTTTGTTAAATTTTCCTTCCAATGGGATTTGTGATATAGTGTCTTTACTTTGCGTTTTGTACATTACGTTTTTCTAAGGTCTTTGAGGTGCTTTTTTTTTTAAAAAAAAAACAGCGATTGTGTTTTTTTTTTTTTTTTTTAAAGAGATTTGCGTCCCTGATCGAAGCTTGGAAAAGATGTAATCACATGCACAAACAGCAGCCAAATAAGAAAAGAACCTGAACGCCACATGTGTCAGCGAGCTTATTGTTGAGGGTCATACTGTACATGAGGAGGTTTATCTCCCAACTTCATGTGAATGTAGAAATGGTCAAGCATCCAGGTCTTGCTCAACTACTGCTACATCACTAATACGGGGAATACAAAAACCCTGTTATGAACGTTTGCCTAGGTAGGCCTCCGTCTGTGGAGAGATGATAT
This sequence comes from Engystomops pustulosus, assembly GCF_040894005.1. Taxonomy (NCBI): domain Eukaryota; kingdom Metazoa; phylum Chordata; class Amphibia; order Anura; family Leptodactylidae; genus Engystomops; species Engystomops pustulosus. Next base: position 99,993,546 of record NC_092411.1, read on the forward strand.
ATTAAAACACACTTTATTTTATGCAAAACTCAACCCCCACCCCTACAATATAAATATAAAAAATATGACCACATTTTAAGCCAATGGGCTAAAGCGAGACATAATGAAAACCCCATACAGACTAATTTGAGAAAAACACACACATTCTATTAAATCAAGTCATTTATTGATTTCATATGGATGTCTGAGGAGGCAAAGTGAGGGCTGGCTCCTCAAATCTCCTGCACCCTACAAAATTCATTTTCTGCTCCTCAGTGTCAGGTCCCGCATGTACACACAAACAGAAAGTGCCCAATCCCTCCCTCATACACAGTTTGCACAGGTCTAACTCTGCTTTGCAAAGATTTGTTTATGTCCTGTGCAACAGGTTAATGTTATGTTACCGCATCGTCTCCACTTGATCGCATCCCCGTTACAGTGACCTATGGGAGTGATGCACATCAGGGCTGGGTGAATAGTGGACAACCCCAAAATGGGAAAGAGACCTTGTCACCCAGTTCCCAAGTGCTTTATTGCACTTTAAGACTGTTCATTATGATCCAGAACCTGTTCTGCGCTAGTGTGGTGCAAGGCCCCTTCCAGCAATAGTTAATATTAAATTAAAAAAAAATATAGATAATAATTTGTCCTTTGTGATCCAGCGTGAATCCTGCCGCGGAGGATCCTGGGACTAGAAGCTGGAAAGAGTATGGAGTCCTGAAAAGGCAGGGGGGAGAACAAAAAAAAAAAAAAAAAACAGGCTAAGGAAGAGAAAATGGTACAAAGTCTCTAAGGAGGGGTTTTGGCCCTGCATCTCTGAGTTGTTCATGGTTCCCACAATGGAAAGGGTCCTATCAGGGTCTGTCCAAATCATCGTCACTAGAAGAAGAATTTGCTGGCATCATGGGGTCATCAAGCAAAGACAAGTGTTGCTGTGGGGGTTCATAGCCTGGTAAATCATCACCAAATGTAGGTCCTTGAATTCTGCTTGCAGAAGCTGCATGCAGAGAATGGAAACGGGGTAATCCCATTCCTCCAAGTCCAGACTGGTGCAGCATTCCTCCCCCTGTTCCTCCATACATTGCTCGCAGGGGATTAGCAGTGGGCTCTGGCCTAGGGTCCCTAGAAAAGGAATGAGAAGAGTCCCCAGCTGTGTGCATGACAGACGGAATAATGATCTTGGAAGGAGGACGTTTCTTCCTCTTTTTAGCAGATGTGGGAAGGTGTTGAGTGTCAAACGTAGAATCTGGAAGAATAGACTGAAAAGAGACACGGGGCATGAGAATTGGCATTCAAAATTCTTGTTTAAACATAAAAATGTGAAAGAGAACCAGTATTTATTAAATTGTATAAGAAAGAAAAGCCCTAAAAAACAAAACCAAAAATTTAACAGAACAATCATAGTAACCATGACAGTATATGGGGGTGAGGTGGGGTTATTCATTGAGGCTAGCAGACTCAAATTCAGAAAAGCATCCAAGTCTGCCATATAGTGCAATATGGTAGTAGTTCAACTAGTTCCTCCATACGTAAAATAAAGTTGACGTCTTAAATCCATTCTACTATCAGAAGGGGGGGGGGGGGGGCATATTGAGATTGTTCATCCAATACTTGGGAATGGCCGCTAGAAATTGGTGTAGCAAGCCCTTCATGGAAGAGTCTGGGGATCACAGAGAGAGAGAGAGATAGCCCAGGTGCAGATGGGGCACCATATCACCAGCCCAAACCACGTTATATATGTGGAAGAGCACCTCCTCCCCAGTAAGCGGTGATGGTTGGGCATGTCCACCACATAAGTAGCATGGAAGTGTAGCTCGGATAATGGATCCAACAAGCTGCAGGGACCCAATTTGCATTTTTAAAAGAGTTGCAGGATTTGAACTCAGGACCCTTGGCACCAGTGGCAGCAAGGACTCCCTGTCCTTTAGAAGTGTACTTTAGGGGCTTGCAGACTTGCTCATAATAGCAAAGCCTTCTCCCTTCCCTATCACTTCTGAGGCAAATCACAGATGAGGCTTGGTTTTGCCATCACAGTGAGGTATAGCATTTAACCCAATAACATGCATCACAGCAGGCAATACAAGTGGAAGCCAAGAGCCATCCTATTTAACTTCAATGTTTACTAAAGGCTTTAATTTTTGGTTAATGCAGAGCTCCGATTCCCTACAGTCATTTGTATTGTATGAGGTGTTGCAATAGAACTTTGTAACCCAATTCAAGCGCAGCAGGGAGGAGCTTGGCCCAGCTGCATTAATGTTTACACTGAAATGCTTGCAATAATCAAGTGCGTTGCATGTTGGAAATGCAACATACATGCCGCTTGCTCCAGGTGGCAAGCATTTCAGCATATAAACATATGCGATAGGGAGCCACACATGATTTGCGCAATAAGCACAATTCAAACACTCCCTGTGAACCCGGCCTGTGACTAGAAGCACCGCTGGCTTAGGTACCTTACCTTTTTACCATTGTGATGGTGGGATTGATGCATAGTTCCCCCGTGTCCAAGTGCTGTTGAGGAAGATTTTGATTTCTTGCTCTTTTTTTTACGTTTCCTCCGGTCTTCCATATACTGTGTGCGCACAAGAAAATATAAAGTATCCAAGGTGAATCCTTTACCGTATCATTACCATAACAGGTTTTAAAGAGGCTTAAAGCTACATTGATATCATTGGTTTGAGTGTCATTTTTCTAGTAAAAAAATTACTCCAATCATATCAGAACTCCAGGCCCATCTTGTATAACTTCTCATATATAAAGAGAATTGCAAAACTGTTTTGGAACCATTTGGCCTGTCCGTCGTCTTTTACGGTTAAATGCATATATATTACCAAAAAAAGGGTACGTTTCTGACACATGGTTGTAGTTTTCACTAGACACAGGTTAGATTCTTTATAATTTGCATAATACGAATTCTAAAAAGGGTCTTACTGCTAAAAAGCGGGGATCCACAATGTAGTCAGGATGCCTATGAAGCCATTCATGTAACTGACAGCGTTTAGGGGCTTCCTCCCCAAGGAGCACAGTGCCATCCCTCTGATTAACTACTGGAATTCGAGCATCCATGTCTAGATCCATCTGAAAGAAAGAAAAAAAAAGGCAGGTGATTAGACATTTTACAGCTCTCTACAAGTTATTTAACAGTTATACAGAAGTCTGGAGGGTTAATGCAAGTAGCTGGACCAGAACACATCACACAGGCTGATTACCATCTAACAGGACCCAATACAAGCCATAAAGAAAGTGACCACCATTGCTGCAAAGTCATCCTTGCCTTCATTATGAAGGCTTCTTTTAATAGAATGAACAGAGGAAGCAGCAGGCAAATGTCAACCTATTGTAGCCACTGATCTAATCTTGATCCTATTAGTAAGGTACATGATAGACCAACTTAAGCGTTGACAGGAAGGTAGTTTCTCTTCTCATTCCTATGACAGCCTTGACGAAAAACTCATTGGAATTAATGGAAAAACTGACTTCATGTCTAAACGTGATATGCCAAGTCTTAATGCAGGTCGCTTGATACAGCTGTGGACCAGAAGTTGACATAAATACAGGCACCAGTAAGAAGATTAAATACAATTTACTTTATATGGCTTTTCAATGGGAACCTACAGGGGTGTCCAAGAGGAAGAGGGGAGCTTTCCTTGCTCCACTAATAGAAAATATTTGAAGGTATATAATCTACATGCGTGCCGCACCTTCAGTATCCAAATGAGACATTAAAGTAACAGGTTTTTTTTACAGCTTTCGGTTCACACTGTTTGTCTGCATTTGTGGTCAGGATTTTACATAAACAGGGTAGAACGGAGCAACACAGCTCCCATAGAAATTATTTAGAAACAGTCAGTTCTACACGGTACATGTAAAAAAGTAGATTATAAGGGAGGATGAGGAGCCATATAAAGCAGCATACCAAATACATTTTAGAGAAAGGCTCCAGCATCGATCAATAAAACTAGTGCAAATGAACAGTGGAGCAGTTATCCAAGGCAAGTAAATCCCAACTTATATTATACACTACTTATACATCCCGGCAAAATGTTTTCCTAAAGTAGGTATCCAACAGAGGACACTTGTTTCATTGGAAACTTTATTTTATACAAGTAAATAATGGATTAGAAGATCCGCCATTCTAGCTGCAGTTTCAGAACAGTAAAAGAATTCCCAATCTCTGTGTCAGTGTGTGACTATGCCATAAGGTGGCTGGCTCTAGGACTTCATCAAGTCATCCAACTCCATTAGAGATTATGCAGAAAACAGGAGTTACTTACCGGTAATGATGTTTCCTCGTACCACGACGGCACCAACCAGAGAGAGGGATCCACCCCCGGGGACAGGAAACCTGAGCATAAAAACACGCCCCTCCTATCCTACCTCAGTGGGTTACAGAGACTTGGAAGAACCTTATTATTAGTATATCAGAAAAAACATTTTCCATGTAACCATAATTTTGACAAAATTATTTTATTACCTTTTTTATTTATTTTTAAAAAATTTAAATATCAATATTAATATTAATATTTATTTTATTTTTTGACACCCATGAAATACCACCAATAAGAGGTAGGAAAAAAATCACCAGGGTGGGAATATACCAGGTGCCGTCGTGGTACGAGGAAACATCATTACCGGTAAGTAACTCCTGTTTTCCCCAGCACCACGACGGCACCAACCAGAGAGATTTTCAGAGAGAAATATTTAGGGAGGGAAAAATCATAAGAAACACGCCCCCAGAGGAGAGCGCTTTTCTCTCCAAAGAGTTCAAGAGTACCCACCACATTTAACCGATAGTGTTTTAAGAAAGTGTGGGGGAGTAAACCCGCATGCTCCCTGACAATCCATCTCAATTATGCCCAAGATGTGGCTAGTGCTCGGGTAGAAAAGGCACGGATAGTTTCTGGGGCAGATTCTTCAGTTACTTCCTAGGTCAGATTCTATTTTTTATAAAGGTCTAGACCACCAAGTAAAAAGATTATTTTCTTTTACACCATACACATGATCTTAAGATATATTATAACCGAACAATTGGCCTCTAGGTAAAGAAAAACCTTCTTCCACTTCAGACTTTGGATTAGAAGCAAGGAACATAAGGAATATTCTGTATGACAAATGAAAAATAGAGGAGGCCAGTCCACAATACCTCCGTAACTACATAATTAGGCAAAACCTTTGCGAGTCGGAACATCCTACTGTGGGATCAAAAGTGAAACTGTCTTTTTAACCTAATCACCCATGGATTAGATGTCAACTATACTAACCAGAAAGCATAAGGTTTTTCCCCCCAGAGAAAAACCTGATACTAGAAAATAAAATGTTCCAAAATAACTTGAGATTTACATATGACGGACAACGGATTGATCTTCCATTTATATTAGGTGTTCCTAAGGAACACGTTAAAGAGCAACTTTGTTTACATTGTATCTCTTTTTTTTTTTTTTTTTTTGACAGTATATATAATAATTTATTAGAACCTCTTTTGGAATCCTGACAGCACCTTGCTTAGATTCCAAAGGTCCGACCACTAGACTCTCTAGTGAGGATTACAGCCTCTACCCTTCATGCAAAACACAAGTTGTAGTGATCTCAAATAAACTAAGACCGGGTAAGGCTGGTATAAAGGCCATCGTTAGAACTAGGAGGGACATGGGTGGCCTGCCGACTCAGATTAACTGGTTTATCTATTTTAAAACTTCCTATAAGAAGGTACAGCTTTTGCCCCTAATGGCAGATAGCTTTCTCTATATACAAATGCAGCATAGAGGAATGACTGGATATGAATGGAATATCAGGGTCCTCTCCCCTATTTTAGTATTATGTGATGTATATGATAGGTGGATGACTCCCTGACGTCATAGGGACTTGTGCACCTGTACACATTGTATCATAGAATGTGGAGGGACATGGGTAAATAATGGGGTTATTACACATGAATATATTTGATACCCAGATGGATGTTGGTCACTACAAGCTATTAATGGCTAATTTGAAGTGTAATATGGTTGTAGAATGTACCTTATATGATCACATGATTTAATGATGTCCATATACAGGTAGTCCCCAGGTCACGAACAAGACAGGCCCCCAGGTTCGCTCCCAGGCAGAACCCGCATGGAAATCGGAACTGTACGTTCCACAACCGTAGTCCCAGACCAAAAAAAAAAAATCTCTCTTTTTTTTTTTTTTTTTTTTTTTTTTTAAAACTGCAATATATTACTTAAATCTGCAGGATCTGAAAAGAGACACTGAATATGAGGGCGCTACACCAAAGACCATCACCATTATTATTCTGACTTGCTCTTGCTCTACCTTTGTGACCTTGAAGAGAGGCAGACTGTCGGGCTTATACAAATAAGCAGACCACCATCAGGGAAACATATCCCATTGGGAATCTCCAAGTCTGGGTACACATTGTTATTTGGAGTTCGCTGTACCCGCAAAGCACACAACGCCAGGAGCATATCTTATCAGTAAGGATTTTGCCCTTATTCACCACATCTTGCTCCCTTATAGAGAAATTGCTTGGAGCAAAGATTCTGATACCATTCACCCTAACTTGCTTACCTTTGGAACAGCTGCTCTCAGCAAAGACTCTGGCATCATTCACATTAACTTACTTACCTGTGAAACTATTGTCTCTATCAAGGTCTTTGACATAATCCCCATTATCTTGTGTATTTTGGATACTTGTGGAACCACTGCTCACAGCCTGGATCATTCACATTACTTTGTGCACCTGTGGAAACTATTCACAGCAAGGATTATGTAATCATTCATATTACCTTGGGTATTTGTGGAACCACCGGATTCAGCAAGGAGTATAGCATCATTCCAATTACTCTGTGCCTGTGGGACTATTCACAGCGACTATTATTGTGTATTTGTGGAACCACCGCTTACAACAAGGAGTATAGCATCATTCACATTACTCTGTCTATGGAACTATTCACAGCCACTATTATTGTGTATTTGTGGAACCACCGCTCACAACAAGGAGTATAGCATCATTCACATTACTCTATGCCTGTGGGACTATTCACAGCAACTATTATTGTGTATTTGTGGAACCACCGCTCACAACAAGGAGTATAGCATCATTCACATTACTCTGTCTATGGAACTATTCACAGCCACTATTATTGTGTATTTGTGGAACCACCGCTCACAACAAGGAGTATAGCATCATTCACATTACTCTATGCCTGTGGGACTATTCACAGCAACTATTATTGTGTATTTGTGGAACCACCGCTCACAACAAGGAGTATAGCATCATTCCAATTACTCTATGCCTGTGGGACTATTCACAGCAACTATTATTGTGTATTTGTGGAACCACCGCTCACAGCAAGGAGTATAGCATCATTCACATTACTCTGTCTATGGAACTATTCACAGCCACTATTATTGTGTATTTGTGGAACCACCACTCACAACAAGGAGTATAGCATCATTCACATTACTCTATGCCTGTGGGACTATTCACAGCAACTATTATTGTGTATTTGTGGAACCACCGCTCACAACAAGGAGTATAGCATCCTTCACATTACTCTATGCCTGTGGGACTATTCACAGCAACTATTATTGTGTATTTGTGGAACCACCGCTCACAGCAAGGAGTATAGCATCATTCACATTACTCTATGCCTGTGGGACTATTCACAGCAACTATCATTGTGTATTTGTGGAACCACCGCTCACAGCAAGGAGTATAACCTCATTCACATTACTCTGTGTCTGTGGAAGTATTCACAGCCAAGGTTATATCATCATTTACATCTCCTACCGTATCTTATGTATCTGAGGAACAACTATTCCCAGTAAAGGTTTTGGCATTATTTATCATAACTTGCTTGGTTTCTGGAACACTGCTCCCACAAGGATTCAGGCATAATTAACAATATCTTCTATACCTCCTGTTATAAAGCTGCTCTGTCTTTAGTGAGGAATCCCATCTTTCCATGCACTGGCGCTCAAAAATCACCAATACAATTACTGGAACTGTGGATAATACCAGCGCCCCTTCCTAACTAATATAAAGTCCAGTCCTAACTAATATATGTGTCCAGTGGCCCCACAACCACACTGTATTATATGAGCAAACCTTTTATATCCTATTGTATGCAGATGAACAAGGTTGGAGAGAGCAGTTTGAATTAAGTTAGGAAATTGCACACCAAAGTTACCAAACTGCAATATGCCATAAAAGAGTAGCTTTCAAACTTAAGTTTGCAGGCATAGAAGCACCCGATAATGAGGGTTTTTCTACCTCTTGTAATTTTGAGCCAGGTGATCCATGTTGATGGAAACTCACTTTCTGTGTCCAAGCAATGCTTTATGAAAGCGGCATGTGGCCTAAGATAACTGAAGAGCAACCATGTGCTCTGTGAAGTGTCTCAGTCCTGAACTTCTCTCCATACCTGGAGGGGAGGCTAACCTGCAAGTCGTTAGATGATTGACTGAACTACCTGAAACTCTCATACAAGTGCAGAATTCCCTTTAGCTGCACTTAGCTGTAGTAAACGCTCATAGGCTATAATTCAGAGCATGCTTGCAAACAGTTTATGTAGCATTTTTTGTCTCCTGATCTGCTCAGTTAAACATACACCACAATCTGACCATCAGCGAGTTCTGTGCAGGACGCCATAATAAACAGAAACCATGTGTTTCCTTGAGGCACCTCCACACTAAGCTCTTCTCCACACTGGGAGAAGAGGTTAACCTGCAAGCCGTTAGCCAATTAACTGAAGCTGGCTGCAAGGGTAATTAATCCAAGCTGCAACCCAAGCTACTGAACAGGATTTTAGACCTGACGAGAGCAAGTATGTTCAGCTTAGAATGGCTGGTAGTTTTCCAATGTATCCATGGGTTAAACTAGAATCCATATTACACATTTCATATCATGAGTGTAATAAAAAAAGTAGACTTACCACCCGGAACTCTCCTATGGGTACGATGGTTTTTCCGGGTCTGTGGGGATCGGTGACCTTTTTGTCAGGTCCTGTGAGCCCCCTCATAAGAGATAATCCAACAGACACAACCCATTCCACTGGAGGTGTGTACTGTACAGGATGCCCGAAGTCCCATCCTGTTAGCGCCATTCACCACGTGAGGTGTGTTTGGAGAGGAGGAATCACACCATGCAACTGTGAATCCTGTTTCTGGAGAGGTCGGATACTGGACACATCTCCCTGCATACCTGCTCCCACTCTGGGGTCGGTACCGTGCAGCAGAAAACCAGAACAGGCACACTCTAGTCCCCATTATACATCATGTTGTTTCTGGGGCTAGGACACACATAATGGCAACTATCATTGCTGACACTTTGCCTAGACCCGCAGCACCTCGCCTGTGCTGCTTTGGATCGCTCCAGATCTGGATAACCTCCAGCTCACTGGCCGGGTTCAAAACCTAGTACCTGCCGTCTGACAGGCACCAGGTAGTAATCCTCTTAACACTCAGGTTCCCGCCAGGGACAGGAAACCACTGAGGTAGGATAGGAGGGGCGTGTTTTTATGCTCAGGTTTCCTGTCCCCGGGGGTGGATCCCTCTCTCTGGTTGGTGCCGTCGTGGTGCTGGGGAAATAGATAGTAGTGCTGAGCCAGCTCACAATTCTAACAGCCACAAAACATCACTGACAATGCCGGGAAGTCCATAACACATTTGAGTGCTACATAATTCTTATTATTAGCGAAACCAATTACCTGTGCCAGTTTCTTTTTACTTTTTTTCTTATGAACATGCTGTACAGATTCCACTGCTCCATTATCTAGAAGCTTGTGTTTCTGAAACTTTATTTTCAGCCCTTCTTCCTAGATATTTAAACAAAACATATATAGAAGATTGATGCACATCACTATGGTCGGCAACATGGTTTCAGAATTTGTAAGTTAACCAAGCGTTAGGAAAGTTATTGCAACAAGCGATTGCGGTGCTTACACTTTTTATTTGTACTGTAAATTCCTTTGGATCGGGAATAGGCCGGATCTGTGTAAAAGAGGCCGGACTCCGCTCCTCTGGTGTTGGAGAGAGGCTGTCAGGACTATCACTTGGTGGATCTGTTATTCTTCGAGGTGAAGCCCATTTTCCAGTCAGCACCGCATTACATATTTGTTCAATTCTACAGATTAGAACCCGGTCCTATAAATAACACTGTGTTAGTCCCATGTACTATAAATCTAGGCCTTTGGGGAGCTGCAATGAGTGAAGTACCGCTCTTACCTTTGGCCAGTCTGCACTGTGTGGATTCTCCAGAACCGTCTGAGCACTGTCCTCAGTGTTGAGGTCAGCAGGGGAGGCAGTGAGCGACAAGCGACTTTCTTCATCAAATAAACGTGAATGTGACAGACCTGCTAAAGAAACACAAAAAGGAGCCAAATCAACAAAAACAATTTCTCTATGTCCCCCAGAAATTAAACACTTTAGGTAAAGTAGACTGTATAAAATGTCAGACAAATGGATCTCTTGTATACACTCACCATTTAATTTGGACAATCTGTTTTCATTGCCCTCATCTGAAGAATTGTCCGAACTTGACGATGAAGAGGATGAGGAACAAGAGGATCTGCGGGGAGCTGGAGAAGAGCTGACAGATGATGAAAGTGAAAGCAAATGTGGCTGTTGAAGTTCTGATGTAGGCAGTGAAGGAACAACAGAATTGGGAGTGGATGGGCGGGAGTGATTACCCACACCTCGAGACTGGAGGTAGCCAAGACGGCAACTTAAGAATGAAAATGAGGGGTCTGGCATCAATGTCAGATCAGTGCGGCTCAGACCATAGCGTGCTGCTCCTTCAAGAAGTTCCTTATCATGTCGACCACTCTCCCACCACTCTGGTAGTTCTGGGTCAGGCCGGCAAAGAGATAAACGTGCAGGAAGCAAAGGGTGGCACAGGACCTGTTCACGCACTCTACGCAGAAGGTCTAGGCGAAACAAAGCTCGGGAGGCACGCTCTTCTGATATAGGCTCAATGAAGAGAGATGGGTCTGGTGGCTCTAAAACAGAAGATTTACATGTACAATGAGTTGAAGGATTATCATTTCACATAAAACAGCAATTCTACCTGCTAGTTTTCATACACGTGCCAGTTTAACTTACCATCTCCTGCAGCTGGTGGCAAACGACATACTTGTCGGCACATGGCCACAAAACCATGAAAGTATTTAAGAAGGGATTCATCTGTTTTCTTATCCAACCGTGCCAAACTCCGAAATCTTTGCCATTCATAAAGTTGTGTGTCAGGGTCATATTCAACCCCAAAACTGGAGAGCACACGGAAAAAGTCGCAAGCCTCACGACGTGTCCACCTGTCATGACAGAAATGATAATAGAAGGTGAGGAATATTTGCCGTCCATACACATCCACATAGGATATATGTCCTTATTTCATGTAACAATATGCTCACCTTTGTTGCTTTTCCCGACGTGCAATTTCCTTCAGTTTAAACGCTGCCTCACAACGTTTCCTCCGTTTGTCGCCTCTTTCTGCAGCTTCCATCTTCAGTTGTTCACGTTTGTAGCTACGCTGGTATGCAGTAATAAGGCGACGGAGACGTGCTGTCAGAGCAGAACCCGGTGGCCATAACATGCCACTGGGCATAGGGGTTGCTAAAGATGAAAAGAATAAATTCTAGATTAACTGGTTTTATTAACAGTAGTAATGTTCCAACATGTACCCCTGGAGGCAAGTATTAAAGTTATTTTTAGGACTCGGTTGCCCCAGATTGGTCACCCAACAGCTACCGCATCATAATAAATAACGCGAAGCCCAGAAGCCAAATTTAGACAGAAGGCTGTGCTACATCAGCTGGTGGGTGGTCATTTGTAATGAGAAATACTAGGCAACAAGAGCCACAATTCTAGTGTAACTTGTGTCAAAAAAACTAACCTGCCTTGAACCACTTTTCCAGAACGTGGAACCATTTTTCTAAGGTCCCTTGCACAAGAACATTTTTCTCACACGTGTGTTGCCCGAGTCCACATTAAACAGTACTCAGTCTATTGTGCTGTGCAATTTTCATATGCTTTTCATGGTTCATTGACGTATGTGTGTGCGCGCGCATGTGTGGTTAGTGTTTCATGCATGTCTTTGAAGAAAGTTTCACAGAGCTATACAAATCGGAGGTGAAAATAGTTTTAACTCTGACAGTATGAGGACAAAACAGATAGCCGTCTAGCACTCAGCAGTTTCAAATCGGATCAAATATGGGTCAGAATTGTACAATTTAACACCTGTTTTTGAGTAAACTAGTGGGCCGTCCTTACATGCACCATCAACTTTACACTTATTAGCTTAGTTTAACAAACCTTTATTAAGTGTTCTTAAATCTTTTAGTTAAAGCACAGCTTCCTGTCAACTGTCTGGGCACCAACATCATCTCAAAGTGAATATTGAAGTTGAACTTACCTTCTTCTCCATCAACTACGGAAATTTCTTCATCCATCATTAAAGGGTCCATCTATAGAAACACAACAACATATCAACAGAATGGGTGGTGGAGATATTTAGAAACAAGCATGAAATTGAAGAAAGAGAAGGAGTGATTAAGCCTACCTCATCTTCGGGATCTTTCTGGCCATGTAGTGGTTTGTATTCTGGATCTTCAATGTCTCTATCAAAGTCTCCACTGCAGGATGTAGAAGAGTTATAAGACACATGCAGAAGAGAGAACCCCTTAAGAACCTGCATAGTGGGTGTATTTATAGCTGCCATCAGAGCTCACAAGTTGAGAAGGGAATTTAACTCACTCGCCCCCAGCACAAGTCCTAAAAGGCCCTGGCTGTTGCATCAGTATTAGCATGGCAATTCATCACTGACAGCAAAAATCTGTTGTAATGGTCAATAAAACCTTCATAGAATACAGATTATATATAAACAATTCTCACCTCTCAGGCAACTCAGCAAAGTCTTGTGCATGATGCTCAGCTGCTATTGCCTGCTCATCTGGTCCTCCCACCTTTTCCAAGAAACAAAGCAGAGGATCAGCCCGCATGGTGTTGTATTTTTCATAACCTGTACAGAAAGTAAAGCGGTCAATAGAATTTTTCCACAGCAGTTAAAGAACTTTACTATTTAATAGAGATTCCTACTCAAACTCACCATGTTTGAAAACACCAATAAGAAGAGATTTGTCCGCCTCTCTGTCCCACCAGAGTGAGGGAACATCTGCTTGATCAACCTGAGGAACCCATATATCGATTTCTCTGTTAAAAAAAATGGTTTGCATGTTTAGATTGTATGGTGCAAAGTTTAAAATGCAAAATAATGCAATAAAGAAATATATATAATAGACAACAAGTGAATCACAAGAAATTCATACAAATCAACCAGAAGAACTCTCACCTAGCATCTACTGGTGACAGCACCCTGGAGGCTTGGCTCCCAATAACCTCCTGTCTCAGGTAATACAACATTCGTACACGCAGTAGTACCCTATGGATAAAAATAAAAGGAACATTAGGGTTTTTACCAAGATCTGCAGTTTTATTAAATTTATCCTAAACAACTACCAACTACAAGATCTTACTCAGCCCCTATGTATACTCACTTATTGCACTGGTGTTTTAGATGCTTCTTATAACCTTCATCTTGAAACAAGGTGTCCGGGTTGTACTTCCTGATCCAGTCTGCTTTATGTATGTCAAAGCTGCTCTGGGACTTGATCTTTTTTCCCTTACGTCCCCGGGGGACAGGAATGGACAGACCTGAGAACATAGTTGTCAGCAATATAAATATCTTCATCAATTACAGAATTATCAATACACACACATGGTTATCTTATCCAAATCTACTGTACAAGAAATCAAACCGAAAATAAGTCAAGCATGTGCGGATAGCATTACCGGAGTGATTTTGCAGCTGCTTGGTTTTGCCATTTTCTGCAGGAGTAATAAGGTCCCAAATAAAGCTCTTTATGTTCTCATCTCCTCGGTAATGTAAAAGACAATAGACCAGGATGGCTCTGCAGATCCGTTCCACATCCCGCTCAGTCATTCCACGTTTAAAGCGACCATGTAATAAAATGTCACGCCATCGGCCCCATCTAGTTTAGACATGTAAAATATTCTCAACTTGAAATAATCCTTTTCTAGAATCTATGGTAACGTGTAACATTTTGTCAGCATGCAGTTGGAAGAAACAAACACTACACATATACAAGCTCACCCATATACAAGCAGATGTTTCTCCACCCTAAAACAGTCTGTACGACCATAACCATTTTTCCGATCTTGGCGTCGAGCTCTTGGACGGTCCTCATCATCGCTTTCCAAATCAGAGAACTCTACCATATCATCATCCTTGTTACTGAAGTGCCGAGTCTGTTTCCTAATACGGGGTGTGTCTATTACTAATGTGTTCTGCAAGGAAAAACAAAATAACAATACAAGTGAGCTTGTTTGATTTGGACGTTACAATGAAAAGGAGGTGGGGCATTTTCATAATGTATGCATAGTGTTACAGAACTACAAAAATGTACAATACACATCACAAGTGGGGGAAAAAAAAAAAAAAACACGCTTTTATGTGTAATGCTACAAGATTTTGCTAGAGAATTGAGAGTTTGCAGTACATAGAAGATAATCCCACAGCAGGAATGGCAATGCCTTCAGTAACCACATACTAGAAGGTGGAAACCACTATATATATATATTTTTTTTTAAGATTCTCAGGTAGGGTCAATAACATGTAGTCACATGTTACATTAACCCAAAAATAATACTATGGACATATACAAAAGTGATATCACAAAACATAAGTCCTAAGCCACCTACATGAACGAAAAAGACAAGATTACGGAAGTGCACTAGAACAAAAAGGAAAACCACTGATGTGCCCTGAAGTGCAAATGTGTTTGTAAAGGGTTAAATACTTTATCAAACATATGAAAACACATTGTTTAATTGGTGCACAATTTAAGATGGGATGTTGTGTAAATATGTACCTTGTAAGCTTCCTATGGGTTTCAAAAACATCCCACATTATAAGAAAAACAAGTATGTAATCTAACAAAGATGGATGGATAGATAGATAGATAGATAGATAGATAGATAGATAGATAGATAGATAACGGTGTCACCTTACCTTACTGCTGAGAAGATCTAGGTCTAAGTCTGCTTTCTTGGCCCACTTCTGCCAGAAATTAGGATCATCAAGTGAAATATCTGTTCGATTTTCAGAAGCCACGAAACTAGCCTGGTAAATCAAAGGAAATCCATTAAATGCTTTTCAAAATAAAATTGCTATTCTTCTTATCATATAGAACCTGAGTCAATGCAATAACCATTAAAGCATTACATTAATAAAACAATGGTGGAAGCTGTGGACAACACAATCAATTGTCCTCAAGAAGAAGTATTAAAGAGAAAAAAAAAAGAAGGACAAACCTTGGAGAAAGTTGAACCTTTGCCCTCCGACTCGATGGTAATTGTGGTAGTTCGTCTCAAGAGAATCTGGTCAATGTCTTCCTCACAAAACTTCGACCCTTCGTCATCTTCATCCATGATGGCTGCATATGCTCCTTTCCTAAGGAGGTCTTCAATTTCTTTCTTTGTAAACTGTTGTATTGGCTGAATGTATGACAAATTAAAGGTTAGGAGTTAAAAATCCATCAATGGAAGTCCAGGAAAGTTCCCATCACCAGGTACTCACCCCACTAAGGTGGTTGTCACGACCACTCATCGACTGGAGTACAGCTTTGTCAAGCCCTAACTTCAGACTGGCTTTGTCAAACATCTCCCTCTCATAGGAGTTTCGGGTTATTAGCCGGTAAATTTTTACTGCCTTGCTTTGACCGATTCGGTGACAGCGAGCTTGAGCCTTAAACGAACATGAAATGCAATGTTTTTTTTTCTAAAAATTTTCAAAGATTTCTAAAACCCTATAAAAACTCACATAAAAGGCAGCACTGGATAGAGATTTTATATCTATATACATAAATCAAAAAACAAGATGTGTATATGAACTAATGTGCTTTTATTTAAATGTAATACACATATACAAATTGAGAACAAATTAAAACCAGAAATGACCTGGATAGAAAGCAAACCCCACCTGCTACACCCCTCCTGATCTAGCACTTTAGACCCACATTTACAGTAACTATTTTAATATCTTATTTATGTATTAGACATCATGAGAACACTGGTGTGCATTTATCTGGGCTTCCTTCTAGCTTTGGCACTGGATTATTGGCATATTATTAGATCTTATATCACACTACATTATTTGGTATATGAATGCTAGAGGTAGGCAGATACATTACCATAGAAATTCCATAATTATCTGACCATTTCTTGATAGCGGGTTTGTCGATTTCTATCCAGATCATTTCTGGTTTTATAATTGTTCTTAATTTGTATGTGTATCACATTTAAATAAAAGTACATTTGTCCATATACACATCATCTTGGTTTTTTTTTTAGAAGCTTGACATTAAATGTGTGGACATAATATAATACACCATTTAGTCCCTCCCTTTTTCTATGAGATACATGAGAAAGAAAAATATTGTAATATGAGAAAAAAACAAAAACAAAACAAAAAGGGAATCTATACAATGCAAGGAAATGGTACCTGGAGGTCATTTTGGGGATTCCAGTCAGAGTCAAAGATGATACAAGTATCTGCAGCAGTCAGGTTGATCCCTAGTCCTCCAGCACGTGTGCACAGTAAAAACACAAAGCGGTCAGAATCGGGCCGGCTGAAACGATCAATTGCAGCTTGCCGCATGTTCCCACGTACCCTGCCGTCAATTCTTTCATACAGATATCTACATTTAGGGAAAAAAAAAAATGCATGAAAAATATAACCCCTTCGCTCCTAGGTTAGTTTGGCCATTGATACGTTTTTGATAGATTTACCACCTAAATAAGTTGCTAAATGAAATTTCCCATATGTCTACTTTCCATTTTCATAATTTTTGAACAGTCTGGATGATTTATTTTGTTGTCACGTGGCTTACAAATCGAATATCGATTTTCCGTATTTTAATAATTGACTATTGTGCGGATAAATGCGGTTTTCAATGAAATTTTAAATATTTAGCATTAAATTTCCCCTATTTAATCAACCCATTTTCAAATCTGCACCCCTCAAACCATCAGAAACAGCTTTTAGGAAGATTGTTAACCCCTTGAGATCTTCATAGTAATTAAATCAAAATGGACGTGAAATTTAGAATGGTCAAATTGTGCCGGTTATACGTTTATTTAGCCCTAAAATTTACACATTTCCAAAAGATAAAAAGAGAAAACCCACCATACAATTTGTTCTGCAATTTCTCCTGAGTACATCTGCTGGATGAGATGCTTTTTCCAGTGTTACCATTTTGGGGTTGGTATCTACTATTGTTGAAAATAGGAATTTTTTTTTTTTTTGAGGTCAGGAATAGAAAAGCATCAATTCTGTACTGGATTTTTTACTTTTTTTTTGTGTTCACCGCATAGCCTAATAATGATATCTTTATTCTATGGGTCGATACGATTACAGGGATACCATACAAGAATATTTTTTCTTACGTTTTACTAAATTTGCCAAATAAAACCCCAATATGATTTTTTGATCACTTTTTATTGCATTTTTTTGTGGGATTAAATAGGTAAAAATCATAATTTTTGGTGTTTTTTTTTTTACGTAATTTTTTTGCAGCTTTCATCGTACAGGTTCAATAATTATTTTGTTTTATTCTATGGATTGTTATATATGCGTTGATACTATATATGTGCGATTTGTTATGATTTAGACTTTTTTGTGGATTATACACTCACCGGCCACTTTATTAGGTACACCATGCTAGTAACAGGTTGGACCCCCTTTTGCCTTCAGAACTGCCTCAATTCTTCGGGACATAGATTCAACAAGGTGCTGGAAGCATTCCTCAGAGATTTTGGTCCATATTGACATGATGGCATCACACAGTTGCCGCAGATTTGTCGGCTGCACATCCATGATGCGAATCTCCCGTTCCACCACATCCCAAAGATGCTCTATTGGATTGAGATCTGGTGACTGTGGAGGCCATTTGAGTACAGTGAACTCATTGTCATGTTCAAGAAACCAGTCTGAGATGATTCCAGCTTTATGACATGGCGCATTATCCTGCTGAAAGTAGCCATCAGATGTTGGGTACATTGTGGTCATAAAGGGATGGACATGGTCAGCAACAATACTCAGGTAGGCTGTGGCGTTGCAACGATGCTCAATTGGTACCAAGGGGCCCAGAGAGTGCCAAGAAAATATTCCCCACACCATGACACCACCACCACCAGCCTGAACCGTTGATACAAGGCAGGATGGATCCATGCTTTCATGTTGTTGACGCCAAATTCTGACCCTACCATCCGAATGTCGCAGCAGAAATCGAGACTCATCAGACCAGGCAATGTTTCTCCAATCTTCTACTGTCCAATTTCGATGAGCTTGTGCAAATTGTAGCCTCAGTTTCCTGTTCTAAGCAGAAAGGAGTGGCACCCGGTGTGGTCTTCTGCTGCTGTAGCCCATCCGCCTCAAAGTTCGACGTACTGTGCGTTCAGAGATGCTCTTCTGCCTACCTTGGTAGTAACGGGTGGCGATTTGAGTCACTGTTGCCTTTCTATCAGCTCGAACCAGTCTGCCCATTCTCCTCTGACCTCTGGCATCAACAAGGCATTTCCGCCCACAGAACTGCCGCTCACTGGATGTTTTTTCTTTTTCGGACCATTCTCTGTAAACCCTAGAGATGGTTGTGCGTGAAAATCCCAGTAGATCAGCAGTTTCTGAAATACTCAGACCAGCCCTTCTGGCACCAACAACCATGCCACGTTCAAAGGCACTCAAATCACCTTTCTTCCCCATACTGATGCTCGGTTTGAACTGCAGGAGATTGTCTTGACCATGTCTACATGCCTAAATGCACTGAGTTGCCGCCATGTGATTGGCTGATTAGAAATTAAGTGTTAACGAGCAGTTGGACAGGTGTACCTAATAAAGTGGCCGGTGAGTGTATGTCTCTTTATATGTTTTGGGGTTTATGGCCGTTTTTATTGATTTATTAGTGTATTTTTTATTGAGTGACTTTTTTAAAACTTTTTTATTGTTTCCACCATGGGACAAACAAGCAATAATCTGATTGCTTATTCGTGATAATAAGCTGCAACACTTATGCATTGCAGAGTATTAGCAGTGTCAGCCTATGCACATGCATAGGCTGACACTGCCTTTAAGATGACCTCACTGACGCCATCTTAATGGCACTGCCTTCAGGCAGCCCTGGGGTCCCGATAGGAGCCCAGGGCTGCCATAGCAACAATCTGTGCCCCCCCCCCAAAAAAAAAACCGGCACGGGGAAGCAGATTGTGGGATAAAGACCTCCGTAAATTCTGCTGCATTTAACGGGTTAAACACCCGTGATTGGAGCCCACTCCGACTGTGGGCGTTACCCGGGTATGTCAGCGGTAGATTACCGCTGACCTCCTGCAACTCCTAATGCAGGTTGGGCTCCAATGCAGAGCCGGACTGGCATTGGCTCAGCGCCGTACGAGTACAGCTCTGAGCGCAAATAGCAGGAGCCCGCGTCCGTACTTGTACAGCGCAGAGCGCTAGGGGGCAAATTTAGGACACTAAACCACCAATCCATAATGAGATTGGGTTGGTTTAGTGGCCCAATTCACCCTGAACGGTTGCCATTACAGACTATATATACTTGGGTATTGAATGGAAACACATGTCAGGAAAAGTCCTCACCTGCGCTGGATGAGATAATCCTCTAATATATCCAAGCACCGAACCATTTGAGAAAAGATCAGAACCTTGTGGCCTCCAGCTCTGAGCTTCGGTAGAAGCTTGTCAATTAGCACCAGTTTGCCAGAGGAGCGCACCATAGCTTGTAAGTGGAAGTCTAGAGGGATAACTGGAGTGGCTTCCCTGAAGTCAGACAGTATCTTCTCTTCCGCTCCTAAACAGAACCAAAACAATTACATAAAAAAACCTCAAAAAAAATAAAAATAAAAAATAAAATCACAACTATGCAAAATATAGGAACATATTAAATCTACCAAGTACCATACCAGTAATGAGGTAGGGGTGGTTGCAGCATTTCCTCAGTTCCATCATGGTATTCAGCAAATTGGGTGTATTAGACTGACTGGCACCTTTAGTTAGGAATGAAAAATTCTTCTCCAAAATAGCCCTGTAATATTTCTTCTGAATATTTGTCAATTCAACTTCAATGATAGTTTCCTGCTTAGGAGCGAGATTCTTTTCTACATCTTCTTTTAACCTCCTCAGCATCATGGGCTTTAAGATGGCCTGGAGCTTCTGGACCTAACAGACCAAAGATAATACAATCAGAAGATGAGAAATTCTAACGCTTCTACCTTACGTTTGGGTGCAGTCAGGCCTTCCAAAACCAACCATCACAAAACTTGTTTTTTTTTTTAATTTACAAGAGGACCGACCTTGCATTACCTTCCTCAACTCCAACTCTTTGCATCCTTGAAAAAGCATAGTTCCATCAGGCATAGTTAGAAGCTTCTCTCAAATCCCCAAGCAATCAAAGTCGATATTGTTTGCCATCTACGGTTAGATGGGTGAACCCAGACTGTGTTTCAGCCTAGGACTACCCATTTGAAAGTGGAGAGGAAAAAGGGCCAGTAGTACCCAAACGTGATTGGTCAATAAAAGACTGCAATGTGTCTGGATTTCATGGACTAACCACAGTAAAGAGGATGATATGGGAATAGTTTTATGGACAAGGAGGGACAAACAATCCTCCACTCAGCACAGGGTTTAGCAGATTTGAGTGCAAGTCCCAGAGGTGGGGCCTACATTTATCAGGTATTTTTGCCATGACCAGTGAATATGTCATAAACACTGCCCCTTTAATTTAAAATTTTAGTTACGTTTGTGGGATTTGCGAAACCCTGTTTATGTTTAAATAATTTCAGAAAGGTTATAAAACGCCTTGCTTCTTAGTACCTGCTCCTCCGTTTTCAGATCTCCAAAGTCCTTCAAAAACTCAGCCTCTGAGGCAAACTGAGATGGTTCAAGGAAATGTAACAGACTGAAAAGCTCCTCCACAGTGTTCTGTAACGGGGTCCCAGTCAATAGGACTTTGTGCTCCTAAAAAAAAAAAAAAATATATATATATATATATATATAATAATAAAAAAATTTTTAGATGAA
The DNA here is from genome assembly GCF_040894005.1 of Engystomops pustulosus. NCBI lineage: Eukaryota > Metazoa > Chordata > Amphibia > Anura > Leptodactylidae > Engystomops > Engystomops pustulosus. The sequence continues at coordinate 100,014,688 of NC_092411.1, forward strand.
AGAAATAAATAAATTAGATATATATTATCTCAGAAAGGGTGAAAAAACTTTATACTCACTAGGTCCATATGCTTCAAGCTATCCAGCAGTTTGCAGTTTCTGTTCTTCAGGCGATGAGCCTCATCAATAATAACACAGCGCCATTCTATTTCCCGCAGCTCAGGGCAGTCAGAAAGTACCATTTCAAATGTTGTGATCAGAGCATCAAACTTGTAAGCTCCAGGGATAAGACGACCCTGTTGAATGTGTTCAACGAGCAGAAGTTCAAAATAAAAGATTAAAAGATACAAGAGTGATGCTCAAGCACCTCATAATACAATCATGTATTTTTTTTTCTACTTTTAAAAAAATAGGAGGTTTATTTTATATAATGGAAGAAAAATAACATGGATGACACAATGATTATGGCCTAAAAAAAACAAGTATCTAGAGTAACTGATGAAGGAAGAAATCACACAGTAACATTTTAGAGAAGTGAAGGCTGTGAGGATTATCTTAGTGTTGCCACCTATTCAGGTTTTTCTTGACATATCAGCAACGTTCATCTCTTTGGACTGGTTAGATATGTAACTAGATTATTCAAGCCAATTACCAGAGAAAGGAACTGACCTTGGAGTCTTTGCAGTACATTTCATACTGCTGAATCATCTGTCGGCTAGCCAGGCTGCCATGGTATACAATGGTGTTCATCTGGGTCCAACTTGCAAACTCCCTCTCCCAGTTAGTAATGGTGGACAGTGGAGCAATGACTAGAAAAGGTCCCCGAATGCCTACATTGTACACCTCCTGAAGAAATGTAATGGACTGGATTGTCTTTCCCAGGCCCATTTCATCAGCCAGAATACAGTTTTGCCTGCAGAGAGGATGAAACATGAGGTTACAGAGGCCTTAAATAAAAGTTAGCAATGAAAGAAAATCAAACATTTACAATATTGACCGAGTGAATGCCATGAATCGCACCTGTTGTACCAATTGAAGAGCAGCCAATTCACCCCCTCTAACTGGTATTCTCTAAGCTGGTTTCCATTCCTGTATTCCCGAGACAGTTCTAATTTATTCCATGTAGTGGCAGCAGGCCTGGCCTGGAGGAGAACAATTCTTGTCAAATCAATGAAAATAACATTGTACAGTCAAAGAATAGCAGCAGAGTTTTGATGGAGGAAAAAAAAAATAATAATAATTGCTTCCTTGAGTGCATATCAACAGGTCGCAGAATATAGGGAAAGCAAATGCAAACTTTTGTATGAATATTATTTTTTAACTATCCCCTTAAAAAGGAGCCTGCCAGCATGTTACAACTGGCAGAATATAAGGTTTTCTGGGAAAAGATTCCATATAACTGGACATTCATTAACTTTTAACTATTTGACAGACTTTCCAGTTAGCTAGACAAACACAGACACACACAAAGGACCACCTCCTTGACTTTTCCGAAAAGAAAGAATACAGACATAAATTGAATAAATCCCAAAATTTATATACATTTTCAAACTTGGGAAAGGCTCATCCCATAGCAGAAAAACAATATATAGCATCTGCTCAGTTTCTTTCTCTATAACATCCTACCAGCAGATGCAGGTTACCCAGCGGTGCAGACAGCTTCAGAAAAATCTACTTACACATCTAGCTACACTGAAATAAGTGTAAACTAGGACAGAAAGTGGGTCACGTCAAAGGATTTGCCCTGACAGCTTTTAAAGCAGTCAACATATTATATACAGATATTTTGAAAGTTTCAAAGAATTGTTGCAAATGAAAAGCTATGTTGAATATACAACAATTTTTCATACATTTTATCAAATTAATCAAATTGTTATATGTCCTCTGTCGGCTAAGCTGCTCAGATCTGTCTTCACTGGTCCGTATGTCCATTAGGAAGGAGAGGAACGTACACAGGGATATTGTGCTACAAGAAGTTTTGTGGTGGAGTAGAGGAAAGTATTCCTTTACAAAAAAAAAAGTTTTAAAATAAAATACACACACTAAAATGTTTTAAAACTAGAAAAGAAATAATGTACTCTTAATCCCAGTTCACACCTGTGCTCTTAAAAGGAGAGCATAACAGAAACTAAAAACAGAGGGTGTATAAATCTCTTTCATTCGTCATAGACATTTTGTTTCCTATCATTTCCCTAACTGGTATAATTCAAAGATGAACAACAATGTTGCTACTCACCATACGCTTTAGATTTGCCTGACGGGATTCTATACGTTTAAATTCATCAACCTTCCCATCATCTACATCTTCTTTAAGTTCCCAAGTGCTGTCTTCATAAGGCAGTGAGCACCACTTGACCAGATAATACACAACGGGCTGCAAAAAGAGACATGCAGCTTTAGGTCACCATTATTTACATTTAAGCCTCTTTCACAAACTCGAATACATTCACATACGGCCAAAAAAATTGAATAACACACATATATATATACACACACACACACACATACATACATACATACATACATACATCTACACCTAAGGCCTTCGGTGTAGAAATATACAAGGGGAGGGGGGGGGGGGGGAGGGGGGGATCTGCATGCACAAAGCCTCTGCCAACCTTAGCTTAGGCCTCATTCAGACGGCAGTCTGAAGATGTATACGCGGGCGCACCGTACACAGGGAAAAGATAGAGAACGCTTTATCTTTCCCTGTGTCTGCGGACAAATGCCACTGTTTTCTATGGAGGGGTCACCTTCTCCTCCTCCTCTCCACCAGACGGGCATAACGCCGTGTGAATGTACCCTTAAACAGGTTAAGAAAGTCATACAGGCTAAGGGGTGTCCTGTCACAGGACACCCCAGCCGTTCAGTGAATCAGTAGAGCCATGAAATTTTGAGCGTGGATTTTTCGCTACAATGGAAAATGGTGATGTACTAATGCTATATGTCTATGCTTTAAGTATAATATATAAAGAATAATTGCTAGTATATACGGTCTAAGTCATATCCTTTGAAGTCTGTACAAATCCCAAACGTGAGAGTCTTGGTATATTAGACTAGTGTTCACACTTACTTAAAATACCGAAGCGTTTTTACATATATATTAAGATAGAATAGGCTTAACATACCTCCCCATTGTCTTTATCAATACTATGGGATTCATCTAGAATTCGATCAACCTCCACATAGTCTGGATTAAACGGCTCCTCGTCCTCTGGCATGAAATGCCGCATCTGAGCCATCTTAGTTTTAAAACGTTTGAGCTTCTGGTGGATGCGTTTGTCTCTCTCAAGTTGTTCAATCGTTGCCCATTCACAGTGCAGATAAGAGCTGAAAAAAGAAAAAAAAAATATGTTCATTACCATCAAAGTACAGAAAGAGGCTTTCATAAATTAAAAAAAAAATTATGTACACATGTAAAATATAATTTCATTCATACTCACTAATTTTTATACTTTACGAAAAATTCTTCTGCATCAATATAACCCCCTGTAGAAAGCTGAAAAGTGAAAAAAATATCGGAGCTGAATTAGAGAGAGAAAAAAGATTAAATAAAAGCACTAAAATGTAGAAATAACATTTCCACACCTCTTTTTTCACCACTCTCATAGACAGTATTTTGTCTACAATTGCAGCATCTTCTTCACTTGGGTTTTCCTATAAATAAAATAAATAAATAAAAAAAAAGTCAAACTCTCCTGGATGCATACGTATAAAGCATTAATAGTTGTTTTGTAACCTTTGAGAATATTCTATACAAGCAACACAATTGCTGACGAGTCCAGTATCAGCTGCTGACTCCATAGAACCTACAAGAATCTCAGTTCTTATAGGTTGGGGAGCCCCATTGTCATAATCAGTGAGTGATCCTATTCTGTGGATTGGGATAACCCCTTTAATTTTCCTATCTCTCCATTTTTATATTGACTAAAATGATAAGTGTAAATATTTAAGCATAGAAATTTTATGTAATTAAAGGGGTTGTCCCATTGTAGCATATATCCACTAGTGGGACCCTGACAGATCATGAGAACAGGAGTCTGATGTACCCTCGTCGCACCCTTGAGTTGACTGGAGCTTATAATAAAAACTTATTACTGGTATAGTCCAAGAACAAAACTGACATTTTAGCCATCTACCGCTAATATCATCTACCATCATAAACGCTAGTTTCTAAGCAACCTGAAGGATAAATTAATTGCAATATTTAGTGGCAGTAAGTATAATGCTGAGCCACAGAGAGATGCTATTCTATATCTCAGAAACCAAATCACAGAAGTCTTAGCTTAGAAGAAAACACTCATTTATTTTTGTATATACACATTTTGGCTTCAATCCAGTAACCTGCTCATAGTCCAATGTCTACAAGCAAATAATTTTTATATATGGAGTACAAATCTACTTACAACAAAGAACTGCATGGAAGGGACAGCTTCATTTTCAGGTATTGGGATGGGTTCAGGCAGAAAGATCGGCTCACTTTTCACAGGTCCGGTCACATCAACTTCCTCATCATCTTCATCATCAGTAATCTTAATATCCAAATCCTCAGTATACTTTTTGCGTTTCACCTGGCGGTTTGATCGTCTCTTCTATAAAAATGTGAGAAAATAAGCTTTTTATGTCATTTTTTTCCACCGATTAAAGTTTTTAATACGTTATAATAAGTTTTAATAAATTACCACAATAGGATATAAATATGTACACCAGTATTCCTGGTGAAAGGGTTTCCTGCAGCCCCTTCAACATTCTGCTTTCAGCTGACAGGCTGGAGGGGGCACACTTTAAACGCCAATATCTCTAGAAGGCTGGAACCTAGAAATACAGTATAATAATTCGAGTGTCATATTAAACAGGAGAGTCTCCCGTTTAATAAGATATACATATTGTTTATGGTCGCATCACAGGGCCAGAGATATCCACTCTTAGGCTGCATTCACACTACCGCAAGGGGGACGTATATACGGCCGATATATGTTCCCCATAGACGGCAATGGGCGTGCGGCGCCCTACGGGAGCGGTACGGTGCCGCACATGTGCGGCACCGTACTGCTCCTTGCCCCGTGAAAAAATATGGAGAGGGGCAGGGGTGAGCAGCGCTCTCCCCCTCCTCCTCTCCCCGCGCTCTGCCGTGTGCCCGCCGTGCCAGCCTTAAATTTACATTTAGAAATAGAAAACTGTACATAAAAATTTAACTTTTTTTTGTACAATTATAAGAGTGGATATTTCTGGTTTTGTGAAGCATTCATATACAATCCTCATATCATATTAAAAGGGGAGATTTTGCTGTTTAATAAGACACCAGAATTTAGTTGCTAATGTTCAGGAAATATAGGCGTTTGAAGTTGGCCATGGTCATGAAGTTTATCAACGTCCTTTCTGCACAGAGCATGTGCACATATATAGCTGCATGGCAGTCGTGCAGGGGTTTATACAAATGTTGCGGTTTTGTTTTTTTTTTCCTTTTAAAATTCAATATTTATCAATGTAAAATGTATTAAATCTATATATATTTATTTAGATAATAAAAAAAAAACAAAAACATTTTCATACTGGCCAAATTAGAAGCACTGAAAAGGATAAAATAATGGCCCATATTTATCAATAGTGACACACCCTACACGCTCCGGTCATACCTAAACTGAGTGCACCAGTGCGCAGCATCTTACAACAACAGGCTATCCCATCTGGTTTGCATTTAGTTGGACCATCATTTATTTTTCAACAGGACAATGACCCCTAACACTTCCAGGTTGTGTAAGGGCTATTTGACCAAAAAGGAGAGTGATGGGGTGCTACGCCAGATGACCTGGCCTCCACAGTCACCAGACCTGAACCCAATCGAAATGGTTTGGGTTGTGCTGGATTGTAGAGTAAAGACAATAGGGCCAACAAGTGCTAAGCATCTCTGGAAACTCCTGCAACACTGTTGGAAGTCCATTTCTGGCAACTACCTCTTGAATGCCATCAAGAGAATACCAAGAGTGTGCAAAGCGGTAATCAAAGCAAAAAGGTGGCTACTTTGAAAAGCCTTGAAAATATGTCTTTTATTCAGTTACACACTTTTTTGTTATGTATGTAATTAAATTTTTATAGTCATGAAAATACAGAAAACTTTGAATAAGAAGGTCAGTACTTTATCTGTCTATGTGAAGCCAGCCCAAAACTCTAGGCATTTCATGGCGACCTTGCAGATGCTATAAGAGCCTAGAAGTGCAAAATATGTATCTGCACGATTCGTTTAAATACCAAGAATTAAATTTAGCTTTTTTTTCCTGGGAGGAACACTGGAAGGACTGGGAGCACAGTACCTGAACACTATCCTCATCTTCAGCTGGAGAAGCTTGGGATGGCACAACTTCAGCATCAGAGTTGTCAGACGATGGGTTACGCTTTCTTTTCTTACTCACAATGGGGGTGATGGTACTAGAAACAAAAAGGAGATTCATACTGTACTGTCAAAAAGGCTTCACACTGAAAGCATTTACAAGACTTTCACTAGCAAGTATTCTACCAGAGTTAGGCATCTTGTGCATGGTCACTCACCTGGGCTTTGACTTGCTCTTGGAACGTGAACTACTACAGGATTTAGAGGACTTCTTGGACTTGTCAATAGAGCTCCCATCTCCTAGGTCACCCTTCTTTTTCTTCCTCTTTTTCCGACTTCCATCATCGTCATCAGTATTGACACTTGGAAGTTCATCCTCATTTAAGACACGGGGAATATTTTGCTCTCCTCTAGCACGGGCTCTGGCAATGGCTTCAGCCACAATACGGTTTGCTTTTTCCTGTTTCTTCTGATTATCCAGTTTACGCGATTCACCAGGTACTAAATACAAAATTTGCTCAGTATTAAGTATTATTAGCCATAAGCTAATAAAGTGAAGACATTTGGTTAAAAATGGCACAATTAACCCCCCTGCTATATATCATCTTTCACCATCAATCAATCTATGCAATAATCAGTCAACATTTCCTGTTGCTTGCATATAGAGCATTATATTCAAAGTAACAGGATTCCTAGAACTTGTTTATCCGGTATTTGAAAGATATAGAGGTCCATCTATCCATACATGCACACACTATATATGCTGCATATTGCAGTAAAGACTTACCGGTGTTTTTCCACCGGCAAGGCCAACGGCAGCTTCAAAAAGATGGCGGCGCATGAGCGCCACCATCTTACCGAGGGTCGATGCTCCCCGTCACGTCATCTTCGGAAGACCCGAGGCTGACTCGTGTTAACCCCATCATTTCAATGTGCTATCAGCACATTGTAATGAGTGAGGAGGAAAATCCGTATATAATGCTATACTGTAGTATGGCAGTATATGGTAGGAGCGATCAGACAACCTAGGGTTAAAGTACCCTAGGGAGTCTAAAAAAAAAAAAAAAAAAAAAAAAAATATATAGTAAAATAAAAACCTAAAAATTTCCCTACAACTGATATAAATATTATCAGTGATTCCGAAAATGCCAGATCAAAATGTAATAACGGTTTTTCACTGCGTTTAACCCCATAATGGAAAATAGTACCCAAAGTCAAAAATGGCACTTTTTGCCATTTTGAACAAAAAAAAAAAAAAAAAAAATTCAATAAAAAGTGATCATACAGTCCTAAATATGACGATGAAAATGTCATCAAAAAGTCGTAAAAAAAAAATGACACCACCCACAGCTCTGTAAACAAAGTATGAAAAAGTTATTAGCGCCAGAAGATGCCAAAAATAAAAAAAAAATAAGTTTTTTTTTGTACAGGATGTTTTAATTTTTGTAAATGTATGAAAACATTATAAAACCTATAAAAATTTGGTCTCCCTGTAATCGCACCGACCCAAAGAATAAAGTAGACATGTCATTTCGGGCGCACAGTGAAAGCTGTAAAATCCAAGCCCACAAGAAAATTGCACGAATGCATTATTTTCACCATTTACACTGCATTTGGAATTTTTTTTTCGCGCTTCCCAGTACACGGCATGGAAAATTAAATACCATCACTATGAAGTGCAATTTGTTACGCAGAAAATAAGCCATCACACAGCTCTTTATGTGTAAAAATAATTTTAAAAAAAAGTTGTAGATTTTTGAAGGTGGGGAGTGAAAAATAGAAAGGAAAAAACAAAAAAAACAAAACAAAAAAAAAAGGTTAAGGGGTTAACAAAAACATTCAGTATAGGTGGTTACAAGACAGGGCTTGTGTTCAGGTCTATCAAACATAAAGTGCTTAACTATAGTGCTATATAAAATGTTATAATTGTGTACAACCTTTTATAAACGTTTCCAGACATAATTTTCTTGTCTTTCAATCATCAATTATTAACCCCTTCAGGACTTAGCCTGTTTGTTAAGGCGCAGTCAGGGTCTCATCCTGTGGTAATAACTTTTCAACACTTTAATTTCAATGTCTCATGGGAAAACATATCTCAAAATCACAGCGGTATGTTAATGTTAGTATAAATTTCGCTGATCTGTTACTTTTTTGGGAAGTAAAAATTTTGTAAAATTAGGAAAAATTTGAAAAAAAAAAATTACAAATTTTCAAAGTTATAAATGTTGTACTTTTTAGAATATTTTTAGAACTTCTTAGTCATACCACAATTTTTTTTTTTTTTTTTAGAAACCTTGTGCCATTTGTCATTTTTATATATTTCAAATCAGTACGTCACCGAGAAGTGACACCATTTTGGAAACTACACCCTACAGCAGGGGTCAGGAACCTTTTTGGCTGAGAGAGCCATGAACGCCACATATTTTAAAATGTTATTTCGTAAGAGCCGTACCATATTCACATGACCCCCAGTAGATAGGTAGTGCGAGTGTCCCGGATGCCCCTGTGATCTAGGTCTCGGATCGCAGGCACACCCCTGCCCCTTTCCGAGCTCACTCAACCCACCACTTTCCGGCTCCCTTCCCAGCTGGCCAGCACGCGCACACCAGCACTTGTGGATTTAAAGGGCCAGTGCGCTGCTTATTGGTGCTGCCCACTTCCTGGGTTCCTATAAAGACCAGTGGCTACCAGATAGGTAGTCATAGCACATGTCCCCCAGTAGATAGGTAGCCACAGAACATACTCCCAGTAGATAGGTAGCCACAGAACATACTCCCAGTAGATAGGTAGCCACAGAACATACTCCCAGTAGATAGGTAGCCACAGAACATACTCCCAGTAGATAGGTAGCCACAGAACATACTCCCAGTAGATAGGTAGCCACAGAACATACTCCCAGTAGATAGGTAGCCACAGAACATACTCCCAGTAGATAGGTAGCCACAGAACATACTCCCAGTAGATAGGTAGCCACAGAACATACTCCCAGTAGATAGGTAGCCACAGAACATACTCCCAGTAGATAGGTAGCCACAGAACATACTCCCAGTAGATAGGTAGCCACAGAACATACTCCCAGTAGATAGGTAGCCACAGAACATACTCCCAGTAGATAGGTAGCCACAGAACATACTCCCAGTAGATAGGTAGCCACAGAACATACTCCCAGTAGATAGGTAGCCACAGAACATACTCCCAGTAGATAGGTAGCCACAGAACATACTCCCAGTAGATAGGTAGCCACAGAACATACTCCCAGTAGATAGGTAGCCACAGCACATGCCCCCAAGTTGATAGGTAGCCACATTATATGCTCCCAGTAGATAGGTAGCCACAGCACACGCCCCTAGTAGATAGGAAGTCACAGCAAAAAAAAAAAAAAAGAATATTCATTTACCAGCGCTCCCTGCAGCCAGCTCATATCTCTCCCACACTCTTCTCTTTGACCCAGGCTTAGATGATGGCGGCGATGGCACCTGGGTGGTACAAAGGACGTAGGCAGTGGTAACATCTCTGCCTGTGTCCAGTGATCAGTCTAAGAGACACAGCAGCCATCACTATTTATTAAAGATCTGTCTGAGAGCCAGATGCAGCCAACAAAAGAGCCACATCTGGCTCCCGAGCCATAGGTTCCCTACCCCTGCCCTACAGGATAAGCAAACGCCAGGACTCAGGATAAAAGGAGCGAAATGTAGGTTTTGGAGCTCCATTTTTACTAAATTGGTGTGCCCCTGAGGTGCCAGTACAATGAAAGCTCCCAAGAAGTGACCCCATTTTGGAAAGAGCACCCCTCAAAGAATGTATCTAGGGTTGTATGAACATTGTAACCCCTAAGATGCTGGCTCAAACGTAATACAAATTGAATGGTGCAGAGTAAAAATTGCATTGTTTTCTCAAATGTGCCAATGAAGGGACAAATGAAATCAGCTCAACTCCTGCCACTGGGGACAAACAGCCCAAAAAATATTCTGCGTTTTTTTCCGGGTCATAGCTCCTCATAAAAAAAAAAAAAAAAAATATATATATATATATATATATACACACACACACACACATACTTAAAAGTCCACAGCTCTGAGCCCTGCCGTGTCAAATTTATTTCCAAGTTGGCCCAAAAAGTCTGGAACCTAAGGGGGTATAATTATCTGAAGCTACCAATGTGGGGTCAGGGGAAGTCCCAGCCACTCCTCCAGTATAAACCCTACGGCGCCCTCTCGGGGGTTCTTGCAGGTCACTGGAAGGTGAGGAAGAGGAGAAGTATCATTCCCACTAGCCGACTCTGTGTCAGAGGCCTGCATGTCGTATGTCTCTAACACGGTGTATGTCTTCTGAGACATTGTACACAGAAAAACAAGATAATCTGTACCATACTACATGGAAAAGCCACACAGCCGGCACACAGAGAAATTAGCACAGATATTAGGACAATATACAGGACACAGGAGGGATCAGATAGGAATCAAACAGCTAATAGTGATTTTGGTGTAACAGTAATGCTCAGCCCCTCTTTCCATCGATCCCATTGCGATATCACCATGTCACTACTAGTACGGTACATGTCACCACAGGAGACTGCGCCATAATTGTAGGGCGCAGAGTTCCAAGGGGTTAATGGGAAAATGCTGTTTCTATCATTATGTAAATAAGCTTCTGTGGGTACCAGGCCATGCTGGTGTACAAGATGCTTTGTACCAGGCCATGCTGGGTAACTTAGAAGGAGATACAGGTGCATTAGACAATTGCGTTAGTGAGAAGTGGATAGAATTTTGAGTAAAATGGCAGCTTCGGAGCAGTGGCCACGCAGCCACGGGCAGGCTGCTCTGTGCGCCATTCGTTGCTGCGCGCCGAAGATGTCAGGGTAGGAGGAGAAAAGAGGCTACTGGGGACCCAGTAGCCACTTAATAAAATTTACATATTAGGATATTAACGTTTTAAAAAGATAGCAGGGACGTCAGGATTAGCTTTAAAAAGGGCTATCCTCAAGTCCCATACATGCACCTACCACCTTTATAGGAAGATTTGTGGTGGTAGGTTCCCTTTAACGATCTGGCCCTTTTTGTTTTTGCATTTCCATTTTTCCCTCCCCACCTTCAAAAATCTGTAACTTTTTTATTTTTACATGTAAGGAGCTATGTGAGGGCTTGTTTTCTGCATAGTGAATTGCTCTTCATAGTGACAGTATTTAGTACTCCATACTGTGTTGCACATTGTAAAGTATAGGCAGCCTCAATTATGTCTCGGGGAGCGACGAAGCCCCCGACAGCGTTAGACGAGTTTACACCCGCGATCCGCAATAAGCAGTAAACACTTACCGGCTATGGAGAGAGCTCAGTCTGTGAGCTCACTCCATTCACCCGCATTCCACGAGCGACGTACCATTACGTCACGTGTCGTTAAGAGGTTAATAAAACGCAACATCAGCAAGAAAAATTATAAAAATTTATAAAAACAGCACTTACAATATATAGTGTATTGGATGTTACCAGCAAACTCTACAAATATAATTATATGCAAATGACATTTCTGGAGTGGGCAGAGAATAGGTAAAATATTCGGTCTTGAACAACTTACCTCCAACTTTCATTATTGTTGGGCTCGCTGTAAGATTTGCCACTTCATTCGCATTCAAAACCTTCACCACAGACAAACTTTGTTGACCACCTTGAGAGGAGCCAGCCTGGAAGAAACATGTGTGTTGGTGACAGGCATCCTAAATGTGAACGATACCACATTATGATATCCAGATATTAGACATATGGATTTCTGAGATATGGAATCCTCACCATAGGTGATCAATATCAATAAGAGCGGGGGTCCAAGTTGCCATCTCCATGGTCACAAGGCTTGTTTGCAGCTCAGTCCCACTTAAATGGTAGGGACTGAGCTGAAAAACATAACGTACATTGTATAGGTCTGTGCTAGGTAAGAATTAAAGAAACTACAGGACTCATCTGGACACTGAAAACCAAAACATTAGGATGTATAGTGGGAACATCCCTATCTTGCATCTCCTGTATTCTGTCCCCTTATTTTAGGCTGTTTTAAACATGGAATGATTAAAAAATAAAAAAAATAATTGAACAGAAATAATCCCTTTATTTTGAACTCAATAAGAGCCGCTTCCTTGCTCACCTGTGGCTGTAAGAGAACCTTGAGGGGCACTGAAAGCCTCTGAGCCCCCTGCTGACTTATAACATGTGTCTGCTGGCCTCCAGGTGCCAGAGTCAGGCCGCCTGGTGTCTGCTGTACTATCTGAAATTTCTGTGGCGTTTGTCCTGTGGCCCCCGGCTGCTGCACCTGCAGCTGGATAGTCACCACTTTGGCAGGTTGTCCTTGAGTATTTTTGGCCTGGGTGAGAGCAGCCAACTGGTTTCCTTGAAGAACAAGTTTTCCCGGGAGACCACCGAGTACCACATGCCGTTGGCCCTGTGGTGCTCCGGAGGCAGCTTGAGCCGTTTGCTGAACAACAAATGTGATGCGTTTAGGATCCCCCTGAATGAATAGAAATGTTAACAATAAGTTAGTAAGAAAATAAAGTAATAAAGAAAAAACAAAAAAACAAAACAGGAACCGAGCACATAGACCAAATCAGAGAAATGTGAAGTCATGCTGCAGAGGCCAACCAGTTCTACTAATAGCCCAGTCTAAGAAACCGACAACCTATCTTTAGGAGGGACCATCAATATCACATCAGTGGGGTGCAACATACCTGGCTGTTCACTGGCAGCTCCTAAAATCACCTTTGTGGTTCTGGGTATGTCAAGGACAAATTATCAATTTCAAAAGGATGCAAAATCCCTTTAAATTCCCCATGCCTTGGCATTTAGGAAGCCTTCATACAAATCCACTAAAGACTAGTGCCTGCAGCAGATCGATTATAAAGACGTCATTAAGACTGACTAACATGGATAGCTTTTTATTTTTTCTTATGATGTTGCTGCCATATTGTGTGTGTATGGTAAATGTGCCTCCGTTATCCATTGCAGAAACAACTACACACAGCACTGGAAGGCAATATCTCAAGCCCCAAAATGCTGCAGACATCAAAGACATCAAGTTATCCAACCATGTTCACCAAGTGGGAACAGTCTGTGCCATCTAAAATGTTGAAGAGCTACAATTCAGTTTAGCTCTCGAAAAGAGGACGTGAAACACAAGAACCAGAGTCATGATGCACTATAGACACACACGCGAGTGTGCCGTGGGTGCTCATCCCTTCTCTGCAGCGCACTGAAGTGTGCTGGGGCAAGCACAAGTCTGTCTCAATGAAGCCTAAAGTCTCAAGCACATGTATGTATGTATGTATGTATGTATGTATGTATGAAAATGGGCGTATATACTTGTAATATAGAGCCCCATTTATTACAATGGACCAAGCTAATGGCCGTATTGTGCAACATTCCGTACCATGAGCAAGGCATATAAAAAAAAAAAAAAAAAGTAAAAATTTTTTAAATGCCCCATAAAAGCCTATGCGAATTTATAAAATACGGTATCAAAACGTGCAGCATACAGTTGTGCAGCCTATACTGCCGTATATACATGAAGTATCCACAGGGACACCAATACCAGGTGCATTGCTTATATGGATATGGTAGCATATGTGCTTAAATGGGCATAAAACATCCTGTATTTACGGCCAAAATACAGCTCTATATACACACAGAACAGGAAAAATATGACATATGCCAGTCCTGAAGGGGTTTTCGCTTTCAAAACACACAGGTTTGTAGTTCTGAGATATGGGCAGGTAAAAACAAATTTAGGAATGCAAGCCTTTGTGTTAACCAGCCCAGCTCTCAGAACTACAAACCTGTGCAATTTGAAAGAGATCTCTTCTTTAATCTGATACCAGAACCATGGTTCTAACAACTATAAAACCCAAGGTATGGGCATTTTAAGCGATGAGTGATGCTCATTTTCAGATGACTATACAGGGGTTTGTATGCATATATGGTGAGATTTCACAAAATAGAGGGAATTCTAGAAAGAACATTTCATACCCAGAGGGAGCCGCTGGGGTAACAGACTAAATTTGTGATGCTCAGAACAGGCACAATCGAAAAATAAATAAATAATTGATCCAAGGATACATAAAGGTCTAGTCAAGTAAATAACACAACTCAAGCAAAACACTAGAACCAATGGTAACTATTTAATATATGTAAATATATAGGCAAGGGTTCTGGGGGAGACACCACAGCCCCTCCCTGCTACAGATTCACAGGATGTAACACTGTACAGGAGCACTTTTCCCCTCCCACTGTACTCTAAAAGTTCCAGTGATTGGATCTATGAGTAAGTGTCCCGGTTTTTCATGTTCGATTTTAACTATGCTTTAAAAGGCCCTCTGATGACGTGAGAGGAGTGAAACGCACGTTGAGGTGTCCGACTGGTGTAACCAACACCATGGGTAAGATTTTATATTTTTTTGAGTACAATGATACTGTTAGAATATTTGGAGCATATTCAAGCCTGCCGTTTTGATGGTGCGTGAATGAAAATTAGAACTTGCACTGTACCTTAGGTATTTAAATTATGATGAAATTTTTATTTAAAAAAAAACAAAACAAAAAAAAAAACACACATCATGTGTGTTGATTCCCAGTAAGAACAATCTGGAGTTCCTCACTTAGAACATATAAATGGATTTGTGTTCCTTTTGATTTTTTTTTTTTTTTTAACAACTTCAATAAAGCTGTGTGTGGTTTTTACTTTTAAACTGCATGTGCTCATTGTTTTTTATTGGGTTGATGTACTATTGGAGAGTTGGTTCTCATTGTGTTGTGACGAGGGGATCTCTTTTGATGGAGATCTGTACCATGTACAGTACTGTCTTATTGGAATACTTTGGTTTTAAAATTTCATTAAAGAAAACCTGTCTGGGCAATTTGGGTCACTAAATTTAGAGGTCCACAAGTAGTTGGTTTAGTGTCCGAAATCACCGTGTTTGAAGTCTCACCATGGGTGCAATAAAGAAACCAAAACATAAAACCTTTATACTTACCTAGAGATGGGCTCAATGATGCGCTTTGTGCAGTTGTGGGGTGCACCAGAATTGGTCCAGTGATTCACGCACACTGCATGGAAGCTGAGATGTACTACAGCAGCTTCACTGCATCAGTGAGCAGGCACCGAGAGCAATGGTAAGTATTCAAGTTTTTTTCCAGCAACAGATGGAAAAACGAATGGGCGATTTGGTACACTAAACCATTGGCCCATAAGGACCTGTGGGCGGTTTAGCGTCTCAAATCGCCCTCACAAGTGTCCATTAAAGAAGCTTGGGGCAGAGGCAGGTCTAGTCTGTAATCCTTATTCTGTGCCAAGGATACATTTTCTGCTTTGGGAATCATCTTTGGGCAAGAGCAAACAATTTGCCTGCAGCAATATTCTGGGAATCCTGGTTGAGAACCCCTGGTCACACTATTCACAAGTGCATCAGAATAGTGTCTGGTTTCTGTATGCAATGTCCAAATACTAGACTGGGTTATAAAATCTGCCTCACTTTTACTGAGCGAGCAAAGAATACAATATCCAAAATATAAAAAGAAACAACATTAAGATGATCACTCTACCTGCTGAGGTGCAGAGGCCAGGGTAACTGCAGGTTTAATGCCAGGGTTGGCGTCAGTGCCAGCTGGTGCCGAAGCACGCATTGGCTGAAGTAATAACTGCCGAACAGGTCTCACTCCCGGTTGTCCTCCGATAGCTGGATTTGGAACTTTGGCCAATACTGTATTCCCAGATACAATCGAGACCCCAGGTCTCAGAGGAGTCCCTGTGAGTACTTTAGCAAATGTCACCTTGCCTCCATTAGCTACCTGCCCAGGAGCCAGTGCTTGGATTTGAGTGACAGGAGAACCACCTACGGTCATTCCAGGTGGGGCTTTCAGAATCATGATTTTAGGAGCTCCTGGTCCACTCGTGGAAGTTCCCATAAAAGGATTGCCTTGGTTTATTGGTTCGAGAATAGTAGCTGGTTGGGACGGAAGCACTGACTCTACTGGGGCAACAGGGACAGGAATGTCCTGCATGATCTGTGGTTCTGGTTGGTGCTCACTACCATCAAGAATTGGTTGTTCACTTCTAGTGAGCTGTTCTAGAGGCTCCAGAACATTGCCCAAGCCAAGGGCTTCGTCCATGGTGTCAGGTCCATCACGGGCAAATGAATCACTGGTTAACGAATCCAAGCCAAATAAGTTGGGGTCATCAAAAAGGTCCATAATAGGGTCCGCCATCTTTGAGTTTTTTCAGGGTTAGTTTTGAGGGGAAGGCAAGTAGCCTTCCCCAAGAATACAGAGCGGGTAAGACTTGACTTCAGTCACAGGATGATGCAAAGTAAAAGTAGCCAGGATGGTGGTCTATGGAGTCTAAGAAAGAAGAGGAAATGAGAAATTAATAACCACACTAGGAATAATATTGCAATTGTCACATAATTATATTTCCCAAATATGTTCCATGTGAGCTCTCAGCATCACATCAATGCCCCCGTTAACTCAATACAGTACTAGTATCCAGTGAATGCTCCGGAACAAACACCCACAAGTGCGGCTAAAAGAAGGAGGAAAGTATCCAGAATAATAAATATGCCAGAACCACATAGGAAGACTGCTATGGACCCTGTATCACCAAAAGTGGACATCTGTGGTCTACATTATAACCCGGGCTGTGGCGCTGGCACCAATAACAAATGGGACACCTATGCTCTCACATGGCAGGGATCACAGTGACAGAAAACTCATGGGAGAGAGGGTTACTTTTTTGGGATGAGCCCTGTTATTACGCAGACTGCTGCACTATTATTATATTATGGATTGTGTATAAACAGCCTGAATGTGCAATCATTTACATCCCCTGTACATCAGCCATAACCCAAGACCCGCATAGTAATGGCTTTCTGATGCTTACATGTGTATTATTTCTTGGTGAGTAGTGTAGATCTATATACTCCTGTACACAGAGCCTCCGGGCTGATACATTACCGGTCCCCGGCCATGGTAATGAGAAGTCCCATCACTGTCAGCAATCAGAGATACTGAAAGCAGGCAGACAAGTAAAGTAGAAAGTATGTGCGGGACAAGGACTGTGCCCGGCACGTATCCCCCAGGTGCAGTGTACGCGCCGCTGGCCGCCCGGTGTCCGCCCCCTCAGCGCCTACCTGCGGCCCGACTCGTGCGCTCACACGGCTCGCAGCCGTACACATGTCGTCTCCCGGTTACACACATGCTGCAGCTGCATACACAGCTTTCTCCTCCCCATACACATACACACGGCGCAACCTAACGGGCGCTAGGCCCCGCCCCGCCGTGCAGCGGCCGAGCACTGCCATTGGAGACACGCCCAGTCAATCAAAAACAACCTGGACGTGCATGTTAGGTTGAGGTACTGACTCCTCCCCTCACTCTGGGGCCTAGCCGTATCCAAGGGAAAAGCGCAACCAGTCTCAATTAGAGGGAGGCATGCGGCAGAGAATGAATGAAAGCTCCACACTGACGGCCTACTGGAGGCCACCACAGCGCTGCCGAGTCAGCTGTAGAAGCGGTGGCCAGAAGTCACAGCTTCCAGTGCAGCGGCAGCAGGCGCATGGCTACCTGGTGACCACACGGGCCCCTTCTATACGGGGCTGGGCAGCAGCTGTCCGGATCAATGTGGTGGAGCAGCAGACCGACTGTCCTCCATAGCATATACACTGACAGACACCACCATGTACTGGCCTCGTGTAATAGCAGGAGGTCATATACAACACACTAAATCCATACTGTCATCCCATAGCATGACAAAAAGGTGGTCTTGGGAAGGCTCTATATACAGCACACACTATATCCATACTGTCATCCCATAGCATGACACAGAGGTGGTCTTGGGAAGGCTCTATATACAGCACACACTATATCCATACTGTCATCCCATAGCATGACACAGAGGAGGTCATGGGAAGGCTCTATATACAGCACACACTATATCCATACCGTCATCCCATAGCATGACACAGAGGAGGTCATGGGAAGGCTCTATATACTGCACACACTATATCCATACTGTCATCCCATAGCATGACACAGAGGTGGTCTTGGGAAGGCTCTATATACAGCACACACTAAATCCATACTGTCATCCCATAGCATGACACAGAGGTGGTCTTGGGAAGGCTCTATATACAGCACACACTATATCCATACTGTCATCCCATAGCATGACACAGAGGTGGTCTTGGGAAGGCTCTATATACAGCACACACTATATCCATACTGTCATCCCATAGCATGACACAGAGGAGGTCATGGGAAGGCTCTATATACAGCACACACTATATCCATACCGTCATCCCATAGCATGACACAGAGGAGGTCATGGGAAGGCTCTATATACTGCACACACTATATCCATACTGTCATCCCATAGCATGACACAGAGGTGGTCTTGGGAAGGCTCTATATACAGCACACACTAAATCCATACTGTCATCCCATAGCATGACACAGAGGTGGTCTTGGGAAGGCTCTATATACAGCACACACTAAATCCATACTGTCATCCCATAGCATGGCACAGAGGAGGTCATGGGAAGGCTCTATATACTGCACACACTATATCCATACTGTCATCCCATAGCATGACACAGAGGTGGTCTTGGGAAGGCTCTATATACAGCACACACTATATCCATACTGTCATCCCATAGCATGGCACAGAGGAGGTCATGGGAAGGCTCTATATACTGCACACACTATATCCATACTGTCATCCCACAGCATGACACAGAGGAGGTCATGGGAAGGCTCTATATACAGCACACACTATATCCATACTGTCATCCCATAGCATGGCACAGAGGAGGTCATGGGAAGGCTCTATATACTGCACACACTATATCCATACTGTCATCCCATAGCATGGCACAGAGGTGGTTTTGGGAAGGCTCTATATACAGCACACACTAAATCCATACTGTCATCCCATAGCATGACACAGAGGTGGTCTTGGGAAGGCTCTATATACAGCACACACTGTATAATAATAATTATTATTTATATAGCACACACAGATTACGCAGCGCTGCACTGTGCTTGCCAAATCAGCCCCTGTCCCCAATGAGGCTCACAATCCAATAATCGAATCAACCTGCCAGACCCTGGGACGTGAACCATGCATGCTTTTTGGCCAAGCCCATCTCACTTGCATTTTGGCACTGCATCTCTGCTCCATAGAGTTAAATGGGGCTGCATAGCTACAGCTGTAGAGCATCATGAGGATTGCACTAATGCTATGGAACCACATCTAAGTCCTCAGATGACTGGGCAGAGAAATGGAATCGGCCGTGCACAATAAAATATGTACAAAATAACATGCGAGAACCACTAAAGGATCCTCTCCTCTGCCATGCCTGACCACTATGCACACACAGTGCATGTATGTTTAGGAAATCTGCTCTATAATGCAGTTCTATTGTATATAAATTAGAAAATGTCATGCTATATGGCACTGATGTTATTACATGATAAATTAAAACAAAGCCCATTTGAATATTTTTCAAAGCAATTTTTTTTAGCAAATTGCAGAGATTCAAGAATATAACAATGACAGTTCCAGATGTGCATGTTATTGTAAGTGGTCTAGCACCAATAATTCTGATAGTAGAATTATGAAATACACACACCAGTGGTTTTTAATCCCTTAATGACATCCCTATCGGGTCATCAGGGGTTCTTCTTTTTACAGTGGCGCGACAGAAGAAGATTGCGGGACACTGGGTCGTGCTGGTGTCGTGCTGTGATATCACAGCCCAGACCTGGCACTAGCAGCGGGGATTGGGAAAACGTTGATCCCGGTGTTTAACACCTTACACGCTGCGGTCAAGCGTGACCGGGGGATCCAATCCCTCCTGCCACAGCCTCGATGTCTGGCGAGTGCCTCGAAGCTGCCGGTTCCTCTTAAGCCGGGTTCTGCGTCCTGGCAGGACCCAGCTGTAAGTAACTGAGCATGCGCAGCATGCCGGGTTACTTACACTGTACACTGCAATACAACAAGCGATCGGATGAATGCTCGTTCAAGCCCAAGTCTTTAATATGTAAAAAAAAAAAAAACTGTAAAAATCATTTTATAATAATAATTAAATAAATAAAAGTCCAATAATCTCCTCAGTTACAGATAAAATGCAAATAAAGTACAGGCGGTCCCCTACTTAAGAACACTCGACTTACATACGACCCCTAGTTACAAACGGACATTTGTATATTGGTAATTTATTGTACTTTAGTCCTAGACTACAATAAACAGCCATAACAGTTATCACAGGCGTCTGTAATGAAGCTTTGTTAATCCTGATTCTTATGACAACCCAACATTTTTAAAATCCAATTGTCACAGAGACCAAAAAAGTTCCAACTTACATACAAATTCAACTTAAGAACAAACCTACAGACCCTATCTTGTATGTAACCCGGGGACTGCTTGTATATAAAACATAAGAAAAGCAAACATATTTGGTATCACTGCATCCGTATTAATCTGTACAATAAATGTAAATGAATATTGAACCCGCTCAGTGAACAATGTTATAAAAAAAAATAAAAACACAAAAACTTCCCGTAATGTACAATTTTCTGAAAAAAGATAAAAAAAAAAAAAGTTATAAGATTATACCCTTATATGATACGGCTGAAAAGAACAACTCTTTTTGCAAAAAATAAGCCCTCAACCAGATCTGACAACAGAAAAATACAGAAGTTATGGCCCTGAAAAACTAGTAAATAACATAATATTGTTTTTTCTCATGAAAATTGAGCAAAGATAAGAAAAACTATATAAATGAGGTATCATCGTAGTGAGCGAGAATAAAGACAAAATATTATGTTAAAAAAAAACATTTTTATGTTAGGGTAAGCATTGGAAAAATAGCTATAGGCCTCCAAAATGAATTATCTATACATTGTATCTATCCCCACAAATAAATATGGAGTGTTACTATTATTTAGGCCTTTCAAAGTCACTTGGAAGCTGAGTTGTCCCTAAAAATGCTAGTTTGGGCAATTTTCATGAAAATGAGAAAAATCCGCGCCTCATAACATCCTAGAAAAATGAGAGGATGCATAAAATATCATCTCAACATAAAGCACACATTCTGCAAATGTTAATTATCAAGATTTTTAGGCAGAACATTTCAAACTTTGAAAATGAAGAACTTTTAAGAACTTATGGCAAATTTTCATTTTTTTTTTCAGAACGAAACGCAAAACTTATCAATTATTAATTTAATAATACTAATGTTTTAACCCCTTCAGGACATTTTTCAAATCTGCCCTGTGTCACTGCAAGTGGTTATAGCTTTGGAACGCTTTAACATATGAAGGGAATTTTGAGATTGTTTTCTCGTGATATATTGTACTTCAAATTTGTTCAAAAATTTAGATGATATCTTTTGTATTTAGTTATATTAAAAAAAAAAAAAAAGAAAGAAAATTTTAGAAAAAAAAATTGAAAAATTATTTTCAAAGTTCTAAATTCTATACTATTGAAGCTAATAGTCATAGCACCCAAATTAATTTATAACTTACATTTCCTAAAATGTCTGCTGTATGTTGCCATAGTTTTTTAAGATTCCACATATTTTACTAGAATGTTGTGAGGCTCAGAATTTGGGGCCATTTTTAAAATTTTGGGGAAAAATCACCAAAACCCGTATTTAGAAGGACCTGCTCAACTTTCAATTGACTGTGAGAAGCCTAAATAATAGAAAAACTCAAAAAAAAAAATCACCCCATAATGGAAACTACACCCCGGAGGGCGCTTTGGTTGCATTTTCATTTAGTTTTAAAACAGCTGAGGAGAGGCGATTTGCCTAATTACATTACCGTTAACATTTGCGTTTACAAAACGCATTGTAAACGCGATAACACGTGTTTTGTTAATGAATGCGTTCCCATAGCGTTAACAAATGTAAATAGTAATGTAATAAGGCAAATCACTGGGTAGGAGGAACAAAGAGGCTACTGGGGCGTGGAGTAGCCGCGACCTGTAGCCTCATCTCCGGCTACTCCACGCCCCAGTAGCCACTTTGTCACTTCTCGGGGGGTTGACTTTTTGTCTAAAAAGTAGAACATTTGAAACTTTGAAAGTTGTAATTTTAAAAAAAAATTTTTCCTAAATTATTGAATTTTTACCCCCCAAAAAAGTAACTGATCAGCAAAATGATACTACTAACATAAACTACAATGTCTCATGAGAAAACATGTAAAAGAACGAAAAAACAACAAGAGAGGACGGCGCCTAGTGTAATACTGTTGGGATCAATGGTTGGTGAGAGAAGAGAGTACTGCTCACCTGAAAGCTCCTTGTGAGGGCGCGTTCACACGTTCCGCTAGCGCTGCGTTCATAACGGGGGCGGAGTTTGGGGCGATCGCATATGCGTTTCCAGAGAAACGCATGCGATCGGGTTATTAAACGTGTGAACGCGCCCTTACAGTGCAGTTTGAAGCCCGACCTGGGGAGGGGTTCAGGATCGTACGGCTAATTGAAGCCAATAGCAGGAGTAGATGGATGGTTTGTTGTAAGCAGCCCCCACAGCTCCAAAATACCCGGACCTCGAATAGAGGCCGGTGTAGACAGTGGAGTAAAAAAACAAAAAAACTGAAAGAAGCCATCATGGGGCGCTAATAGCCTAATAGTCTAGGTTAAACTTTTACATTTTATCACTGTTTGTTGTTTTATATAATAAAAGATTTTCAATTCAGATTATTTCCAGCTATTTATCACTATTGTAGATACAATTTGGCCTAGTAGCGCCTCGCGAAAGCTTCTTTCTCCTGTTTTGTCCATTTTTTTTTACTTCATGACAAAACAATCTCAAAATCCCTGGGATGTGTTGAAAAGTTATTACCACAGGAAGAGGCACTGGTCAGATTAAAAAAAAAAAAAAAAAAAAAGGATTGAGCCTTAGGGCGCGTTCACACGTTGCGTTTTGGTTGCGTTTTCATTGCGTTTGAAACGCATATACAACAGCTGATGAGAGGTAATTTGCCTAATTACATTACAGTTTCCGTTTGTAAACACAATGTTAACGCTTGGTTAACGCTTTAAAGTGTGCGTTAACATCGCGTTTACGATGCGTTTTGTAAATGGAAATATTAACAGTGATGTAATTAGGCAAATCACCTCTCCTCAGCTGTTCTATATGCGTTTCAAACGCAATGAAAACGCAGGTCAAAACGCAACGTGTCCTCAACGTACAAACAGGCTGCGTCCTGAAGGGGTTACAATTTGACCCTGTCATGACGTTTATAAACATGCAATCTGCACATGGCATGTGCAAATAGGATGTATGTAGCTGTATCTCTATGAAGGGTTAAAGAGGTTGCTTGGCATAGGGCAGTGGTGGCGAACCTATGGCACGGGTGCCAGAGGTAGCACTCAGTCCTTTCTGTGGGCACCCAGGCAATCACCAGAGAGGACTCCAGGCATCTTCCTGCAATCCCAGACACCCCAGGACTTGCTTTGCACGGAGCTATTTTAACCCCTTAAGGACGGAGGGTTTTTCGGCTAATTTCTCGCTCTCCAACTTCAAAAATCCATAACTTTTTCATTTTTACGTGTACAGACCTGTGTGAGGGCTTATTTTGTGCGTAACAAATTTTACTTTCCCGTAATGTTATTTATTTTAACATGCCGTGTACTGCGAAGCTGAAAAAAAATTCCAAATGTGGAAAAATTGAAAAAAAACCGCACGTGCGTCACGTTCTTGTGGGCTCAGTTTTTACGACTTTCACTCTTCGCTCCAAATAACACGCCTACTTTATTCTTTGGTTCGGTGCGATCGCGGTGATACCAAATTTATATAGGTTTTATTGTGTTTTAATACATTTTCAAAAATTAAACGAATGTGTACAAAAAAGAAAAAACATTTTTTGCCATCTTCTGACGCTAATAACTTTTTCATACTTTGGCGCACGGAAATGTGTGAGGGGTCATTTTTTGCGAAATGAGGCGACGTTTTCATTGCTACCATTTTGAGGTCTGTGCGACATTTTGATCATTTTTTATTTCATTTTTTATGTTATGTAAAAAGGTGTAAAAGTCGCATTTCGGACATTTGGGCGCCATTTCCCGCCTCGGAGGTCACCGCCGGCCGTAACCGTTTTTATATTTTGATAGATCGGGCATTTTGGGACGCGGCGATACCTAATATGTCTGTGATTTTTACTGTTTGTTATGTTTTATATCCGTTCTAGGGAAAGGGGGGTGATTTGAACTTTTAATATTTTATTAATTTTTTTTATTTTTTAAACTTTTTTTTTCTTTTTTTTTTTCACTATTTTTTAGACCATCTAGGGTACATTAACCCTAGATGATCAGATCGCTCCTACCATATACTGCAATACTACAGTATTGCAATATATGGCGTTTTTGCAGGTCTTACATTACAATGAGCCACTGGCTCATTGTAACGAACCTGCATAAACCATGTAGCCTCGTGTCAAGAGAAGACCCGAGGCTACCATGGTAACCGATCGCCGCCCCCCGATGACGTTCGGGGGCGTGGCGATCGAAAAAAAGATGGCGGCGCCCGCGCGCCGCCGTCTTTTAAACGCCGCCCGCGACTTTGCGGGCGGCGTTTAGAGGGTTAATAGCTGCGATCGGTGCAAGCACCGACCGCGGTTATTAGCGGTGGGGGTTTTGTGCAAAATGCAAAAACCCCCACCTCTGTATGAAGAGGACTCAGCCCGTGAGCCCTCTTCATACATCCCTTATACCTCTGCGCCGTAGAGCTACGGCGCAGAGCGTTAAGGGGTTAAAGTGACAGCGCTACCTGGGACTACTGGAGGAGTGGGAAGGTGTGGACAGATCTGGATTATCATTGTAGCTCCTGCTCCGGCCCTGACAAAGTTTATGGGACCCTGGAGGGAAGCTACAATGAATGAAACCAATGATCTTATATTTTCTACTTTATTGGTGTCCTCAGTGTTGATATGAATGAAAACTGTGACAGAGCAGGGAGTTTAAATCACTAATTAAATTTCTGTGTTGGCACTTTGCAATATTGGGTGGGTCTTGTTTGTAGTTTGGGCACTCAGTCTCTAAAAGGTTTGCCTTCACTGGCATAGGGAACAACAATCTGACTGCTAAACCCTACTCAGTGGGAGGGGCTTGGCCAAAACGCGTGTGTTTCCAGTGAAATGCATGCTTTTTGGCTAAACCCATCCCACTTGCATTTTGGAAGTGTTATAAAAGAAATGCCACGGGGAAACGCAGCCGTAGGGTGCCCTCACATGTTCAAATGCAGTTTTTGATGTCCAAACCAGGATTGGAATGAAAAAAAGCATAGCAGCAGCTTCTCTTAATGAAATGTTCTCAACCATTATGACCCATACCTGGTTTTAGCTTCAAAAACTGCATCTGAAGAACTGAATGTGTAAACACACCCTAACTGATGGAGCAGCAGGTTGACCATGTAAGATGGTCAGTTGGTGTGCTATGACAGCCAGGAACCATGTACAGGCGGTCTCCTACTTAAGAACACTCAACTTACATACGACCCCTAGTTACAAACGGACCTCTGGATATTGGTAATTTATTGCACTTTAGTCCTAGGCTACATTGATCAGCTATAACAGTTATCAAATATGTCTGTAATGAAGCTTTATTGTTAATCTTGATTCTTATGACAACCCAACAGTTTTAAAATCCAATTTTCACAGAGACCAAAAAAGTTCCAACTTACATACAAATTCAACTTAAGAACAAACCTACAGACCCTATCTTGTATGTAACCCGGGGATTGCCTGTAGTATTAGAGTAAATTGTATGAGCGATCAGACCCCCTTGGCTCCGAGTACTGAGAAAATTGTAAAAATAAAAAAAAAGTCAGCAAAATTCATTAAGCAAAAATATAACAGAAACATGTTAGGTATCACGGTGTCCCGAAATGCCTTTTTTTTTTTATAAAAACAGTTTAATTTTTTAATAGGCTCCTATCTGTCATGACCGCCACCGTCAGCTGAGAGGCAGATACCGGCAGCTGACAGCTGTACAAAGGTATCTGAAATTGTGCAGATTTTATGCACAGATTTTGTAGCAGAAACCCAAACTGTAATTTAGCATTAACCCCTAGGCACTCCAGGATGTACTATAATGCCCTGGGGCTGTGGGATGAGCTCTCTCCATACACAGTGGGTGTCAGCTGTATAATACAGCTGACACCCGCTTGTTACTACCACGGTCGACACCTAAGGGTATATTGCAGCAAAGACTTACCGGTAACAACCGCAAATGGTGCTAGCACCGATTGCTTGTGTTATCCAGTCGATCACAGCTTTGCCGGCAGCTTCAAAAAGTGTCAATCATCGCTCCTCATTGCCATGCCACGATCAGTTGCCATGGCAGCCTACAGTCTCATTGAGACTGGTAAGTTTGCCTTGTGTAATAATCTCCAATAACCAGCAGATGGCAGGCCATTAGAGATCAGCAGTAAAATTGTTATATACTGCAATACAGTACTATTTCAATGACACCCTGCAGGGTCAAAGTACCCAGGAGGTTCTGAAATATGGTCAAGTGACTTTTATTGTGAATCCTTACGAATTTATGCATGCATGTTTGGTTTTTTTGTGTTTTTTTTTTT
Source organism: Engystomops pustulosus (assembly GCF_040894005.1). NCBI lineage: Eukaryota > Metazoa > Chordata > Amphibia > Anura > Leptodactylidae > Engystomops > Engystomops pustulosus. Next base: position 100,041,570 of record NC_092411.1, read on the forward strand.
TTACAGTCTATGGGAATGAAAATCCTCATCATGAAAAGGTGTAAAATGCACAGTGTGAGCCCTCTCCATAAACCACTTCATGAAAAATGTTTACATTGGCGAGTTATGAAAGGGTTAATGTTTAAAAGTAGCCAGTATTGTGTAGGACACTTCAGACATACATTTCCCATTTCTCAGCTTCCTGTTATTTGAGAGAAAATTTGGTGTATTTATATAAATTTTTATAAGTGTCTCAATGATCTGGGGTAGGCCCATACCAGCAGGCACACCGGTTCCCTTCTTTCTATACAATGCAGTGCCAACCAATACCAAAATGGTACTAGCAGAGATTGAACTCTCTCCAGTCCGCAGGGATGGTAATTTGCATAAAGATAAAAACATAAATAGTAACACACAGCACTATGATACATCACAATAGTGCATGCAATATTATGTAAACAAATCACAACAATCTTATATAATTAGGTATGATCACAATTTTCTATAATGGAGCTGTGGCGTCTTCTGGCCACCGATGTGAGGGTCCCCCTGTTGGTTATGTGGATGCAACCTAATAAAAGAAATGGCCAGGTTTGATGACACTCTGCTACCAATCACGAGTAGTAGAGGTGGAATTTGTTTTCAATCACTTTATTACATTTTGATGATATGAAGTCATTTAAGACAAATTCCACCTCTACTACTCGTGATTGGTTGCAGCGCAACATCAATCCTGGCCATCTTTTTCATTACCTTGCTTTCTCTTAAAACGGCAGAATGCTGGCTAATGAATGGGAAGCCTAAAGAGCGTTTGAAGTGCCCTACACAATGCAGTCATCATTTGTGGGGTATTGGTACTTATTTTACACTCTTTAATGGATCCATTAAATATGTTATATGTTGGCTTAGTGGGAGTTTATTATCTCCAAACTTCCCCAAAAGTAAAATCTTATATGTATAAGACGTTCACAGTTCCTCATGAAGTACACACTATGAGTGATCTGATTGGGACATGCTCTACTCTTTATCGGATCAGTTGCATGGTCAATAAGCAGCGTGGGAACTGACCTATTACTTAATGATGCACACTGTACTTTTAGTGCAAATCTCTGTTAAACGCTACAAACATAACCTATGTGTTGCTGTGCTGGCCACGATTGTGGGTGTCCTGGGTGGGGGGTGTTTGGACTGTAAATAAAAATAAACCATTGGTTGCTTCCTCCAATGCTTCCGGTATCCCAGTGTCAGTCGTTGCTTTCCTCCTGTTTGTTTACATGCCTACCTGTCCCTTGTACCAGCGCCTGTTACAGCTCTGGTATAGTGGACGGGTGGGCATGCAAGGCAGACAGAATACGGTGAGGAAGAGGTAAACAAACCGAAGCAAAGCACCAAGGTAAATATGGCATGGAACACCGGGAGCACCAGAGGAGATACCGGTTTATTTTTCTTTGTACAATACAATTTGATGGGATAGGACATACTTAATAATTTGCAGCCAGAGCACTTGGCTCCCACACGGACCGTGGAAACCACAGCCTTGCGTATGAGCCTATAGAAATACAGGCAGTCCCCGGGTTACGTACAAGATGGGTTTGTACTTAAATTGAATTTGTATGCAAGTCGGAACTGTATATTTTATAATTGTAGTTCCAGACAAAAAAAAATTTTGTCCCTGTGACAATTAGAGTGGTGACACACATGGCGTTTCTAGGCTGTTTTTGAACCGTTTTTAGTTTGTGCGTTTACAGATAATAAAAAACGCATGCGGTTTTGACCAGTTTGAATTAAGATAATTGGTCAAACCTGTCAAAAACGCATGCATTTAACGCATGCGTTTTTTACAATCTGAAAACGCACTAACTAAAAATCGGCCCAAAAACAGCCTAAAAGCGTCATGTGTATCACCACCCTTAGATTTTGGAAATTCTTTGCTGTAAGGGGACCAAGGATTATCAATAACGCTTCATTACAGACCCCCTGTAGCTGATCATTGCAGCCTTGGACTAGAGTAATATCCAGAGAGCTTCACCAGAGGGGGTCACATGGACTTGTGCTAGCAGTGGCTGTGATAACAATGGCTGTGTAACCCAAGACTTCCATCGCTTTGATATTTTACATCGGCAATGGAAAGCTTGAAGCAACAATTGATACGCTGCTATTACACATTGCTGCAGGATAGTCACTAGTACAGTCCCCATAGACTTCTACTCATTCAGACCCCTCATCTTGTGACTGCTGGGGATTCCATATTACAACCCATTTTATAGTGGAAATCTCCCAAGCCGTCCCCTGTGGACTGCTGTATGTATAGGACTGGACTGCACAGGGATGTCTCAGAGGCCTCCAGGGGAGCGCTATATACAATGCGCCCATTAAGCGGCTGTGGTAACAATGTTACACTGATGCCATTAGTTGTGATACTTTGTACGACACAACAATAAACACAGGGTTCCCATGGTGCCAGCGCCACCCGCAGGTCCTCCTCTGACTACACGTGAGCGCCTCCTAACCGATCCGTGCCGCTATGTCAGGGGGCTATATATGTATATGTACGTGTAACGTATTGGAGGTTTACCCCCTCCCCCACCTCTCACCTGTGACCCCACTTTGTGACGTCAACGCCCCCGTCTCACCTGTGACGTCACACTGTCCGGGTCTCGGCCGCTGTTGACCCTTTATGAGCTGGTCCCGGCTGTGCCGAGCATGGACGCGCCGCGCGATGCAACTCAGCCTCGTACAGCTACGCACTACGTCACGGCGGCCTAGGACAATGGTAGAAGGATCTATGCCGTAAAGCCCACCCCTGCTCTTTTACCATTGGTTAAAAACACTGTCAATCAGGCAAATGTGGTGACGTCATGCAATGAGCGTAGGTTGTGCTTATCAGGAAGTACCTACGGAAGAGGGCAGAGGGTCCTTTATTTAGGCTGTTTAGCTAATGCCTGTTTAAAAATCTATGAAACGCCGTATGAATGAATGCTGAGAAGTCAGGAAAGGGTTACTATTCATTCAACAACTTCCTATTAGGTGACGGAGAGCGTGTCCTGTTATTCTCATCTTATTTAGTACATAAAACGAAAACTGAATATTTCTGAGAACGGTGAGGACTAGAGTCCGAGCGGCGGCTTGCTACTTGTTACAGCAATAAACCTTGAGCTCTTGAAGTGTTTTATAGTCCATGAATGTGAATGAGACCGTTTCTGTTCACAGACATCAAACAGAGATAGCAACAGGGGGAATTAAGCGAATCATAGTATATTCCCCAAACTGTTTCAGTTTTCCCATGTAATAAGTCTTGATGACTGTAAACTAATTAACTAGTGCAAGGTCACTAAGCTCTCATTAACTCAATCTACTTAAATGTGTTATCAATGGTCCCCTTCCTTCTAAAATCAACTTTTAAAATGATGAATATGAGCCAGAAGGGGTCTGGGAGGTGTTACCAGTGCTACACCCTGCTGTAGCTTCACTGGCTGTTACACTGCTTCCCCCTCCCCCTGCTCCCTCGGCACTTCCCTGGTCCTGCACAGTGTTACAGCCTGTGAATTTACAGGATTGAGGTACTCCGGTAACACCCCCAGAGCCCTTCTGGCTTATTAGTATTCTGAAAAAAAATTACCCCTTATACAAATTAATCACAGTTATATGTGTTAAATATATTGATACAAAACAAATATTAATTTTACAATGGTTATTTTTTTTTTACTTATTAAAGGAAACCTACCACTTCCGATTGTGCTTCTAAGCTGCAAATGCCGGGTGCCGGCGCTTATTTTCGTTATGTTTTTAAACAGATGTAAAGCATTTAACCCCTTCACGCTCCGCGGCGGATATATCCGCCACGGAGCGCAGTGACTTAGCGCTCAGTGGCGGATATATCCGCCACGGCGCCTATGCCGGCTCGGCTCTGGATCAGAGCCGAACCGGCATCGGGAAACACGGGGTGCCGGCTGTAACTAATAGCCGGCACCCCAGTGTAACACCCGCGATCGGAGTTGTCTCCGATCGCGGGTGCTTAACCCTTTAGATGCCGCGGTCAGCGCGACCGCGGCATCTAACAAGCATCTGGGGTGTCTTTCCCCCACGATCGGCCCCCCCGAACCGTTTTCGGGGGGCGCCGATCGTTGCTATAGTAACTCTGGGGTCCGATCTGGACCCCAGAGTTACTAGCAAGAATTGCCAGTAAGATGGCGTCTGCGACGTCATCTTACTGGCAAAGTGCCAGCCTATGCAAGTGCATAGGCTGACACTGATAATACTCTGCAATACATCAGTATTGCAGAATATTATCATGAAGAAGCAATCAGAAGATTGCTTGTTCATATCCCATGGTATAAAAGTAAAAAAGTAAAAAAAAAAGTTATTCAATAAAAAAATAAAGTCATAAATCACTAAAAATGCCCAAAACCCCCAAAACATATAAAGAGACATATAACTCAAAAAAAAAGTCTAAATCATAACACAAACCCCACATATATAGTATCACCGCGTCCGTAACAACCCGTAGAATAAAAGTAAATCATTATTGAACCCCCACGATAAACGCCGTAAAAAAAAACTGTTATAAACCCTCCAAAAATTATGATTTTTACCTTTTCAATCCCACAAAAAATGCTATAAAATGCGACCAAAAAACCATATGTACTTAGACATGATACTGGTGCAAAGTACAACATGTCCCGCAAAAAACAAGCCATCAACCAGCTCCGTAGCCAAAAACGTAACAAAGTTATGCCACTTGGAAGATGGCAATACAAAAATTATAGATTTTTCCCCACATTAGGGTTTTGTTTGACAAATTTAGTAAAACGTAAGAAAATATATTCATGTCTGGTATCCCCGTAATCGTATCAACCCATAGAATAAAGATAACAGGATTATTAGTCTATACGGTGAACACCAAAAAAAAAAAAAGTCAAAAATCCAGTACAGAATTGATGCTTTTCTACTCCTGCCCTCAAAAAAAGTTCCTAAATTTTCAACAATAGGTGATACCAACCCCAAAATGGTAACAATGGAAAAAGCATCTCATCCCGCAAAAAAAATGCCGTCACATGGCCCCAATAACGGAAAAGCGAAAATTTTATAGCCTTCAAAAGGGGCCAATGAGGAAACTAAAATCCTGGCAGCTGCAGGGCGCTCCTTCCCTTCTGCGTCTCGCTGTGCGCCCATAAAACAAGTCACAGCCACATGTGGGGGTCTTTGTACTCAGGAGAAATTGCAGAACAAATTGTATGGTGGGTTTTCTCTTTTTATATTTTGGAAATGTGTAAATTTTAGTGCTAAATGAACGTATAAGGGAACAGTATGACCATTCTAAATTTCACCTCCATTTTGATTCAATTACTATGAAGATCTCAAGGGGTTAACAATCTTCGTAAAAGCTGTTTCTGATAGCTTGAGGGGTGCAGATTTGAAAATGGGTAGATTATATAGGGGGTTTTGATGCTAAATATGTAAAATTTCATTCAAAACTGTATTTATCCCCAAAATAGTCAATTCTGAAAATCCGGAAAAGCGATATTCTATTTGTAAGCCGCGTGACGTCAAAATAAATTATCCAGACATTTCAGAAATTATGAAAATGTAAAGTAGACAAATGGGAAATGTTATTCAGCAACTTATTTAGGTGGTACATCTATCTGCCTGAAAACGCAATGATTTAGAATTTCGAAAATGGCAAATTTTTCAAAAAATTTATCATATTTTCTTTTTTTTGTAAATAAACGCAAAACTTATCTGCCAAAATTTACCACTAAAATGAAGTACAACATGTGGGGAAAAAACAATCTCAGAATCGTTTTGATAAGTAACAGTGTTCAAAAGTTATAACCATATAAAGCGAAGCAAGTCAGAATCCAAAAAATCGGGCTGAGCCTTAAGCTGTAAAATGGCTGCGTCCTTAAGGGGTTAAACGCTTTAGTAATCTTTATATACCAAGTAGATTCACCGCACCGTGGTCCGCGCTCGGCGCACCATGCGTGCAACCACTTCCTATTCAGGCGCACAAAGTGGTCGCGCACATGGTGCGCCAAGCGCGGACCATGGTGCGGTGAATCTACTTGGTATATAAAGATTACTAAAGCCTTTAAACGCTTTACATCTGTTTAAAAACATAACGAAAATAAGCGCCGGCACCCGCTCACCTTGAGCTGGTGCACAGCATTTGCAGCTTAGAAGCCCTATCCGAAGTGGTAGGTTTCCTTTAAGACAAAACTAGTGAAATTTGGCACCTCTGTGATCGTACTGACTCAAAGAATTATTAATCCCTTAATCACTTGGCCCTTTTTGGTTTTTGTGTTTCCATTTTTCACTCCCCACCTTCAAAAATCCATTACTTTTTTATTTTTCCATGCATAGTTACTTTTAACTTTTTTTTTACTATTTTTTCAGACCCCCTAGGGTACTTTAACCATAGGTTGTCTGATTGATCATAGCATATACTGCCATACTGTGCTACGGCAGTATATAGGTATTGTAAGAAATGCTCAGAAACTATACAGCCTCGGTTATTACAAAGACCCGAGGCTCTCATGGAGAGTGACAATCTAAACAAAAATGGTGGGACCCACGATGTGCCGCCGGCTTTTGACTGCTGCTAGTGGCCATCAAAAGGTTAGGGTGTTACCGGTTGGTGTCTGCTGCAATATGCAGAAAATACACACTTCGTGAGGAGGGGGCTCAGCCGTGAGAAGCTGGCAACACTCACATGTTGGAAAGGAGTTAAAGATGTAAAACTAAAAAGATTATAATAAAAGTAAAAGAACATAATTCACCATACAACTACTAGGAGTACACTGCAGTATTTCAAGAGTGAACGTAGTCTGATGAAACCAAAATGGAACTCTTTGCTTCCCAAAATAAATACCCTTTTTAGAAATGAGAAGACATTGCATATCACCCCCAAAAACAACAGACTGACAGTGAAATTTGAAGGTGGGAACTTTATAACGAGGGGCTGTTTTGCAGCATACGACACTAGCAAATTGTATATAATAAAAGGATGAATGTAAAGATGTACAGAAACATTCCTGGTAAAGATCTACAGCCATCTACTAGGAAAAGGAAGATGAAATGAGGGTGGACATGATCCCAATCATACAGCCAAGACAACTCTCAACTGGGTTCAGATAAAGAAAATAATGCTAGAGTGACCCAACCAGTCACCTGACTTGAATCCAATAGAAGGAGCTAAAGTTCGGAGTTCATACTGTGTGTGACCTTTTCAGAGTAGGGTTGTAATATAAACCCTTAGTAGCAGTAATTCCAGAGTCACACTTCAGACTATATCTTCTACCAGGCATTTAGAAACAGAGCTTAGGCAGCATTGTAAAGTGGAGAATCTCCTCTTAAAGGGGTTTTCCCACTAACCTAAATTGCTGATCAGTGGGGGTGTCAGTGTTGAGACCCCCACAAATCACAAAAAACAAGGGGTCCGTGCTCAGCGATCTCCATCTGCTCCATAGAGATTAATGGAGCAGACCGGTCATGCGCGCTATCACTATCTGTGGAGGTCTCAGCACTGAGACCCCCACTGATCAGCAAGTTAGGCCCTATCCCGTGGACATACTGGTGTGTGCCTCCTCTGGCAGTATCCGCTCTTCCTTGAACTTCCTATGCTCTTGTTTTTAAGAAAGAAAGGCTATAGAAAATATGCAAATGACCCCAAGGGGCTCCAGGTTCAATTAACGCCTATGGAGTCTAGAGCCCCTAAGACTCAGTATGTCAATAAATACCAAAAAGAGAAAACCCAATACTAAGTAAACTACTCCTATTACCAATCCAAAACATATAATACCAATAGAGGTGTATAGGACCAAAATATTCCCAATTAAGTAATACTCATTACCACTTAATTAATGAAAACATTATACAAACTTGATTATCATTAAAGGGGTATTCTCGTCTGGTCACTCACATTCAGTTTCATTAATCTGCCATATATAAACATTTCTTCAATTGGATGTTATTAAAAAAAAATGTTCCTGTGTGAAGATAATTTCTCATAAATGTTGCCATCTTGTCTCTTAGAAACGAGATAGCTTCCCCGGATACGGCCACCTCTACTGGAGAGATTGCACAAAGAAACAAAAAGTGTCTGTATATGAAATGTCCGAGAATTACAGTAGGTCCCACAGCCGTCCTGTAGTAATGATCGCTGAATCCTGGTGCTCCGGCAGGGCTCAATAGCGCATGTCTGGCCACCGCTGCCAGAGTGTGACGTGGTCGTATCCAAGGAAGCTATCTCAATTTCTGAGGGACAACATGGCTACATTTATGAGAAATTACCTTCACACAGGAACATTTTTTTTATTAACATCCAATTGAAGAAATGTTTACATATGGCAAATGAATTTAATTAAATGTAAATGCCCTGATGGGAATACCCCTTTAAGTATGGCCATCAAAAATAAACCATTAAAAGCATATAATAAAATCAAGAACAAAGAGTGTGGCGATGGTCACCAGTCTTTCAATGCGTAACAAGCATTATCAAATACACGAATATCAATATGATCACAGTATATCCAATTTTGGTTGTAACCAAGCACCCAGGTGTTGCACAATACCAAAATTGTGAGCCAATGAATCACGACCACCACAGCACCCAGACGTACGTTTCGCCGTCGCTTCCTCCAGGGGGTGTGTCAGTGTGCTGGTCTACAATCCTTCATCCTGGTGGTAATTTGTGTTAATAGGTGCCAAGGAACTGGAAATATCCACAGGGAGTGCCATTCCCTAGACCAGTGATGGCAAACCTTTTACAGACCGAGTGCCCAAGCGACAAATAAAATCCACTTATTTACCGTGAAGTGCCAACATTTTAAGCAGTAACTTCTTGCTACCTGTTCTTCCACATCTTTCAATTGTATCAGCCCCCTGAGGCTTCAATACAATTGAAAGAAGGAGGGCAAATTCAGACTCCGGCATTGTAGCTTCTCTCCAGGATCTCTCTGTAGAGGAAGAATGGTCGGGTTCAGCAGGATGACCTTCAAAGATAATGCAGCCCTGTCCACACCTTCTTACTTTTCCCACAGTTCCAAAGCCAATGAAGTGTCGCTGCTGAGAGCAGCATCTCTTAAGTTGCCTGGGACTGCAGGAAGATTTGGTGGATTTGTTCCTGTCTGATGAACTCTGTCCTGGGCTAACAACTTGAGTGCCCACAGAAATGGCTCTGAGTGCCACCTCTGGCACCCGTGCCATATGTTCGCCACCACTGCCCTAGACCCTCTCACTCTAGACTGTAACTTTAACAATAGTTATCAATGTATCTGTGGCATCTAGGAAAACAATCCTGGTAAGATTTTAAAGGGGATAGGATGCTATAGCTGAACAGCTGAAGGCAGCATGGAGGAGGGAGCTGCAGGGAAGAGGGAGCTGACAAATGCAAAAGGCTTCAAGGGACAAGAGGGTTTATGTAAGGAAAGTGCAATTTCTAAACATGAAAAGTCACAAGAAATTAATAATGGAATTTAGGGTTTGGAGAGTTATGATGTTCCAGAAGATGATATAACTATATTTGCTAAAGGGTTGATTTTTTTTTGTTCAAGAATAAATTTGTTTTTTTTGTTAATTAATAAATGTTGCTGAAAATAAGTCCATACCCCTTTTTCTTTTTCTCAGAGAAACATGTTAGAGGGAGCTCTCAGAAATTTCAGGATATGAAGTGTGTTTGCCTGGAAGAATGGGCCAAATTACACCTGAGCATTGTATGTGACTAGTTTCTGCGTACAGGAGAACGCTTTTGACATCGAGAGTCCAGACAGACCCCCAAGAATAGTTTTCTCTGAGTGGGAGTCACTGAAGATATTTCTAGGTTTATAACCCATCCTAGGTGCTCTAAGATCCTGCAAACTTTTGATACTTATCCTTTACTGCCTGTTCCATACTACTGGCCAACAGAAAATCATCTAAGTATGGAATAAACAGACCTTGATTTTCTGTTATGTGAGCCACCATTTCTGAGATTATTTCGGTAAACACTTTTGGGGCTGTGGAGATACTGAACTGTAGAGCTCTGCACTGAAAGTGCAAGATTAGTGCATCTATCTGGATTGATTAATTTTGATAATCTGAATGAATAGCTACACGACAGTACATGTCTGCAAGATCTATTAGCACCATATAACAGTTGGTAAATAGAAGGTTTACTGTCGACTTTAAAGTTTGCATTTTGAATGTAGGAACGCGGATATATCTATTCAGGGACTTTACTTTTATGACGGTTCTTAAAGAGCCATTTGTTTTTTTCTATCCAAAATAGGGTACAGTAAAAACCCAGCCTTTCTTCGCACACAGGGAATTGACACAATAGCTTCTTTTCGATGAGCACTGCAACTTCTGAAAGAAATTGTGTCTGATTGACTACTGATGGAATTTTTGTAATTCTGCATTTCGATATAGTAAGAGAGATAAAGTCCAGAGGCTGAGTTGATGATCCAACTTCTTCTTAAAAATCTTGGTCCAGGGGTGAAAGAAGAGAGAGAGAGTCTTTGTTGTGGGCCAGAGCTAGGATGTCCTGATCGATCCAAGGGTTGGTTAAACAGGAAGCTCCTATTTTTTGGGGGGAGGCTTTTAGGATTGAGCCCTAACTCTCTTACTCTTCTTCAAGGGTTTGAATTGTCTAAATGTGGGAGAGAAGGTTTGTCTCCAGGCCAATTTTTTTTTAGCTATAAAGCTCTGCGAGCGGAGTTTGACAGGGCTGCACATCTAGCGGAGAGCCTTAAGGAATCTACAAAGGCCTCTTCTGCTTTACTGGTTTAGCCATAGCAGAACTGAACGGTCCACTCATACTACTGCCATATTAGGTTTAAAGGCAGGGGTAGCAGACTCCCATGACTTTTTAAGTAACCCCTCTGCTTTTTTTATCCATTGGATCTCTAAGGGATCCCATGTCTCCAAGAGAAATTGACGATCTGCAATAAATTTTTGTAAATGAGCCATCTACCTTAGGAGGTGTGCCCCAGGAGGAAGTAGCCTCTGAATCAAACTGATATTTCCGTTAAACTATTTTAGGGACAAACAATTTTTTTGTCTCCTTCATTTTATGAAATTCTATGCATTTCCTCTTCTTAGTTAGTCCTTCAAACATAATATCTTGTATGGATTTAGGTTCCACCCTCTCCTCAATGTCCATAGTGGCCCTGACCATCTTTAACAATAGTTTGGTATCATCAATTGCAAATAATGGATGACCTTCAAGTTCATCCTCTGAAACTGAATAGATGGAGTCGTCTTTACTAATAACCACCTCCTATTCAGAGTCCAAGGGGACATTGGTAATAGTGGCAGAAGATAATGGACCTGGAAGGTGTGGATTAGGCATAAATGGTCTCTGAGAACCTCTAACAGATCTCTGAACTTCTCCGATAATCCAAGGGATTCAAGCCATGAACAAGATTCCAACGCTACAATTTTCTCCACAAAAATGAGCATGAAGTTTTGTCATAATTTAAGGGATGGTTATGTCCAGAGATTTTACATTCCCTTTTGTGTTTTATCTATTTTTATGTGCATTTTCCCCCTAAAACAGTATAAGACTAACATTATATTCCATACAGCATAACACAGGTGAAAGTGCTGTAACTCACCACCCTTCAGTATAAGTTTGCCAGGGTCAGGGTTCTAGGAGGCTCGGACAGCATGCTGACAATAGGATATTGCTGAGATGTGCTAAATAATATAGCATTTTTCAGTTTATTTTTTAATGCAAGTTTCAAATATCCAATACATTTTGTTCCACTTGTTGAATCTTCACCAAAAAATTAGTTTCATATGTTTGAAGCCTGAAATGTGGAAAAAGGTAGAAAAGTTCAAGGGGGCCCAAAAACTTTTGCAAGGCACCGTGTGTATAATATATACAGTGCCTACAAATAGTATTCAACCCCCTGCAGATTTAGCAGGTTTGATAAGAAGCAAATAAGTTAGAGCCTTCAAACAAGAGCAGAAATTATTAACAGATGCATAAATCTTACAAACCAAAAAGTTATGTTGCTCAGTTAAATTTTAATACATTTTAAACATACATTCACTGGCCACTTTATTAGGTACACATGTCCAACTGCTCGTTAACACTTAATGTCACCATAATTCTGTTTGGTTCCCCTAAAGTATTAAGCAGTAGTGCAGGCACAAAGAACAATGAGCTTCACATGTTTGGATTAATTATCTGTTTTTCCAGTCTTTTCTGACTATTTAAGACCCTCCCTAAACTTTTGAACAGCACTCATACATGGTCAACATGGGAAAGACAAAGGAGCATTCCAAGGCCATTAGAGACAAGATCGTGGAGGGTCACAAGGCTGGCAAGGGGTACAAAACCCTTTCCAAGGAGTTAGGCCTACCTGTCTCCACTCTTGGGAGCATCATCCGGAAGTGGAAGGCTTATGGAACTACTGTTAGCCTTCCACGGCCTGGACAGCCTTTGAAAGTTTCCTCCCGTGCCGAGGCCAGGCTCGTCCAAAGAGTCAAGGCTAACCCAAGGACAACAAGGAAGGAGCTCCGGGAAGATCTCATGGCAGTGGGGACATTGGTTTCAGTCAATACCATAAGTAACGTACTCCACAGCAATGGTCTCCATTCCAGACGAGCATGTAAGGTACCTTTACTTTCAAAGCGTCATGTCAAGGCTCATTTACAGTTTGCTCATTATCACTTGGAGGACTCTGAGACAGACTCGTTCAAGGTTCTCTGGTCTGAGGAGACCAAGATCGAGATCTTTGGTGCCAACCACGCATGTGACGTTTGGAGACTGGAGGGCACTCTATACGACCCCAAGACTACCATCCCTACAGTCAAGCATGGTGGTGGCAGCATCATGCTGTGGGGCTGCTTCTCAGCCAAGGGGCCTGGCCATCTGGTCCGCATCCATGGGAAGATGGATAGCACGGCTTACTTGGAGATTTTGGAGTACCTCCACTCCTCCATCAAGAATCCTAAGATGCGTCGTCATTTCATCTTCCAACCAGACAACGACCCAAAGCACACAGCCAAGAAAACCAAGGCCTGGTTCAAGAGGGAAAAAAAATCAAGGTTTTGCAGCGGCCTAGTCAGTCTCCTGACCTTAACCCAATTGAAAACTTGTAGAAGGAGCTCAAGATTAAAGTCCACATGAGACACCCAAAGAACCTAAATAACTTGGAGAAGATCTGCATGGAGGAGTGGGCCAAGATAACTCCAGAGACCTGTGACGGCCTGATCAGGTCTTATAAAAGACGATTATTAGCTGTAATTGCAAACAAGGGTTATTCCAAAAAATATTAAACCTCTTTTCTGTTTAAAATTTATTAAAATATAACTAAGCAACATAACTTTTTGGTTTGTAAGATTTATGCATGTTAATAAATCCTGCTCTTGTTTGAAGGCTCTAACTTATTTGCTTCTCATCAAACCTGTTAAATCTGCAGGGGGTTGAATACTACTTGTAGGCACTGTATATAAAATATATTTACACATACCGCTAACGGAGGTTATTTACTTACACCATTAAGCCCATGAGGAGCGCTAAGACTCCTGTTTTCCCCCGGGTTACAGCCTCGTGATATCACAGGCTAGTGTCTAGCCGAAGGACATGACTTCACTTCTGGTGATGCCGTATAGGAAGACGCCCTGCACTGCTTACCTCACTACAAATTGGCCACATGTAGGGAAGAGAGACAGGCCTATGTGCCCTCCAGCAGCATACAGTAATCTCTTCTGCTACATACTCAACCCCACAGTAGAGCAGCTTGAGATCAGGGAAGACCTGCTGTGAGAAGCTGTCATCTGGATTGAAGTATTCACTCAGGAATATATGGTTTTCTCCTGCAATCCACATTCTTAGTACCTAAACTTCTCTTCTCAACGGGTATATTGAGTACTAATCTAATTTTGCTTTCTTGGACCTTTCACCACCAGTCCACTTGGGTCCACTTCCAGGGACAGGAAACCACTGAGACCAGATAGGAGGAGCTTGTTTTTATATGGTCAGGTTTCCTGTCCCTGGGAGCGAATTCCTCTGTTAGTGCAGCCATGGTGAAAAGAATAAACTTAAAGCTATGTTGCCATGTTCTTTTTCTAATCTCCCTGTCATGAACTTGAACTTTTAACCTGCTAAGACCTAAGCAGTAGATGTAGGTTCTTGGGTTTCTGTTAAATTGTGATTGTTAAATTGCTTGGATATCCATTCCTGAGAAGACCTGGAAACATATTAAAATTGTTTCCACTTGTGATTTATATTTCTAATTGTGGAATAATGTACTTGAAATTGTTTGGAAGCAGCCCAATAACCATTTCTTGATAGATGGACAGCTCCAGACAAGCTTTTATAGAGGTTGTCACATTTGCGGATGATTAGAGATGATTATTATATAAAACCCATCAAATTCAAAATATTGTGTACTGTATTTGGTCCAAGTACTATAATTTACTGAAGCAGTAAACTGAACAGTCAACTTGTCTCGGACCTGGACTCTTATAAACTCCTCCATTATTTTCTATGATGCTCTGTGTTTCCACTCTACTGTTAGGCCCCATGCACACGATGGAATAGGGGTCAGTGATACAACTGCAAACCTGCGGTTTTATTGTGGCCCTCATAGAGGTCTATGGCACCTGATCGCGGTGCGGCGAGCAAACGGTGTATCAAAGTACCATGACCTACACCTGCTCGTCAAAATATAGGACATGTCCTATATTTTTAGGTTTTCAAGGAACCGCAACTTGGCTTTCAATGGAGAGGGGAGTGGTGAGTAGTGCTCACTTACCCTCCCTTCTCCATCCAGCTGTGTGCTATGAGTGTACAGCCATGTGCAGGAGTCCTTACATGGTTGCTGTGGTTCCCATCCTTCTCTGCAATTTCCAAGTTTTTCTTGCCCCAGTACCAGTCATCCCTTCTAATCTTTGGCATGCTAGCCACATATTATTTCCAGATATTTTGAAATTTATACCAGAAAAAGTCTTTAACATGGGAAAAAGTTTAATAACACATAAATTGGCAACCAGAAATTGAAAACATAAAGCGCTGTACACTTTATGGCATCCTCCGGCACCGATCTACAGGCAATAAAGTGCAAAAACACAATTAAAATTCAGTACATTTAAAATAAAATAAAAACCTGGCAGAGACAAAATAATTCATCATACAAATCAAAATGTTTTTGCAAAAAACAAGTTTCAGATTGTATATACATACAAGTAATCAATAAATAAGACAGACAGGTAAAGGCAATCCGAATGATCATGCTATGCTCATCAAGGAATCTGCTACCATCCTTATCCAACTGACTTTTCTACTAATCCACCCACATTCATCAATAGGATCAATAAAGGGGTATTCTGGTAATAATAAGTTAGCGGTCTGATCCTCATTGATCATAAGAATGTGCGACCTTGTACCTATAAGGGAATGGAGGGGCTGGCTGCACTGTAACACTTTTTAGTGATTACTTTTTGCTCATTTATGCCAAATCCTATTGATATACAATGCATTGCATGTAGTAGAAAAGTCTGTTTAAAATGTGATTTCAAGTAAGGCTCCCTATCTGATATTAACTATCAAGATGCAGGCTTGTAAAGAGCCATACACTAAGGTACATACTTTAAAGCAATTTCCTTGCTTTTAAGAATAGATAACTAATTTCTGTCGTTTGAAACGGTTGGAATAACACGGACAGAACATATAATGTGAGTATTTTCAAGTCCACTTTCTTATCATAGCAGTTTCCGGCTGTAATAGGCACGTGGCCATGTACACCGTCTCACTACACGTCTCTGTATACAGAGGCTGGCAGTGATGGATGCCACCAAAGCTAAATGGGAACATCGGAGGAGGGGAGCATCAGCTCTTTGCTAGTCTTTTACCCCCAAAGCCATATATAGTTTACTTTAAATCATGAACAACCCTTTTAAGTCCTTTAGATGTTCCCAAAAAGAGAAATGTTTTTATCTGAAGCACCTTCCCCTTGAACATAAGCAAAACTGCAAATAGGTCTCAAGCAAGTCACAGTTGAACCCAACCCTGATCTGCACCTGCAACAAATATCCAACAGTTATGAATTATTTTAAGATATTAATTAGGCGCAATGTTACGGTGTGACAATGTGATCGCCATATTTCACAATACACCTATAGCCCCAAACCTGCTGCTCTATATAGGTTGCAGAGTAATGCACATTTCAGGGTAATGATCAAGAAACATATGTATGTACCTCAAGCATATGGACTAAAGGTGCCATAAGATGGCAGTGCTCTTTTGCCATTTGATATCTAGTGGACATATGTCAGGTACCCTGTTCATATCAAGGCTTATCCATGAAAACCAAAAGGTGCTGCCCTTAGCATTGTCAATAGGGGAAAGCTGGGAATAACACTTCCCCAAGCCTTTATAAAATAAACTCCAGCAGGTGGCTGTATAAACAGGAAGCCAAGCAGCAATATTATTTGTTGTACTTTCCCTTTGTGGTTCCACATTTAATATGGAAACAGTGGAACAGTTCAGTTTTCTTTCCTTCATTTTGGTAGACTGTCATAGAATCGTATTAATACCGCTAGTTTATATAGAAATAAATAGTAATGGTTGCTACACTGAGCAGGAGGATGAAATGACACTAGGACTTCAGAGAAGAACACCTCTCAAGTGTGCATTGGAATAGGTTGAGAGGAAGAGAAAGACAAAACACTAAAATAGGAAAGAGGCGCACAGATAGGCCGAGCCAGAAATTGGACCCTTGCATCTTCACTTTTCAGGCTTCATCTTTAGCAGCACCCAGAGGAACCCCTCCCTTCTGCCTGGTTTGGTCGTGCTCCACCAAGTGGCTCGGTCAATGACTGCTGAGGTCCCACCTTGATACCATTAGCCTTTAGAGAAAGCAAAGGAATGGACAGAACATTAGAAACCAACAGGCAACAAGGATGGGATTACATTTCTGTACATTTACTTTACCTCATTATTTACATCAAAGAGCCCAAGTTGAATTTTCTTGTAGATTTCTTTGGCAGTACCAATAAAGGCCTTGGGTAAAGAAAGAGAAAGTTACAATAGGTAAAGGAAGTGAATAAGCATTAGCTCATCTTTTCAATTGTTACCTCTTCCACATTGGCTGCAGTTTTTGCAGAAGTTTCCATAAATATTAGTCCATGTTCACGGGCAAACGCTTCTCCCTCCTCCCTTGACACATCTCTACGGCCCTCCAGATCACTAAGGAAATGCACAGATAATGAGTCTTACGGTTCTACGTAGAGTTTAGCAAGCTGTAAAATAACTATATATGCTAATGGAATAGTTTATCAACTCCTAATCCTTACTCAATACACTAATGGCACTAACTACATAATCCATACCATCTATGACTGCAACAGCCTCAGGGTGCGCTACTGTACATAAGACTTCTAACTGGTGATGGAAATGCCATGTCCTCAATAAAACCTTAATGAAAAGTGACTTATTTTAACACACCATTTGGGGTCTGTGGTATTAGCTAAGATAGCTAAGCCTTAACTTCTCCGTGTCTCCCAGTCCAATAAAGAATGAATTCAGGGGTAACACAAATGCTGCTCCATTTATATGGTACAGAGGCTTGTGGTTGCATTGTATTCAGAGACAACCCAATGATCACTGGCATAGGTAAAGTCTGGATTCTGAGACAACAAGAGGGAGCAGGAAACATGGGATTCACCAGCTAATGATTCTAATGCCAAGCAGATGGAGTGTCACCATGCTGGAAAGCATGTCACGTAACAGAAGTCGTGCTTATGCATCTTTTGTGCGGGGCATGAATTTTAGATCTTTAAGATCAGCACCCTGTACCTGTAAACAATCAAAACTGTTTTTCCCTCAGGATCTGTACCTTTTGTTTCCAATAAGTATGATGACCATGTTGCTGCTGGAGTGTTGTCGAGCATCTTCTAACCATGAGGTAAGGTGGCTAAAGGTCTCCCGTCTTTATGTCAAAAAATATTTATGTCAATTATTAAAAAGTTTACAGACAGAGATACAATACAATTTGTAACTTAAGAAACAAGGTGACAATTCCAATTATGATAGTTAAAACCTAAGTGTGACGTGATTTATTTGGGCATTAGGATAAAGAGAGGAAAAAAAAAATGGCAGATAACTGGTTTGGTGATTCTTTGAAGTGCCTGGTTATACCCTACTTCAAACATCACATTTAAAGGGCCAGGTGGTTAACCCCTTGGTGCCTGATGGTCATTGGTGCCCTTTCCTGCAGTTCCTTCTATATTCTGCCTTCACAGCTGATGGCTGGAGGGGGGCACACTTGAAATACCTATATCTCCTGAACCCATGCACCTAGAAACAAAACTCCTGTGTCATATTAAACAGGAGAATATCCCCTTTTATGGATGCTTAACAGAACTGGAGATACGCACTCTTAAAGTAACAATCGGAATCTACAATTTTTAGTACAACTTTAAAGGACATCTACCACCATTTTCTCAGTGGTAGACTGTCCCATATGCCATTCTCATTACCTTATGCTACCGGAGCTTCCTCTGGGGCCCCCGTGGTATGGAGAAAATAAACTTTTATTTACATTCAAATGTGCCAGAGGCGCTCAGAGACTCGTCTGACGAGCGCCTACTGGCTCCTCCAAAGACTAATTTATGCACCCCCCCACTCTTTATCTCTTGAGCAGCCGCACAGGATATCTGCAAGCTGCACAAGACAAAAATCTCACAACAGAAGAGTGCCGGATGATGTCACCGGCTACCTCACTGCTGCTCCATCGCGAGCATAAGGTAACAAGAATGGCATATAGGACAGTCTAACACCGAGAAAATGTTGGTAGATGCCCTTTAAGGGTGGATATCTCTGGTTCTGTGAAGCATCCACACAATCATATTAAGGATGGGGGGGGGGGGGGGGGAATTGTGTTTCTAGGTGCCAGTGTTCAGCAGATCTAGCCATTTGAAGTTGGCCACTTTCATGACATTTATAAATGTCCTTTCTGCACGGGGCATGTACAAATAGGACGCATATAACCTTAGAAATAAATATGAACACAATTACCCAGATCAGTGCCAGATAGTGGGGATATTGGGCGATTTGGAACACAAAACCACCATTCTATAAGGAACGGTGGGTGATTCATGAGCAGAGATCACCCATAGATGACACATGGGATGCAAACAAAGGTCCATGGGACCCTTGTTTGGCACATGTCATGTGTAGGTATCCTTAAAGTCCGTGTATAGAAAGGGTGGGTTGGAGTTAAAATGTAACAAACCCCTATTGTAAATGATGCAAGTCTGAGTCATTTATATTTGTGATGGAGAGTGCTGAAGTGTGATCTCTACAGGTGTGTCAGGATATAATTAAGGCTTGAGGACCTCCATATGCCTGGAAGGATTGCGTATGCTTGTAGATTCTGGTGTTAAGACCAGGTTATGGCACTCACCTAGTGATATCATACACAAGCAGTGCTCCGGCAGCGCCTCTGTAGTAAGACCGTGTTATAGATCGGAAACTTTCCTGCCCAGCCTGAAGATAGAAGGCAAGCAGAGACAATTGTGTGGAACATTCATTTTAAGTATAATAGGTTGATTAAGCATTCATTATTTTCATTGGATAATATGAAATACACCTTAGACCTATACACCCCCACAAACTGACCATAATGCCCCTGCTGGGAAACCTACTCTTTCCTTCAAGTCACAATTTTGAAGGATATCCCCTGGATCACCAAAACAACTAAAATTAACACAATGATGTATGGCATTTGTTAAAATCACTCTCAAAGCTTCTAAAAAGTCTGCAGATTTTTAGAATAGGAACATGTAACACATCATGGAAATTGTATGGAGGGTCTGTGTTTCCCAGGGTCTAAAGATGGGGTGGGGGGTTATGAAAGCAGCTAAGTTCTGGAAAATCAAATCATTAAAAACCCAATGAAGTAGAAAAAAAAAGTTATCCAGTCAAAAAAGGTTTTAAAAAATCCAAAAACTTCAACATGAATAAACATCATAGGAAATATATACATATATATATATATATATACACACACACACACACACACACACACACACACACACACAGGTTCCAGCTTACCGTGTCCCATATCTGCAGCTTGATGGGTTTACCATCGATATTGATCATTCGGGCCCCAAATTCAACTCCTGGGAAAAGAACCAAAAGTCAAGAAAAGTTAGCAGAAATGCTTTGTATTGTGAAAATGCTAAGCTCTTGGAAGGGTCCAAGAGGTGAAACTTTGTGACACTAGACATGGAACAGAGACTAATGTTAAATATTTGGGGGAGTGTGGCTCTGAAGAAAAATCTCCAGTAAAGTAGCAACCAAAATCTTTATCAGGACATGATTTAAAAGCCGAAAGTACAGTAAGGTAGGAACATGATGGGTGAGCTGGTGTTCTCATATTCATTTACAATTGTGGCTCTGTGAGAGTTAAATATTCATAACCTTTGGGCAAGTCCAGTGGTGGCATCTGTATTGGGTTTAAATACACAATTGAAACACACAGGGATGGACATCGGGTGCTGGTCACCAATCACATGCGTTGCAATGTAAACGAATATGCAATCAGACTGAGCCCTGTCCCCTGGTGTTTGCAAGTGCAATACAAACACCACATGTGGCCGAACTTTGAGCAAGTCTCCTCCATGGTTTAGAGCAGGGGTAGGGTATGGCTCATGTGGCTCTTTTCATGGCTGCATCTTGGCGCTGTGCACCAATCATGCCCTTTGTCCAACCCAGGTGCCGGCGTCTATTCTTTATGACTCAGGCGCCATCACTAAAGCAACAATGGCCCGGGTCATAGAGAAGAGCAAGGGAGAGACATAGAGCCGGCGGAAGAGAGTGGAAGTAGGTGAGAATTTTTTTTTTTTGCCGTGACTACCCAACTACCGCAGGCCATACTACATGTGCATATTGTAGGGCTCTCACGGATATGTGGCGTTTATGGCTCTCTCAGCCAAAAAGGTTCCTGACCCCAGGTGTAAAGCATTATATCATATATGACAATTGTCGAAAAGGACACATAATTGACAACAGAAAAAGTGACTATTGTAATTAAATAAAAGCCAATAATGGAAATATTTGAATATTTTACCTATTGTCAGATCATGAACCGGCTGAAACCTCTTATCTGTGAACTGCAGCAGTAGACAGGATTTTCCTACCCCTGGAAAACAAAAAAAAATAACCCTCATTAATTTTTGCTTATTTGATAACTATTCATACACTAGTAGGTCTGGAAGGAGTTAAATTCCGTTTGTCTGGTGCATAGGATAGGTGATTAATAGTTCTGGGTGGGCAACTGCAAATAACATTTCATTGCAAAAAAAAACATTTCATGCTTCATCATGTGTATATTATTCATGGGTAAAATAAACTGCCCCCACTCATGGTATAGATATGCAACTTAGGGCCACATTTATCACTTGTTTTTTCTGTTGTTTTTGCGCCTTTTCGTTTAGGCGCACCGTTTTTGCGCCATTTTTGCGATTAAACGTCAAATTAGCAGCGCAGCAAAAATAACCACCTTTCCCTCATCTATCGTTCAATTCCAGATGTTTTGCTGCGCCTAATGATATTCATCACGGGCGACTTTTGCATTTAGGCGCAAAAACGGGCGCAAAAACACTCCAGCCCGAAGGTGGCGTTATCTGAGAAGAAAGCACTGAGCCCCTTTGCAGAACAGCTCATTTCTAGCAGCAAAGCTCAGCCAGACACTGGAACATATAATAGATACAATTAGATACATTACAGACAGGAGCTGCAGACTCTATTTACAGTTCATCACCTTCTATTTACAAAATATTCTGCAAAACCTGAGCTCAAAGCAAGAGCAAGAGAAGTTTGCACAAGTTTGCAGAAGCTTGCAGAAGTTTGCAGATACTACAAACAAGTGTCCCCCATGTAATTCTGCACAGTGTCTGAGGGGGATATTGTGCAGAATTACAGGGGTGCAGCAGGAGACCAGCACTGGGGGATCCCATCCAGGAGAAGCCCCTGCTGAGGAGGTCACTGGGTGCTGGGTGTCACACCTGGGTGCTGCTGTGAGTGTTATCTTCATTCTGGGCTGTGGGAGAAGCAGAGAGGAGCTTGTAGCAGGATCACATGTAACTGCCCGAATCTAACATTGCGCCTAAACTGTGTTAAAGTAAAGTGATTAATAAGAGGCAGGAAATTAACTTATCACAGATGGTTGTAGCTTGTGATAATTCTGGCAAAACAGTGCGCCAGAATTTAGGCGCAACTAGTATACTTAGGCGCACAAAAGTGATAAATGTGGCCCTTAGAATGTTAAGGGGTTCATAATCATATAGTTTTGCTCATAAAACTGTTGATTAATTAAAACATTAAAAATGTTGCATATAACCCAATTGGAGAAATCAAGGTTTAATCACCAGAGGTGACAGGGCTCTTTTACTATGAGAACTGTCAATCTGTGGAATAGCCTGCCTCAGGCGCTGGTCACAACAGAGAGTTTCAAGAAGGGTCTAGATGCATTTTTACACCTAAATCACATTGATGGTTATGTTTTATAGAATTGTTTCCCCTAAATCCCTTCCTCATGCAATCCCTTTCCTTCCGTGGTTGAACTTGATGGGCGCAAGTGTCTTTTTTTCAACAGTATAAACTATGAAGTATTTTTCTGATATGCAAATTAGCTTTTCTGACTCATGTCTGGTGTTTGTGACTCTTCTCTCTCTCAGGCTGGAATGCCCCATTACTGTGACTGACAGCTCTGTGTCTCATCAAATCACTGCTCTGCCTTCTTGTACTTAGGGACTGCCTGCTAATATTCAACTACAGAAATTCAAAGCTCTATGTACAGATGGAAATTAGTGTCTTTTAACACGGTGTCTTATGTTACATTCCTGACATGTGACTAGTGACATCATTGCAGGTCTATCAGCTAAAAATCACATTGTATGTGATTATATGAAATCACAGCAGCCTCCATAGAGGATGGAGAGGAGTAGAAGTCCTTGGAGACTGCTGTGACTTCATGTGGTCAGATACTTGTATGGGGTACTGTTTGCTATTGTTAAGTGGCCAAAGGACCCGAGATGATGTCACTCTGGTCACATGACATGCACTATGACCAGTAAGGAGACATAAGGCATGGGGAGGAGTAGATGGATGAGCAGGACATGCCCTCTCTGATGCCAGGGAATACAAGATAAAAGGTGATTTATGTGGATGCAAGCATAAAACAATTTTTAGATAAAAGCAGGGTGTCAGTCAGTTAATAGAGCTCTATAGGAACCGGTCACTAGCTGTATATGTGCAAATGTGGTGACAGGTTCCCTTTAAGGTACAAAGGAGGTTCTCTTTATTGCCATTGATGACAGAGTCGAGGAATCAAGTCACCCGACAAACATGGATTTATAGGCATTTTATTACCAACTGTAGAAGTTATTTCCTCTGCATAGGATAGAGAATAAGAGCTGGTAAAGGTTTTACTACCGGGACACCCACTGATCATAATAAGGAGACCCCAGTAATCCAGAGAACAGGGTCCCATTCTCACTATCGGCTGGCGCAGAAGACTGACCTGTGTCCTGGTGCTCCCTTCAATTGTAAGGGAGTGTCAGAAATTGCTGAGCACAGCACTTGAGCATCTCCGACACTCACAGCATAATAGGGTGTGTTTATCATTTTCTGAAACTACCAGACAATTAAAGAGCGCGGAAAGATCCATGTCGACCTGCCTCTCCACCCATCAATGAGAAAAGGACCCCAGTTCTTTAGATTGCTGGAAATTCCATTCCAAGCTCCAGCAGTTGAGCCTCCCCCAATAAGCTTGTTATCCTTGGTACAACCCCTTTATGGCATTGTGAGGCCAATCTAAACCAGTTCTAATATTCTTAATAAAGCAAAGTTAAGAAAAACAAAACATTCTTCCGCTTAACAAAGTTTCAAGGCTGCGATGATCTATTCCTTGGGGGTTTCAGACGTCCTTATTGCATAACAGTCATTTTTCTTATCAAATAAGCAGAGCAGAATTTTAGCAAGAACAACATAAATATCAAAACTTTCCCAACAGAATCAGAACAAGGAGTTTAGAAACACATAAATATCTGGTCTTGGGTCACAATAACTGATGCAAAAAAAAAAAAAAAAATAGAAAACAGATTAGTCATGACTTCAGCAACCTCTAGGTTCTTCTGTTGTCTGTCGTTCATTTGTCTAACAAAATCTACTGTATAAGCAAAATATGAAGGGAACAATAGCATAAGAAACATGTAAACAAGTAAAATATGTGCTCTCATGTGTAGTCAGATTGTATAGGTAAGCTACATATGATTAGATTCTATAGAAGATGCAAAAGGACACATGATACATTGTACAGGTTTAGCGCCCAAACAGATACAAATCCACTTATTATAACTTGAGGACACCAATTCCTTTGAAAGAAGGAGGGGAAATTTGGATTATCATTGTAGCTTCCCCTTGTACAGAAAGAATTGTGGGACAAGAGCTCAATCATAACCTATTGAATGTGCTGGGGTATGATTGATATATATATATGAGGAGTAAATCTATGTAAATATACAGGCAAAGATTGAAGTCTGCCCCCTGGAAATTGCTTAGGCACTTAGTTTAAAATTTAAAGAAATGAGTGACCGATTGTTTACGGATAAGAAACGTATACATGACTATATTTGTTTTAGATACTCTTGTCTGAAAGCCTTTTGCTTGCTACAGTATTTTCTTTGAAGGTGACATACATGGTCTAGTTATATACACATTTTAAAGGGGTATTCTCACGGAGATAAGTTTCTTATATTTCACAGATACTGTATAAGTTAAACCTGTCTCCATCAGTCCTGGTGTATACAATTTTGGTTGTCCCGGGATCCGACCATAAGGCTTCATTAACACATTCCATTGATGCACATATTTTAGAATACATCTGAGCAGCCAAGAGGCGATTTGCCCAATTACATTGCTGTCAACATTGATTTTACAAAACACATGTGTTAACAGATGCTCGCACATGTGTTTGTTAACTCACCGTTAATCTGCATGTAAACATTCATTTACGCATGCATTTTGTAAATGCAATATTGACAGCAATGTAATTAGGCAAATCTCTTCTTCCCAGCTGCTCTGATGCGTTTGAAAATGAAAGCTCAAACGCAAACAAAACACAAAGTGTGAACAAAGCCTAAATCTTCTGACTATGGTCAGATTCTTCTCATGAATAGCTTCTCTTTTCTGCACAGCTGCAGTGTTCTAGCCCCCCCCCCCCATTACAAGACCAGCTCAGACAAAGGCACTTCCTGCTGGAAAGCAGCGTGCAGACACTTAATGTACTTGCTACTGACAAGGTAAGGTTTATAGTGTGTGTATTGCCGAGATGTAGCAGAGGTAAGAGTGTAATTGTGTATTATATGTATCTCATGACTCTGCTCTGTCTCATCTCTCTTTTTCTATGTGTCAGATACTAGTAGAATTTTCAGAAGCTGAATAAAAAAAGTGTAGATAAACCCTGGACCCTGATAATCTAAGCACATTGCCAGCACAAAGCACTATGAAGTGTCTGCTTAGATAATTTCACACTGACCATCACTGAGTTATAGGAGCTAAATTAGCAATAAAACTCAGTAAAATTGTAAAGTAAGGGGCTAAAAATGTTAATTGTGTAAACATCACTAGGGGATTAAAATTTGATAACTTTTTTTATGGGGAAAACCGCTTTAACATTATAGCCTAACTTTATCTGATGGATGTATCTGAAATCATCTACATATGATGTGTATAAACTGAGATGTTGTTATAGACTACCGACAACCCTCTGTCTCCTGATGCAATCTAATAAACTGCTTATTGTGTGAAAACTGGGATGGTATATTTATCCAGATCTTCTACTAACTCCCCCTTCCTCCTATTAGAATGTAGAGTAAGAGGAGGATGGAGGTTGTGGAATGTGAGACTTCTGTGGGATTGGATGTTGGTATCAGGTGGCAGGCGTCCAGGGAAGATAAGGAAGCAGTAATGTTTATACAATGCATATCATCCCGCCAGGGCAATGCCACAGTAACCCTCATAATGGGAACAAGCCTGCAATGCAATGAGGATTGTATTTAGAATATTTCTTAATTCCCCAAATGCAAAAAAAGGAAAGGCGTTTCAGGTTCTATGTATGAGAAAAATTGCTATGGTTTCGATACAGGGATCTAAGCTGACAGGTAAGTCAATTGAGACAATGCTAACGCCCAGGATTTTAGCAGCTACTTTGTCTTTAATCTCCTTTAACCCCTTAATGACCGGGGCACATTAAGAAAATCTTCATACGTATGGGGAAACATAGAGCATGTTCCATCTTTGCCCTGTGCACTATACCACTGCCGGGTACCTAAAGCCATCTATGGGGCCACCTCAAACTTTTTTTTGCTACCTTAAAAATCTAGGGGTGTTTTTTTTCTGCATTACAGAAGGACCTTTTTTCATTTTCTAGTTTTTGTAACCTAAACCGCAAATAAAAGCAGAAAAAAGGCCTTTTTTGTAATGAACAGTATGTATATATTTAATTTTAAAATTCACAAAAAAGTTATATTATAAGTTAATTCCCTATTTTGTTTTGTGACGGTCGTTTGGTATATAATATTTCTGATCTTGGGCAAAGAGGGCGACTAGGGTTTTCATAATGTGTAATGATTTTTCTTTTCATTTTGTGAAATCTTAATGTGTATTTTCTACATACTTATTATATTACATGTTTTCCACAGTAACTGGCGCATCTAAAAGAGTCCCAGTTATAGGGGAAAATGACCCCCCCCCCCATGGGGGGGGGATGTGTGCGGCAGAGCAATACTCTGCTCTACTTAACTCTTGCAGACACTGCGATCTGCTATTCAATGTACTTCACTACTTCAGCGCTATGCAGTAAAGAAAGGAAGAAGGCACAAGAAGTAATAAAATGCTTCTACCTCCTTCTAGGGTCTCAGGCTGTCTCTGATAGTGGGAGACCCAGTCCTACCCCTTGCCAAAAGACGCTGTTGCAGATACTGGTACTGCACCTCCTGCCGTCAAAAGATGGTCGGTATGGACTTAAAACTCGCCAAAATGTGTTGGACTTTAAAGTCAAGCAGCTTCAGATATCACATGTTGTGATTCAAAACACAACTGAAATGCAACAAGGCCCAATTGAATATACATTTCCCCTGAAACACATTTGATCTGTAATGCGTTTTGGATTGTTTACATGGTTCTCAATGCACAGTGTAACCGCCAGGGAAGCTGCAACATGGAGAGGCTCTGGGAACTACCCCATAGCCTGTCTCACTAGCAGAAGTTTAAAGGGAACCTACCACCACAAATCTACCTATAAAGGTGTGATGCCATCATGTCAATATGGACCAAAATCTCTGAGGAATGCTTCCAGCACCTTGTTGAATCTATGCCACGAAGAATTGAGGCAGTTCTGAAGGCAAAAGGGGGTCCAACCTTTACTAGCATGGTGTACCTAAGTGGCCGGCGAGTGTATAAAGATGATTATTTCTTAATAGTACAGATGATAAGGAGCTGCCTCACAAACATAAAAACACACCGTATCTTATACACTGCCTGCATTGAAGTGCGAGCTTTAGCTTTCTTGGATGAGAGAAAAACAGTCCAAGCATAATAAAAATACTGAATGATGGCTTCAGCATCATCCCCAACATGCTATACTGCCCTGATCTGACAAAGAAAAAAAAAAAGCTTCAGGCCGCATTCACACAATGTTTTGCATTTTTTTGGTTGAGTTTCTGGAGCAGCAAATGTGGAGCAGTTTGGAAATGTGTTTTATAATACTATTCATATAAAAGCAATTGTCTTCTGCAGCCTTGAAAAACGCATAACAGTAGGGACTTTGATGAACAAGTTAAGGGAATCTGCTTCCCAGCAAAATGCAAATGAAAAAATGCATCACAGAACACAAGCTTATCTGCAACACAAGTTTAAATGCAATGCAACAATACAGACTGGAGGGCTGCAAACACATGCATTTAAATGGTACAGGAGCGTCTATCTAAATGCGTCAAAAACGCAACAAAAAACTTGACGCATTGAGTGAATAGGGCCTCAGAGGTTTCAATTACAAGGTTATGACTATTTTTGCCTATTTTTTTAATACCTCCAATTAAGGGGTTATTTTGTCAACATGCAAAAATTTGCAAAAAGCAGCTTTACACAAAAGAAACCAGCCTGCAAAAAGTCCTCCTGGTTTAGTACATCAGGGTCCAATTCCTGTTAACGGTCACCCAAAAACAGGAGTCAGTCACCCCTCACCATGCCCAGGGGTTAGTGAGTGATATGGGAGGGTGGACCAAACCCTGCAGTGCAGGGCCTTTGGTGGGTACATGTTTGACCCTTTGCTGATATTTGAATGTTCACAGAATACACCTACTTCTAAAAATAATAAAAATTCCAAAAAAATAGGCACTTGGAACATTACATCAATTCTATCAGAGGCAGTGTGGCATAGGGGACAATTCTGCGGAACCATGTAGTATTTGACTGCTCCCAAAGAAAAGAGCTCACCCTCTGCAGGATCCTGGCAGCGTTTGAACAGCTTTAAAGCAAGGACAGAGGACAGATGCCAAAAAGCTCTCGGTTATCCTTAAAAGATTGGAAAGCACAGGAGATTGGATAAAGCAGTTTTTTGGGGGGTTTTCCAAGTTACTTTAAAAAAAATTGCCCACCGCTATGTATTGATGTGTCCATATACTCTAATCACTGGCCTCAATGGTATGTGACATGGGACTGATGAAAACAGAGGCTGTTTTATATGACACCGATGCTGCCAAGTGAACAAAGCCTGGCAGGGAGAACCCTGAGCAGTGGTGCTGGAGCAGAGCTAGCAATAGGGTCACACTCAGCAGTGTGTAGCTGTATACTAGGGATAGTCACGTGTGGGGACTGAGGGATCTATACCTTTAGGTGATTTGAGTTTGTTTCCTACATAACATACGTCCAGCTCTGTGCCCAGGACACTGCAACATAAAAGTATGACAGGACCCGGGCCTGGAGTGGACACTGCTCGTCCTGAGTCTTTGTTCTTGGGCACCGTTCACACTATCCCCCGTCCTGCACGCACCTGTGTCCCCGATGATGATGTACTTGAATAGATAGGCGTATGACATGACTGCACCCAGGTACCAGATGAGCACGGAGGAGACAAGACGCTCTATCCACTGGATGTCTCCTCTATGCTGCAGGTGAGGACGCTCTACCCGTTGCGCCGTCTCGGTTGCTACAGGAAGCGTGATCCTATTGGTCAGTTGAGCGGGGATAGGCGCGGCTCTATTAGTGACAACCCTCTCCCTCCTCACGCTATAGGATACTTTTCACATTCAATTTCATGAGGGAATCTGTCCGAAGTCTCGCGAATGATGACATCCCGTGCCTCACCGGAAGCGGAACCGCCGCCATCTTGGTGGAGGCGGAGAAGTGTAGTTATAAAAAAGAAGGGGAGCCCTCGGCCCTGAACATGGAGGTGAGGCACGTTATTGTCAGACGATGGAGTGGCGGAGGCTTGTGTGTAGTGGTGCAGCTCCGGTGCGGGGAGGATGGGGGTTTATATGGCGGTGGTCCAGTCATTTCCTAGCGGCCGCATTGTCTGTGGGAGCCTAACCTTGTGCTGATCTTGGGCTTCTCAGTGAGGCCGCTGGTTGATGGGATGCGGATTGCACAGTATGTGTGACTATTGCTCCCAGTGCAGTGTGAAGGTCCTGCCTGCAGATAGGTCTGGTGTCTGCGCCGCCCCTGGGCTGAGAACAGTGCGTTGTAACTTATTGCTGTTTGTAGTTGGAAGGATCCATTCACACAGAAAGAAGTTGTTGTGGATGTAGAGCTGTCCACAAATAGTGGTAACAGTGCGGTACATTGTACATTGACAGGGCTGCAGTGAATGTAGTGTAGGCATTTCTCTGTTTTTGGGTTTATTTGATAACCCATACCCTTTACCCCAGAGTCTGAGTGTGTGCACCACCTGCCCAATACAGGAGGGTTTGGGTGGTTGTTCCTGTGTTGTTGTGATCCAACATCTATATCTGAGGCTACCTGCACACAGACTGTGCTATCCTTGGGCTGCACACAACATCTGTAAACTTCTCTGAGCCCAATGCCCAGGTATTTATCTGTTTTACCAACACCTCAAAAATAAACTAAAAACAAAAGGCTGGTGACCAGCTTGTCCCAACCCCTTTAAGGATCATGTCATTTCCCACTGACCGATCTGTAAATACAGACCATCTTTTTCAGAAATTTCTGACAGCAGAACTGTTCTAGTTGCCGATGATGATAACCAATCAGATGGCAACTTTAATTTTTTTCCACTGCTGCATACAAAATTAAAGCTTAGCTGTGATTGGTTGCCATGGGCAACAAGAACCGCTCCGCTCTCTGACACTTCTATTAAATCTCCCCCATCATCCGTGGTCGGTTACTACGGTCCCTGATCCCCCATGTAGGACCTGTATTTTTTATGTTCCATACAATTCTATGTGAAGGTTCAGGCTGCAAATGCTGATAGGAGCTGCCTCCACGCTGATTTTTGAAAAAGTCACGTGCATGGGTCTACTAAAATAGTCTGAATGCCATCCAAATGAATATCACTCGGTTCTAGTGATAAGCCTGTAGTATGTTCTGTGAGATGGCCCAAAGCTCTGAATTAACTGCAGCTCAACATGGCCTACTGTTTGCTGCACTTCTATTGAAGTTGGTCCTGCAGAACATTCTTCACCATCGCTATCAGTTTCACATTGACTTAACTAACAGACCACATATGGCTGGCAGCCGGATGGTACAGAGCTTTATCCATTACACATGGCACATAATCTCTCCAGGATTTGGTCTAATCTCCGAGTTTCCTAGATTATCTGTGATCTTTTCAGAAGTTTGTGGTGTTGACGGTTCTGCACGGTTCTGTTACTATTTGCTGGGTTCAAGCCAAATAAGTAAGATGTGTTTTGGTCGGCTGTATATATTTTTTATTTATTTTTTTTACTTTATTGGAGTTCATACATGACTTTTCTTTTGTATAGTCAATTTCTGAGGTTTTAAAAAATTGCTGTCACTTTTCAGCTACTGTTGTCAATAACAGTAAATGGCAAGTGTGAATAATAGAAGCTCATGGTTCCAGTACAGTGGGAAGCTCTTCTCTGACAAATGCCAAGGCTCTGCTCTACTGAATCCCATAGCATAAACATTAGTGGGGATTTATAAAACTACATAGGTGACTATAGCAGACAATCTCTGTGCAGCTTTCATTGTCAGAAGAAGGTGATTGTTAGTGGTGTCATGTGACCAGTATTTCTTTTTATTGCAGTCTCCTAGGTATGCGTAGAGATACTGCAGCACTCTAGCTAGGCTTTTCTGTAGGATGATGTAATGCCTCTAGGATATTCATGAAGGAACAGACTTGCCCCATTAGGTTTTAAAGGAAGATGTAGATATTAGAAACCACTGAAGTTCATCATAGACATTAGATTAAGGGGGGCTTCTAGCTGCTTTGCTTGGCCTGTTCCATGGACTGAGCACAGGGCCATGTATCCCTATGATGCATGGAGTGCTGCATGATGTGTGGGATTCCTAAAGTTGACAATCCCTGCATTGTAGCATGGTCGGCTTAGTTGCTACAATATGGGGTGTAACGTTTTCACATCTTACCCTTTGGCCCTCCCTGCAGGGTGTGTGGTGATCTGTAGTAGATTTGGGAAGCTCTGAGCAGCGCTGGGTAATCTGTGTGCACCATATAAATAAAGGAATTCATATAAGTCGCTTGTAGTGATTAGTATGAGCGCTAATTCTTCCCACACATAAACTTTGACTCCAGAATATTGTTCGTCTTTGGTTTGCTGTGATTTATATACCAACTTTATGGAAAGTGTGCTTTTGAAAGTTGCCCAAATGTGATCTTATTTGCTTTGGGTAACTTTCTATAAGAAGGTTTACTAGTAGGTTGGTAGATGTCTGCTTCCTGTACAGTGCCTCGTACAATGTTTGTGCTGGGGACACAGGCCCTGAGATGCTGGCTGTGTTACATCTTCCTAATTCTCGAAGGTTTTCGGCACTAGTAAATGTCACTAGTATATCTCCAGCTCATAGGTCACTTGTATCTGGCTGTGTTCAGTACACTGATGCCCCTTTAGCAGATTCCCATCAGTTTCCCTTCTCAGGTTTCCCTACTATAAGACTTGGGTGTTGGAATAAAGCCCTGTTTGTAATCTTTCTGGTTCGGTAGTGTTTCCTAACAGTGGATTGTGTTGCCAATTTCCTTGTTGTAAGAGATGTGACTATAAGAGCTGTAATGGGCCTATCTTTTATATACCCACAGCTGGTCTTGTATGTCCTGGGGTGTGGGTGGTGTAGCCAGAACTGTGCTTGTTGAGTTTGTTTTTGGACTGGAGCTGCTATTTTATTGGACCTTACATGTAAACACTGTTAATATAGACAGACACTTGATGGCAATGTTCTGAGCAGAGGTCTGTCTGGTTTTAATCTGATGACAGTTTAGGACTTGCTCTTTTACTTGCTTCACTGTGGCACACTTGGCAATTGGAGTTAACCCTGTGTGTGTCTCTTCAGCCGGTGGCATTACTAGGTCATAAATGGACCTCCGTTTCTTTCCGAGTTGGGATTGTGATAGTGCTGATGGGAGTGCTGCTTTTCCAGGCCAGCACTTGTTTTCAGGAGAGGAGACCCCATCCTCTTCTCTGGACCCTTCAGTTCTGTTGCCCACCCAGAATATGTTTGGCATGTATGGGCACAGCAAGGTGAGATTCAGGGTATGGGTGTAATACTGTTGTATAATGCTCTTTATTGCTGTTTTGAATGTTTAATCCATCCAGTTCAGGCTTATTCCTATATTATAAAGTAGTTGTATATTTCAAAGATGCTGTCATCTGAACCAGCCCAATGTTATTTTATCATTTAGGACCCCTGCTGATAATATAAGGTGGCACCTAGCTGGGCTTCATATACTGTAATAATGTAACACACTGCAGGAGTCCATCTAGCTCTGCCACATGTACTAACAAACCACCAATTGCTCAGTGAGGGTTAACCCATTGCTTCTTGGTATTACCAGCCTCAATCAGACGCTGCAAACAGTTTTACACTGAAATTGGATTCTGGTAAAATCTGACTTGTTTAAAGATTTCTATTGGTTAATGTTAATTAATGTCCTTTCCTATGAGGGTGTGGTCACATGCGGTTCTTGTATTGTATCTAGAAACACAATGCAAACACGCGGGGGTGGCCTTCGGCCCGATCGCATATGTGTTTCCATGGAAACCTGTACGTGGTGTCTTGCGTTGTTTGCTGAGCCCCACCCCCATGTGCTTGCATTTGGTTTCCCAGCACAATGCAAATGCGGCGTTTGACTGCGCCCAATACAATGCACTTCAACTCAAACAAAGGCCGCGGTCACACATACCGCTAGGCGTCCGTCATAACGCGACGCTAGTGCACAGGGGGAGGTCCTTGGCCCGAACACACATGCGTTTCCAGGGAAACGCATGCGATTGTTAAGCCGATCGCATGTGTTTCTCTGGAAACGCATGTGCAACGGGGCGAGGACCTCCCCTGTGCGCTAGCGTCGCGTTATGAACGGACGTCTAGCGGTAAGTGTGACCGCGGCCAAATGGGGAGAAACTCCTCGCTGAACTCAGATGAGTTTAGATTTAAACACTTGCTTTGGGAAGTAGCAACACTTGTTCTGCTTTTCAAAACGCATTCCAAACGCGTCATGTGAACGCAGTTTGAAAAGCGTTCGAGATCAAGGGTTCCTAGTGGTTTCGGTTGCAGCCAGATACCACTCAAAGGGTTATTCCTATTACAGCAAATTAATGATATTGTTTGTATTCTAAAAAGCTATGCAAATTTCCAATGTACTTTCTGTATCAATTCCTCAGTTTTCTAGATCTCTGCTTGCTGTCCATCTATAGAGAGCTTCTGCATCTAATTCCAGTGGACAGAAATCTGACCCTGGTCACACAGGTGCACGGCTCATTATATCACACAGCTCTGATTACTCTCTATGATGTAACAAGTCATACACCTGTGACCACGGTCAGATATCACAGAGTAATCGGAGCTGTGTGATATAATGAGTCGTGCTCCTGTGTGACCGTGGTCAGATTTCTGTCCACTGGATGTAGACACAGAAGCATTCTATAGATGGACAGCAAGCAGAGATCTAGAAGACCGTGAGGAATTATACTACAGAAAGTATATTGGAAACTATAACTTTTTATCCTGCAAACAATGACTTTAATTTGCTTAAAGGAAACCTACCACTGGGTGAGCTGGTGCCGGAGCTTATTTCAGTTAGTGTTTTAAACCGCGGTATCGCGGTTTAAAACACTTTTTAAACTTTATAGCCGGCGCAGGCAGGTACGCGCTCGGCGCTTACCGTGCGCGCGGCTACATAGGAAGTGAATGAGACACGAACTAAAATAAGCTCCGGCACCAGCTCACCCTGAGCTGGTGCCCGGTATTGCCATCGGAAACCTGCCACTTCAAGTGGTAGGTTTCCTTTAAGTGGTTATACCCCTTTAAGCTTATACCAGAGGAGTATTAAAAACAAAAGTAAGTACAGTTAACAGTATATAGATTGGATAGTCTCAAAATCTATACACTACAGATATTTTATGTATTGGTTTTCTTGGGGTAATGCGTGTCATTTTACATCCCCGGGGCTCAAATCCGTAAAAAGTCTTAGGCTGATGCCACACGTAGCGCTTTGTCTGCGCTTGCAAACGCAGACCAAGCCTCGGCCCGATCGCAAAACTACGCAAAACACTGGCGGCTGCGGCCCGCCCTGGTGGGCGCGGCTTTGTTTGCGTTTACAAGCGCAGACAAAGTGCTACGTGTGGTACTCATCCTGGACAACCCCAACCCCTTTAATTGTGATTTTTCCAAAGAATCCAGTGTGTCTAGGTCAGCATGTCTAACTTTGCTTATTTAGCTATAGAGTACTTGCAGTAAACCAGATTTATTTCTGTTCTTGAATGTTTCCTTCATCACCTGCCATATGTTTATGTGTATTCTGAATTTTGATCCGGCAGTTTCCCGGGGGCAATGACAGCTACCTGACCATCTCAGGATCTGGACATCCCTTTCTAACTGGGACAGAGGTGAGTACAAATCATACGTTGTATGGCTTGTTTATGATTCTGGTTTTCCCACCGATCAAGGCAAAGTGGGCCATGGAAAGGGAATAACCATAAAACTTTGTACAGGGATACCTGCAATACGAGGCTGCAGACAGACTTGCTGATTTTTTTTTTTTTTTTTTTTTTTTTTCTCCATATGTGATGCCTGCTCCCATGATGGCAACAGTAGAAATGACTAGAACATATTTCAAATTGGAGGTTTGGTCAGTCAGCTGACATGTGGGCCAGTGGAAACCATACTTTGATTTTGAAATAAATGCTTCAACAGCTAGCACACGGCCTTGTAGCCTTGGACTGAAAATCTACATTAAGAAAACTGGGTTTTGGATGTGTCTCTACAGATTAGAGATGAAAGGATTGAACGTTTAATTTGTATACCTTAATGCAGACTATGCTTTAGTATTTCAATCCATAGAAATGACTGGACATCTGCTGAGTTGCTTATTCAGTTTTTTAACTGTATTTTTTATAAAAAATGTTATGGTACATCATAGATAATCCACAATGTATGTACATGAGATATATATATATATATCTCTCTATTCATATCATGAGGGGCTGTAGCTAAAGAACCCTTAACATCACATATTACTGCAATTGGTGATCAGAGCTAATTAGTTCCCAACCACTGCAGGTTCCCTTGTGGGTAGGAACAGACCCCCAATCGGGGGGAGATGTAATAATAAAAACACTAAGAAAATAGTGTAGAAAATAAGGGGGGACAGACATGGACAAGACATGAAACGGGAATGACGTATCAATGAGAACGGACCCGAATCAAGAGACTTTGTGGGTAAACCAGTATGAGTCCCAGATGAGATGGAAGGAATTTATCTGAGCCGCTTATTCTTTCTATCAGCTTGAGTATTCTGGTTGTGGGGACTTGGGTGTAGACCAGATCCAGCTTATCAGCTGGAAGCAATAACTTGTAAATGTGTGTATTTTCTTATCAATGGACATATTAGTGTGTATATTCTGAATGTTCTCAATCATTCTTTACAGACCTTTCACACGCCCAGCCTGGGGGATGAGGAGTTTGAGATCCCTCCTATTTCTCTAGATTCTGACCCCTCTTTGGCAGTCTCTGATGTGGTTGGGCACTTTGACGATCTTGGGGATCCTACAGAAGTCCAGGATGCAGGTTTTGCAGCACAGTATGGCGTTCAGACACTAGACATGCCGGTGGAGATGACTCATGAAGTTGTAGAGCAAACTGGAGGACTTCTTGGGTCTGCATTAACCATGGTAAAGGGTTTTGCTAACTTCTGGAAATGTGAGGTTTGTTTTTTTTATATACTATTGCAATGGCTAATTGGTGTCAATCATTGTTAATACAGGATTTGGATCACCCTATTGTCACTGCTTATAGTGCCAATCCCCCAGTCACCATAGACGTTTCAATGACTGATATTTCTTCTGGTCTTCTGGCTCATAGTCAGCTCACCACTATTGACCAGTCTGAGCTGAGTTCCCAGCTTGGCTTAAGTCTCGGTGGTGGTACTATTTTGCCTCCAGTTCAGTCTCCTGAGGACCATCTTTCTCCTACCCCCTCTCCAACAAGTTCCCTGCATGATGAGGATATGGAGGACTTCAGAAGGGTGAGTTTATTCACTATATACAAATTTTTTTATTTAACATTGTTTCCTTAAAGGGCTAATTTCATTAATTTTCCATGTATACCACTTAAAAATGTTAGTTATAAGCCTGAAATACCTTGCACCAGCTTGAGGTGAGCTGGTGCTGGAGCATAGCTTCCTGATTTTCACAAACCGCTGTATCCCTTGAAAAACTTCTTTATTCATTTGATTTCAAACCCCCCCCCCCCCCCCCCCCCCCTCCGGTGCACATAACACGTTCACGGCGCACCATGCGTGCGACCATGCGTGCACCTGATTAGGAAGAGTGTGCTGGAGCGTCAATGACGTCACCGAGCTCTCGGGCACGCTTGCGCAACTTTTTCAAGTTTATCAAGCGATACAGCGGTTTGTGAAAATTAGGAAGATCTGCTCCGGCACCAGCTCACCCTGAGCTGGTGCAAGGTATTTCAGGCTTATAACTAACATTTTTAAGTGGTAGGTTTCCTTTAAGTATTGTATAAGTATACAGGCAGTCCCGTACTTGAGAACATCCGACTTACAGATGACCCCTAGTTAAAGACCGACCCCTCTGCCCACTGTGACCTCTGGTGACGCTCTCTGGTTGCTTTACTATAGTCCCAGGCTGCACTGATCAGCTGTAAGTTGTCTGTAATGAACCCTTATTGATAATCCTTGGTCCCATTACAACAAAAAATTTTGAAAATCCAATTGTCACTGGGTCAAAAATAAACTGGATCTACAAAGATAAAATATACAGTTCAAACTTGCATACAAATTCAACTTAAGAAAAAACTTAAATAACCTATCTTGTATGTAACCCAGGGCTGCATGTATACACTATATATGATAAAAGGGGTTGCCCCCCTAGAACAGGACAGGGGCAGAAGTTGTAATTGATTTAAAAAAAAAAAAGGAAAATGTCTGTACCATGTAAGTTGTGATTTTTCCACTGCAGTGGCTACCTTGAGGGATTGCCTCATCCAGGCAAAATGTCTGAAAGTTAACTTAAAGGACACCTGTCATCAGGTCTGTGTCACTTCTCCTGTCACTACTACCTGTTGGAGCAGCTCACAAGGATCCATCCCAGCCTTTATCTAGTTATTTCATACATTATTCATTGTAAAATCACATATTTTTTTATCAAGTAAATGAGGCTGGTCACATGTTCAGAGGCAGTGATGTCACCCCTGTTACCCCTCCCCTCTCCTCCCCCTGCTCATGTCTGTGTGTAATGTATAGTAAAGCATGGCTAGTGTGTGTGCTGCATCTGCTGACATGCTGTGTCCTCCTAATATACAGGTGAGAGACACAGACATCAGCTACACATGAATCTGACATGTTCTGCTGTAACATGGCTGCCTGGAGCTGCTGAATCTCTCCTAAACACACACACATGCACGCACACACACAGGCTGCAGGGGGCGTGGCCACCAGCACCAGGAAGCACAACATTATACAGCCTCACACCATTATACAGCCTCACATCATTATACAGGCTGTCAGTCATGCACTGGGGGCGTGGCTGTGCCTCCCACTCATGAATAAAGTGGACAGCTTGAATATGCTAATGCTTCATTGGACATTTCACAGGTCATTTGCATACAGCTTTAGGACCTCATTGCTTAGGTTTACAGGCATGTAGAGGGACAATGAAGGGATAGAGGCAATGCTCTCTAATGGCAGTTTAAGAAAATATATTTAGTTTAGGGGGTTATTTTGCATGACGGGTTCTCTTTAACCAATATGCGACTGAAAAAGATGAGGAAACTACCTAAGGCTGTCTGTACAAGATGTGGCACAAATGTGGGAAGGGGAATTTTACATTGTCTGGGACTGCAAATTATTGGTCACTTTTGGTCATCATTCTTCTCCTACTTCTCTGGCAGCTTATCAGTTATTCTCTTAGGGCTGATCTACAATATAGTGCCCTCCAAATATAAGATATTGCTGTTACTCCTAACACCAAATAGTTCAACAGGTTGCCCTTGTGAATTATAATCTTCCACTCAACAAGGCCCAGGTCGCTATTTAAAAAATACAAACTACATCAGACAAATCTCTAGTGCTATCCATGCCTGCACAGTGATGCAATGAAGCCTGAGCAGTACACCCCAGATTCATTCATACCTATGGTACATTCTTCATTGTGTGACTTGACAGGCACCAGGAGCTCTGGTGTTAGTAGGCAGAGAAAACTAAAGGGCGATTTGGGGAACTAAACCGCCAGTCCAAGTGGACCAGTGGATGGTTTAGTGTCCCAAATTGCACTGACCAGTATTGATATTGACGGACTGTAAATATTTATTGCCACACTTCTGCATTTATTTATACCTGCTTGAGCTTGTAATACCATGACATATATCTGTTCAGCATTCTGCAGATATCTCACTTAGCTGTGTCTGCTGTTTACCTACAGATAACTGCCCCTAAGAACATTGTAGTGGAACAAGCTAAGAAACAGAAACCGTCAAAAAGGAAAAAG
The DNA here is from genome assembly GCF_040894005.1 of Engystomops pustulosus. Classification (NCBI taxonomy): domain Eukaryota; kingdom Metazoa; phylum Chordata; class Amphibia; order Anura; family Leptodactylidae; genus Engystomops; species Engystomops pustulosus. The sequence goes on from NC_092411.1 coordinate 100,080,759, forward strand.
AAGAAAAATCCCAATGAACCTCAAAAACCACTTTCTGCATATGCCTTATTCTTCCGTGACACTCAAGCGGCCATCAAGGGACAAAACCCCAATGCCACATTTGGGGAGGTATCCAAAATTGTGGCTTCTATGTGGGACAGTCTTGGAGAAGAGCAGAAGCAGGTAACATTTGTGATGCATTATTGTTGTGTTATTGTGCAGCAGGAACAACTCCATGTAATTGCAGATTTAGACTTTAGACTTTGATCAGAAAAGACTCCTATCCTGTCTGTTCTCAGGTTTACAAAAGGAAAACTGAAGCCGCAAAAAAGGAATATCTGAAGGCTTTGGCTCTGTACAAGGAAAACCAGATGTCACAGGTAATGGCTGTTTGTCTAAAATGTGAAAGCTTAAATAATTTCAGTGGACTGGTTACTGCACACATTACTCTGGATGTCAATTTGGAAGTTCAGTTTTGTGTGATGAGGCCACTGTATGGTGTGTGTTGTATTAAAGGACATCTACCATCAGGTATAATGATGGTATAACTCGCCAGTCGCCGCCTTCTGCACTTTATAAAACTTAGACAATACTGTAACAAGTAATGAAATATGTCAAAATATAAACTTGTATTCTAATGAGACGGAGCCACTCTTGGCCCCGATGGCCGATAATTTCTTCACGCCCTGTATAGTTAAATTGTGGCTGGGTCCATATGTAAGTGACTGTTCCCTCTGCATTTTCATGTTTGTAATGTAGAGCTTGTGATGGATGCAGAAACAACTGATGGGAAACTCTAAAACTGTATCTTCGGCATATACTTCAGTATGTGTTAGTTTTATAACCGCATTCAATACTGATGGTGAAATTGAAAATGTTTAGGGGGGGGTGGGGTTTCTCAGTTGGCATCTTGGTAGTTATTTAATGCTTTTCTATTTTATTCAAAACAGGTTGTTGTTGAGACGCTGGATTTGGACCCTCCTGCTGCACCAGCTGTAATTTCGGAATCTCCAGTTCCATCTCCCTCTGTTGTGACCACTTCTAGTGTTCAACATGTTGTTTCATCCCCACCTACACCTACTATTACCCAGGCTCCAACTCCTCCCCCTGCTCCTACTCCACCACCCCAAACAGCAGCTCCTTCTCAGCCCAGCATTGCAAAAATAATAATTTCTAAGCAAATGCTGCAAGCCGGACAGATTCCAACATCTATTGCAATGTCTCAAGGCATGGTGACGGTAATCCCTGCTACTGTAGTCACTTCCCGAGGTCTTCCTCTTCATCAGTTACAGCCAAGTCCACAGGCACGTATTACGCGTTCTGTACTTCAGGCAGCAAGGCAATTGCCCCCACGCTTACAGCCTCCACCGTTACAGCAGATGCAGCAGCCTCCACGTCTGCAGCAGATGGCCCCTGCTCAGCAGCCATCCATCACTATCCTTCAGTCACCACCACCTTTGCAGCCTATGCAGAAAGTCCGGCTCAGCCTGCATCAGCCACCTCCTCTGCAGATCAAGATCATACCCCCTCCTCTACAACCGCAGCCACAGACTGTCCAAGTTCAAGCAAAAACCATTCCAATTATCAATGTGCCCACCTCCCCAGAGGTCTCTGTGTTACCAGAGCATGTGGAAGTCTTAACAGAAGTTGTTCAGGAAGTAAGTTCTTGTTACTGGCTAATTCGTTTGCTACTTTTCTGTTTAAATGGAGAAACCTGCCGGCTGAACAGCTGTGTGTATAATCGAAAATCTTGCATTATAGTTCACTGTCAGATTAGGGGGGGGTTCAACTACCAACATCCTGGCCAGTCAGCTGATAGAGGGGGTTGTGGACCCTTACAGTCAGACACCACTCCATGTATTGCATAACAGCCATGGCTGCTTATTAGAGTTGTGTCCTATTGACTGGTACTGAACTGCAGTAGCCATTATAATGTGGGGGAAGATTTACCAGTCTTGTAAACAGATCCACCATCAACCCGTGGTAGATTGTTTGATGATAAATATGCTGCAGTTACTGTCTAGTTATATCGCCTTGCTTTGCTCCACATATAGCATATACCCTTGCTAAGCTAAACACCCTTGAGCAAAGTGGAGGGGTTTACATTGCTCTAGAATGCAGTGTCCAGGCTTTTTAGCACATTTATTTACAATGTTGTAAATTATAATAATTATATTATTATAAAATTGCACTTTTGATAGAAAGGTATTGCTTATGTATGTTGTGTAGTACTGGATGTGTAAGAGCCTTTCTTTTCTTCTTCTTCTTAGGAGTCCCCACCTGCACAGATGGCTGTTGAACTAGTCAGTGGTTCTCCCCCTCACAGCCCCTCTCCCCTGCCAAGGTGCATACGCTCTGGATGTGAGAATCCTCCTATAGAGAGTAAGGATTGGGATAATGAGTATTGCAGCAACGAGTGTGTAGTGAAACACTGCAGGTACGTAAAAGCATAAATTATAAACTAGGGTATTCTGAGCAATATTTCACCTCTGGGTGTTGGTTTGTTACTTTGTGCATGCCATTTATGTTTTTCTTTCTTACAGGGACACCTTTACAGCTTGGATTACAGCACGAAATCAAGGGACAATTGCTCCTGTAAAATAACACCTGTCACTTGGAGCTTCACGGATAATAACAAGAATAAGGCAAATATGTAAAGAGGAAAAAAAATCAGCCCTATAGTGACTGTTCTATATATATTGGGGCATCCAGAAAACAAAACTGTTGGGAACCTGTGCTTCTTGGTTACTTGTTGGATACGGATTCAGTTGCCGTCTCTTGGTTACTGTAGATCTTGAAGAAATGAAGGCTGCGTAAATGTGTTGTCGCTGTGAGGAAGCATGAATTCATGACAGATGTGCAAGAATCATGAGTAGAAGATCTCTAGTGTTTCCTATTATTTCTTAGCCACGGCTTTGGTAATAATGTTTGGATGCCTATTTTTTTTTTTTTTTTTTTTGGAGGTGGATTTAAATCTATAATTTTGTGTTTCTGACAAATCTGCTGCAACATCCATGTCTTCCTTGTGGATTTCCATGCAGATTTGCTTCAGAACCGCAGCGGACTGCACATCTTTGGCAGATCACATGTTAGAGAGTTGTCTGAATCCATCCTTACAGATAGTCTGGTAAAGGACTGAATGAATGGTTTTTCATAACTTCTTTGAAAAAAAAAAGGGTCTATTTTAATTAGTGCTGAATGTGTTTGCGGATATTTTCTCCTCCTGTCTTATGTAACCTTTTCAATGCCTGATTTCACATGAGGCCTAGCCGGCATCATACTTTTCTCTCCATATGTTCACTGGATGAAGTATGGGGCCCAGCATTCTGTAGGTTATTTTCTTTTACCTTTTGAGGACACACTGAATTAGAAGGCCCCTAGGTTTAATGTGGGACTGCATAGTTTCCATTTGAAGCTTCCATGCCTATTGTACAAGGGCTTTGATCTATCAGCACATGCTCATCCAGTTCATTGACCACTGGAGTGCTTACAATACTGTGTATTTAAAATGGAGCAATCCCTAATAAGCAGCAGCTATTAATGTCTCACTGGAACATGGTTCTGTTCATACTACTTATACGCCGTGATGTGGTTGTATAATGGCTGTATTAAAATTGAAAGTGTCCCAAAAATCCTAAGCGTTGGATACAATGCTTTGTTTCTTCGGCACCAAGTAAAATTCAAATGGCACAGGTTATAGGAATAGGTTCCGCATTCATACTGTTTGGAAGGAGATAAATGGGGTCTGTCAGTGCATAACTGTACCACTGGGTACTGGTCCCAAATGCATTTGCTATGTACCTTTTATGGATATTAAGCAAGTAAAAGTAATGCTTCATAAACCCCTTGTTTCCTTTTTCTCTATATTTGACCTCCCATCCACCACCTATGAGAGATGTCTGTACAGAGGAGAACACCGGAGGGATATGTAGTCCGGTCTACTATGGATCATCGTCTCATGTGCCATGTAAAAGTGCTCACACCATTATACCAACTTTGTAATTTGCACATTTTGTGTAGAAGGGCGATGTTTTGGCAGCACTGGAGACCTCCATCAAGACAATGTCCTATCGCATTTGCATTTATCGGGTGACAGTTCATTAACCTTGTCTATAAATGTATGTGTACAGATGGTTCTGACCATCCCCCAGTGCTGTATTTAGTTTGATGGCATGAAAGGTACTGACTTGGTGTTTTTGGATGCAATCTAAATTTGCTGTAAAATGTTGAGCTGTGAAAAGCTAAGCAACAGAAATTGGTTATAATATTGGTGTTATGCGGTTATTCAGCTATACTCTAAATAGGGACCTAAATCCTGACTGCTGTATATGAAGGGTATGTTCACCTTTGTATAACAAAAAGATGGCTGATAACACAGACTCTCCCTCCATCTCTCGTACTACTTGGGCATATACATTCCAAAGAGGGCAGGGAACAGTAACCATAGGTAGACATATGTGAGAAGAAAAGCTGTAGCAAAGGTGTTTAGTCTTTTGTCTCCTTGAAGGCTGTACAAAGATTTATGGAGAAAATGACAAGTAGATTTCTATATAAAAAAAAGTTTTCGTCATTGGTTCCCAAAATATAAAATGGCTCATCACTGTAGTGACCCCGACATGTACATGATCCGCATCCTCCAGTGCAGGAGTGTAGGTGTCCCAGACCTGTCATGTCAATCTTAAACATTTTAGGAACCTGCCTTTGTAGAGATTTTTGCACTGTTTTACTACACCTATGCTATGACCAAGAGAAAATTATAAAAATGTTTGGGCAACAATAAATTATTTTGAAAAACTATTTCTGTATGGTGAAATGAGTGCTTTTTAAAGGTATTTATTGGGTAGAAGCCGTATCATACGTTCAGCATTCAAGATACATTACACAGAGATTGTATACCCAACATACCTATGGCATAGTCCCAAATAATAGCCACTTGAGGTTGCAAGTGTACAACAAAAACCTAATGAAATAACGGAGGCTGGGGGGAAGGGGGTCTAGGGTAGAGGAAGCCCAGATTTCCAATACGTCCCCCATGACATCCCACTTGGAGGATGCCCCTTGACAGGAACAGGAAGGGACAGGAGCAGAGAGGTTAAAAGCCTCCCGCCAGTGTCTTCCTGTCCCTACAGGGGATAGTTCAGAGAGGCTCTCCCTCTCCTCCAAGTGGGGAGGGGGGGGGGACGTTTTTCTGTCTTACCAGGGGTTACGCCGGTCTATTGCAGGCTGTAGTTCCCCTCTGGATCGGGTCCACGTCTGGGTCCTTCCCTCCCTGGTCCTAGTTGATCCGGAGCTCGGTCCTCTCCAGCGGCTGACGGCGGCCTACGCAAGGACGCGCGACACCTCCCAGGAGCTCCGTTCCCAGGAGTCCTTTGCGCCCGATGACTACTTCCGGAAGTGAGGTCAGTGCGTCCCGGAGCGCCGGAATAGGCGCAGAACAGCCACCTGCTAGGGGGATGGGCCCCCCGATAAGGTATTTTAAACTAGCACTATCATGGGGGCCAGTAGCGGTGTCTCGTACTGGTGCTTGTACCGTTCAGTGGCTTTGCCGTCCCAGACATTCCTGACATGGCTGAGGCAGACTTGGGCATACTCCACCCTCCTGGTTATGTAAGTGGTGCTGTATAGCATGTTCTAGTAGTAGTTACTATACACATTAGAACCCCAAGTTACTTATTCCTCACCTTTCTCCCTTAGGTTAAGGATCAAGGGACTAAGGGGAAAGGTAAAGATGATAGACCAGAAAGGTCTGAAAAAGCTAGCAAGCCTGCGAAGAGCAGAAGCACTGCTAAAAAAAATGCAACCTGTGTTTTCACACTGCCTGAGGCATACTCAAAGCCCATTTGCAGAACTTGTATCGAAGAGTTCATGCGCGAAGAGAAAACATCTTTTATGGATGAGTTAAAGTCCTTTATTGAGGAAAAAGTGGTAGCTTCGGCAGCGCAGAAGGAACCCCCTCCTAAAAAACCGAGATTAGCAGACATCTCCTCCTCTGAGGAAGAGAACTATGATTCAGAAGTCCCATCCTGTTCTCTAGTCGACACGGAGGAACTCGATTCCCAGGATATAAGTCTAAAGACTGATCCGCGTCACCTTTTCCAATTAGAAGAGCTAGATAACCTACTGAAGGCCATACACGAAACTCTAAAGATTGAAGAAGTTCCCTGCATGTCCCAAGAGGACGAATTGTTTGGAGGGCTGAGAGCCAAAAAACAACGCGTCTTCCCGGTTAATGATACCCTATTAGGTTTAATTACAGAAGAATGGAAGGACCCAGAAAAGAAGATAACTTCCAAAGGGTTTAGGCGACGTCTCGCCTTTGATCATGAGGTCTCAAAAGTTTGGGACTCTGTCCCTAAAATGGATGTGCAAGTGACGAAGGTTGTCAAAAAAACAGACTTGCCGTTTGAAGACTCTGCACAACTCAAGGATCCTATGGACCGGAAGGCAGGCGCTCTTCTTAAAAGAGCCTGGGAAACATCCATGATCAGCCTAAAGTCCAACCTATCAGCCACCTCAGTCGCCAGAACCCTCTTCTTCTGGCTGAACCTTCCATCACTTCAAACCCTTGGGTCCTGAATATTATCAGCACAGGGTACAGGATAGAATTCAGTGCCCCCCCGCCATCAAGTTTTATGCCACCTTTATCTTCTACTTCTTCCTCTACCCATTATCTCATCTGGCAGGAAGTTTCATCTCTCATTCTCTCAGGAGTGGTCACCCCGGTTCCTCAAGATCAAGTAAAGACGGGCTATTCTATTCCCCCCTCTTCTTGGTCAAAAAACCCAACGGGTCAAACCGGCTGATAATAAACTTAAAGGCCTTGAACAGCTTCATCACCTACAGGCGTTTCCACATGGAATCGGTAAGATCTGCTACCCAACTGATTTACACTGATTACTGCATGTGCACAATAGATCTGCAAGACGCCTATTATCACATCCCAATTCACCCCTCATCCCAGAGATTCCTCAGATTCTCTGTCTTTTCTCCAGAGGGTTCTATCCTCCACTTCCAGTTTCGGGCTCTTCCTTTTGGGATCTCCTCAGCTCCAAGAGTATTTACAAAGATCATGGTGGAGGTGGTGGCATTCCTAAGACTACAGGGAGTATCTATCATCCCTTACTTAGACGATCTGCTGATTATGGGGAAAGACAGGTCAGATCTTATTGCAGCAAGAGATCTTACTATGAACAAACTCTCAGATCTGGGATGGTTAATCAACACCCGGAAGTCAGACCTTTCTCCCTCCACTCACAAGAAATTCCTTGGTGTAATGTTAAATTCCACTCGCCTAATGTCCTTTCTCCCTCAGGAAAAAGTGGAAGATCTGAGACATCATGTTCACTCCTTCAGAAGGAAGATTTCCATCTCAATCCGAGGAGCAATGAAAGTTCTAGGTCTCCTTACCGCCTGCCTCCCATCGGTGGCCTGGAGTCAAAATCATTCCCGTATTTTACAGAGTTGGATTCTCAGCAGTTGGAATCAAAGGTCAGGGTTGGACAAGAAAGTCATTATTCCGTCCTCCGTAAAGAGAGACTTACAGTGGTGGTTACAAAGGAAGAATCTGGAAAAGGGGTCCATTGGCACTGCCTTCCACGTCTTAAAATTACGACCGACGCAAGCAGTGTGGGCTGGGGAGCAGTCTTCCTTCCCACTACGCCCAGGGTCCATGGACACCTTCCCAATCAAGGAAGCCATCCAATAACCGGGAATTACAGGCTGTCTGGGAAGCCCTAAGATTAAATACATCTCTTCTAAAAAATCAACATGTACACATATTATCAGACAACACCACGGCGGTGTCTTACCTGAGAAGACCAGGAGGGACAAGGTCGACAACTCTTTCCTTCCTAAGGCGCACCATCTTCTCCTGGGCAGAGGAAAATGTACTTTCCCCCTCTGCAACTCATCTAAGAGGAGTCCTGAACAAGGAGGCGGACTACCTCAGCAGGAGGGAAGTCTCCCCCCCCCCCAACGAGTGGGGCATCAATCAGGAAGTCTTCCTCCAACTGACGTACCTGTGGGGGGTTCCTCAGATCGATTTCTACAAAAGAGAACTCGGTATGCCATCGATATTACTCTGGAAGGAGGGGAGCCGAAGGATCGACTGGATGCCTTCAGCCATCAGTGGATCGAACCTCTCTCCTATGCCCCCCCCCCCCCTATTCCCTTGATTGCAAGGGTCCTCAGAAAAATCCTTACAGACCAGGCAAGGGTAATACTTATCTGTCTAAATTGGCCAAAAAAGAATTGGTATCCCCTGCTGACATCCTTGGCCCAGCAGCAACCGGTGATACTGCCTTCACGGACAGACCTTCTACATCAGGGACCGATTCTTCATCCCGACCCAGGAAGGCTTCAGCTAGCAGCATGGATCCTAAGTCCGAGTTCCTGACATCGCGTGGTCTTTCCAAGGCTGTAGTAGCCACTCTTAAGGCAAGTAGGAAGAAAGTTACGTTTGCAATTTTATCATAAATTCTGGAAGAAATTTGTAACATTCTGTGGGGATAATCCTCCATCTCAACCTAACCCCAATATCTTACAGATTCTGGACTTCCTATAGAAGGTCCTGGAGCAGGGCCTTTCTACTAGTACCTTGAAGGTCCAGGTTTCGGCCCTTGGCACCTTCTTCGATTGTCCTCCGGCGGAGCACAGGTGGGTCAAAAGGTTTATCCTAGCCTCCTCCAGAATCAGACCCCAGATTCTCAGGAGAGTTCCTTCCTGGGACCTTAAACTGGTACTATCCAGACCAACATTTGAACCTCTGGATAGCGCTACCATTAAGAGCTTAACGCTAAAAACTACCCTTCTCATTGCTGTCACTACAGCTAGAAGATTGGGTGAGCTTCAGGCTATTTCAATCAAAGAGCCTTATATGCGTGTGTTGTCTGATCCTATAATCCTTACTCTAGATCCAGGCTTCATTCCCAAGGTGGCATCCAGATTCCACAGGAGTCAAGAGATCACCCTTCCGTCTTCTAGTAAGGAAGCTTCATGGCATCTTCTGGATGTAAGAAGAATTGTGCTAGCTTACCTACAGGCTACAGAACCCTGGTGCATAGACAATAATCTGTTTATTCAATTCCAGGGGAAAAATAAAGGGAAGAGGGCCTCGAAAACATCTATAGCAAGATGGTTAAAATTAGCCATCTCTACTTGCTATACGAAGCAAGGGAAGGAGGTTCCTACGAATCTGAAGGCTCATTCCACCAGGGCTATGTCCACTTCCTGGGCTGAGAAAAAAGATGCTTCTCTAGAACAGATCTGCAAGGCCGCTACCTGGGCCTCGCCATCCACCTTCATAAAACACTACCGACTGGACTTGCCTTGTTCTCAGGATCTTTCCTTTGGCAGGAAGGTTCTACAAGCAGTCATCCCACCCTAGAGTTTCTACTTATTTGGTAGATCTCCAAGTGGGCCGTCATGGGGGACGTATTGGAAATGTAGAATTAGACTCACCGGTAATTCAGTTTCCATCTAGTCCTCCATGACGGCCTATATATTTTCCCTCCCTAGGTTAATTCTGTATTGTATGTGAATATTTAACATACAAAATAAAATTTTGTTGTACCTTCCACCGGTGTAGTTTTTTGGTAGACACTGGCGGGAGGATGTGGGTGGGAGGCTTTTAACCTCTCTGCTTCCTGTCCCTACAGAGGTCAAGGGGCATCCTCCAAGTGGGCCTTCATGGAGGACTAGATGGAAACTTAATTACCGGTGAGTCTAATTCTACATTTCCAACACCACGACAATAACTATTATATTACCACTACTGTTTCAAAGGGAGCATTTCCAAGCCTTGTATTATAAGTATTTCTTGTCAGTTGCAGCCCTTTGAGATTCTCTAAGTGGTACCATTCTTTATGGTGCAGTTTTATCTCGGTGTCTGACGTGTGTAACTGAATTTTTTCCAATTGCAGAAAAAGGATTTTGCGCACTTGTTGCATAATTTTTCAGCCTCTAATTTGTCCACTTCCAAATAAAATTTAGGGTACAGCAGGCTCCAACCAGTGGTTTAATAGACTAGGTTTTACTACTAAGAGGATTATGTGTATAATGGGCGCTATTGGAGTTGTTTCCTCAGTGTCTCCCTCCAGTAACGCGGAATAACATAGTCAAGTCCTGCAACGGGAGGGCAACTTGGTATGCGTCTACTATAACCTGTCTGGTCTCTGTCCAGAACTGTTGGGTTGGAGGGCACATCCGTTTGGAATGGTATAGGTCCACCATCTGTTCTAAACATTTTGGATACCTAGTTATCCAATCGGGCCTGGATTCAGTTGTGGGCATGTTAAACGTGTATATGGCTCTGTGCATCAATTTAAGACTGTGCTTAGTCTCTTTTTCCGATATGGGAACACCAGCAGTTTTTGGGAGTCGGTGCCTTTTTGTTCCTAAACAGATATAGAACTGAGATTGCTAGTAGTCCCTGTATCTTGCTCACCAGAGCAATAATCTGAGCGTAGGAGAACTATTGCCTGTTTCATAGCCGTTTCCACACAATCTTCTGAGTTGTTATGGTGGAAACTAGTATTTGTCCATGTACTAATCTCTCAATAGGGTAACCCATATATTTACCCTGGAAAAGTTTTGTATGTGGCAAAACCCTTTTACTGGAGCTTAATGGCAAAATTTAGTGTTTGATCCATGAATCCACATACAGGTAAATTTCAATAAATTGGGTTAAGTAAACTCACTAGTCCTTAAAAAAATAAACTTTTTCAACTGTTTATTTATGTTGACAGACTTGCATCCAAGGAAAACCCAAAAGTCATTATCTTATCTAATTTTTTTTAAGACCAACTAAGTTTTTGTACACAAATGTTGGCCAAAATGCACTTAGACCAGTGTGGCATGGAGGGGGATCAGCTGCTGGCATTGTAGAGGTGTTATGGAATTCCAGGTTTTGTGATGGCAGCCTTCAGCTCATCTGCATTGTTAGGTTTGGTGTTTCTCATATTCTTTTCGACAATATTCCATAGATTCTCCATGCAGTTAAAGTCAGATGAGTTTGCTGGCCAATCTAGCACAGAGTCAACAATGGTGGAGTCAGTACTGCAAGAAGCACCACACAGAGGTATTCATTATGAGCTACAAGTGTCAAGCCACTCCTGCTTGCACAGGTATTTAACCCCTTAAGGACGCAGGGTTTTTCCTCATTTCTCACTCTCCAACTTCAAAAATCCATAACTTTTTCATTTTTACATGTACAGACCTGTGTGAGGGCTTATTTTGTGCGTAACAAATTTTACTTTCCCGTAATGTTATTTATTTTAACATGCCGTGTACTGCGAAGCTGAAAAAAAATTTCAAATGTGGAAAAATTGAAAAAAAACCCGCACATGCGTCACATTCTTGTGGGCTGTTTTTTCGACTTTGACTGTGCACTCAAAATAACACCTCAGCTTTATTCTTTGGTTCGGTGCGATTGCGGTAATACCAAATTTATATAGGTTTTATTGTGTTTTAATACATTTTCAAAAATTAAACGAATGTGTACAAAAAAGAAAAAAACTTTTTGCCATCTTCTGACGCTAATAACTTTTTCATACTTTGGTGCACGGAGAAGTGAGGTTTCATTTTTTGCGAATTGAGGCGACGTTTTCATTGCTACCATGGCAACCAATCGCCGCATCCCGATGACGTTCGGGAGTGTGGCGATCGTAAAAAAAAAAAAAGAGATGGCGGCGCCCGAGCACCGTCTTTTAAACACCGCTGGTGACTTTGCCGGTGGCAATGGCAAGGTTAATAGCTGCGATCGGTGCAAGCACCGACAGTGGTTATTAGCGGTGGGGGTTTTCTGCAAAATGCAAAAACCCCCACCTTTGTATGAAGAGGACTCAGCCCGTGAGCCCTCTTCATACACTCCTTATACCTCTGCGCCGTAGAGCTACGGCGCAGAGTGTTAAGAACTCCCTCCTCCACATGCAACAATTGTGTGGCGTGCATGTACTGGTCTTGTGACAAATTTCTGCACCAAAGGGCACGGTGCTCAGTTGGACTGTGCACCAGATTTTCTGACCGGGTGTGCAACACATTTCTGTTAGTGGTGTACTCTGTTGGGAGTGCCGGATTCATGCAGAATGGGCACTAGAATTCATGAATTTGGCACATTGTACCATACACAGGCAAATTGCACTTAAGACATTGGGGACACATTTACTATCTGGGACAAGGAGAAATAGAACTACAGTGTTGCTCAGTTGTCCAAGGTGTTACAAATAAAATGCTTTTAGATGATGGTGAATTTTTCAATTACGGAGGTACAATACAAGTTTCTTGAAGTCTAGTGTGAAGACTAGCTAACCACAGTATCGCTTCATTGGCCAGCAAACTCTTCTGACCTTTACCCCCAATAAAAAACCAATGGATATTGTCAAGAGGATGATGGGACACCAGACCCAATAATGCAAAGGAGCTGAAGGCTGCTATCACAACCTGGGTTTCAACAACACCTCTGCAGTGCCTTTAGCTGATGGCCTCTCTGCCATGCCGCATCGATGTAGTCATTCAGGCAAAAAAAAGCCCCGATTGAGTGCATTTTGCCAACATTTCTGTGTTCAAAAAAAAAATATATAACTTTGGATTTTCTTTGACTAAGCCATCATCAACACTTGAAAAAGTTGATTGAGTTTTCTGATAATTTATTGCGCCTGTATAACTATGGAAATGTACAGGTGCATAATAATTGAATAGCCCTCATCTTGCTATTCACATTTTAACATCACAACACAAAGTTGACACTTAACAATTGATTAACAGTATCTCACCACTGCGAGGCATCGAGCAGGATGTTTGCCTGAAGTGGCCACTAAGCTTAATGCCATCAGCAGAAACTCACAAGAGAGGCTGGAAGTCACAAAGGCATAGAAGTGGATGCTCTTTTGCTGATGACCACTTCTTTATGAAGATTGTACAGTGGAATCTGGCAATGCATGCCATACAACTTCAGGCAAATTGATAGGCAAGTCCCCCCAAAAGTTACATCCGATCACTAAACAGTTTACATCAACTCAGCTTGGTCTGTGTGCTTATAGATGACCATAAAACCAATGTCCTGCACATGCAAAGGAGCATCTATGCTGCATGTTTACACTGAGCAGAAACCATGTCTACCAGTGATATCTGTGTGTTTTTTTTCTTTATAGAAATGAAAGCAGTGGGGAAAAAAATATATATTTTCAGAGGCTTTTTTTTAACACACAGTTCTCCATTTTCCATACACCTGGACCATGTGCAGAGCTACACTAGTATTGGAAAGATCCATTATTTCTGCACACAGTGACCATCTGCACCAGGAAAGCAGAAGCATTTATAAACCACTTCTGTCTTCTCCCCAGAGTCTTCAGTGTCTCTTACAGCTAGAAACTCCTCCTCCTTCTGTGATCTGTTTGAGGCTCATTCACATACTAACAGGTATGCTGGGAATTATAGCTTTGTCATATTCAGGTGAATCAAACAATTGTACCATAATCATTGCATGGAGCACTGCAGACCATAAAAAGAGGCTGTAGTTCTCATTAGGGAGGTGTGGAGCTTACAACTACCAATAATATGCATTTTAATCTTAAGCATCCCTTTAAATCATGTGTCTTCATATTAAAGTAATTGCTTCATCTTTGCAGGTTTCATTAGTCACAGATTTGTACTCACAGCCTGCAATGTTCTGGTTCGTGTTCCATATTCTATTAACCTCTGGGTAAGCTTCTCTCCTTCCCAGCATCAGTCTCACTTTCACTTGAAAAGATGAAACAAGATGTGCCCTTTGAGACTTTACTGAAATTAAAGTTCTGGTGGTTACTCTTGTGATTCCTCCCTACCAGTGTGCATGATCCATTCTCATCTGCATATCCTGTTGTAGGCACTGGGTTTCAAGAGTTTTGGTTTTCCCTTTAGTCACAAAAGTATCTTACATGTTCGTTTTCAAAGTTGCTGGCCATGTCTTTATAACTTTCCAATGCTGTGGCATCCCGACAAATTTAGGCATTCAGTACTCTGTCTTGGCCACCTTGTCAGCTAACTATGTCTCCTTATCTGCATGGACCTGCAGAAGCTCTGCCTCCTCGTCTGGCCAGTGTCTCGGTTGAATTCCCACAATATGCAGTTCTCCATCCAAGTACAGGGCGGAGATAACCTGTACACTGCTCATGCGCAGGAATTCTGACAAGTCACGGACCAGATGGGGGAAGAGTACCTCCTTGACTGCTGGGGCGATAAACCCCCACAACCCCGACTGAATGCTGAACAGGGCTATAAGTACATTCTTTGGGCTGCACTCAGCACTGGGAAGTTATAAAGAAATGGCCAGCAACTCTGAAAACTGACGAAGTATATTTTGTGGTTTACAAGCTTGGGAGCTGGTGACAGATACCCTTTAATGAGTAAAACCAGATCGCCTATTTTGGAATATTTTGTAAATACATATATTTTGAATGCATCACGATAGAGGAATGAAGTCATAAAACCACTATTTACATTGAATCAAATGTTGGTCTAGAAGCATAAAACCATATGAAAAACAGTCCGCATCAACTGATCAATTTTGAAGTGTTCACATGTTCTTTGGTTTTGAAATCACTCCATCTGGATATTGCTGCTTAAAACGCGCCACCACATCTGGATCTAGTAAATGGATCCCATCCAGCTGATTTCCTAAAGTGATCCTAAAGGAATATTAAAATATAGGAGTGAGATGTTGCACTTCTCTTTACATTTACAACATTTCTGAATCATTTTATTGCTAAAACTATTTTGGAAATGTAGAACTAAATTTCATCAAGAACATCTAGGAAACCTGCTATACATCTCTTTGATAAAATGATATTCCCATGTAATTTTTATTCCAGCACATTGCATGAAATATTAAGAGTGTGTCTCTTATTTTTTATGCTATATTGGGGACCTTACCTATATATCCAATACAATCACTTCCTTTACCTGTTGCACAGTGTCACTGACATGTCACAGGGGCTGTTATGAGATGCTGTTTGCAGCTCTTCCTTGATGGAGAAGACAATGCTTCAGCTTCTGGTTTAATAATTAGGGGGAAGGAGTGATAAACTAAAGCAGTGGTGGCGAACCTATGGCATGGGTGCCAGAGGTGGCACTCAGAGCTCTCCCTATGGGCAATCAGGCTTTCACCCCAGGACAGATTTCGCCAGACAGGATATAAGGTGTCCTCTTGAGGAAGACCAGGATGATGCAGGTGTATGTGGTATGTATGAATTCTGCACATGTTCTACTTCTACATTAAAGAAAGTATTTGCATTTCTTTACTGAGAATATAGAAGCGTTAATTGGAGTCAATTGTTCATGATACATTTTGGCATGTATTGTAATAGTGAACCAATGTTTATCACTCATCCAACATAAATTGCGTAATGGGGAAGCAACTATATCATCGCTGACTTGCACTGATCCCCGTCTAGATACAGTCTGACAAATTATCCAACCAAATGTTTACCCCCTAGAAGCTCCCCTATGCAATTTACCTTGGATGAGGGATAAACATTTGGTTCACTATGACAATTACTGAGAAAAATGGAAAAAAAAAAAAAAATACAGCTCACCCGTCTATTGTAGATCAGCTCTTTTCCAGCTGCTTCAATGTGAATGGTGCATAAGGTATGTAGTGGAAAGCTCTGTGTCAGCCCAGGTTAGTACACACAAAGTAAATTGAATATCCGGTACTTGTGATCATTAGTAAAAAATCCATTCTCTTTAATATAAAACAATGAAAAGTGGAAAAAATAACATGTAGAAAATTCAAGTTTTTTTTTTTAATGTAAGCTTGTAGAAAAATATAAGCTTACATAAAAAAAAAAAAAAACAACTTTTTTTCTACATGTTATTTTTTCACTTTTCATTGTTTTATTATTAAAGACAATGGGTTTTTACTAATGATCATGAGTGCCAGATATTCAATTCACTATTACAATACATGCCAAAATTATCATTAACAAGTGATGTGATCAACACAAGGATAACAATTGTTAGAGAAATAGGTTAAATTCTAAATAGGGCACAAAAGTCGCAGTGACTGTCTTTTCAAAAACCCCAAGAGAACCTGGTTGGGGCTATTATTATTAGTCTTGTCAGAACTAAAATTAAGAGAAAGAAATGTCTTTCGTGACGTTCAGAGTGATACAAGATTAGAATTTTAGTTGGAATAAAGGTTATACTTTAACATCCCTATATTCTTAGTAACAAAATTTACCAGCAGAGAGGCATATACTTCATTAATGAGTGCAATTGATGCATTTAAACTTCTGCTCAAGGCACAGTTTGACAATTAAATCTATTTTTATGTATATTTAATAAAAGACAAATTACACAATCATAATTGCATGGTGGTGCCTAGGTCTATAAACTGCTGAGTGCAATATGACGACGTGATGGATGTCCGTGTTAAGAAATAACATGGTTACAGAGGGAAATGTGGAGGGGCCTACAGCAAACTCATTTTTAAAGAACTTATTTGGAGAAATCAGCTATGGACATAAGGATGGAAAATGTCTGCATCCATCAATACCCTTGTGTTCTAACCCGATTTATATGACCTTAGTGTGCAGAAAGCTATATCTGTATTACATGTACAGATCACAGAATGAATAGGAGGCTCTTAGAGTTCACACACTCACCAATTTGGTTGCACATTATGTGGACGTCCAAACAGCTCAATCTTACGCGTGCCAGGAGAAAGACGTTCAATCATTCCATAAATCTCATCAGGTTTGTGACTGGTAGAACGGACCTGTATGTAAGAGCATACAGATACAATTATAGCATTATTCAGGTAATACATAAGAAGAATTCGATCTTCACATCATATACAGGTAGGAAAGTAGAATCCTTCTGCTGAATCAAGTGATATAGTTTTCGTAAAGTATTCTGTTCAGCATCAGACAAATTATGACATCACTGCAGAATTACAAGTTTTCCATGTTACTCAAAAGACAACATATGTCCCCTCACCTCAGCTACAATAACATCACAGTCTAAACCCCGGTTAAATCCTTGAGGGTTTCCTTTCACGCCAACCTACAAAAAAAAAAAAAAAAAAAAAAAAAAAAAGGTGCATATATCAGAAACAGATGATGCAAGCAATACAAAAACAAGGGGGAAAAAAAAACAACACCCAATCATTACCAGACAGTGCTCCTTGCCATGATTTAGCCAATGGCCGGTACGACCAGTGCGAATAATACGTTGTAACTGGTTGGTTTTCACCCAGATTATTTCATCCACTCGCTCGTATCTTTATACATGCAAAATTACCAAGGAAAGCAAAAGTCAATACCATCATCAAGGAATATATATTTTATTAGGAATAATAAAGACATTACTCACCCCCACAATTTTAGGCATTCCCGACCAAGTTCCATTGCCCTGGAATCAGAATAAACCAACCATTACCAGGGGTTTTACATGGAAGGGGGAGTCTCCGCTCTACTGGGAATATGTAAGTGCCCCCTAGACCCCTTCTGACTCATTAGCATAATTGTATATGTTAATTTTATAAGGAAGGAGGCCATGGATAACAAATATAAGAAGATGACTTGATCTATGAATAAGTGCCCCGATTTATCATGCTGGACGGTCGATTTCATATAATTTTTTTTCTTTAGCAGTTTATGGATGACCGGTCACAGCATGGGTATCCATGGACAATACTGGGGTCATGTTTTGCAAGTTCCTCTGACATATGTGGAATATGAACAGACCCTTAATCTGACATTTACCTGCCTGTGACCCAGAGGAACAGGAATCCATCATCCTGTAGCACTGGGATCTGGAGTTTCCTCATTTCATCATCAGTCAAAGTTCCATATGGCAACTCCATGTGAATATCCCATGGTGGATCAGCCATTACCACCGAGAACTTTCCCAAGATACTCATGTCCAAGTACCGAATGTCACAACGGATCCACTGATTCATAAGAGAGAAAAAAAAATTATTCTTTGTAAGAGTATAACATAAGTAAATAAAACATTAGGATGGAAATAGCTTATTGTGTGTCCTGAAGCATATTATTATTGGATGTACTGTGTTACTTACCTGTGAAGGGAACAGACGCCCTACACTTGCATCTCCCACACCTTTTACCAGTGGCATATCCTGGTTTGGAGTAGACTCAGACCCTGCTGCTGTTCCTGCAGGCTCCACATATGCATCAATCTCATAGTGAACATATTTACAAGTGTCCATGTGAAAACAGGTGTTGAGAAAGGAGCAGTCACCAAGAGATTCATCTGTGTGTATGTTTATGATACGTCTGTAAAACAAAACATAAACCCCTTCAGTGCTTCTCATAGACTTGTAAAATCTTGTACATAGAACATTCTGTTAACTCTAATAAATGAAGAAAGCTACTATAACTAGTATACTTAGTGCAACTAAAAGCATTATGAACTGATTCAAAGGAGAAACCTCAGAGCAGCAAATCATTCTAGCAGGGAAATGTCTGTTGAAGAGCCTAACCTAGGGAACGTACAAGGTGATCAGTGAAGACATTACTAAATTACCTGAAGTGTAGCTTCTTACAAGGAGTGTCCACCCCAGACGCTTTCATACACTCTTCTTTAGTCCCATAGTCACAGAACTCCTGGACCTGAGCCCTCCCACGAGAGCGGAACTTTTCCACAATAGACTGTTCCTTTGCTGTGCTGGTGTTCAGAAGTTCCAGGATCTCCTGGCTTACCTAAATATTATACAATATGAAAAAGAATAAACATTGCAGGGTTTTATTTTTGGTATATTTTAGGCTTATTTATTCGCTTTCCTATCCTATGTCTTTGTATAGCCACCGTGCACACCTGTCAATACTGTAGTGCTCCAGTATCTTCAGGGATGCCATAGCCTTACAGACCAGGGTGAACCATAATTTGTCCTACACATGGCTCCTATTTTAGAATTGTGAAGCCAGTTATATCCACAATTCATGCAGACACGGTGGAAGGAAAGGGGATACAAATTGTCTAACCAAAAAACAGTATTAGAAGTCAATTGCAGGACAGCTTAAATATTCAGATCAAAAAGCGGAACTGTGTTTGGTTGCTTTGGGCAAGGAATATAGTAGAATATAATATAATATGCAGTAGAAGGACAATGTAGGTCACTGGCCTCAAATAGGCTCCATTTAAGATAACAACAGAAGTTCTAAAACCTTCCCCCCCCCCCCCACCAAAAATGACACGAAGCAGGTGCTTTTCATGACAGTCAGAAGAAAGCATCAATTACCTTCTTACTCTGCTGCTCCTTGGTGGACTGCTGACTTAACAAGCTCTCTATTTCCAGGTCCACGTGGGACGCATGCTTTCTTGCTTTCTTCTGCGGCTCTGATACTTTTTTCTCCTTTGAAGAACCTGCAGCAGACGTGGATGATGAGGAAGCTGAGGAATCACTTTCTTGAATTCTTTTCCTTTTAGCTCCTGGTACATTGGCTGGTGCTTTTCTTTCTGCAACAGCTCCCATCATAGCAGAGAGTTTAGAGTGGTCAGCAAAAGTTACTACGGTGGGTCGGTCATCGTCCTCCTGCTCACCGCCTTTCACTTCAATCAGTTCCTGAGCTGCAAATTTCTGTAAAAGGCTTTCCACAGCCTGCCTGGACACAGAGAAGTCTGGCTACAGCGACAATGAGAACAAAAATAAACTGCAAGTCAGGTTTTATGTTACAGAGACAACACTGCATTGTTTTGCAACAGCACATGCCCCCTTGTACTTTTATGGACTCATACTCATGACCTAATGTATGAGCCGATAGTCTAGTTACAATTTACTGAGCAGGTCCTATTCCAGCCAGAGTTTATTGCTCGGGGAGTCTTTTCTACTGTTATCATGCATGAGCTGAGCACTTCAATGACACATGGTATATTCTCATGTTTTTTTCTCTCACCACAAATCCAAACACTACAGAGAATGGAACATGTCAGTGTCAAATTTAGCAAGTGCATAGATGTGTGCATGAAGCCTTAGGTACAATCCAACCCATTTAAAGGGCACCTACCACCACAAATCTACCTATAAAGGTAGATCGGGTGGTAGGTGGATCAATGGGACGTGAGGATAGCCCGCACTTCTTCAGTAACTTTTATTTTACTTTTATGGTAATTTTATTATGCGGCTACTGGGGCGTGGAGTAGCTGCATCTGAGGTTACACGAGGCGGCTACTCCACGCCCCGGTAGCCACTTTACCCCTCCTACTCACCATCTGCGGCGCGCAGCTGCTCGTAGCTGCGCGCCCTCGTCCCAAGATCCTGCCGTCTGCGCATGCGCAGAACAGCAGGCCCGCGCCTGTGCAGCCCCGGCTTCGGAGCAGTGACCGTGCAGGTGCGGGCCTGCTGTTCTGCGCATGTGCAGACGGCAGGATCGTCGAACCAGGGCACGCAGCTACGAGCAGAAGATGGTGAGTAGGAGGGGTAAAGTGGCTACCGGGGCGTGGAGTAGCCGCCTCGTGTAATCTCAGAAGCGGCTACTCCACGCCCCAGTGCCGCATAATAAAATTACCATAAAAGTAAAATAAAAGTTACTAAAGAAGTGCGGGGACGTGAGGATTAGCACTTAAAAGGGCTATCCTCACGTCCTATTGATCCACCTACCAACCGATCTACCTTTATAGGTAGATTTGTGGTGGTAGGTTACCTTTAAGAGATCAGTAATTTGTGGAGGACACGGACACTAGGCGGCCCAGTACGGAGTGCGCTATATACCGTAGTGATGGCCTGCTGGATGGAGGCAGAGTCTGCTGGCAGCACCAGGGACAGGTCTGACAGGTGGTGCAGGAGCTTCCTCTCCAGCTCGGGGTCAGGGGTCACCTCTGCCCCTTTAGGCGGCTGTGCTGCCCCTCCAGGCACTGGGCTGTCACTGCGGAAGGATGGAGCCTCTGGGTTCTGCGGATCTGCGGAAGAGACAGGTTACACATGAGCGGATTGTCCTGCAGGGACACGGAGAGCGGGGATGAGCTCCTCTTACCCAGCCCCAGCTGAGACGTGACATCCTTCCTCCTGCGCTGCAGCCTCTCCCGCAGATAGTCCAGCTGCTTCTTGTGCGCCTGGATGGAGCTCCATGTGTCCGACATGGTGCAGCCCCCCGAGGGCTCAGTGCTTCTCCTCTTAACGGAAAACTACCCTCCAGCCGGTAACTACACGACGAGGAGCTAACTACACAAACCGGATGTTGACAACATGCGCCGGAAGTGAACAATACGAACACTTCCCGCCGGCTTCTCTGTAGCCGCTCCTAACCAATGAGGAGACAACGCCAACATAGACCAATTATAGAACGTCTTAAACCGACTGCCATTAGCGCGTACGATGAGAGGAGACCTCTCATTGGCTCTAGCCTCACTCTGAGGTTGTGCCGCTATCCCATTCACTCCATGTAAGTGTTATGGGAGCAGTTTTCATCTTGGCCACGAGGTGTCAGTACAACCCGCAGACACTGGCGCTGAAATAGTGTTATATTCAATAAAGCACCAGTATAATCCATATAGAGACTATTAGAATTGTCACGTGCTTCTTACATCAATTATCATATTATATGCTGGAAACGTGTGGATAACAGGAATGTAGAAAAAAGTCCACCTGTCACGTGGTGGGAGACACGACAACCTGTACAGGACAGGATAGGAGAAAACTTTAATAATCCCTGATAGGGATTTTTTTTATGCAGGGCCCCAACAGCCCTCTTGACTTTTGTAAGGTGAGTCCTAATTAACCATTTCATGATTGTCCTGGTACCAGGAACTCGAACATAAAAACTAAGACACACGTCGGTCTCTAAGCATATGTAAATATCTTCTCCCGTTTAATATCTCAAAATAATAATAACAATTCTTTATTTATATAGCGCACACAGATTACGCAGCGCTGCGCAAAGCATGCCAAATTGGTCCCTGTCCCCAATGGGGCTCACAATATAAACAACCTAACAGTATGTTTTGGAGTGTGGGAGGAAACCGGAGGACACCCATGCAGACATGGAGAGAACATACAAACTCTTTACAGATGTTGACCTGGGTGGGATTCAAACCCATTCAAAATGTCAAAGGGTATTAGCAGACAGGCGAGCAAACAGGTTACATAAAATGAAGTTTGAATCATGACATTAACTTGACAGTGGTCAGGGAACATGGCCGCTGTATCTAAGATGGCAGACAGTAGTCAAGATGGTGTCTGAAACCAGTGCGATCTCCTTAACATCCCACAAGGTGAAATTTATATTTGCCACAGTATATGTAACAACACCCATTACACATAAATATGAACACATAAATGTCACAAATGAATAACACAAGTACATTTCCACAAAGAGGGGTTCCCTAGATAAATGACAACAGCTTTAAAATTTACAGACCTTTGTGACGTGCCACACGTGCCGTCCGGTCTGCATTTGCAAGCGCAGACAAAGCCGCACCCACCGGGGCGGGCCGCGGCCCGATCGCATCTGCGTTTCTATGGTATCGCCTGCGATGGGGAACGAGCGCCCGGTGTTTAACGCAAAACACCGGCGGCTCATTCCTGATCGCAGACGTTTCCATATAAACAACTATGCGATCGGGCCGTGGCCTGCGCCGGTGTGTGCGGCTTTGTCTGCGTTTGCAAACGCAGACAAAGCGGCACGGGTGGCACCAGCCTAAGGGCGATGTCACACATGACGTTTTTAGTCCGTTTTTAGTTGTGTGCGTTTTCAGATAGTAAAAAACGTCCGTTTTTAAAAACGAGTGTGCTTTTTTGTCCGGTTTTCCGAATTTGTGCAATTAAAAACAGACAAATAGAGAGCCGTGGAGAAAGTGGCGCAAATGTGTTTTTCACCACATTTGGAATTTTTTTCACGCTTTCCAGTACACGGGATGGCATATTAAATACAATCACTGGAAAGTACAGTTTGTTACACAGAAAACAAGCCCACAAACAGCTCTGTACATGACATCATAGACAGGACCTTATAGGCACTGTGCCCCATATTAGACTAGTATACAGGGTATTATAATGAATAAGCAAAAATGTATAACATTTTCATTTTACCAAGTTTAAATTTGCATGTTTCTTGGTGATGGTATATTTCATGCCATGTACTGTGATGCGGTAAAAAAAAAATTCCAAATGCAGTGAATTGCAGTGAAAAACACATTTGCACCATTTTCTTGTGGGCTCAGTTTTTACCTCTTTCACTGTGGGCCCCAAATTATATCTTTTATTGCCATCTACTGCAATGCTACTGTATTGCAGTAAATGGTAGTATTTAAGCTGATCTGCCACTGCCTGTAATACATGGGCAGTGTCACATCTCTCCCATTGACAGATGTTGGAGATGCCAAAGGATTGCCATTGACAGATGCCAGGGATTTAAATGGCACAGGCAACTTTGCCAGCGGCATTGAAACGGTTAACACCTGCAATCGGTGTCGGCACTGCATGAGCCCTCTCCATACTTTCTTAACACCTCCATGATGGATATATCTACAACATCCCCCACCGGGGCCTAGCCTTTTCTTGTGGCCTCGAGGCAGCTGGGACCCAGAATACTGGCGTGGCTGGCTATTACGGCCTATTGCACGCTGTTGTCACGGTGCTCGGCAGGTGGTGTGTGCAAGAAATATGGAGGGAGAGGCTCATGTACTGGTTCTCCCTTTGGCAGCGTATGTACTATGCTCTGTGGGGACTGGGGGAGTGCTAAAAATGGGTCTCCTGCTGACAGGTTCCCTTTAAGAAACTTGTCTTCGTGGGAAGACTGTCACATTAACAGAAAAACAAATATTTTATAGCTTGTCTCATTGAAAAAACTAGAGATAAAAAGAGACAGCCAAGCAGTGTACTTGTCCTACTGCTTGTCCAACCATTTGGACCCCTGTGCTTTGGATTGCTAGGTTATCAGGACCAGTGGGACTAGCAGTTATACCCTCACTAATCAGCTTGCTGCTGGATAGGGGATAACTTGGAAACTTGGTAAAACACCTTTAAGGCAGCAAAATAACTAAAGGTTAACTGAACCTAGAATTAGTGAACTTAGCATGGCCGCTCCAATCTTGGTTTGGCCAAGTAAATCTGGCAAATGTTTTGAGCAAGTTTGTCGAACCAAACTGGCTTGTGGGCATAGGGCCTTAAAGGGCACCTACCACCACCTCATGTCCGGCTACTGGGGCGTGGAGTAGCCGGACATGAGGCTACTAGTCGCGGCTACTCCACGCCCCAGTAGCCTCGTTCCTCCGCCTACCAGGTAATCTCCGGCGCGCAGCTCCTCGCAGAACACAGGCCTACGGGTGCGCGGCCGTAGCCCCAAGGCCGGCGCTATTGCGCATGCACAGAACGGCGAGTACTCGGACGAGGGCGTCAGCTATGAGGAGCTGCGCACCGAAGATTACCTGGTAGGCGGAGTAACGTGGCTACTGGGGCGTGGAGTAGCCGCGACTAGTAGCCTCATGTCTGGCTACTCCACGCCCCAGTAGCCGCTTAAAAAATTAGAATTAGCAAGTCATTAAAGTTTACAAAAGGATAGCCGGGACGTAAGGATTAGCTCAAAAAGGGCTATCCTTACGTCCCATTCATCCACCTACCACCCGTTCTACCTTTAAGTCTTTGTTAGCCCCTTTTATCTGTGATTCTCTAAGAATAATCTGAGAAAACATGTAATAGTTTCCATGATCCTCGTACTTAATCGTTGCTTTAGCTATCCTCCTATGTAAAATATGGTGATCAGTAAGTGTATCAAATGTTAATGAAATTACATTACACTCATTTTCTGAAACCAGCTTTACATATAAACTTTACATATAAATAACTTCTCTTTCAAATTCATCTAATTTAATTTCATCTAACAATCTAGTACACATTTACCAAAGATGCAGAATATACATGATAATACATGTTTAGTCTTTACACTATAGTTTAATATGTATAATTTTAACCCCTGCATGCACCACCACATTATAGTATGAAGTGGAGCGGGTGTATGGATAGAGCTCATAGACTGAGGTATCTCCATACAGGGCAGGTAGCAGCTGTATTACACGATCGATGCTAACACTGATCACGGCAGCTGTCCTGTTAAGTGGCATGGGTGACCCAACGGCGGTACCTAACAGTTCTGCTGGTGGGCACCGTCATGTTAGTGTGCCAGTTAACCCCTTAATGACCGCCCTATCGGGTTTTTACGGCAGTCATTAAGGGTACTTCTTCTGATGCGACGCCTTTCTACGGCGCCGCATCAGAAGAAGTTTTCGGGACACCGGGTCTCGCTGGTGCCGGTGTCGGGCTGTGATATCACAGCCCAGACCCGGCACTAACACCCGGGATCGGAAAAACTCTGATCCCGGGTGTTTAACCCCTTGCACGCCGCGGTCAAGCATGACCGCGGCGTGCAAGTGTGTCCCCCGTGGATCGGACCCCCCCGGTGTGCTTACCGGGGGATCCGATCCCTCCTGCCGCTGCCCCGGGTTCCGACGAGTGACCCGGGGCTGTCGGCTCCTCTTCTCACCGGGTCCTGCCTTCCTGGCAGGACCCGGCTGTATGTAACTGAGCATTTCACTATACACAAGTGTATTGCAGTGTAAAGGCTTGAATAAGCGATCAGATGATCGCTTATTCAAGCCAAGAAGTAGAAAATGTAAAAAAGTAAAAAAAAAAAAATTAAATCTTTTTGTAATATAATTAAATAAATAAATAAAATAAAAGTCCCATAATCTCCCCAGTAACACATAAAATGCAAATAAAGTAAATAAAACACAAAAACACGTACATATTTGGTATCACCGCGTCCGTATTAATCTGTACAATAAATCTAAATCAATATTGAACCCGCTCGGTGAACTACGTAAAAAAAAAACTCCAAAAACTTCCCATAATATACAATTTTTCATCAAACACCATCACAAAAATAGTTACGTTACCTAATATGATACGACTGAAAAGAACAACTGTTTTCGCAAAAAATAAGCCCTCAACCAGATCTGACAACAGAAAAATACAGAAGTTATGGCCCTGAAAAGTTGTCAATAGTAAAAACAATGCGATTTTCTCCAATATTGGTTTTGCTCAGGAAAATTTAGCAAAAATAAGAAAAATTATATAAATGAGGTATCACCGCAATCGTAGTGAACCAGAGAATAAAGATAAAATATTATTTTTACGTTACGGTGAGCGGGGGGAAAAAAATGCTAACAATCCAAAATAAAAATTGATGATTTTGTTTGTGTCCCCCTTGAAATAGTTAATAAAATCTCATGAATAAGCTTTAGACTCCCAAAATAAATTATTTATACATTGTATCTCATCCCATAAAAAATAAGCCCTCATATGATCGCATTACCAAAAAAAATAAAAATTTATAGGTCGTACAATGTGACAATACAAATCTGCTGTACATGGCGCCTCCATTCATTCTATACTTGGCCGTGCGCCCGTACAGCAGTTTACCACCACATATGGGGTATCAGTACACTCGGGAGGAATTGGGCATCAAGCGTTGCAGTGCGTTTCATCATTTAATTTATTCTGAAAATCTCAGTTTTGGCCTAAATGAATGTATTTCCAAAAAAATTCTAGTTTCTAAATCGCAGGTCCATATTTTTTAACCCATGTGAAACACTTAAAGGGTTAATGGACATAATAGAAGTTGTTTTACATATGTTGAGGGGTGAACTTTCTATAGTGGGGTAATTTATGGGGTTTTACTATTATTTAGGCCTCTCAAAGTCACTTGAAAGCCGAGTTGTCCCTCAAAATGTGAGTTTTGGCAATTTTCATGAAAATAAGAAAAATCGCACCTAAAGTTCTGCGTCTCATAACATCCTAGAAAAATGACCGGAAGCATAAAATATCATCCCAACATAAAGCAGATATTCTGTAAATGTTAATTATCAAACTTTTTGGGTAGTTTTACCTCCTGCCTGGAAACCAGAACATTTCAAACTTGGAAAATGAAGAATTTTTACAAACTTTTGCCAAATTTCACTTTTTTTCAGAACGAAACGCAAAACTTATCACTTAAATTTTATAACTAACATGAAGTACAATGTGTCACGAGAAAACATTCTCAAAATCACCAGGATATGTTAAAGCGTTCCAAAGTTATAACCAATTATCGTGAGACATGTCAGATTTGAAAAATCGAGTCTGGTCATTGAGCTGAAAACTAGTGTCGGTGATAAGGGGTTAATGCCCTTCGTGGCGTTAACAGAGGGTGCTGATCGTTTGCCCTCATAAAGACTTATTAGGCCTAACATTTAGCCTA
Source organism: Engystomops pustulosus (assembly GCF_040894005.1). Lineage (NCBI taxonomy): Eukaryota > Metazoa > Chordata > Amphibia > Anura > Leptodactylidae > Engystomops > Engystomops pustulosus. The sequence goes on from NC_092411.1 coordinate 100,107,968, forward strand.
ATCCGGTGACAGACTGTTAGAGATCAGTGGTGGAAGTACAATACTTATTGCAAAACAGTATTATTGCAGTATATTAACCCTAGGTGGTCCTATGGGTTTTTTCGTTTTCCATTTTTTACTCCTAACCTTCAAAAAGCTATAACTTTTTTATTTTTCCATGTAAAGAGCTGTATGAGGGCTTGTTTTCTGCGTAACAAATTACACTTCATATTGATGGTATTTAATATTCCATGCCTTGTACTGGTAAGCGTGAAAAAAATTCCAAATGCAGTGAAAATAGTGAAAAAACGCATTTGTGCCGTATTCTTGTGGGTTTGGATTTTACAGCTTTCGCTATGCGCATCAAATTACATGTCTTCTTCATTCATTCTTTGAGTTTATTCGATCACGGGGATACTAAATTTGTATAGGTTTATAATGTTTTCATACATTGACAAAAATTAAAACCTCCTGTACGAAACAAAAAATCATCTTGCCAAAAAATCATTTTTCATACAGAGCTCTGGGTGGTGCCATTTTTTGAGGCTTTTAATGATGTTTTCAATGCTACCATTTTTATTACTGTATAGCCTTTTGATGACTTTTTATTTAATTTATTAAATTTTTTCAAAATAGCAAAAAAGTAGTATTTTCGACTTTGGACGGGGTTAAATGCTGGAAATATGTTATTATATTCTGATAGATTGGACATTTTGGGATGTGGCGATACCAAACATGTTTAGGATTTTTACTGGTTATTTATATTTATATCAGTTCTAGGGAGGGGGGGGATTTTGAATTTTTTAATTTTTTTTTACTTTTTTTATTTTACTTTTTACTAGTTTTCAAACTCTCTAGGGTACATTAACCCTAGGTTATCTGATTGATCCTAACATAAACTGCCATACTGCTGGCAGTATATGGAGATTTTCCTCATCATTCATTACAATTTACAAATCCCTCCACGTAATGAATAGGTTAAAACCAGACAGCCTTGGGTTTCGTAAGACCCGAGGCTGTCATGGCAACTGATTGCTGTCTTCGATGACCTCACAGGGGTGGCGATTGAATCCAAGATGGCTGCGCCCACGCTCCCCCAGGATCAAAATGCCTGCGGCAGCTTTATATGGTTAGCACCCGTGATCATTGCCAGTACCAACCACGGGTGTTACCACTGCGTGTTTGCTGCAACACATATAACACTCAACAAAAAAAATCATAAACATGTTAGGTATGCTACATTCCAACATGCCATATCTATCCAACTATAAAGGGTATGATGATGATTTTTGCCATTTTTCTACCCAGAAATCTAATATTTAAAGCTGAGTGTATGTGAATGTTTATATGTATGTATGTCCGCTAAAAGAATCTGCACCGTCACATTACCAATCACCAAATTTTGCACAGTTGTTGCCTGTCTAAGACCACGTTTTGACAGAAATTTTCACCCCACGTTTTCCAAAACCCACTTATTACCCACTATAAGCAGGAGTAATTGTCTACTGCTGCTGCTGTGGCAGTTGGAAGCTGAGCCGTGATTGGCTGCTGTTCTGCCACAGGTCATTAATATGAGCTCTGAGCTGTGATTGGTTACTATGGGCAATGAGTATAAGACACTAGTGTGTGAGGTAAGCTGGATAGGGATACGGAGATTTTCAGGAGTGTCTGAGGTAAAACTGTTCCAGTTGCCCATGAAAGCCAGAGATCAGCTGTAATTTTATAAACAGCTGTCCAAAAATGAAACTTGAGCTCTGATTGGTTGCCATGGGCAACTAGAGCAGTTCTGCTCTCATACATTTCTGATAAATCTCCCCATAGACAAATGACAGTCAGAGACACAGACAGTCATTGGAATGAGAGTGCACGAGACAGACAGTCACTGAAATGAAAGTGCACGAGATGGACAGTCACTGGAATGAGAGTTCCCGAGACAGTCACTGGAATGAGAGTGCCCGAAACAGACAGTCACTGGAATGAGAGTGCTCGAGAAAGATAGTCACCGGAATGAGAGTGCTCAAGACACAGTCACTGGAATGAGATTGCCTCGAGACACAGTCACTGAAATAGACTATTAGAGACAAACACTGAAAGAGACTGCCAGAGACAGACAGGGTCAGTGACAGAGATGGTCAGTTACAGAGACAGTCAAAGATAGTCTGAGACAGTCTATAGATACATATAAAATATTTTTGTTAACCCATTCTATTTTGTTACAGCTAAGAGGCGTTATTTACAATGCCGGGAGCTACAGCCAGTATTTAAATAAAAACTAGGTATAGGTTCATCCTGCAAAACCTATCTCAAATTGGTATCTCCTTTTTCAAACCGTAGGGGAGGTGTCTTTGGAGCTCACAGTGAAAGCTATAAAAACAAATCCCATAAGAAATTGGCTCAGATACATTTTTTTTTTCATCTCATTTGAATTTTTTTTTTTTAATTTCCAGTAAATACCATGGAATATTACACAGTTGCACTAAAAAGGAGAATTTGTCCTGCAGCAAACAAGTCCTCATCCATCTCTGTAAATGGAGAAATAAAAAGGTTATGGCTTTTTGAAGGAGTGGAGAAAAAACAAAAACGCATAAAATGACAAAGGGCTGTAGGGGTTAAAAACACAACAAAACTGTTATCCTTTCAGAATCCATCATAGGTTTTAAGATAAGACCTTACTACATAATATACTGTTATCCTAAAAAACAAGCCACAGAAATGCTACACAACTATTGCTCTAGATGAAATATAGTCTAGCCTTTAGGGAACAACACTGGAGGTCAAAAAGTAAAAGGTCAAGGAAATTTAAAGAAAATAATAGACAATGTGGAAACTTATTGAGGCTAGGAGTCAAGAAAAGTCTAGATTGTAATAGAATTATTGGGGTATAGGTCAGTTAAAGACAGAGAAGCTTGACAATGATAGTGACACATAAAGACAGCAAATCAATGATTACAAAGAGCCCGCCATACAATAGACATACTTTACATTCCACAAGTTACTTTCTGGCTTTTATAAAGTAGAAATTATGGTTGTGACCATGCCATTACATCTTCTTTTCATGGTGTAAAAAAACCTGTCAAGTATTTGTATGTTTCCAAATATATAAAGTATAATAATAAGATAAAGTATCAGCTATCATTAGAGACACAGCACATTATCTTAAATCCATCAAAATCCATCATGATAAACCATGGACACCTGCTCACCGTGACTGTGGTAATCTTTCTTTACAGTTATGCTAATGTGCCTGTGGGACCAACCTAGCACCTCAGTATTCTAGCTTTACAGACTGTTACATTGTGTCCCACTCACCGCTCAGTGCAGCAAGCAATACGTTCTGAGGGTGAGACAGTGTAACAGTCTGTAAAGCCAGGTTCCAGAGGGGATAGGGTGGGATTTTAGAAGTAAGGAAGCCATGGATAATAAATATACTGTTTAAGGGGCCGCTGGGACCACAGTATGAGGGCAAGCTGGGAGCACACTATGAGCGAGAGCTGGGCACACTATGAAGGAGAGATGGGCACACCATCAGGGGGAACTGGAAGCACATTATGAGTAAGAGCTGGGCATACTATGAGGGGTACCAGGGGCACACTATGAGGTGGGGCAGGGCACACTATGAGGAGAAGCTTGGCAAACTATGAGGGACAGCTGTGAGAACACTATGAGGTAGAGCTGAGAGCACGGTATGAGCAGAAGCTGGGAGCACTATGATGGGGAACTGGAAGCACAGTATGAGGAAAAGCTGGGCACACCATGAGGGGAAGCTGGGCACACTATGAGGAGGAACCAGGCACTCTAGGAGGGAGATCTTAGAGCACACTATGAGGGGAGCTGGGAGCACAGTATGAGGTGGGGCTTGGAGCAGAGTACGAGCGAGAACTGGGCACAGTACAAGAGGGAGCTTTGCTCAATTTGAGGGGTAACTGAGAGCACACTAAGAGGGGGAGCTGATAAATGTCAATATTCATGGGTTCAATATATATTCAGATTTTGTTTGTTTAAGACACAAAAAGAAATTTGAGGCCTATGCTATATAACTCTTCTTATGATATGTCCTAGACCAGTCATGGGCAACTTTTTGAGCTGTGTGTCAAAATGAATTAAAACCTCTGAAATGTATGTCATTGGTTAGCCATCACTGTTGTTGATGAGCAGACCCAAAGTGCATAGGACATAGGACCTTTATAGTACAGTACTGGCCACACCAGAGATGAATCAGTATATAATGCTTCTCCTTCTCTACTTTGGGGATGCAGTTTGGATACTTGTTTGGCGATCTAGTAACCAAAATTGATCCATATGATAATCTTACTGCAGAATTTAATAATTATTGTTAAAGGGAACATATATATTAAATTCTTCCATGTAAAATTAAAATTGTCATGATTTTAAGAATCAAGAAAGTCCAGAGTGAGAAACAGATTAGGAGGGAAGGTGGGAGGATGCTCAGTAAGTGTAGAAGAAAACATTTTCTTCTGATATATTATGAGGTTTCTTGTCCATACTTATATTATGGATTTATTAAAATTCTTGTGAGTCTACCAAAGACCTTCCTCATCTACAGGGATGTGCCATACTTGTGATGACCCCTCCTTTCTTATTGATAGGGACCTGGTATCTGACTGCCATCCATAAAACTTTGATGGGTTCTCCTTAGGATAGTTTATAACTGTTGACTTGGAAAAACTCTTTTAAGAGAATAAAAATTTGCTATGTTTTTTACTGAAATATATATTTTTAATAGAATATCAATCCATTATTTTTTCAGTTTCATTGTACACAGTATCTTACAGCTTCCTTTTCATTCAGTCACTTTATTTCAACAGGTGACCTCCTTTCCCTTCAGCTCACAATGTTCTTTTTTCCATTCCCACGAATTCCTTTAGAGAGGTTTACACAAAATTTGCATTCATTTCTTGGTCATCCAAGACTGTTATATTGTTCAAGTCCCCAAGGATTTTCTTTCTTTACATGTTTTTCCTACTTTGCTTTGTCTCTCAGTTTCTACTTCACTAATTCCCCCTGCACCCGCTGTCTGCTAATGTCTAACTCTTCTCTATTAATCTCAGATTGCTCATGGACAAAGGAATCCGGGGAATAGAATGCACTAGATCTTGTGTCCTAGCTATGAGAACAGAGGCAGATATTATCCTATTTTATGTTACTTTGATACGTTAGTGACCAGTTTTGTATACAGTACGTGTGTTTGTACAGTTTGTAAACTGGAAATGTGTCAATTTATAACAAGGTTACTAGTGATAGCAACGATTAGAAACAATTTTATTAATTAGAATAAGTAATAAGTAATTTAAAATGAATAAGAAGTTACATCCTTAAGGCAGTCGGCAGACAATGGCGAAAGCCAGCCATGTGTCATCCGTTTTATGAATGATATCACACGGCTGCAATAAATGCATTAAATACTAATGGATCACTGCGCACAGACATTATTTTGTGAGCATCTATGAAAAATAGACAATATAGTCTGTTATATTCATTCATGTGCAATCAGCCTAGGAGTCCCAAATGTTAAAAATAGGAGGATGTTTTATAACTATACATTGCTGCAATAATTATGAGTGGTGGTGAACTAACCTCTCTGAGGGTCGGGAGGAGTGAGTCTCTCCAATTGCTGAATTCCATTATGTATGTAAAAATATATATAATAATGTTTGTCTTACTGGCTTTCCTCCAAATCCTTATTGTATTTTTGAAAAACACTTCACACAACAGTTTAAGTTGGCCATGTGTCTTTCCTTTTTAGAACATAAGGCACACACATGCACCAAATGCAATACTTTTTAATGGATCGGTGCCCATGGCTATTATTGTAAAGGAATGTGAGACCGATCTGTTAAGAGGTAGACCATGTCCTAGTCTACCCTGAGGAAGAAAGCCGTAGCTCTTGAAAACGCGTTCGGTGCGTGTTCACCTCTGTCCCACCGCTCCATCCGTAACTTAAAGTGACGTCACTATTCACTTCTGACTCATCGTGTGGTTGAGCCACCGGCTGGGGCTCCCACACTGAATCGCTCTGCTCTTGGACTGACTTCAAACTTGGCTCACAGAAAAAGCCATGTACTACATTGGATACCTATTATCCTTGTGGGACTATTTACACTGCGGAGAAACTTCCTGATCATCACTACTCAATTGAAGACTGTTTTTAATCAGGTCAGTTACCCACTCAGCCAATATATCTCTTCACTTCATATATCATTGTTTGCAACAGTAGTCACAGTCAGCGCAGGTATATTGCCATATATTATATTACCCATATGTTATGTTGATCCAGCTGTTATTTTCTTGCATTTGGCTATTAGTTACATGCCCCTTATCTTCACTCACCCAGAGAGGTGCCAATGATATATACTCTAATATGAGACACTCAAGAAATATAAAGGAGACTCCTCTTCAATTATAACCCTCCTGAAGAAAATGTATTTGTGTATGTTGTACAAAGAAAACAATATGGAAAAATGCCAGGCAAGAAAGGGGATGGGGGGGGGGGGGGAATTAAGACCAGAGATAAATAGGAAATGTTCACCCAAGTGCTTTAAAGGGATTAAAGCTGGGCTCAGTTGGCAGGAAGTTTGGTTGAATAGAGAAGGGGAGGCCAGCTGGTCTAACAGTGGGGGATATCTGCACCGTGAGCCTGGCAAGTCAAACATAATCGCTTAAATAATATTATCTGTAACCAGGACCTCTTGATCCCTTCTTCTTGCAATTCGTGAGAAGAATGAACGTTAGGCCTATGCTCAGCTGCTTCAGTGGCTGAAAATTAAGAAGACAGGATCCATGGAAACGTAGCACCTTTTAATATGCAGGACTGGCTACAAATTCTCCGCTCTGTCTTGTTTGATGACATTAAGATGTAAATACTTACAGAAGCGCAGCATAAAAGGAAGACAAAGCTGAAATATTCTGCTGCTATATTGCAAAGCTTAGACATGTTAGCCTTTAATTAAAACATTGTATTATTTAATTGGGGTTTATTAAAGTTGCAGCTGCTCTTAACTTAGAAGAGATGGTAACTTTAGGAAAGAATCATCTTCAAAAAAGTAAGGCGTCCTTCAGATCATAATGAGATCAATCACATCAGCTCTGTAAACCAAAGTATATGAGGATGCACCTTCATCACAACTCCATCATAAGAAATTAGTTTTGTGTGGTTTTGTAATGCATGCTCTCAGATACATACATTTATCATATACGTAAGAAACAAACAAGTTTCACTGAAAGAAATTATAAAGGAGAGGGGTTACATTTCCTTTTAGTCAATCCTTTCCTGGTTTTGGCATCAAAAACTGCTTGCAAAGTCGAAATGTGTAATCTATAGTAGGAATAATTAGGAATAAGCGGACCCAATTGGGTTTGGGGGGTTTGAAAAAAAAGGGAACGGATCACAGGTCCTACGGCAGGGGTGAGCCAGAAAGCAGAACCCGAACGTTAAAGGGGATTTCCCATGAAAAAAAAATGTGAAGTTTACACAATAAAGATAATTTGTGACCCCTTACTTTACAATTTTACTCTGTTCTATTGCTGTTTTAGCTCCTATAGCTCCCTGGGCTGGTCAGTGTATAATTCCAGAGTGTGGGCGGGGACTCTAAACAGACACTTCATGATACCTTTAAGTTCGGTTTGCTGACAGTGTGATTATCAGGGTACAGGTTTACATATATTTTCATTTAGCTTTTGAACATTCTACTAGTATCTTACACTTGGAAAGAGAGATAAGACAGATCAGAGATGAGAGATGATGAGATCCATCAGATACATATTACACATGACATTCTCCCCTCTGCTCACAGCCATTACATACTGTCAGATCTGCTATATGCCTCCCTCCCTCTCCCCTGGATAAAGATCTTATCTTCTTGTAGCTTTATTCTCCTCTTGCTGCTGCTATTGTTTGCAGGCAGGAATTCTGTGTCCGAGCTCATCCTGAAATGCAAGGGTGGGGGCTCAAGACAGAGACCAGCTCAGTGCAGCGTCAGACAGAAGAACAATATGTCTTCTGACCCTAAAGTCAGAAGATCCAGGGTCGGGTCCAGGGGTAACCAAAGTTGTGTACACCAGGACTAATAGAGACAGGTTGGAATTATACCTGTAAAATTCTGAATTTTTGTTAATAACAGTGAATTAGAGACTAACAGTATTTAGAGAATAACAGTGAATTATTTTGTTATCCTGAGTACATTTAAGAATCTTGTCTTTGTGGGAATACCCTTTTAAGGTTTGGGTCTGCTAATCCATATTCATAACCCAAATGTCTGTGCTATATTGAAATATATAATTGTGAAATAAAAATAAACAATCTTTATATTGAACAGATTATTTTTATTAAACACATTTAATATGGAAACTATGATAAAAAAAACTAGGTTCTCATCATTTGTCTTTTGTCCTAACAAAACCATCTTCCTACATATGCTAAAGTTTACAGTATGTGCCCAACTTTAAACACCATGAAATCTGGGTTCAAATGTCTGACGTCCAGTATCCTGTTCAAATACTGACTGGCTCCCTGTGTGCAGGTTTTTTTTTTTTGTAAGGGTATAGAAATTAGGCGAGGTCTCAGAATGCCAAAAGTTTTCATCAGTTGGTTTGGGCAGATGCAGAAAACTTCTAGCAGGAGCCAATTGATGGATGTGAACCCAACCTAAAAGTGTACAGATAGATTTATCTACATAAGCTATAAATACATTGCTGTACTTATCTTACGCTAGTCCTGGGATACAACCTTTTTAAATGTCCGTCCACAGCTCTATTTGTAATTCTTTTGGCTATTCAGGTGAAATATTCCTTCACTTGTGTATTGCAGCTTTTTGAGAATATAATATGCAGTATAAGGTTACACAAACATGGTTGGTCCATGAAACATGGATTGTGTAGTAGCCACATTTCAAGGACAGAACTGAGGACAACAGTCTAAGCATCATTATTGTATGTGATGTAATCCCCATGGGGCCACTGGGCCATACTAAAAACAAGATAACAATACCACATAGTGGTCCTGTGGGATTGTCGAAACTCCTAGCATCATGTACAACTATGATTCTTGAATTTTCGGCCCTGGAGTAATGTATGTACAATGTGGCCACTAAACAATTCATGTTTTACAGACCTAGCGTGTTCATATAAGCTGAGTCTCTCAGACTACCGGACATGAACATTACATTTACAGTTGCCTGATCACATTAGGAATTTACAAGTTTGAACTTTTTGGTCGAAAATAACTTAGACGCAATAGACAAACATCCATTCATGACTGATTTTTTTGGCTATTGTAGTCTGAGACTGCAAGTACAAGTACATGACTTAAATGTCCAAGAACATCTGATCCTTTTCCAGTTGTTATTTTTAGCCTCCTTGATCTTTCAGTTTAATCATGTTGATGGTCAGATTGTTCATACAAATGCTTGGCAATACTTATCAGCCACATTGCAGCTGATACTTATCTTATGGGTATGGCCTTTTAGGGCTGGGTTTCCATTGCATCATGTGGTTGCAAATTCACCCACCTGTACTGGACAAAATTTGCAAAAATTGTTCACTACTTCACAGTTTACTGCAAATTATGAAGTAAATGACTGCTGTGGTTGGGTTTCACCTGCCCTTGGTTATCCTACCATGAAACCCAAACTTGTTGTCAGTAAGCTCTATTAGCCAAAAAGACCTATAAATTCACCTCTGAACTGAAATACAGACTGTAACTCCAGACCAGTGATGTAGAACAATGTAGAACTAAACATATTTACATAGTCATTCAATGCTTACATAGCTTATTTTCATATATAAACTATAACATGGTGTCTAAATGTGAAGCAGATACAGTTCTTCATATACCGCTGGAAACTATGACTAAGTAAAAGGTTTTTCTGGTGTTATGTCACTGAATAATGAAGAATCTGCACATTCCTAATATTGCTATAAAGGGAACCTGTCAGCAGAAATTGACCTAATAAACCACTACCAGTATGTTGTCAAGCAGCTAAACACCTTCCATGTTTCTTTCATGATCCAGCGCGGTGGAATCATTGAGAAAATCTACTTTGAAGTGAGATGTAAATTGGTTGTATAAAGTCAAGGAGGCAGAGATTTCAACATTGAAGTCAAGCTCTTCCTCAGAAAGCCCTCTTCACTGTAATTGATGGTCTTGCTTCAAGAAACATCCCTAACCAGATCTCCTGAAGTCTGATGCATTATATCAATCCCATATGAGGAGGCGTTCAGAGCTCGCAACCATGACTTTAAGGTTAAACTCTCCTCCTCCTTGACTTCACACAACAAATTTACAGTTCACTTCAAAGATGATTTTCTGGATGATGCCATCACATTGGGACATGACGGAAACAATAACTAGAAGGTGTTACACTTGACAATATTTTGGCACTGGTTTATAAGGTCAATTGGTGATTAAAGGTCCCTTTAAGAAGTTCTAGATCACTACTTACTCTGAAGGCTCTACGACAAACTACTTCTGTGTCAGAGTCAGACCACCCTCTGGATACCAGCAAGCATGTTTCCATTCACTAACAGTAAGTATAAATATTAGAAAGATGTGTAACTATTCAATATACAACGATACAACTTATTTCCCAAAGAAAATTGTGGCTGAAAATCAGGATATGTAATAAATGCAGTTATGATTTTATGGATACAATAATGAGGAGCACAACAAAAGATTTCATATGTCTATATCACCTCTAACAAAATCATTTATGTAAGTTGTGTGAAATGAAGGAAAATGACGTGGTCTATATAATTTCCTCCAGTGGTTGAGGATGATTGGAAATGATCAATGGATCTAGAAGAGAATGTACATCTAAAATGCTAAAAATGGCAACAGTAGGTACTGAAAGCATATGTTCTGTTTATCAGCTAAGGCATTTCTTGAGACTTCTTGTGGTATCCAAATCTGGTGTATTCCCATTCCAGCAATGTTACCTGTATGGCTTGTTAGCTAGAGCTTATGACATATACAGGTCCACAGTCAGATCTGTCTTTTTCATAAATGGAATAAGCAGATCAGACATAATCTACAGTTTGCTCCTCTTTCATACATTGTATTAGATCCTTTTTCCAACAGTGGCCAAAACCTCCTCAGAAGTATTTTAGATAAATCTGCCTCAATGTTGGTGAAGATGTGCCGCCTTCTTGTTGTTGGTCTCTATGGCTACAATGTCTGATTTATAGCACTTGTTTCGTGATATGGGGTAACAAGGCCTTTTTTGCCTTCTCCGGCAGCCGGGCTCAGGTGGGACTTGTACTACTGCATTTTCTTTAGCTTTACCCCTGGAATTCATATTATTTGTACAATATTCATAGTTCTTTTTCTTATATAACTACATTTTTGTAAAAGGCACCTTTAATTTATTTAAGACTTAACAGAGTGGAGGTACCAGGATAGCAGTGGCTGCTTCTACTGTTCATCTGATAAATGGATGACTTTGCAGAGATCGTTTACTTTACTTGTCTTTGTAGACTAGTAGGCTTCTTCTATCCACATGGACAAGTTGTTTACCTCAAAGTTCACCAAATAGATTTCACCCTATGATAGTATCCTTGTTTTATGATGATTCTAGTTCAATTGATGATTCTCAATAAGTAAGCCAAGTGATTTTTAGGGAGTGTAAATGTTTTCTGAAAGCATTATGGTCTTCAATCATTTGCCACCTTTGTTTTCATATCGTCTTTGAAAAGTCATCTTTGTAGCTTCCTACCGATGAAGCTAATTGAGATCCCATCAACGATTTTAGTCAAACAGTGTCAGTACATTAACAGATCTCTAGTCTAAGTGACTCCTTACACTCACTGATTGCTGGTTGACCAAATCTCTACAACACTACATGACCATCTAATTTCAGACTGGCCTACTATTTCTCCTCTTTTCCTGAGCTTTCTCCTGGATTTTTTTCTTTTACTTCCATTACTCCTCCAGTAGGTATGTGTCCAATTTTAGCGGCTCGCAAACCAATCAAAGCTGGTGGTGCGATGACAGCAGTTGGAGAGGTAATGCTACCATTTGATGATGGAGGACCACTAGTAAGAAATGCAGTATATTGGTTCCAAAATGATAACGGGCTAACTCCAACCAGCTGTGTAGGAACATCTCTGGACAAGAAGTCTTGTAGCTTTACGGGGGTTCCTGAGAACAAAGGGCCAAGATTATCCAGAGAGAGACGCCTTCCTCTCCTGGATGTGCTGCTGTTCCATACATGTGTACTCATATGGACCTGAAGAAGAAGGGTGAATAATATTTAAAAATATTACAAATATAATGAATTTCATATAGAAACATTCATGGCGTTTATTTTGAAGCACATCTGAAATAAAAATGGAAATATAAAAGGTTACATATGCATATTACTCTTGCACAGCACATAGAGACATCTATTTGCATCATTATGTTTAGCTTTGTAACATTCTGTAACTTGGTGTCACTCAGGTTGAGAAGGTCAGAAAGGAGGTCTAGCACAAATGAACTCACGCTATGAACCTGCTTTAGGGCCAATGCCCTATATATATAAAAACATACATATCTATATATATTGTAGCTGGTAGAAGACTTCTAGAAAATGTATTATTAGCAACCCTCTAGACTTTCCTGTAGTACATACTAATATAAAAAATATTTGCTGTGCTTTATGGCTCATGTTTTACCAAATACAATGTAGATGTTACATTTAGGACGTTGCTGTTTGCTTCCATAAATATTATACATTATAACTCTAGCGTGTCACGTGTCATGTGCTGTATATTTTATTTCCGGTTTGTGTCATTCAGTGATTGTTACAAATTTGAATTTCACTGAATAGTTAATTTACATGGAGAGCCTACCTTTAGGTTCCCCCGTGTGGTGAACGCCCTTCCACACATATTGCAGGAAAAAGGCTTCTCTCCTGTATGTATCCTCTCATGTATCTGCAAAGCACTGGCCGAGGAGAAGGTCTTCTTACATACTATGCACAGATGCTGCTTAGGGCTGCGTCTCAAAGGAGGGGACAGGGAAGAGGGCACCGTCAGCCGTGGAAGCTGGACCAATGCCAATGTCTGGGTTGGGCTTAATACTTCACTCTTCACTGCGCTCACCAGAAATGTTTGGGCTGAAGTTGGTAAATCTGCACTTGGGTGTGTAGGGCTGCCGACTGGCTGAGGAGGGAAGTTTTGGCTCACCTGGTGTGCTTGGAGCATATGCTTCGTCAATATGGATGCCTCCAGGAAGCTCTGCTTGCAAACTAAGCAATGGAACAGCCCATCTTTGGTGTGGCAGTTCATATGGTCTTCCAGTGACTCCTTGCTTGACAGTTTTTCTGAACAAAGATTACATATGTTCATGTTGTTCTTTTTTGGACTTTCTTCTGACATATTGCTTGTAACTTCTAAATCTTGTTTTATTTCATCTGTGCTTCTATCAACTTCAGACTTTTCATTGGCATCTTCCACCATTTTCTCCACCTCAGGTTTCTCTTCTACATCATTTATCTGGTCACAACTTATGTTGTCCTTGGTTTCTTCAGAAGCTGACCCTGTGATTGTGCACTGTTCTGATTCTACAACCGTTTCAGAATTGTTGGGTGATGTGTCATTCTCCTCATTCTTCTTAACAACAGAGGCTGCAGCATCATCATCCATACTTGATATTTCAGACTCTACTAATGTTGCCTTTTCACTTTCTGATTCACTAGCATCCAAAGAGTCTTCATCGGTAGTCATTTCATCGGAAAACTCTGGTGTACTTTTGTCCTCGATTGATTCTGTTTTGTTTCCATCTCCATGGGCGATGTCTCCATTAGGAATCTGCCCGTCAAGATGCATCCTTATATGCTGTTGGAGAGTTACTGCATTAGTAAACTTTTTCTGGCAAATTGGACATGAATTTTGAAGTTTTGAAGATAAACTTGATTTATGCCCTACATAATGGGCTTTTAGATTTCCTTTAGTTGAGAAAGCTCGGCCACAGATTTTACATTTGAAAGGCCTCTCCCCTCCATGTTGATTATAATGAAGTCTAAGTGCCCTGGGGCAACTTAATACTCTTAAGCAGATGATGCACTGATTTGGGGCTGTTACCTGCTTATCGATTTTTTCTACCAATTGTTGCAATTTTGATGTCTCTGAATATCCTAATGGATTCACAGCATATGAAAATGGGAAGCTTCCAGACTTAAAATGACTAGCAAGCAATGCCCAACTAGGAAGGGAGGTGACCAACTTACTAATTTGCATTCTTCCTGTGGCATCGTTTCCTCCTGTAACTGTTCTTTCAGCTGGAGGTGTGTTTTCATCAGACTTTGCCTTTGGACAAACATTGGGACCTTTTAGAGCAGTAGAAACATCTCCAGATTTCATGAGTACTAATTTGTTAACTGAAGGCAGTCCTTGGGTTCCCGAGCTAGAATACAGATTTAAGCCCTCGGTGGCCATTATTGGAGGTATTACTGGCTTCTTTTCTATTGTTTCCTCTTCTGCTTTCTCTGGTGGTACTGACATGCCATATGGTAGTCCATTACTGGTCAAAACATAATCTAAATGCTCAGGAACTGGATGTGGGTTCATTTGTATATGAGGGTACTTTTCCTTATGCCTATGAAAGTGTACTTTCAGATTCCCTCTGGTAGTAAAGCGATTTCCACATATGTTGCATTTGTATGGTCTTTCACCGGTATGGGACCGCAAGTGAATTTGAAGTGCACTGTCACTGCCAAAAACTTTTGCGCAAAAACGACATTTATGTTTTCCTGATGCTCTTTCTTGTTGACTTTCACTTCGTAGCGATTCATTGTTCTTCTGTTTTAAGAGGCTTGGTGTATTGTCCAGCACTCTTGTCCCTAAATATAGTCCAGTTGGTAAATTGGGCAGACCTGCTGGAAATATTGTATGAGGTGCAATGAGATGGCTGGGCAGAGAGTTGGAAATAGTTGTCTGACCTGCAATACATTTGTCAGAGAACCCATCCATGAACTTGTCTTTTAAGTTTGCAATACTCCTGGCTCCAAACGACTGTCCTATGGGATTGTAGAGATGAAGAAAAGATTGTTTTGGTGTTTCATTGCTACAAAATGTTTTTGTTGAGTCAGGCACCGATTCAGATTGTTTTGTTGGACTGAAAATAGGTAAAGATTTTGTAGCAGTATTTTTTTCTGGTGGAGATGTTGGTGGATTGGATGGAGTCATAGAAAGAGATCCAAGCATCAGAACCTGTTGGCATATTTGCTCTGTTATTTGCATTTGATGTATTTGTCTCTGCTGTAAAACTCTCAATTCTTCCAAAATCATAGGAATGTTTATGGGAGCTGCAGCAGTTTGACCTCCAGGGACAGCTTCTTGGCTCAACGGTGCTAGACCAGCCTTTGGTCCAGAGAAACCTTCCATAATCAGTCCTCCATTGGGAATAAGAAATCGTTGGGATGGGCCAACACCTTTTTTGTCCATTTCTGGTTTCATAGAGTCCATCACTTGAGAACACACTTCCCTTTCATCTTGTTCAGCCACCATTGTTTGTTTGCTTGACCCAACACTTTCTGGAGAGCTAGGTCCAGAAAGAGGCTCCTCATTGATGCTGGTTTGTTGCTTTTTACTATTGGATTCCCCTTGATTCTCAACAATCACCACAACATGGTTGTTAAGTGTGCAGCATTCCCTGTGCCTGGCAAATTCTGAAGGTTCATCAAACTGGGCACAACATTTCCTGCATACTTGAACTTCTTCACCTGTGTCCCCTGTAAAAAAGATGACATGAAAAAATAAGTTTGGCTAAATCCAACAATTGATATACACTATATGGATTCTAAAATAATGTTTTTTTTTTTTAATTCCAAAAAGCAAATATACTTGGTATCCTTGTACACCTGTCTATTCAAAATCCACAACTGTTATCCAGATGTTGACTGGGGACTACAAAATGCTAACCTATATTAAGGATTTGAGTTTTAGACAATAAGATTAATAAAATAATGTCTAACCTAGAACATTAGTGGCCTTTATTTTTCATGAAGCCCCCATTTCATTTTTCCTCCGCCCCCACACAAACACACACACTCTCTCTTCATTTAACAGGGCTCTCTTTGTATCCCAGCTTTTGTCAAGCATTAATACTCTGGAGAGAAAAGCCAGCTTCACAGCTCCTGGTAATTGATTTGTATTCACACAAGAGCCAAGGGGACCGACTTCCAAGCATTGATATGGTAATCCTTTCATGGTAACTGTCCCTTGTTCTGGCTAATTTACTCCCGGGTTCTTTGAGCTTAATTAAACTTGTTGAATTGGCTGGGGGTACCGGGTCTTTGAGATATAGCTTGGGAAGAGAAAGTACACAGCACCAAGTAACTGCTTCTTGGAATGTGCTTTCATCTTTTATATGGATAAATTTAATGTACATTATAAAAGCTGTACCTATGTTTATGTGCTTATGTGTAAATAAGCCCGCCTCTTATTGCACATCTGGATTTTGGGAAGGCGTTCACTATGTAACTGTGCAACTCTCTCAATGTACTCATATGTGCACATGTTTTAATATTCTATATTATCCAATTTGCTCCAATTCATAAAATTTACCTGTATTAAACACGTTAGAACATTACCATTCAAACAAATGTTAATCTAACGTGTAAAAAAAAATTGGCAAAATGATTACGATCCAAAAGTCCTCCAGTATAACAGAAAAGTTAAGGGCACATACAACTTTTTTTTAAGAGCACTGTTTGATAACCCTTATACCATGTCAGAAAATAATGTTATTTACTGCCTCCACAATTCTGATTACATACAATTTATACATCAAGGATTTGCCACTGGATCATAGTTAATAATAATAGTTCTAACGTTTTAGTCCCAGAAAACCCATTTGGGCTCCGGACACATGCTGCATACACACAGTTGGTGGGTAACTGCCTGGGTAATCCTCAATAGTGTCTCCAGTGGCTAACTTGTTGCAATGTACAAAGGAAGCATGGCAGGTGAGAAAATGGCATAAAAAGACACCCAAAGAAAACTGCATATAAAAAATGTTTTTTCTATTATAGACTGTAATATAACATCAAAGAACAGCATTGTGGTCATAAACCAGCCTTAAAGGGGTGAGGATCATCTGGAGCATGAAAAACTTGGCTCCTTTCTTACAAAAACTGCTCCACACCTGACCATGGTTACTAAGCAGCATTCATTTCTATACTCATTGCTGAGTTGCAATACCAGTACAAGTTGTGGTCTGGTGCGGTGCTGTTTTTGGATGAAAGCAGCCATATTTTTTAACCATCTGACCACCCCTTTAATGCTATGTTTAAGGTTTTTAAAAAGTCTATGGAGAAAAAAGCTGCGAAAAAAGCAATTCCTAGGTCATGGTATGTTCTGCAACTGTGCCAATGACCTCAAACACTCCTAAATTAAGTCCCAAACTAAAACTCCACGCGTGAACTCATACTGACATGGGTGTATTGCAGTGGAAATACCATAATACATATGCTACACGCATGTCTGTGTGAATACCTGTGCAAGCAGAGTGCACTAAAAAGAATGTGCAAAGTCTGACCGAAAACTGGTGCACGTCCCTTAGTATATGTGCCCCATTGTGCAAGTGAGAGTACTATGCACAGATCAGCTAATTTGCATACATATTAAAACTGAATTGTCTCTAAAATGACAAATGGTAAACAAGAAATACATGTGCAAAAAGCTTATTACAATGCTGGTTTTACTTATGGGTGAGTTGGCTTGGCTAGACTTTCCTTAAAGGACATCTATCACCAGATCAAAGACTGTAAAACAAGCATACAGACATACTGATATGTGCCCCCTCTGGCAGGATCTGCTGTTCTTTTAGCTTCTTATGGCCTTGTTTTTAAGAAAGAAGGCCTTTAAAAATTATGCAAATGAACCTGAGGGGCTCCAGACTCCATTAACTCCTATGGAGCCTGGAGTCCCTCAAACTCATTTGCATAATTTTTAAAGCCTTTCTTTGGAAAAACACGGGCATAAGAAGCTAAAAGAAGAGCAGGTCCTGCCAGAGGGGGCACATATCAGTATGTCTGTATGTTTTTTTTTTACAATCCTTGATGTGGTGAAAGATGAAAAGAGGACATTTCATCCCCTCACACATGTGGAGATTAACATACCAAAATGGAGTTAGTGCCTGCTTCATAGATTAAGGGAATAAGGGTATGTTCGCACATTGCATTGACCTTCTGTTGATATTCAGTTAACCCCTTATCGCTCCTTGACTTACTATCACTGCATAGAGCGCTTACACTTAGCGCAGCAAGAGTATATCAAAGAGCTGATGACAATTCAGCTTATCAGCGGAGCTGAACCGGCATCAGTAAACAAAGGGTGTCAGCTGTAATTTACAACTGACATCCCTGTGTATCACCTGTGGTCGGAGCAACCTCCAACAGCTCTGGCACTCCTGGGTAGCATGCAGCTGGTTGCTATGCAAGACAAGTGTGCATGCGCTCCAGTTCCCGAAAGCTTGTGACTTCACCCTCTTTCGGGAAGGGTTATGGAAGTGCAGAACGAGATATCCTTATGCACACTGGAGGCGTGCATAGCTAGGGTAAAAGGGCAGAGACAGGTGCCCTGTGTAACGTTTCTTAGTTTAATTTGTCTTAGGTGGATTCTCCTGGTGTTGCACCTGTGCCTGTTTCTTCACATCACTGCCTGGTGCGGATGATGCAACTGTAAAAAAAAAAAAAGTCAAATTTTTTTGCTCAAAAAAGTCTCACAGCCAGCTGTCTAATAAATCTCCTCTTTTTTCATGTAATGCTTTTGGCTATATTGTCTGCATGTTGCAGCCGAAAGACAGTTCACTGGCATGTTGTTTTTTTGTTTAAAAATAAAAGTGTCTTTATAAAAAAAAAAGGTATTGCAATCAGACGTATTGTCTATTTGGCAACATTTGCAGCTTTTTAGATCCAAAATGATTTTTTTTAAAATACAGTTTTACATTGCTTTCTAAAATGAACTCTTTAGATTTTTCTTAACCTGAAATTTTTTTTAAGTTGGTCAAGTTAGGCCCCTTTCACACTTGCGTTTTTCACGCGCATTTTCTGCGCGTGCTTTTGACGCGCAGAATTTGCATTGCACTCTGACCCATTGTAACCAACGGGTCTTTTCAGACTTGCATTTTTTTTCACGCACACACGCACCTTTTTTTTAACGCGCGTTTAAATCTCGGCATGCTCTATTTTTGCAAGTCATGCGCGTGAAAAACGCACCATACAAGTCTATGGAGACGCAGCAAAAACGCATCGCACTCTGAGACACTTGCAAGTACAATGCAAGTGCAATGCGTTTTTCACGCATCAATTGCCATAGAAAAGATACAGCTCAGTCCTGAGTCCTCTCATGCACATTTTCTGCGCATGAAAAATGCATTGAAATTGCATTGAAAACGCGCGTGAAAAACTGAGACACTGAACAAACTCTGACTGAAAACTGATTGAACTCTGATGCAAAATGTGCGTTTTTCACTGACCAAACCCTGATCGCACCCCGATCAGACAGCAAACGCAGACAAAAGCGCCACGTGTGGCGCCGGCCTTAGACAGGTCACTGGATTTGCGACTTTTTAAAAAGTCGGCGGATAGATCTACCTTTGGTCTAAACAACTGGATTTGTTAGGCCCCTTCCACACTTGCGTTGCAGATCACGTCAGAGTCTGATCAGGGTGCGATCAGGGTTTGGTCAGTGAAAAACGCACGAGTGCAATCAGTTTTCAGTCAGAGTTTGTTCAGTGTCTCAGTTTTTCACGCGCGTTTTCAATACAATTTCAAAGCAATTTCAATGCGTTTTTCACGCGCAGATAATGTGCGTGAAATGGACTCAGGACTGGGCTCTATCTTTTCTATGGCAATTGATGCGAGAAAAAACGCATTGCACTTGCATTGGACTTGCATGTGTCTCAGAGTGCAATGCGTTTTTGATGCGTCTCCATAGACTTGTATGGTGCAATTTTCACGCAAGTGACTTGCTAAAGTAGAGCATGTGTGAAAAAAATGCAATTTTACAATGGGTCAGAGTGCAATGCAAGTTCTGCACGTCAAAAGCACGCGCAGAAAATGCGCGTGAAAAACGCAAGTGTGAAAGGGGCCTTAGATTTGCAATACAAGAAATTCCTTGAAAAACAGTGGATCACAAGTTGTGGGGGAGATGTGAAAACGTCACAAAAACTCTCAACTTTTTTGTTCTAACATTTAGGGTGATGCCACACATGGCGTTTTGAACACGTTTTTGGGTCGTTTTTGAGCAGTCCGTTAAAAAACGCATCCGTTTTTAAA
Organism: Engystomops pustulosus; assembly: GCF_040894005.1. Classification (NCBI taxonomy): domain Eukaryota; kingdom Metazoa; phylum Chordata; class Amphibia; order Anura; family Leptodactylidae; genus Engystomops; species Engystomops pustulosus. The sequence continues at coordinate 100,128,223 of NC_092411.1, forward strand.
AAATTTTTTTGAAAACACATGCGTTTTTGTCCATTTTTAATTGCGCAAATTCGGAAAACCGGACAAAACACATGCGTTTTCAAAAAACTGATGCGTTTTTTAACGGACTGCTCAAAAACGGCCCAAAAACGTGTTTAAAACGCCATGTGTGGCATCACCCTTAGAAGAAAGGTAGTGCTAAACTTCCCCCATTGTTTCCCTAAATATTAGGGAGATGTAAATACAAACATGATGTAAAAGCAAATGCAATGTTGGGGTGATGCCACACATGGCGTTTTGAACCCGTTTTTGGTCCGTTTTTAGGCAGTCCGTACAAAAACGCATGCTTTACAAAAATGAGTTTTTTTTAACACATGCGTTTTTTAATGTACTGCTTGAAAACGGACCAAAAACAGGTACAAAACGCCATGTGTGGCATGTGTGGCATCACCCTCTCTGAAAATAAAATATGAACACAAAGGTGATGAGAATGCAAACGCAATATGAACACAAACACTATGTTAATGCAAACACAATGTAAACATCATGTAAACACAATGTGAACGCAAATGCAATGTGATAGAAAGCACAATTCAAACACAAATGCAATTTAAAAGTGATGTGAACACAAACGTGATGCTACCATGATGTAAATGAATTAAAATTAAATGTTACCGCAAAATCTATGTAAAGGTAAAGGCTACGTAAAATTGCAATTGCAAAAATTTGTGCATACTTGATGTTTGCATGGCATTTGCGTTCACAACGCTTTTACATGCTGTTTGTGTTTAAATTACCTTTACATTGTGTTAACATAGTCTTAACTTTTGTTTGCATCGAATTTACGGTTACCCTGCTTTGGTGTTTACATAATGTTTGTTTTTACATTGCGTTTACATCATGGCTACATTATGTTTGTACTAACATCACGTTTACATTGCAGTTACACTTACATCACGTTTACAACAGGTTTGCATTTACATTCTGTTTACGTTTACCCTCGGTTTGCGTTTATATCATGTTTGTATTCACATTACGTTTACTCTGTCCTGCCATCACAGTTGCATTTACATCACTTCAACGGTAATATTGCATTTGTGTTTACATACTGTTTACATCTCACTTACCCTAACATTGCATTTACATTCACATCAAATTTGTGCTTCCATCATGCTTACATTGCACTTGCATTCACATTGCGTTTACATCACAATTACATTGCATTTGTAATAACATCACATTTACATTGCAGTTGCGTTTGCATGACTTCTGCCTTTACATCAAGTTTACAGTGCATTTACATTGGATTTGCATTTATATCACCTTTACGTTTACATCATGTGTTTGTTTACATCACGTTTGGTTTACATCCCACTTGCATTTACATCACCTTTGTATTTACATTGGTTTTAGGTTGATATTGGGTTTGCGTTTGAGCTAACACTGCGTCTGCATTGACATCACATTTGTGTTTACATCAAGGTTACATCACACGAGCGTTCACATTGCTATCCAGCCCATTGCGATTGAGAATATGTTAGATTCACACCACATTTACATTGCACTTGTGCTCATAATACATTCACATTGAAATTGCATTTACGTTGCATGTGCATTCACCTCACATTTACATTGTACTTGCGCTAACATTGCGTTTAAACTTTGCTTTTTCTTTTACATGGCTTTTGCATTCACATCACGCTGACATAACATTTGCATTTACATCACTTTACATATACATTGGGGGTCATTTATTAAGGGCCCGATTCGCGTTTTCCCGACGTGTTACCCGAATATTTCCGTTTTGCGCCGCTTGTACTTAAATTGCCCCGGGATTTTGGCGCACGCGATCGGATTGTGGCGCATCGGCGCTGGCATGCGCGCGACGGAAATCGGGGGGCGTGGCCGAACGAAAACCCGACGTATTCGGAAAAACCGCCGCATTTAAAAACCGAAAATGTGTCGCATAAGGACCGCTTACCTTCACCTGGTCCAGCTCGGTGCATTCCGGCGCGATGAGTTTACTTTCAGCGCAGCAGCGCCACCTGGTGGACGGCGGAAGAACTACCTTATTAAATCCCGGCCGGACCCGAATCCAGAGCGGAGAAGCCGCCGCTGGAACGCGAATGGACCGGGTAAGTAAATTTGCCCCATTATGTTTGAGTTTAACATCAGGTTTGGGTTAACATTATGTTTGCAGTTATAACGGGTTTGTGTTCACATTTCATGTGCATACCCTTTGCTTCACTGTTATGTAACATTGCATTTATGTCTAAATACAATGTTAACGGAATATCAGCGGAATGTAAACACAATGGGGGGAATTCATTAAGACTGGCGTTTTGAAACTGGTCTTAAAGGAAACCTACCACCAGGGACCTACCTATAAAGGTAGATCCGGTGGTAGGTGCCTCTAATGTATGTAAGGATAGCCCTTTTTAGTGCTAATCCTTTACTTCCCTTTATCTTTTTTAATCTTTAATTGTGATAATATGCAAATTTACCAAAGAGGCTACTGGGACGTGGAGTAGCTGGAACTGAGGCTACACGGCGCGGCTACTCCACGCCCCAGTAGCCTCCTTGATCTTCCTAAGCTGGAGCTACTGCGATTCTGCAGAATGCCGGCTTCGCAGACGAGGGTGCGCAGCTCCTCGTAGCTGCGCGCTAAAGATATCTGGGTAGGAGGATCAAGGAGGGGCGTGGAGTAGCTCAGCTCCAGCTACTGCACGCCCTAGTAGCCTCTTTGGTAAATTAGCATATTACCACAATTAAAGATTTAAAAAAATAAAAGGGGACTAAAGGATTAGCCCTTAAAAGTTTGATCCGTGGTGGTATGTTTCCTTTAAAATTCCCCTTGCCAGTGCTTCAGCACCCGTATCCACTAAGAGAGTTTTTTGCTATAGTCTCTACCAGTTTTACTTAAGCATCCATATTTTTATTACTTTCCATACTCTATGGGGGTCATTTATTTTTGGTCTTGGTGTCATTTTTGTGTTTTCCTGGTTACTAATATATAACCTACTTGTCCCTTGGCCAAATGCAAGTTATGGTGGCTTCTCTATGTGTTCGACCATTCCTTATTTTGACTTATTTGTTAAATTCATGAAACAACTAAGGTGCAAATTAACAAAATGTTTTTTGCTCCAAATATAAAGAATCAAATCTGAGCACAAGAAAGAAGGGAACGGGTCCATTTGCTTTATGTCACTCACCTTGTAATAAGTGGGATGTAGAGGAACACAGGTATAACAAGTATAATTTAACAAGGAAGAAAGAAAATTCAGCTCACCACTTTTCCTGCCCGTCTTGTGATTCCTGCCGATGCACGGACATTCTGTGCGGGGACCAGAGTAAGTAGAACCAGGAAAGGAGAGTTAGTCCGGCGTCCAGGCAGAGAAAAAATCTTTTAGTGAATCGTTAAAATTTCCACTTTATTTGAAGATAATTCGTTAAAAACAATAGAGGCGTCTCATAACAAAAAGAAATCTGACGCGTTTCGGACTATGTGTAGTCCTTAGTCGTAGCCTTGGACGACTAAGGACTACACATAGTCCGAAACGCGTCAGATTTCTTTTTGTTGTGAGACGTCTCTATTGTTTTTAACGAATTATCTTCAAATAAAGTGGAAATTTTAACGATTCACTAAAAGATTTTTTCTCTGCCTGGACGCCGGACTAACTCTCCTTTCCTGGTTCTAATAACAAGTATAATGTTTATGGACAGATCCTACTGTAACCTAAATGACCCATGCATGAGACTTATGCTGGACCAGTAGAAATAAGGACACTAAGGAAAGCTTCTCATCTAATCTTCCTTTTGATAAATTAGACATCTTATTAACATTCTGCCCAAAATCTTCTCTATGTGAACAAGACCTACAACAACTACATAACAAGCACATTGCAGCTTTTCTGCCAAGAAAATCCCCCCCCCCCCAGCATCATTCCACATTACGTTATTAAACCCCCTGTTCATTGTGATGACATCATATGCAATTTATTGTCTGCAAGCCATTTATCGCTGCTTGGCACACCACACAATTGTACAATGATTGACAGGAGAGCATTGAAGGAAAACTGTGTGAACCAAAAATCTCAGTGTGAACCAAAAGTCAGAAATTCCCAGCTGATGCCACCTGCGAATTACGGACTACAGCACCAGCTAATTAGAACAAATCTCTGATTTCACTGTAATGAGCAAAATATTGTGTACAATTTCACTTTTTTGACTATTTTGGATTTCAGCAGAATTCAGCAGAGAATTATAGTATTGTATTTTGCCTCTGGTCTTGTCACCTTTTTATTAATAACATTTGTTGAATATCTAAAAGAGGGGTTGGCAGGCTATGTCCTGGGGTAAATTTTGGCACATGTCCAAAGGTAGGCCCTCTTGTCCATCCCAACCCTTGGCATGACAAGTCCAAAACCAGTGCTCTGTTGACCACCTCATGTCCTCTGAGCCCTGGCATCTCTCTGGTCTGCTATAATTTAAAGTTTGCAGCTAAAGTTATAAATATATTTATAGTTATATAAATAAATAGTTATAGTTAAATATTTAAAGTTATAGAGCTATGTGTTTTACATGATTTTTAATAGTGATCACCTGATAGTGTCCTTTGTCCAATTTTAATATTTAGATTACTTATTTTAAGTAATATTAATAACCCCCATGTAAAGCTATTTTCTAATTCAGATCCTAAAATGTAATTGAAACTCCGCATTTAATATACTCCGGATATGATTAGGGGTATAGTCATTGACAATTACCACAGTATTTCATCAACTTATTACAGACTCATTGAGGCCGATGTCTTTTTTCCTGTTATTAGATGTGTTTAGCTTTAAGCATTACTGATGCCTTTTCTGCCCCAGAGCAACAGGAACAAGGCTGACCAGAGTGGGGATGAGTTGGCCAGACAAATTTACAAAATACTGGGCCAGAACTTTTGTATAGGCTATTGCCGAAACCTATGCCAGCCCTCTATATCTTATGCAGTTGATTATTAATACCAATGCACATAAATCTGTCCCATTGTATTTTAATTTTCAAAGTCATAAATAAGTAACAATGGGGGATGTATCATTGCATATGACCACATTTGAAACTTTTTGCCACTTCACTTCAATTTTTTTCAGATTCGTTACGTGAAGTCTGATGTGCAAAGTGTAACTTCTCAAAAACTTGAACGTTTAGGCACAAATGCACTCAAGTCCCCAAGTTTCACAGGGAAATTTTGTTCCCTACATTTTAGCCAAAAGGTCAAAAATCCACTACACCATGTCCCCCCCCAGAAAAAAAAAATCTGTTCTGCAAAACACATCCTAGGGGACATTTAAATGCCATTAATTGCAATTATTTTCTCTTTCACGCTACTTCCATGGCAAGAGGGCATGGAAGAGGCGCCGCCGCTGTGGAGTGGGCCGCTGTGGGCTGTTTCTGCTCCACATCTGTGCACTCGCTAAAGCCTGATAAAGTTCAGTGTTGAACTGATCTGATACATCTGATACATTAGGTGGTCTAAAGTTTCTGATGTATCAGACACGCTGGGGGACTGGGACTTCCACAAGCGCCTGTCTATACTATATTCCCCCCCCCCCCCCCCTTGGCTTGCTTCTAAGCAAGATACCTGCCTCATGATAAATCTACACCACAAAGCTTGTAAGAAATTAATAAAAAACTTAGAAATTTGCAGCTTTGTATGTGACTGTGGCCACAAAATGACCGCATCTCAACAGCATCATGACCAATCTGTGTAGGTGTACCTGTTGTGCATAGACTCAGATAACATCTGGCTGAAATGTTTTAGTCTTGTACAAAAATGCGGAGATGTGCGTCTGCCACCTGACCAAATGTGAAATCATAAGTGCCTATGGAATGTTTCACTATGGAAAAAGGCACACAAGAAAAAAATTTGCCTGTTAATCCTATGATCACAAATTTTGTGGTCCCCAATCTGTCCCTAAAGACGGTTTATGAATAAGAATGCCACAACCTTTTTTTTCTGACGTTCTTCTCCAAAAAACTGTAAACCTGACCATAATCAGGTTATGAGATATGATAACTCTATGGAAATATCACCTTTTACACAGTTATATTAGTCTGTCTACACATAGTTAAAGCTGTAATGGTAGATAATTTTTACTTTACTCATACAACACACATCTTCTCATACTTATTAAAAGCTAACCAGGTGAGGCAACCTACCCTTAAGATGAGCTGAGGCAGCCCTGCACTTATATGCTTGCTCTTGTTTCATTCATCCCCCTCTCCTGCTCTTCTCCCCCTCCTCTACTTACACTTTTTCTTCTATTCAGATCCTGGGAAAAAGATTTTGCAGCTGGCTGAACTAAGGTTGTGAGTCACAAAAGCCCCCTCTCATCACAGGGACAATGCAAAGAAAGTGTCCCAACCCAATGAGCTGAGAATGGAGCCAACCCCCCTGAATTCCCATCCCAGCTTTGCTGCTGACTCTACAAGCCAGAAAGGCTTTATCTCATCCACACTGTGTGTGGCCTTGCATTAATATTATGTATTTGTGAGATGCCAACATATTCCACGGTATCTTGTAAGAGGCAATTAACAATAGTGTTTTGGCCACTTTATAGAGCATTATGGAAATATGCCGAGCACATTCAAATCCATTTCTCTTCATGTTCTGTTATAAGTAATATTAATAGAATTGCCAAAAGTCAAGGGGAGTTTGAAGTTTGCACAGGTAGAGTTTGTCCGTTGTATCTATATATCTTTTTACAGCCAGATTAGTTTATCCCCATTGCTTAAGATCTCTGCCTGCTGTTGTTCAGAGTTATTCACTCCAAAGGGGATGTGTTAAAGTTATGCCCTATTCCAGTGGTTTGACCCCCATCGGAAGGTAACTTATTTCCTATCCAGTATCCTTTACAAACTATATACAACTTTAATAGTTCTATTTCTAAAGATTGAGAATCTCTCATGGTCTTGTGGTGACAAGTTCCCAGGTTGTTAGGAGAGATCTCTAATAATTGTCCTGTAGCAAGGCATACACCTGGGTAATCGGCACTCTGAACAGATTGTCAGACTTTGGATGGAAACAGAGATGGCCTCTATTGAGTGACAGCAAGCATAGATTTTGAAAAGTGATGAATTGATCTTTTCATTAAAGGGAATCTCTTACATACCAAACCACCACACAGCAAATAATTTCCTAAAAAATTCCAGATCGTCAAGCAAAACAACATGTATGTGTGGAAACCTGTGATAGTGCTTTAAACATCTAAACAGTTAGTAACATGGGGCTTAGGAGGTGATACCTCTTTTTGAGTGCTTTCACACGTGCAGTTTTTGAATAGGTATGTATTATAAAAGCAAAGAAAATATACAGAACACAAGTACTTTTCTTTTTTGAATTCACATCAGTATGACAATGGAAAAGAGACAGCACCCTTAAAGGGGTTTTCCAGAATCAGAAAAAGTTTATATGTGGCTGGTATTAAAAGAATAGACATAATTATACTTACTTCTCTCTGTATTATCATTTTCCCATTGGTGTCACTGTAGCCTGAATCCCCTGCTGTGGCAGTGCACACTGTGGATGTGACATCACCGGTGGTGTCCATATACGAACAGAAGCTGGCAGTAATGCCCTTCGCCACGGGAGAGCAGTGAGAGGTAAATATACAGTATTTATTATTTTAATATACCATCCAGCCATATACAAACTTTTTTTGGATGAAATTAGAATAAAAAGAGTATCAAAATCAAGCATAATAATCATAGATCCAGCACTGTGATTGTGGTAATCGTATATTTCTTTTCCATGGCCTCCTTCCTTCTTATATCAACTTCTACAATTATAATGAGCCAGAAGGGCTCTTGGAGGTTTCTCCAGAGCTCCTCTGTGCTGTAGCTTCACAGGCTGTTACAATGAAAAGAGTAGGTCTTCCCTCCCCCTGCTATTCCTGCTGCTGATAGATTACACAGGTAGTGGGAGGAGGGAGAGAGCAGGGGTTGGATGAGACACTTTCTGTTCATTGTAACAGCCTTTGAATCTGTAGAAACAGACCCACAGAAGAAGCATAGTAGCGAAACACGTGTTGGGCCTCCAGATTACGATTTTTGGTCTGCATGCATTTATCTTTTCTGCATTTATCCATCAGGTGGTGTGTATTCGCTGTGCCCTATATTATACCATATTGTGATACTGTCATATTTATGAGTGGCCTGTAAAAATACAATATGATTTATTTTGTATAGATGTGGGAGGTACAGTGGTTTTTAAAATTCCCCTGTAATGTTTTCTTTACTGAATTTGTCCTAATTATAGTATATAATAGTATAGTATAAAGTATATATTTTTGATTACTTTAGCAAGTTTATTGATTCATAATCTGGATGTACTTATTGTTGTACCTCTTCTTTTTTGGTACTGAGGGACTCTGGTTATGCTCCCAGAGCCCTTCAGGCTCATTAGCATAAATGTAAAAGTTGATTTTAGAAGGCTGAAGGCCATGGATAACAAATATAAGAAGATTACCACCGGCACAGTGTCTAGACACATGAAGAAGTTTATCATACTTGATTTTACTGGTATATTTTCTAAGGGCAGGTACACACACTGTTAGGTGGCTGAGAGTTAGACACAGCAGTCTCAGAAATTATTTGCTTCAGAGTAAGGCCTTATGGGCAAACTTTGCGTTGCATGGGTACATAATATATGACATGCATAGAGATGTTTTGCAACGTACCATCATCTGATCTATGGGAAAATATAGCTGCCATATTGTACCATGCAGATACACCAACCCTTACAGAGCAATATACAATTATAGATTCAGCTTCCAAACACTTTGAATTACTAAGGATTATATATTCTGAGTTCATATATATGGAATAAATATGATAGTTATATCTGCACCTGAATATTGCATCTTCGTTAGTTGTATCTATCTATCTATCTATCTATCTATCTATCTATCTATCTCACTTTTAAGCTGTATTTCAGAACTTATTAGAAAAATCACCTTTAAAAGATCTAATGTTGCGCAAAGCATTTACAGAAATTACGATTTGGATGGGCAGAGCTGGGTTATGATACCGGCAGTCCAAAATTACATTTAGAATTTTTTCATGCTTTTAAAGCGTGTGGGATAGTTGGTTTGCTTAGCCTGTTTAGCCAGATTTAAAATGAGACATTATCAAAAGATGTGAATTCTCACAATCTCACTCCAGTAAAGTGGTAGTTTCAAAAGTGGAGAAACATCTCAAAACAAACTTAAAAATGATTCAAAGTTTATAATTTTGGCGTATCTCTAGGGCTGTGCAGTTCCGAGCAAAACTATTTTCTAAAGATATCATAATAAATTCCCTCTATTGTCGCTGACTATATAATATAAAATGGTAAAGGTGCTGTGTGAAAGTTTAGTCTGGTAGCATAATTTTCTCCTATAACTCTCAAAATGTATAGTACCTTTACTCATCTTTAGAAAAAAAAATTAATTTACATTGAAACTCTGTGTGACATACATTGTGTTTGACCATTTCAATAGAATCCAGTAAACGGAAAATGGTGTCACTAATAGGGTCAAACATGATCCAGTTAATTTACAATTTGTATTGGGCACAGTCAGATGCATACATTTTTTGACTGTAATGTAAATATACAGAAAATTTAGAAAACATGAGAAATGAAAATATATTTATTCCAGCATAAATACTCCCTAAATAGATACTCAATAAATACTCTACTTTATATGCTATACTGGCAAGTGACTGCTGCGTCCAGTCTCCAGGTTGAGTCCATTATAGTGTGGGACTGGTACAGGAGCAGAAGTGAATTTAGATGATTTCTTTTAAGAGAATCTGTCAGAAGTTTTACCTATGTAATGCTACTGACGGAGATAGGTAGGTATTCTGGAGAGCTGTTTAATTCTACCAGGACTTTTTAAAACAAACCTTTAATCCTGATCCATAGCTCCTGAAAGTGCACTGAGGACAGACAGGACCTACCACTCTCTGCACTGAGCTGCTCCTTAGCCCCTCCCCTCTGTGCGACCATCCTCAGTGCACTTGTAGGACCTATTACTGTCATAGTCCTGCTGCTACTAGCAACAAAGTTGTATAGCACTGTCTGCAGATTTACATGGTCAAAGTCACTGACTCTTTTTTTAACTAATGGACATCTCATAAAATTTCCAGTAAACTGTATACAATGGGCTTATTTACTAAGGGTCCCGAGGCCTCATTTTCTTGGGTTTCCTGACTTTTCGGGGATCGCGCTGGAGATTGTGTCGCATGCGATCATATTGTGTTACAATCACACCGGCTTTCACGTGGGGGGGGAGGGGGCGGGCCGTCGGATGATCCGACGGATGTGGACTAAGCACGGGATTTAACATTTACATTTCTGTCGCAAGCTAGCACTTACATGCATCGGGAAGAGGAAGGTGAACTCCGGCGGACCTGAGTGGGGAGTGACACATCCAGGATATCGGGCGCAGGATCTACGTGGATCACGGCACAGTGCATCATTATCGGAGAGTCCGGATCGGGGATCGCGAAGTAAATGTGCCCCAATGTCTAATATAATCTATACAATTTATCGTACACATCTAAACTTAAATTCAATTGGAAAAAGTGAGCAGCATTTTAAGCTTGATGACTCCATGACTTAACTATAACACTATATCAGGTGAAATTGGCTGGTTTGTACATCTTTAGGTCTTTTATCTACATCATTGAAAACTTCAGGTCTAAAATAGAGATTCTGATACAAAAACTCCATGAGGCCTATACTATAGTATATATAGTACTATATATGCAGCTATTATGGTATATTACGTTTCATACCAATGGAGACAATTAATGAAAAGTATCAGTAGTGGGAAGAGTTTGCATTGATTTGCTGCTAGATGTGGGTTTTCTATCTTTCATAATAGTTTTCAGCAGTTTCCAATTGCTTTGATTAAATCATAACTTTTTTTCATAATAAAATTAATTCCTTTGTATTGAGCTGGTTGAAACAATAATTTAACTCCTTCTCCATCCATACAATGGGAATTTGGAAACTGTTCAGAAAGATTAAGATGGATGGATCTAAGAAACATTTTACAGTAATACTTTTTAAATATATATTCCTATTATTCTATAAAAATTGGCTCTTGAATGAATAATATCATTATATAACTTTTACCTTTATGTGAATATTCAGTATTTACCAAAGATAGTGAGACACAAATAAGTAAATAGATACTGTTTAAGGTGGTGTAAGACTATAAAATCCATAGGATGGATATTGTAGGTGATATATACAATAAATTGGTTTATACACAGAGATGGATAAATAATAATAAAGTAAATACTTTGATAGATGAATAGAAAAAATTATTTAGTTACAATTTGGACTAAATTTAGAGTAAAATGCTCATTTGCATTTTTCTGATAATATAAGCCAAAAAGTCCAGTAAGGGTTAGACTACCGTGCAAAGTCTACAGAAACAGAAACTATTTGGGTAACTGTTTAGTGTATAGTTTGCAGATAATTACTGGAAATACATAACACTAAAAACAGGTAAGATATATTGCACCAATATGTTAGTTATTTATCAGGCCAAGTCCACACTGTGGACCTTTTTACTTTGTCTTTTTTCACTGAAATGAGGAAAATATATATATTTTTTTATATAATGTTTCTTATTTCTATGTTTCCTCCCTTTGGGATCCACTGCTTATCTTGTAAAAAGAAACAAAGGAAGACATCAAAAACGACCAGACCGAAGAGTACATCAGAGCTGATACATAGGTAGATTTGTAATATATTGTACACAATATATCGGATTATATTTGGGCAGTTGTATAAAAACATGTCCACTATATCTGTATAAATGTCTGATCGATTAAGATGTAAAATAGGAAGAAAATTGATTATATTAAAAGCTAACCATAGTTTTAACCAAGAAGACTTAGAGGTACCTAGACTTAGACCTTAAAGAGTTGTTATCACCATTTTCAATATGAGTTGACAAACTTTTCCTATGAGACTTATAACAGTGGAAGTAAGACATGGAGGGAACTATTCCCTTCTTCCATCACATTCTCTGTCCTTACCATTCTCTGAAGACGTCGAGTTGTCACAGTCAGAGATGAGCTGTTGAGGTTTTCTCTGTTTCCTGCGTGACATTTCAGCCACACCACGTCGACAGAACAAGTGCAGAACCTGATCTGTGATCCTGCTCCTTCACAATAGTTGAACCTCCTTTGTTCCCTTTCCTTCTTAGTTTTGGATGGCTCTTGACATACGTTGTCTCTTTACTTCTAGCTATCCGTCTATCTAGCTGTATTTCTATCATAGATCTATCAGAAGTGTGCTCAGAACTTTCTTTGTCTGTCTCGCTGTAGCATATTTAATCTCATACTGTGTTTGCTTTATCTGAAGCCCCTGTCCCAAACTCTCAGGCACATCACAGTTGGTCAGGCACTAATCAGACACTCCTACTTTCTCCAACTCCCACTTATTGTGACAAATAAGGCAAGAATTCCATGAAATTGACTGATTGCCCCTCTGAAATGGGTGCTTAGTCCTCCCCCCAGAGTCACCTTCCTACTCCCAAAGGCTGTTGCTTTGTGGAGGTTTAACATGGCAAACTCACAGCCCTTAATGTAATTTCATGGTCACATTGTAGATAAGACAGCAATTGACAGAACTATATTATTGAATGCTAATGCTGCATTCTATATAGCTATGTGAAAAATGCTCATTCTTTAATTTGTATTGTTTCACCTTCTCTGTTCTTTTTGTATGGAAGAAGGGAAGGTATCTTAAGGGGATTGTCCAGGTAAGTATATTTTTCAGATAATATAAGATATAATTTTTACATTATGCCAATGTTGCTATTCCAATTATTCCCAACCTCCAGACTTAGGTAAATCAGTTAACAAATCCCTCCAGAATATGGAAACATAGAATGTTTTATCTTTTCCCTCCTTACAGGGAACTATTCCCTTCTTCCATCACTTTCTCTGTCCTTACCATTCTCTGAAAACGTCGAGTTGTCACAGTCAATTAAGGTAATTATGGGGTGCGGGTTGGGGTATCACTGATTAATCAATTGTTCATCATCAATCACATTTTATTATATCTATTTCCTATTGTTGGGGATGTCAACACATATTTTATAAGAGGTTATTGTAATACCATATAAATTATTTTATACACAACATTTTTATATTCCCAAACATTTTTCTCCATATGTTTGTACTTGTTGTTTCAGTTATTGTTTCTAGTGGATGTTTTGTAATAGAAAATCACCGTAGGTCTTTTGTCAGATACAAAAGTTGGGAAAAATTTGGGTTTTAAATGATCATTTTTCCTTTTTCCTTTTTTTGTAAAGATATGTTTATCCCTGCTTCCATATCTGTAAATGCCGGGAATAAATATTTTCTTATTTCAATCCCTATTTAAGAGTCAAAAGCATAAATTTTCTCCAAACCTATATTTTGGAACACAAAATTATAAGAACAGAATATTCTGTTATTTAATATTAGCTAAAAGAAGATAAGGGTAGGATAATACACAATTGTTACAATATGTTGTCTCTACACATATACTGAACCTTGAAAAAAGAGTAAATTATATAAAAAAATGCTTTTATCCTCCTAGATACACAATGAACAGAGCTTCATTAACCTGATTATAAAACCTGTACAACAAGTTTGGGATGTATCAGAAAGAGTTTTCTACTCTTTTTTGTCTCTTTGATCCCTCTCTCATTCAGCATATCATGAAGTTCTAGCAGTGAACAATATCTCTGCAGGGGAAATTGGAGCGGGGGAGAAAGGAGGGGAAAAAGGGACAGTGAGAGGAATCAGGGATTGAGAGGGCAATCAATGAAAGTGACTATGAAGCCACACAGCAGATGTCCTCTAGATGTATAATTTGGAAGTGTTGTCACATATGCAGCCTCAACAGGATGCTGAAGGATATGTGTTGAACCAATTTGTAGTGCCGCAGGAAATCCTGTGACCTTACTTTTTCGGTTTGGAGAGGCCAAAGTGTCCCATAGAAAAAGGAAGATTGCAGTCAACTGTCTTGAGCTGAGTTAAAGGTAGTCAAGTATGAAGAGAGCCAAAACAAAACCAGCGAACCAACAGGAAGCTTGCCATAGTGCCACAAAGAGATCTTGTAACATACAGGGAAAGGTTCTGTTGTGAATATACACACAGCTAGAAAATTGTTATTTATGAGTTTTTATTGGCGCAAAACTATATAACCCCCCTTATCTGGACAGCCTTTTGGAACAGCAATATTTGACAGCACATTGGTCCACATTTATCAAAACTAATCCAGTCTATACTACGTGCAGTTTGCCTGTGGAGTGTGCAGGGTGTGGCAAATAAATCAAAACTGGCTACGTTCTTCATTAATCTTGCGCCCGCCCATTTTTTTGGTGCACTTTGTTCATGCTACAGAATTGTGGCGCACGGCTGACTAAAACGTCCCTTTTAGGTGCATATTTTTTCTGTCTTGTCGGATACAATGCAGCCGCAACATAAAACTGGCACAAATACATGTGAGCCATTTTTGCTAAAACAAAAAAAGTTTCTTACATAATTAAAAAAAGTTAGGTATATTTGACTTTTGTGTGAAATTCATGGAAAATAAAAAAATGTCTTACTATTATGATGTTATGTTAAGTGGAAGAATACAATAGTCATTTCGTCATCTCAAACAATTTATTGAAAAACATTTGTGGGTATACTCCAACAAAAATGTCTCAATACCTTTCATCTGGCTTTGAGCATCGATTACAGCTTGATAATGGCATCTCATGCTGTTCATAAATTCTTTGCTGAGGCATGGCATCCCATAGGTTTTTATTAGAGTTTGGGACTGGAAAAAGTTTAGGCTATTACATTTTAGATACCCCAATATCCAGCAGCCATTCTCTAATTAAGTGACCTCAATGAGCTGACGCATTTTTGCCCATGAAGATGAAATCAGGCCTGTGTTGTTCATGCAGTATTTATGATGGATGATGTTATTCAAGTAATATAGACTGTCACTGCCACTGTAGCATTCAGTCATGACTA
Source organism: Engystomops pustulosus (assembly GCF_040894005.1). Lineage (NCBI taxonomy): Eukaryota > Metazoa > Chordata > Amphibia > Anura > Leptodactylidae > Engystomops > Engystomops pustulosus. The sequence goes on from NC_092411.1 coordinate 100,143,265, forward strand.
GACACACCTGCAAAGCCACCATCAAGCGGCTGATGCATAGCATTCTCATTGACTTCATCCATCATTTCTGCTCAGCATAAATTGACTTAAATTAATTCCTACAGGTCCCTCTTCAGTGTAGATATGACATGGTTCCTGCAACAATGGGGCACACCTACTTACCTGTCCTGACTCGTTCCCCGAAAGTGCATTATCCAACTGGAATGCACTCTGCCGCAATTACTACGATCGTGTGCCCGATATCCTACGTGTGTCGCTTCCCCGTTCAGGTCCGCCGGAGTTCACCATTTTCTTCCTGGTACATGTAAGTGCTTGATCTTGCGACACAATTTTAAAGTTAAATCCCACGCTCAGTCCGAATCCGTCGGATCGTTTGGACGGCACACGCCCCCGATTTCTGTCACTTGAAAGCCAGCGCAGCTGCGCCAAAATCCGGTCGTGTGTCACACAATCTCCAGTTAAATACCTGTAATAGCGGCGCAAATCCCGAAATTGTCAGGTAAATAAGCCCCAATGACTGTACCTGCAGTTATGGTCAGCATTAAAGTGGTTTTGAATGGTATCTAAAACTGTGGTCCCTCTCACCTCCCTTTAATGTGCCTGAAGTTGTGTGGCTTTCATCATCCAGTTCCACAGGGCATTTTCACAATGAAGCGGTCTTCAATTTAAGATGTAACCAAAGGATGTCTACTTCTATGCCTTTCTGTTAGTCCTCTAGTCTTTCTGTATCTCTGTTGCAACCTGCCGATGAGACTTTGTGACACTCTGAGCTAATTGACCAATTCTATCAGAAAATATCCAGCTTGAAGCCTCGCAATGTTCAGGCATTGTTGTTACCTATAAAAAAATCACCTCTCAAGGCATATTCTAATGCTGGAAAGAGTCAAATCACTTGATATGACACCCTTCCCTCACATATCCATAAAATCAATTTTGTTATCTTACCTGGCATACAACCAGATTCCAGCAGAGAGTCAAAGGGGGAATGTCCTGTTCATCCAGCAGCCTCTCCCATCCTCACTCATTTCTACATCTCCCCATGTCTTATGCCTCTTTCTCACCCTCCAGCACTTCATGTCATGTGGGCGGGGTGATGTCATCTATGGCCTTTTACCTACTAACATTTGCAAATTCTACCCCCTGTATTTATCTGATCATATGAAATCACAGAGTCATGGGGAAGAGTAGACGTCCATGGAGGCATGCTGTGATACATACAATTTCCGTCAGCTCCACAGAGATGAATGGCGCAGCCCAGCCATGTGCGACTGGCTGCTCCGCTCATCTCAAGGATCGACATGGGGTCCAATGGGGGTACATCAGACCCCCTGTTCTCATGATGTCATGATCTTTGGGGTCTCATCTCCTGTGAATAGGACCTAGCTTGTTTTGTGGGAAAACGCCTTTAAAGGAAATCTAACACCAGGATAAAGGATTGTAAACCAAGCACACTGGCATACTAATGTGTGAACTCTCTGGCAGGATCTGCCTTTTTTCTAAGCTTCTTATGTACTGGTTTTACAAAAAAGGCTTTTAAAATTATGCAAATGGGCTCCAGGCACCATTAACATCTATGGAATGTGGAGCCCCTCAGGCTCATTTGCATAATTTGTAAGGCCTTTTTTTCTTAAAAACAAAGGCATAGGAATCTTACAGAATAGCAGTTCCTTCCAGAGCGGGGCACACCAGTATGTCAATGTGCTTGGTTTACCATCCTTGAACATAGTGGTAGATGTCCTTTAATAACAGTGGAGTGAATTAATTAAGACTGGCATTTTGATTGCCAGGGGGAGATTTATAATGAATCTCTCCAAGTGTCTCTTCACACTCTGTAAGCATGGGTATGAAGAACCCACTTACTAACAACATAACTTAATATATTTCTCTTGAATGGGGCAGAGGGGGGCACCATTCCATAACGCGCCTCAGGCAGCAAAGAGTTTAGGTTCACCCCCAAATTCTTATTAGGGCACTTCTACCATCAGTAAAACTCATCGTAGATGTACTATAAGACCTCTCAAAGTCACTTGAAAGCTGAACAGTTGCCTCTAAATATAGGTTTTGGCAATTTTTCCAAAAAATGTGAAAGTGACATTTGGGAAATGTTAGTTATTTTTGAACGAAGTTATCTGCCTAAAAAGCTGCGATAAAGAAACTTTCCAAATTTTTGCCAAATTTCCAATTATTTCATAACTAAATGCAAAATATATAATCCAAACTATATTGAAGCACAATGAGCCACATTTATCAATTTTCCTGTGGAGTGTGAAGAGTGCGCCAGATTAATCAAAACTGGGGTACGATCTACATTGATCTGGTGCACCCTCAGCATTGGAAGTGTACACCAACATTTTTTTCACAGATTTACTTACCCGGTCCTGTTGCGATCCCCGGTCCTGTTCCTGACACGGCCCATTTTTTCAAATCTGCCCTGTGTCACTATAAAAGGTTATAACTTTGAAACGCTTTAACATATCCAAGTAATTTCAAAATTGTTTTCTCGTGGCACTTTGTACTTCATGTTAGTTGAAAAATTTGTTTTGCATTTATTTATGAGAAAATCAGATATTTGGTGAAAATTTGGAAAAATTCTCGATTTTTGAACTTCAAAATGTTCTACTTTTTCCACACATAGTCATAACCACAAAAATACTTAATAACTAACATTCACCAAATATCTACTTTATGTGGACATGGTTTTTTATGCATACTCTTATTTTTGTAGGATGTTATGGGGCTTTGAACGTTAGGTGCGATTTTCATAAAAACCGCAAAATCCTGCTATTGAGGGACCTGCTCAGGTTTCAAATCACTTTGAGAGATCTAAATAAAAGTAAAACCCCATAAATTACCCCATTATAGAAACTATACCCCTCAACGTACGTAAAACAACTTTTATGAAGTTTGTTAACCCTTTTTACAGGGGTTTACACAAAATCCGATGCAATTTTGAAATTAACATTTTTTTGGCTAAATGAATGTACAAATTCTCAGTGATTAAAATACCAAAACGCTCCACAAAATTTGATACCCAATCTCTCCCGCGTATAACAATACCCCATATGTGGTGGTAACCTGCTGTATTGGCACACGCCAGGGCATCGATGGGAAGCTGCGCCATTTAGAGCAGATTATGCATTGTCACTTTTAATTCGCTATACAATCTTTGTTTTTTTGGCAATTTGGACATATAAGGGCTTATTTTTTGGGACATGAGAAGCACTTTACAAATACTTCATTTTAGTGGGTCATTAGCTTATTAATGAGATTTTATTAACTCTTGAATGTATGGGTGAAAAGAAAATTGTCAATTTTGGTTTCCTTTCTTTTTTTATCTTTTGGGGGTTGTACACCGTACACAAAAAATACTATATTATTTTTATTCTACAGATCACTACGATTACGGTGATACCTCATTTATATAGTTTTTCATTTATTTTTACAATTTTACTGGAAAAAAACTAATATAGAGGAAATCTCATTTGTTTTTGCTTCACCATCTTTTCAGAGACGTAACTTTACTTTTAGGTTGACAGATCTGGTTTAGGGCTTATTTTTTATGTGTTGAGTTGTCCTTTTCAGTGGTACCATTTTGGCACACATAACTTTTTTTGATCACTTATGAAAAATGTACATTTTTGGCCCAATAATGTTTCTGACTTATTGGACAGATTGTTACGGATGCGGTGCAGTACTATTACGTCAAATGTTGGTAAGGGGTTCATAAATGTGGGCCACTGTGTCATGACAAAACAATCTCAATACCCCCTGCATATGTTAAGGTTTCCAAACCTATAACCACTTATAGTGACACTGGGCATATTTTAAAAAATCGGGCTGTGTCCCTGAGTCCTGAAGGTGTTAAATAATGCAAAAAAATATCAAAAACATTTGTTTCTAAGGTCTAAGCTGCTTTGCCGGTATCCATGGAACTCTTTACAGAAGAATGGTATTATATTGAAGCATTATAGAAAAGCAGAGGGTGACATATATGCTTATAATTAACCAGCTATATTACACTCAAAGAAAAATATGCAACTTTGCCAAGGCTAAGAAAATAGTAGAGTGTCCTAGGTGTCAAGAGGCAAATGTGGATAATGTACATGTCTTTTGGTGTTGTAGAGTAATAAGGGACAACTGGAATAAGGCCTTAGAGGTAATAAAGATGATATACAATCTGAAGTTATTTTTGGGCTTTGGAAAGGTAATAATGTTGGTGTTAACATGAAGAAAATTATTTAAAAAATGTTATTATACGCTAGAGTGGCGATAGTAAGTAAATGGATGGCAAAGGAACCACCAACTATTGTATTATAGAGAAGGATAACTAACCTTGCTATACTAAGTGAAACATATTATATAGATATGAATGCAGAAGAAAGTGTTTTTTTTTTTTTCCAAAATCTCTTTATTTCGTATCTTCAAATTTACATAAAAATAATTCTTTGGTAAAACAGTTTCACAACCAGTTTTTAAAGACATGTTATATAATAATTACATATACAATTATCAATATCTCGTCTAATTACACATGCTTAAATTCATCTTATATTACTAACAATGTCTGTTATAAAGCAACGTCTTTGCATTTCCTGTCTACAGTGATTTCTAACATTTATAGAACTTTAACCCCCGCCCCCCTCCCTCATCCCTCCACTGGGGACCAACAACAAAACAAAACACAAAAAAAAAAAAAAGAAAAAAAAAAAAAGAAAGTTAAATGAATAATATTGCCATATTCCCGCCAATTCTTACTCTGTTTGTTGCCATAGTCCCCAAGTTATAACCCATTTTTGCAAACTCTTAGTTCCTACCGTCCTGATCCTTTCAAATCTTCTTACACTTTTAACTAGATTTTGCCATTCATGCATCGAGGGTGCAGTTCTGTCTCCCCATTTTCGGGAAATACAGACGCAAGCTAGATGCATAATTTTGATAAGCAGGATGTCATATTTTGGGTCCAGATGTTGATCCTCCGTCAGCCCAAATATTGAAAGTAAAACAGAAGATCTCAGTCCTAGATTTAGTATTCTTGACGTTTCACCATACACACTTTCCCAAAATTCTGCTATCTTGGGGCATTCCCATATCATATGGAGATAGCCATCTGTCACTACACCACATTTTTTGCATCCAATGTTACCTCGAAATCCCATTTTTATAAGATCTACTGGAGTATAATAAAGTCTAAAAATAAAATTGTGTTGAATAACTCTATGGTTCCAATTAAAGGAACAATTTTAATGTTTTTATATACCCGCAGCCATGTGTGGTCCGATATTGTCCCAACCTCATTTTCCCATTTCATTCGTGACCCGTGTTTCCAGTTGGCCATATGTCCAGCCAACACAAACTTATACACTTTTGCTATTACTTTACCAGTGTTTGTGCAGTTGTGCAGAAACTCAATACATTCATGTGAACTTATTGAAAAATTATTCTTCTTTTTACTTATTTTGATCGCGTGTGAAAGTTGCAGGTATCTTAGAAAATCTCCCGCACTTAATCCAAATTTACTTTTCATTACATCAAAACTTAACATTTTACCTTCCTCTAAAACTTGTGACACGTACTCTATTTCCCGTAAGTAAAGGATCAAATCATCTACGTATAGGCATAGTGCGAAGAGCAATGGAGACAGCGGACAACCCTGCCTAGTCCCTCTAAAAAGATTGAAATGGGTAGATGCCCGGTTATTGACTATGACCCTTGCCTTAGGAGCGCTGTATAGGCATTGTACCCAATGTATAAACCGAGGACCAAAGCCAAATCTCCTCAATGTTCCCCAGAGGAACCTCCACTCCCCCGTGTCGAACGCCTTAACAGCATCCAATGACAGGATGGAGCGGAGCCCTCCTTCACCCATCTCTATTGCTGCGTACAAACGCTGCATACAATCACTTGCTTTCCTTCCTTGTAAAAAAACCATTTTGGTCCGTATGTATTATATCTAATATTACTCTTTGCAAGTGGTTAACTAATAATTTTGCCAAAATTTTAATATCGGTATTTAAAAGAGAGATGGGCCTATATGAACCCATATCCATTGGGTCATTGTCCTTTTTAATGATAAGGCTAATATTGGCCTCTGCCATAGAGTCAGATACTTTGCCTAACATAAAGATTTCATTGATTGTTTCATACATATAAGGAAGGATTGCCTCTAGATTCTCCCTATAAAAGGCAAATGGTAGGCCATCCGGGCCTGGGGAAGTATCTTTATTGCAGGCGAGTATCGTCTCTTTTAATTCTTCTATCAGGATGGGACTTTCAAGATACTCTATCTGGTCTATTTTAAGTTTAGGGAAGTGGATCTTTGAAAGATATTCCCACAGATCTGGATCTGACCCCTTCATTGAAGATCTATATAGTTCCTCATAGAAGGTTGCAAATTGTTGTTCCATCTGTACTTGTTCCTTTTTAACCTGTCCATCCTTGCCTCTAATTGCTGCAATATAACTATTCTTTTGTGGGTTCTGAATCTTATTGGCTAAATTTTTCCCCATCCTACCGCCTTCCACAAAAGAACGGTACCCCTGAAAAAAAGTCTTATGTTGTTTTTTTGTATCCAAGTACTCTCTATACTCTTTTTGTGCCTCTACTGCTAGCATCCTTTTTTCCTCAGTCAGATTACTACTTAGGCAACGTTCCGCCTCTGCTAATTTCTCCTTAAGATAATCTTGGCGTTGAAAATACTTAGATTTGGCATTTTGTATAGATTTGTACAATACTCCTCTAATGTGACCCTTCAGAGAATCCCAAACTACCAGAGGACTAGATGTGTTCTTATTCGCTAGCCAATAAGACTCAATTTCTTTTTTCATATTCAATGTTGGTTCAAGGATAGACAGCCAGTGTGGATTAAGCCTAAATGGTCTTTTAATCTTTTCTCTGACTCCTATAGTGACTACCACCGGTGCATGATCAGACAGAACTATCGGTTCGTAGGTCATTTTTAGGACTCTGGGTAACATAGCAAAGTTAGAAAAACATAAGTCTATCCTAGACAGGGATTTATATGTTCGACTCATACAAGAGTAAACCCTTCTATTTCCGTATTTCACTCTCCATACATCTAACCACTCCAGTTCCTTACTAAGTTCAGCCAATGTTGTCCTGCTAGTATTCCCATACTTCTTGCCTTCCAGACTCATTCTGTCCATCCCTGGCTCCATAGTACTGTTAAAATCTCCCATTACTGGAACAGGACAGTGATCTTTGTTTTTTAGAAAGGACAGTAATTGCCCAATAATAGCTGAAGAAAAGGGTGGCGGATTATATATAAATGCTAACACTACCAATTCCCCATCTAGTTTGCCAAACAGGAACACAAATCGGCCTTCCTGATCTACTTTATGGCTAAATGCGGAGTAGTTTATCGCTCTGTGTATCAAAACTGAAACTCCTCTGGAGTATAAACTCCCACAAGAGTGATACTCTTCTCCGACCCATCGTCTCTTAACTCTACCCATTATTAAATGGGTTTCTAACAAACAGATAATAGCTGGAAGATGTCTATTTATCAAGTTAAAGATAGCAGATCTTTTAACTTTATCACTTAAGCCCCGGATGTTCCAGGTAACAATTCTTGTTGTCATTCTCTAGCAGGGGCAAAAGACACACAAAAAAAAAAAAAAAAAAAATTCTGAATCCCCAGTGGAGGTTCCCCCCCCCTCGAATCTGGCCCACCCTTCTTTCCATGCGTGGGCCTCTTATTCTCTCAACGCCTTCCCCCTCGGCCTTTTCTCCTCTCCAGCTCAATTATATTATACATTACATTATACACTCACCGGCCACTTTATTAGGTACACCATGCGAGTAACGGGTTGGACCCCCTTTTGCCTTCAGAACTGCCTCAATTCTTCGTGGCATAGATTCAACAAGGTGCTGGAAGCATTCCTCAGAGATTTTGGTCCATATTGACATGATGGCATCACACAGTTGCCGCAGATTTGTCAGCTGCACATCCATGATGCAAATCTCCCGTTCCACCACATCCCAAAGATGTTGTATTGGATTGAGATCTGGTGACTGTGGAGGCCATTTGAGTACAGTGAACTCATTGTCATGTTCAAGAAACTAGTCTGAGATGATTCCAGCTTTATGACATGGTGCATTATCCTGCTGAAAGTAGCCATCAGATGTTGGGTACATTGTGGTCATAAAGGGATGGACATGGTCAGCAACAATACTCAGGTAGGCTGTGGCGTTGCAACGATGCTCAAATGGTACCAAGGGGCCCAAAGAGTGCCAAGAAAATATTCCCCACACCATGACACCACCACCACCAGCCTGAACCGTTGATACAAGGCAGGATGGATCCATGCTTTCATGTTGTTGACGCCAAATTCTGACCCTACCATCCGAATGTCGCAGCAGAAATCGAGACTCATCAGACCAGGCAACGTTTTTCCAATCTTCTACTGTCCAATTTCGATGAGCTTGTGCAAATTGTAGCCTCAGTTTCCTGTACTTAGCTGAAAGGAGTGGCACCTGGTGTGGTCTTCTGCTGCTGTAGCCCATCCGCCTCAAAGTTCGACGTACTGTGCGTTCAGAGATGCTCTTCTGCCTACCTTGGTTGTAACGGGTGGCGATTTGAGTCACTGTTGCCTTTCTATCAGCTCGAACCAGTCTGCCCATTCTCCTCTGACCTCTGGCATCAACAAGGCATTTCCGCCCACAGAACTGCCGCTCACTGGATGTTTTTTCTTTTTCGGACCATTCTCTGTAAATCCTAGAGATGGTGCGTGAAAATCCCAGTAGATCAGCAGTTTCTGAAATACTCAGACCAGCCCTTCTGGCACCAACAACCACGCCACGTTCAAAGGCACTCAAATCACCTTTCTTCCCCATACTGATGCTCGGTTTGAACTGCAGGAGATTGTCTTGACCATGTCTACATGCCTAAATGCACTGAGTTGCTGCCATGTGATTGGCTGATTAGAAATTAAGTGTTATCGAGCAGTTGGACAGGTGTACCTAATAAAGTGGCAGGTGAGTGTATGTTTCGCCCTGTAGGTCGTTCATAAGCCCCCCTATTTAATTCCCTTCCAGCCAGGCCGAGGCTTCTTCTTCTGTAAATAATCCTAAGCCTGGATGGAAAGAGCGTAGAATATGGGAGGTCCGCTTCTCTTAATCGCTTCTTTACTTCCTTAAAGCTTGCTCTTATTTTTTGCGTCTCTCTGGTAAAATCAGGGAATACAGATATTCGAGACCCATTATGCATAATAGGGGCTTTTTCTCTACAACTTCGCAATATTACGTCTCTATCCTGTGTGCAAAGTAGCTTTGCCAGTATGGCTCTTGGAGGTGCGCCTGGAGGGGGTTTTTTGAACGGTACCCTATGTGCCCTTTCTATCTTGTAAAAAGGGGAAAGCTTCTCCTTAACACATACCTCTATCAACCAATCCTGAACTTTACTGTCCCCAGCCTCGTCTCCTTCAGGAAAGCCTATAATCCTAATATTTGCTCTTCTTGAGCGGTTCTCCAAGTCATTTAGCTTATCCTTCAGTTGGGTATTATCTTTTTTAATTTCCCTTAGCTCACTTTTAATCTGTTTTACTTCTTTCTCCAGTATCCCGTGCTTTTTTTCTGCATCTTTATATCTATCGTTTAATTTACCCACTTCTTCTCTAATTGACGCTATATCTGAGCGGACCCCCTCCATTTGAGAGTTCAGTGAGTCCACTGTAGACTTAGTGTCCTGCACTGTCGCTAGTATTTCCACCAGCATTGTACGCTGTTCCTGCGTTATATCCTCTACCTGTAGGGCAGCATATCTAGACCCAGATTCAGATTGAGCTGTTTCAATATTCCACATAGACCAACTATTGTCCAAAAAATGGATAAGGAATAGAGATGAGCGAACATACTCGTCCGAGCTTGATGCTCGATCGAGCATTAGCGTACTCGTAACTGCTCGTTGCTCGGACGAGTATTTCGCCCGCTCGAGAAAATGGCAGCTCCCGCCGTTTTGCTTTTTGGCGGCCAGAAACAGAGCCAATCACAAGCCAGGAGACTCTGCACTACACCCAGCATGACGTGGTACCCTTACACGTCGATAGCAGTGGTTGGCTGGCCAGATCAGGTGACCCTGGGATAGACTAGCCGCTGCCCGCGCTGCTCGGATCATTCTCTGTCTGGATGCCGCTAGGGAGAGAGCTGCTGCTGGTCAGGGAAAGCGTTAGGGTGTTCTATTAGCTTACTGTTAGGCAGGAGTGATTCTACAACAACCCAACAGCCCTTCTTAGGGCTACAATAACGTTATACTTTTTTTTTTTATTTGCTTGTGGCTGGGCTTGCTGGCACTAGTAGTGCAGCTAGTACCATATTGTGAGGAATTAGCAGGGGGACTTGCTACCGTTGTGTTTAGCTCTTAGTGACACACATATCCACCTCAAACACCAAAGTGGGAAAATTTATTAGGGGTTTGATTTCAATTAGGCACAGTCTGCCAGTTTCTTTTTATTTTACGTTTATTTTTTTAATAACTCAGTGTCATCTCATCTGGCATAGTAGTGTGCTTTCATACTTGGCTAGAAAATAGCCATAGGAGAATCCAAACGGCTTACTTACGCCTACAGTAGCGTTATATATATTTGATTTCTGGTTGATCTGCTGGTGGCTGTAGTTGCTGCAGTGCATCTACTAGCAAATTGTGAGCAATTTGGAGTGAGACTTGCGACCACTGTGTTTTGCGCTTAGTGACGCACATATCCATCGCAAAGACCGAAGTGGGAAAATTTATTAGGGCCCGGGGTTGGATTTCAATTAGGCACAGTCTGCCATTTCCTTTTTTATTTTACGTTTATTTTTTTCATAACTCAGCGTCATCTCATCTGGCATAGTAGTGTGCTTTCATACTTGGCTAGAAAATAGCCATAGGAGAATCCAAACGGCTTACTTACGCCTACAGTAGCGTTATATATATTTGATTTCTGGTTGATCTGCTGGTGGCTGTAGTTGCTGCAGTGCATCTACTAGCAAATTGTGAGCAATTTGGAGTGAGACTTGCGACCACTGTGTTTTGCGCTTAGTGACGCACATATCCATCGCAAAGACCGAAGTGGGAAAATTTATTAGGGCCCGGGGTTGGATTTCAATTAGGCACAGTCTGCCATTTCCTTTTTTATTTTACGTTTATTTTTTTCATAACTCAGCGTCATCTCATCTGGCATAGTAGTGTGCTTTCATACTTGGCTAGAAAATAGCCATAGGAGAATCCAAACGGCTTACTTACGCCTACAGTAGCGTTATATATATTTGATTTCTGGTTGATCTGCTGGTGGCTGTAGTTGCTGCAGTGCATCTACTAGCAAATTGTGAGCAATTTGGAGTGAGACTTGCGACCACTGTGTTTTGCGCTTAGTGACGCACATATCCATCGCAAAGACCGAAGTGGGAAAATTTATTAGGGCCCGGGGTTGGATTTCAATTAGGCACAGTCTGCCATTTCCTTTTTTATTTTACGTTTATTTTTTTCATAACTCAGCGTCAGAATCTGGCATAGTAGTGTGCTTTCATACTTGGCTAGAAAATAGCCATAGGAGACTCCAAACGGCTTACTTACGCCTACAGTAGCGTTATATATATTTGATTTCTGGTTGATCTGCTGGTGGCTGTAGTTGCTGCAGTGCATCTACTAGCAAATTGTGAGCAATTTGGAGTGAGACTTGCGACCACTGTGTTTTGCGCTTAGTGACGCACATATCCATCGCAAAGACCGAAGTGGGAAAATTTATTAGGCCCCGGGGTTGGATTTCAATTAGGCACAGTCTGCCATTTCCTTTTTTATTTTACGTTTATTTTTTTAATAACTCAGTGTCATCTCATCTGGCATAGCAGTGTGCTTTCATACTTGGCTAGAAAATAGCCATAGCAATAGGATAGCATCGTTTGGTTTTAAAAACTAAAAAACACACAAAAAAAAAAAAAACACAAAAAAAAGTTAAAAATTAAAGTTATAACTCTCATTTTCAAAATGTTTAACCCGAGGGCTAGGGGTAGAGGACGAGGGCGGGGACGTGGGCGTCCAACTACTGCAGGGGTCAGAGGCCGTGGTCCTGGGCGGGGTGAGACACCACCTGCTTATGAGGGAGCAGGGGAACGCCGCAGAGCTACACTCCCTAGGTTCATGTCTGAAGTTACTGGGACTCGTGGTAGAGCACTGTTGAGGCCAGAACAGTGCGAACAGGTGATGTCGTGGATTGCCGACAATGCTTCGAGCAATTTGTCCACCAGTCAGTCTTCCACGCAGTCCACCCATGTCACCGAAATCGGCACTCCTCCAGCTCCTGCACCTCAGCCTCCTCCCCCCCAGTCTGCCCCCTCCCAGCAAAATTTGCCATTTGAACCGGCATACTCTGAGGAACTGTTTTCTGGACCCTTCCCACAGTCACAAACCACTTGTCCGGTTGCTGATGAGCAGTTTTCCGATGCCCAGGTTTTCCACCAGTCGCAGTCTGTGGGTGATGATGACCTTGTTGACGTACTGGAAGAAGTGTGTAAAGAGGTGTCCGACGATGAGGAGACACGGTTGTCAGACAGTGGGGAAGTTGTTGTCAGGGCAGGAAGTCCGAGGGGGGAGCAGACTGAGGGATCGGAGGATGATGAGGTGACAGACCCAAGCTGGGTTGAGAGGCCGGGTGAACACAGTGCTTCTGAGACAGAGGAGAGTCCTCGACCAGAACAGGTTGGAAGAGGCAGTGGTGGGGCCAGACGGAGAGGCAGGGCCAGAGCTGGTGCATCAGCGCCAAATGTGTCAACTAGTGAAGCTCCCGTGGCGAGGGCTCCTGCGGCGAGGGCTAGATTTTCAGAAGTCTGGAGGTTCTTTAAGGAAACACCGGATGACCGACGGACTGTGGTGTGCCACATTTGCCAAACCAGGATCAGCAGGGGTTCCACCACTAATAGCTTAACTACCACCAGTATGCGCAGGCATATGAATGCTAAACACCCCACTCAGTGGCAACAAGCGCGTTCACCTCCGGCCGTGCACACCACTGCTCCTTCCCCTGTGTCAGCTGATAGTCAGCCCCCTGCCCAGGACCCTGCCACAAAAACCCCATCGTCGCCTCCACGATCCTCCACAGCATCCACCAGCGTTCAGCTCTCCATACCCCAGACGCTGGAGCGGAGACGCAAATATAGTGCAACCCACCCGCACGCCCAAGCCCTTAATGTGCACATCTCCAGATTGCTAAGCCTGGAGATGCTGCCCTATAGGCTAGTAGAGACCGAGGCCTTTCGCAGCCTCATGGCGGCGGCCGCCCCTCGGTATTCGGTCCCCAGCCGCCACTACTTTTCCCGATGTGCCGTCCCAGCCCTGCACCAGCACGTGTCAGACAACATAATCCGTGCCCTGACCAACGCCGTTTCTGACAAGGTCCACCTGACCACGGACACGTGGACGAGTGCTGCCGGGCAGGGCCACTATATATCGCTGACGGCACATTGGGTTAACTTGGTGGAGGCTGGGACCGAGTCTGACCCTGCGTCTGGTCATATACTGCCGACGCCGAGGATTGCGGGGCCTACCTCGGTCCAGGTCTTTCAGGCCTACTATGCCTCCTCCTCCTCCCACCCCTCCTCCACCTCCTCCGAACGACCATCCGTGGGCATGGCGCCATCAGTCGGTAGCTCTAGGCACAGCAGCAGTGCCGTCGCTAAGCGACAGCAGGCGGTGCTCAAACGCCCAAAAGGCACACCGCCCAAGAACTATTACAGGGCATCACGGCGCAGACTGATCTGTGGCTGGCACCGCTGAACCTGAAGCCAGGCATGGTTGTGTGTGACAACGGCCGTAACCTGGTGGCGGCTCTGCAACTCGGCAGACTGACACATGTGCCATGCCTGGCCCATGTGTTAAATCTGATAGTTCAGCGTTTCCTCAAGACATACCCCAATCTGTCTGATTTGCTCACGAAGGTGCGCCGCATCTGTGCGCATTTCAGGAAGTCCAGCACAGATGCTGCCACTCTCAGGGCAGCGCAGCGCCGCCTCCAACTACCCGCTCACCGACTGTTGTGCGACGTGCCCACGAGGTGGAATTCAACACTGACCATGTTATCCAGAGTTTACCAGCAGCGCCGAGCGATTGTAGACTGCCAGATGTCAACTTCCACCAGAACTGGTAGTCAGGTCAGTCAGCTTCCTCAAGTCTACAATGAGGAGTGAACGTGGATGTCTGATCTCTGTCAGGTGCTGAGTAACTTTGAGGAGTCAACACAGATGGTCAGTGGCGATGCCGCCATCATCAGCCTCACCATCCCGCTGCTTGGCCTGTTGAAAAACTCTCTGGTCAGCATGAAGTCAGAAGCTTTGCGCTCCTCACAAGAGACGGGGGAAGAAGATTCCCTTGTTGATAGCCAAAGCACCCTTAGGTCTGTTTCTCGGAGGAGGTGGAGGTGGAGGAGGATGAGGAGGAAGAGGAGGAGAATGTTGGCGAGACACAAGAGGGGACCATTGTTGAGTCCTTCACTGTTGAGCGTGTATGGGCAGAAGAAGAGGAGTTGGAGGAGTTGGAGGAGGAGGAAATGGACAGTCAGGCCAGTGAGGGGAGTGAATTCTTACGCGTTGGTACTCTGGCGCATATGGCAGATTTCATGCTAGGCTGCCTATCCCGTGACCCTCGCGTTCAAAGAATTTATTCCAGCACCGATTACTGGGTGTTCACTCTCCTGGACCCACGGTACAAGCAAAATCTTTCCACTCTCATCCCTGGAGAGGAAAGGAGTGTGAGAATGCATGAATACCAGCAGGCCCTGGTGCACAAGCTGAAACAGTATTTCCCTTCTGACAGCGCTAGCGGCAGAGTGCGTAGTTCTGCGGGACAAGTAGCGAGGGAGAGTAGGCGAGCAGGCAGCTTGTCCAGCACTGGCAAGGGTACGCTTTACAAGGCTTTTGCCAGCTTTATGTCACCCCAGCAAGACACTGTCACCTGTCCCCAGTCTCGGCAGAGTAGGGCTGATCTTTACAGAAAGATGGTGAGGGAGTACGTAGCTGACCATACCATCGTCCTAAATGATCACACAGCTCCCTACAACTACTGGGTTTCAAAGCTGGACATGTGGCACGAACTGGCGCTGTACGCCTTGGAGGTTCTTGCCTGCCCTGCCGCTAGCGTCTTGTCCGAGCGGGTTTTCAGTGCAGCTGGTGGCATCATCACCGATAAGCGTACACGCCTGTCGACTGACAGCGCTGACAGGCTGACGCTTATCAAGATGAATAAAGCCTGGATTTCTCCTAATTTCCAATCTCCACCAGGTGAAGGAAGCTCAACCTGAATAATTTATCCACTCCTCCTCCTCCTCATTTTCCTCCTTCTCCTCCTCTTTGTACAGTAAAGCAGAGGAAACTGGCTATTTTTTGACAGGGCCCACTGGCTCTAGCGATAGTACTTTATGCATTTAATTTTTATGGAGGGCCACCGACCCGGTCCTCTGTTTTAAACAATTTTTGGGAGTGCCACATACAGGCACTCAATCTATTCAATTTTTCTGGAGGGCCACCTACCTGCTCCTCTGGTTTGAAAACTTTTTTGGACTGCCACATACAGGCACTCAATCTATTCCATTTTTCTGGAGGGCCACCTACCTGCTCCTCTGGTTTGAAAACATTTTTGGACTGCCACATACAGGCACTCAATCTATTCCATTTTTCTGGAGGGCCACCTACCTGCTCCTCTGGTTTGAAAACTTTTTTGGACTGCCACATACAGGCACTCAATCTATTCCATTTTTCTGGAGGGCCACCTACCTGCTCCTCTGGTTTGAAAACTTTTTTGGACTGCCACATACAGGCACTCAATCTATTCCATTTTTCTGGAGGGCCACCTACCTGCTCCTCTGGTTTGAAAACTTTTTTGGACTGCCACATACAGGCACTATCCAAATTGAATTGTCTCCATAGCAGCCTCCACACGTTGTCTCCATTACTACCTCCAAAAGTCGTCCATATAGCTGCCTCCATACATCGTCCCTTTATCAAACGAGGTGTGTCAGGCCGAAATTTGGGTTGTTTTCATGGATTCCACATCAAAGTTGTTAACTTTGTCGCCACCCTGCTGTGTTATCCACAAAATACACTGGCAAACTTTTACCATTTACGGATATTATTTCAGCGCTTCTTGCGCATCTGTTTACATTCCCCTCACCCGCCATATCCTAAACTTATAAGAACGCTACTACACTTGATCTTATACAAAAGGTTCTTAGAAGTGCTGTTTGGGGAGTAGCCTAGAGACAGGGGCTTGGATTGGCGAAAGCTCGCCTGGCAGCGGAGCGCCAGCTCCATGCCAAGAACCAACTAACATAGTTTTAACTGCAGCACCTTTAATCTACTACTAGTTCACTGCCTCCATACATGGCCGCCTTATCAAACGTGCTGTGTCAGGCAGAATTTTGGGTTGTTTTCATGGCTTCCACAACAAACTTGTTAACTTTGTCGCCACCCTGCTGTGTAATCCTCAAAATATACTGGCAAACTTTTACCATTTACGGATATTATTTCAGCGCTTCTTGCGCATCTGTTTACATTCCCCTCACCCGCCATATCCTAAACTTATAAGAACGCTACTACACTTGATCTTATACAAAAGGTTCTTAGAAGTGCTGTTTGGGGAGTAGCCTAGAGACAGGGGCTTGGATTGGCGAAAGGTCGCCTGGCAGCGGAGCGCCAGCTCCATGCCAAGAACCAACTAACATAGTTTTAACTGCAGCACCTTTAATCTACTACTAGTTCACTGCCTCCATACATGGCCGCCTTATCAAACGTGCTGTGTCAGGCAGAATTTTGGGTTGT
This sequence comes from Engystomops pustulosus, assembly GCF_040894005.1. Classification (NCBI taxonomy): domain Eukaryota; kingdom Metazoa; phylum Chordata; class Amphibia; order Anura; family Leptodactylidae; genus Engystomops; species Engystomops pustulosus. The sequence continues at coordinate 100,160,065 of NC_092411.1, forward strand.
TTTCATGGCTTCCACAACAAACTTGTTAACTTTGTCGCCACCCTGCTGTGTAATCCTCAAAATATACTGGCAAACTTTTACCATTTACGGATATTATTTCAGCGCTTCTTGCGCATCTGTTTACATTCCCCTCACCCGCCATATTCCAAACTTATAAGAACGCTACTACACTTAACTTGGTGCAGGCTGGGACCGAGTCTGACCCTGGGGCTGGTCATATACTGCGGACGCAGAGGATTGCGGGGCCTACCTCGGTCCAGGTGTTTCAGGCCTACTATGCCTCCTCCTCCTCCCACCCCTCCTCCACCTCCTCCTCCTCCGAATTACCATCCGTGGGCATGGCGCCATCAGTCGGTAGCTCTAGGCACAGCAGCAGTGCCGTCGCTAAGCGACAGCAGGCGGTGCTCAAACTGCTGAGCCTAGGTGATAAAAGGCACACCGCCCAAGAGCTATTACAGGGCATTCCACATCAAACTTGTTAACTTTGTCGCCACCGTGCTGTGTAAGCCACAAAATATACTGGAAAACTTTTTTCATTTACGGATATTATTTCAGCGCTTCTTGCGCAGATGTTTACATTCCCCTCACCCGCCATATCCCAAACTTATAAGAACGCTACTACACTTGATCTTATACAAAAGGTTCTTAGAAGTGCTGTTTGGGGAGTAGCCTAGAGACAGGGGCTTGGATTGGCGAAAGCTCGCCTGGCAGCGGAGCGCCAGCTCCATGCCAAGATCCAACTAACATAGTTTTAACTGCAGCACCTTTAATCTACTACTAGTTCACTGCCTCCATACATGGTCCCCTTATCAAACGAGCTGTGTCAGGCAGAATTTTGGATTGTTTTCATGGCTTCCATGTTAACTTTGTCGCCACCCTGCTGTGTAATCCACAAAATATACTGGCAAACTTTTATCATGTACCGATATTATTTGAGCGCTTCTTGCTCACCTCCTTTGGTTCCTCTCTGCCACCCATTGGTTTGAAGCCTGAGTCCATTTAGGGTATGTTGCCATGACACTCTCTAGCCTGCCGCTGCTGCCGCTGCCGCTGCCTCTGCATGCCGTCCCCTATAGTGTCAGGGTCAATTATTGGATGTTTTAGATGCTATCTAGCCTCATTCGGTCACTCTGTCATGGCCATGCTGTTGCCCATAATTTTGGCATAATGGTGCGATTAAGCAGCCTCAGAGGCATCCATGCATGCTGCCCCTGCTGTTTCCTGTCCATTTCCGTGGTGTTTCCATCCTTTTCTGAGGTTCCCAGGTGTTTGGCCAAGCTTCCCTGTGCAGAGCCTTGGTCCCCTTGAAAAATGCTCGAGTCTCCCATTGACTTCAATGGGGCTCGTTACTCGAAACGAGCACTCGAGCATCGGGAAAAGTTCGTCTCGAATAACGAGTACCCGAGCATTTTAGTGCTCGCTCATCTTTAATAAGGAACCAACAATAGCAAAAAGTTGCAAGCAACAGCAAGGATAGACACAGCAGCATAACGGCATTAAGCAGCAAGTAAAAAAGAAAAAAAGAAAAAAATGGAAATAAAGCAGCTGGCTGTCCCATAGTATGTGGGTTAACTGCTCCCTACCCTCTTCATATATGTCCACCAGTGTTCAAGTTTCAGCTCTACACCACTTTTGCCACTCTACTTAGGCTGGCACTGTAGCAGGGTTCACCGACTGCCACTCGGCGTCTCCTCTCCACATGGACGGCTCAAATCTCTGCCTGCCTTCAGTGCCATAAACAAACGGTAGATTATAGGTGTAGGTTAAGTAAAGAGTACTGGACGGCTGAAAATGGCATCATCAGTAACGGTGGGCAATAGGAAAATCAATGTTCCACATGTACCAACTATTAAGCCATAAATAGGTAGGGAGACAGCAGTAAAAGGGGTTGCCAGAGGTAGCAGAGGTAGCCAAAGCACAGTTCTTGTGTTAGTCAGTTATAATAAAACACAGTACTTGTATTAGTCAGCTGTAGTCATATAGAGTAGCGGTGAAATATAGCAGCATAACGACATTAAGCAGCAAGAAAAAAAGGAAAAAAGAAAAAAATGGAAATAAAGCAGCTGGCTGTCCCATAGTATGTGGGTTAACTGCTTCTCACCCACTTCATATATGTCCACCAGTGTTCAAGTTTCAGATCCACACCACTTTTACCACTCTACTTGGGCTGGCACTGTAGCGGGGTTCACCGACTGCCACTCGGCGTCTCCTCTCCACATGGACGGCTCAAATCTCTGCCTTGGCATCATCAGTAACGGTGGGCAATAGGAAAATCAATGTTCCACATGTACCAACTATTAACCCATAAATAGCTAAGGAGCCAGCAGTAAAAGGGGTTGCCAGCGGTAGCAGAGGTAGCCAAAGCACAGTTCTTGTGTTAGTCAGTTATAATCCTATCAGTTAGTCAGTTATAATCAAGGCAGGATAGCAGTAGCAGCGTAGCAACAATATGCAGCAGTATGGAGAAAATTATGGGAATGAAGCAACTGGCTGTCACACAGTATGCAGATTGACTGCTTCTCACCCAATCCATGTATGGCTGCTGATGTTCCAGACTCGGTTCCACACCGCTTTGTCGCTCGTTTATCCTGGGCTGTCAATGCAGCGGGATCCGCTGACTGCCACCCGGCGTCTCCCTTCCACGTGGGCAGCTCCGGTTTCCGCCCGTCTCCAGCGCTGCCGACAAGAGCAGCGCGCCGTCCACAGTGGCTACCTCCACGCGCCTCCGGCCTCCTACTATGGCCACCGCTGAAAGTGCCGACCGCTGCCTTCAGCAGCGAGTCAAAGGGCCTCACCGCTACCTGAGTGAGCCATCTTCGGACGCCAGCTCTCCAGAGACGGCGTTCGAGCGCCGAGATATGCCGCGGGAGAGGAGATCCCGCGCGAGGGGGAGCGGCCTGTGACGTGCGCCTCATGTCATGCCGTTGCGCGCCAGAAAGTGTTAATTTTAAGAAAATATTTAAATGTTGGGAACCCTGGATGGAAAGATGTATGAAAAAAGAACAATTATATATTATGAATTGATGGTTTGGGAATTTTCTACATGGGGTGAGAGGGAAGAGGAAGGAATTTATCAATTTTTTTGGGGGATTGGGTGGTGGAATACGATGGGGGTGAGAAAAAGAAATATTGCAGCCAAAGACTCATGGATAAGGCAAGAAAATCTATATTGTTGTTAAAATGAATATCTAATATCATAGAGATGTATTTGGAAGTATACATATTTAATATTTTTACTAATGATCTTTACTTGTTATGTATTTTGTGATAATAAAGATAATTTCATAAAAAATAGAAGAGCATAATGGAAAGAAAATATCTTTGTTCACTTTACGGTAGTCTTATATTATGGGCAGAAATGGTTTCAGGATGTAGTATGTTACATACATGGAATATGTTAGGAGTCTTTTAAAGGTAATCTAAAGGGTTTGGGGGTACAGCATCCCCCACTGGGGCCTGACCTAAAGGCTTGGGTACAACTGGATTCCCCTGGTACTGGCGTGGCTGATATCTGCAGGCCGTGTCCTGTAGCAAGGACTCTTTCTGTGCAAGCACACTCAGAAAGAACTGGACTTAATCTGGAACTTTGCAGCCACATACTAAGAAATTAACATATAATTAAAGGCAATCACTAAGAGTGTAGGATTCAGTCGGCCCTACTTCACTTACATCTTAGAGACACTTGAAGTGTAAAAGGCTCGAAACGACCCATCCGGCTGAGCGGTACAAATAGAAGAATGCAAATCAAATTCTGAGCACTGAGATTCTGAAACTGTCAGTATTCAGCTGATTCATGCTCTAATGCTTCCAAAAAAAATCTTTTGAAATTTCGAAAATATGCAAATAAGGAGGGCTCTGCTGTGGACATTTCTTTAAAGGGGATCTGTTGTGGACATTTCTTTAAAGGGGGGCTCTTCTGTGGACATTTCATTAAACGGGGCTCTGCTGTGGACATTTCTTTAAAGGGGATCTGCTGTGGACATTTCTTTAAAGGGGGGCTCTTCTGTGGACATTTCATTAAAGGGGGCTCTGCTGTGGACATTTCATTAAAGGAAGGCTTTGCTATGGATATTTCATTAATGAGGTGCAGCTGCTGTTAGTCATTATGGACATTATTATATAAGCCTTGGCTTATAAGCGAGTATTAACTGTATGGATTTTTTTTCCTCATAGTGAAAAGGCCATAGAGGGGTATTATAGTGTCCCCTTTTCTGTAGCCCCCTTTTTATATAGACAGACAAGAAAAAAGCAGCACTATCACGAGGGTCTACAGAAAAGTGGGCAGTTGCAGGAAAGGAGGCATTTTAGACCTGGGTCTGCTGGAAATGGCACATGATCAGTGGCGTAACTAGAAGAGGCAGGGCCCCATAGCAGATTTTTGCATGGGGCCCCCCTTAAAAATATTCATACACACACGTTTATACAACATAACATTCTACACTCACTTTTATATACTCGTCCACACATACATACATATACACTCATATGCACACATTTATGTACTCATATATACATCTATACACTAAAGTTACACGCATTCTGTTTATATACTGTAAGGGATTAGCTCCGGGGATCGTCGTCTCCTAAGCAGACGACCAGCACACACAGGGAATTCACACAATGTGAGTAAGGTTAAAACTGGCCTCAGCCAGCTTTATTTGGCAGTACACAAACTCAAAACATAAAAATAATACCTAAGCCTCTCCGGCACTAACTAAACATCGAGGTTCCCTACCTCACCAGGTGCTGGCCTACTGCCAGCCACCCCAAAAACACAGTAACAGTTCACTGCCACCGCTCCACAGGCCTTTGCCGTAGCCTGTCTCTTCCCCAGGGTGGAGCCCAGTGTGAAGTCTGCCCCATCTATTAGTGCAGCCCCTCCAGCTGAAAACTAATCAACTTAATTAGACAGACCCAACTTTTCCAGGTCTGTCTTCTACTCAGCTTTTCATAAGGCAAAATGCACCTTTTATGCCCAAAAGCTTCTCTAGTGGCAGCCACCCTGCCACAATACATACATATAGCATACATAAATCATATACATAAACATACAGTATATAGACATCATATGCACACATATTGAATCTATATACAGTATATACACACAAAAAGTATATGCATACAGCAAACACACATAAATACAGCATATAATCAAACATACAGTATATAGGGTGTTTACACACATACATCAGTATATACAGCATATACACACATACATACAGTGTATGCAGCATATACACACATACATACAGCGTATGCAGCATATACACACATACATACAGTATATGCAGCATAAACACACATACATACAGTGTTTACAGCATATACATACATACATACATATAGTGTTTACAGCATATACACACATACATACAGTATATGCAGCATAAACACACATACATACAGTGTTTACAGCATATACATACATACATACATACAGTGTTTACAGCATATACACACATACATACAGTATATGCAGCATATACAAACATACATACAGTATATGCAGCATATACACACATACATACAGTGTTAACAGCATATACACACATACATACAGTATATGCAGCATATACACACATACATACAGTATATACAGCATATACACTCATACTGCAAATGCACACATACATACAGTATATACTGTAAGCAAATACACACATATAGCATACATTCATTAACTATACATACATATATAGGGACTTACATATCTTGCAGTGGGGTGGGTCGGTTAGGAGGCATCCTGCAGGGCTATGAAGTAACATGGTGGGCAACATGGTGTGCAGGGAGGCCGCGGGTCCGGGGAGCCTGCATTGTGGCCGCGGGACCGGGGAGCCTGCAGGAAGGCCGTGGGTCCGGAGAGCCTGCATTGTGGCCGCGGGACCGGGGAGCCTGCAGGGTGGCCGCGGGACCGGGGAGCCTGCAGGGTGGCCGCGGGACCGGGGAGCCTGCAGGGAGGCCGCGGGTCCGGGGAGCCTGCAGGGAGGCCGCGGGACCGGGGAGCCTGCAGGGAGGCCGCGGGACCGGGGAGCCTGCAGGGAGGCCGCGGGTCCGGGGAGCCTGCATTGTGGCCGCGGGTCCGGGGAGCCTGCATTGTGGCCGCGGGTCCGGGGAGCCTGCATTGTGGCCGCGGGTCCGGGGAGCCTGCATTGTGGCCGCGGGACCGGGGAGCCTGCAGGAAGGCCGTGGGTCCGGAGAGCCTGCATTGTGGCCGCGGGACCGGGGAGCCTGCAGGGTGGCCGCGGGACCGGGGAGCCTGCAGGGTGGCCGCGGGACCGGGGAGCCTGCAGGGTGGCCGCGGGACCGGGGAGCCTGCAGGGAGGCCGCGGGTCCGGGGAGCCTGCATTGTGGCCGCGGGTCCGGGGAGCCTGCATTGTGGCCGCGGGTCCGGGGAGCCTGCAGGGAGGCCGCGGGTCCGGGGAGCCTGCATTGTGGCCGCGGGACCGGGGAGCCTGCAGGAAGGCCGTGGGCCCGGGGAGCCTGCAGGGTAGCCGCGGGAGTGGGGAGCCTGCAGGGTGGCCGCGGGACCGGGGAGCCTGCAGGAAGGCCGTGGGCCCGGGGAGCCTGCATTGTGGCCGCGGGACCGGGGAGCCTGCAGGTAGGTCGCGGGGCCTGCAGGGTAGCCGCGGGAGCGGGGAGCCTGCAGGGTGGCCGCGGACCCTGCCAGGCAGCTGCGGGAGCAGAGTTTAGGGCGACCGGGGTAACGGCTGGGCAGCCGCAGGAGCAGCATGTCTGCCGGGCACCAGCAGGAACAGCGCTGAGGACGGGCGGGCAGCTGCGGGACCAAGGTACCGGCCGTAAGAGCATCATGCTGGCCGGGCAGCTGCAGTAGAAGTGCGGCGGGTGGACGGGCAGCTGTGGGACCAGTATGCCAGCCGCGGGAGCAACGTGCTGGCCAGGCGGTCTGTGCGCTGGGGACAGGACGGAAACACTGGGGTGGGCTTGACAAAGAGGGGGACAGGCCATGATATCAACCTTAATGCTCGTATAGCAGGGCCCGTGAGGCGGTCGGACCGGGTACGAAAATACAGCGCAGTCTCCAGACATTGTGATTGTGCCGCTTCCAGGGCCCCTGACACTCACGGGCCCCGTAGCAACCGCTACGGCTGCTACGGCGGTAGTTACGCCACTGCACATGATATATATATTTAGGGTATCTGTGGGGCAACCAATTTTTTTTTTCCAAAGGACCATGGTAAGGGGGTAACATGACATGGTCCCTGTAAAAAAAAAAATCAGTATGGGCTGTGGTGGTGTCTTCAGGTGGAGGGTATTAGGCCTCAGGGCACAATTCTGGGGCGGAGTTTAGCTGCAGGGCGAACAGAGGCTGGGCCAACCAGGTGCACCCGTCCAACAGTAGTCGGGGTGGACGGTTTCATGCAGATAGGGAATGTGATTGGCTTTCCTAGATAGATGGGCTATAAGAGCAGGTTTGAAGTTCATCATTAAATTACATTTATGAACAGTACAAGATTAAGGATATAGAGTAGTACTTAAGTCCTAACATCCGAGCACCTGTTGGTTTGGACGCTGGTGTGCCCTGATTGTCCAGCCCGGGGTCCATGGAACACTTAGGCCCCTTTCACACTTGCGTTTTTAACGCGCGTTTTCTGCCCATGCTTTTGACGCGCAGTACTTACATTGCACTCTGACCCATTGTAAACAATGGGTCTTTTCAGACTTGCATTTTTTTTCACGCACACGCACGGTTTTTTAACGCACATTAAAATCTCGACATGCTCTACTTTTGCAAGTCACACACATGAAAAACGCACCATACAAGTCTATGGAGATGCATCAAAAACGCATTGCACTCTGAGACACTTGCAAGTGCAATGCGTTTTTCATGCATCAATTGCCATAGAAAAGATAGAGCTCAGTCCTGAGTCCCAACGCATTGAAATTGCATTGAAATTGCATTGAAAACGCGAGTGAAAAACTGAGACACTGAACAAATTCTGACTGAAAACTGACTGCACTCTGATGCAAAATGTGCGTTTTTCACTGACCAAACCCTGATCGCACCCTGATCAAACTCTGACATGATCTGTAACGCAAGTGTGGAAGGGGCCTTAATCCGCCACTGGTTCCAAGCTCATGAAGTACCATGTCCGAAGTCACTTCGTTGTTCTGTTGTGCAGCTACACTGAGTAGCAGCTGGCTACACAATGAAGATCAGACCGTGTATGCACAGGATTGGAGGAGGAGGGAGGTGGTCCCAGGGTTTGTTTTAGGCAGCGAACCCAGAGCCTAGAGCAGTGGTGGCGAACCTATGGCACGGGTGCCGGAGGTGGCACTCGGAGCCCTTTCTGTGGGCACCCAGGCCATCATCAGAGATTACTCCAGGTATCTTCCTACAGTCCCAGACAGTCCAGGACTTGCTGTGCACAGAGCTATTTTAAAGTGACAGCACTACCTGGGACTACTGGAGGAGTGGGAAGGTATTGTGACTGAGCAGGGAATATAAATCACAAATAAAATTTCTGTGTTGGCACTTTGCGATAAACAAGTGGTTCTTGGTTGTAGTTTGGGCACTCGGTCTCTAAAAGGTTCGCCATCACTGGCCTAGAGGTTCCCTTATAACGACCCCAGAGGACTTTAGCCTCCTTTACATATTTTTAAAAGATTTTTTTGGAAATAAGCTGTACAGCTTATATAGGCAGTTACAGAATCTTGATGCCCCGATCTAAAACAAGTTCATTTTGCATAATATAATTCAGCAGACAGCAGGGAGTAAGTGATAAAATAAAAAACCTCCCTCCAGTTGATGACAAGCAGCTAGACAAAATATTTTTAAGTGCATTGTAAAGGCACTGTCCAAAGTAGTTCCTGGCAAGGCCGCTTCTGCCAGGCAACAGATGATAGACCCTTGAGGGGGTAAGAAGATTACCGAAGTACAGACATGCCAAATGCTGGCAAGTCCATTCTATTGGTAAAATAAATTGCATCTGCGTCTTTAAGGCACATATGCAACTGATGTGCAGAGCAGAGTAGCTCAGACACATCTGTCACTCTGTATGACAACAGGCTGCCTTACGGGAACCCAGAGGTGAATTTTACTTTTTATTTTTTCACTGGCCACATGTTTTTATTTCAGTATCAAACTGGCCACATGTTTTATAGAAATTTAAAAAAGGAACTGAATATAATTTAACTATGGGGGCTACATATACTAAAAATATTAGGGGGATGAATAATAATACTAAGAAGGGCTGTATATCAATAAACTATGGGGAACTGATTCATAATTAAAACCCATTCTTGTGGAAAGACCAAGTGTCATAGAAAACCACACTTACAATCATTTACATATCTGATTATGTTAAAAGTATGCAATGAATTTATTTACATTGCACACAAAAATGTAACTGTAGATTGTGAAGCGTTACATTTATATAGAGCCTACAGCGCCATCTTGTGAACATTCTTTATTTTACAGTGTTATAGGACATTAGGTGGTTTAATTCATAGGGAAAGATGGGAATTGCTGGAGACCATGTTGGTTGACTCACAGATTAAGCAGGATTGTATGAAACAGGGGTTACTGAGCCTGAATAGGGAGACAGCGGCCATCTTAGAAGTAGTCTATCTCTACATCGAGAAATCGCTACATCTTTGTGACCTTTTATAATGTCTCACTCATTGTATGGACAGACAGAAATAATGCTCAGCTATCTCCAACACTCCCATTCACGGGGATCATGTATCATTGTTTTTTTTTCTGTTTTGTGTTCTTTTGGGGCAAATTGACGCCAGTACCACCCTGGTCAATTTGCCTTCTCAGCATTCTGCTTACATCTTCTCCCCTTTGTTGTACAAGTCATAGTCATAGTACTTTTTGTTACAAAGACCTCAGCCAAAGGGCAAATCTGGGTTTGGCTCACCCCTTTACACCAGTAACACCCATAATTAGTGCTGGCACCAATCACGAATTGCTGCTTTTTAAAGGGTTGACACCCTTGATCGGGATCAGCATTTTCTAGTTCGGAATGTGCCTGAACATGTACTTAATCAGGTTCGCTCATCACTAAACTTGAAATTTCTGTACACTTAATTTTATTAGCCATTTCAGCAGTATCCTGTCAGTATGGCAAACATCTTTTTTGTGTGAAACTCGTTTAACAAATGATACATTGTCAGGATCAGAGGTAGTGGATCCTCTGGACCACTGCGGATGATGACTTGTTGCGGTATGGTACCACCAGGTCATTCCACAGGTGCGACTTTGTCCACGGTGGCAGCCAAGGTGTTGTACAGATTCGTCAGGCAAACTCGTGGTCAGGAACAGACAGGAGGTCGAGAAAGGCAGCATAGGATCGGAATCGGGGACATAGCAGTAGGTCTGGACAGGCAGCACGGAATTGGAGTCGTGGATGTAGCAGAAGGCCAGGATGGGCAGCACAGGAGCGAGGTCTGGAATGGAATTGAGGTCACTACAGGAAATCACTTTAATCGCACAGGGCATCAGGAAAGCTTTCTCTAAGGCTATGAGGCACAAAGATCTGTCAGGGAACACAGGAAGGGGCAGGAATTTATCTTGGCAGGCAGCCTGCCAGCGCCAATTATCAGCACACTGGCCCTTTAAATCTTAAAGAGCCGACGCTTGCCCTAGGAGACGGGAACGTGCACGGCGGACCACGGGGAGCAAGGAGGCCGACGCTGGAGCCAGGAGAGGCAAGTTAGCAGGCAGGCGCCGGGGGCAGAGTAAGGCAGACGGGTGCATATAATATATTTCGGTTACTTACATATCATTCAAAGCCTGACCTGGGTCCAGTCTAGAAATTAACTCCTCATAGGAGCTATACACATTAGTTTCACAGCATCTGTATTGAGCCTCCTGCTGTGGTTTAATTAATTAGATTTTAAGTTTGATTTCTCATTGTTACTGTGAAGTGATCATTGGGGAAAGTTTACATGTTACACCAGGAGACACCCGTTTTCATTAACTGTTTAGAGACCTGGAGATGAGGTTACCCGTATTTAAAACCGTTTGGGTCAAACAATGTCAACTCCCCAAGAATAAAAATAGTTCACTGAGGTACACCACACCTGGGATGCCAGCCATACATAAACAGGCTGACTATTGTCAGCTCCCTGTGAAGGTGGACAGAGTTAAAGGTGAAACTGTTTTCGTTATCAAAGTTCAAGCCAAGCACTTGTCTGTGCACACCTTATAATGTCATCAGGTGGCGCCACTGTCCCATCATACAGTGTGTGGGCAAAGCGTACAGACATGTCTCTGCCCATGCACTTTGGTAATTAATTGTATACACACAAAATTGATTATCGTCTGTCTTCCTGCCTCCTCCATCCCCCGTTGCAATTGTTACACCCCTGGGTATGTATTGTATTTATAAGTGTTCAGAAGTCTAAATATTTATGTCCAAACATTCAGACTTTCCAACATACCTCCCAACATTTGTGAAAACGAAAGAGGGACAAAATGGCGGCACGCGTAGCCACACCCCCAATCACTCCCTGGCCACGCCCCAAATTTTTGTCATATTAAAATAATAAAAATCATCTCAATAAAAAAAAAAAAAAATATCCTCATTGGGATTTGAACCCAGAACCTGCAGTGTCCATGTGCAATAATAACACAGCGCCTCAACCCACTGAGCTATAGCCTCTGTGATTAACAAGGTGGAGAATTTTGGTAACTAAGAACTATATACTGCTTTGGTATATAGGGAGGGATCTTCTCAGATTATTGTAATTATTGAGACTATTATTATTATTATGGAGATTATTATTATTATTATTGAGATGATTATTATTATTTTTACCATTATTAATAATCATCTCCATAATAATAAAAATAATAAAATTTATAATAATAATAATAATAATAATAATAATAATAATAGTCTCAATAATGACAATAATAATCTCTGAGAAGATCCCTCTCTATATATCAGTGCATTAGTCTGTGTCACAGTGTAAATGGCAGATAACACTTCTTAGTTACCAGCTCTGTATCACTGGGCTTATAGCTCAGTTAGTTAAGCTCCTGTCTCTGGTACTGAGGGTCCCAGGTTCGAATCTCAGCCTGGGCAAAACTTTATGTAATTTAATTATATAAAGAGCTTGTGTCTGGGGAAGCCCTGGAGACCATATATGGACAGATGCTGATCTGAGCTGATGACGTGGTCCCTGCTCTCTCTGCTAAGCCGACACTTCTCTGAAAAGGATTCCCTGCCCGATGTCTGCTCTGGGGAACCCTAGGAGATGCAGAGACCATATATGGACAGATGCTGATCTGAGCTGATGACGTGGTCTCTGCTCTCTCCGCTAAGCCCGACACTTCTCTGAAAAGGATTCCCTCCCGATGTCTGTAGAAGCCATTCTGTACTGTGAGTTCAGACATTCAAAGTATTTACTATGGGGACACAGCGGGTCCTGGGGGGAGAATCCGTGACAATATCATAGCTGCCCGTGACGCGGGGCAGAGGTACGAAAAACGGGAAAGTCCCGTCAAAATCGGGACGGTTGGGAGCTATGTTTCCAATACTTGGGACCTCCCTCACTCTACAAATGTAAAATCTACATTTATAGTGCTTTGCATTGAGAGCAAAAGGGGCAGATTTTTTTTTTAAATGAATCCATTTACTAAACCACACTATATACATGCCTAACACTATATTTAGAGGCTGTTTTATTCACATTTGAGACTTAAAGGGGTATTCCCATCTGGGCATTTACATTTAATTTAATTCATTTGACATATGTAAACATTTCTTCAATTGGATGTTATTAAGAAAAATGTTCATATGTGAAGATAATTTCTCATAAATGTCGTCATGTTGTCCTTTAGAAACGAGATAGCTTCCTCGGATACGACCACGTCACTCTCTGGCAGCGGTGGCCAGACATGTGCTATTGAGCCCTGCCTGACCTCCTGGATTCAGCAATCATTACCACAGGACGGCTGTGGGACCTGCAGTAACTCCCGGACATTTCATATACAAAAACCTTTTGCTTCTTTGTGCAATCCCTCCAGCAGAGGTGGCCGTATCCAGTGACACAGTCTTGTTTCTAAGGGACCTTATGACTACATTTATGAGAAATTATCTTCACACGGGAACATTTTTTTAAAAATAATATCTAATTGAAGAAATGTTTATACATGGCAGATTAATGAATCAGAATGGCCAGACGAGAATACCCCTTTAAGATAATGCCCAGGGCTCACCAATTTAACACATTCTTGTGGCCCACCACTTTACTGCTGCATGTACAATTTGGTACATAATCTATCAATAGAATTATATGAATAGTATAGTCGAGATGCTATATGAAAAATAATATGAAATAAAGTGCGGGTAGCCTGACCAGCACTACTATGGTGTGGTTAGGCATGTATCAAGAGAGCTCAGCAGACACCTGCCTTTAAAGGGGTTGTCCACTTTCATCAAATCATTGATACTGTTTGTGTAAGGAAAAGTTATACAATTTTCTAATATACTTTCGGTATCAATTCCTCACGGTTTTCTAGATCTCTGATTTCTGTTCTTTTATAGCTATGAGAATGTAGGTGCACCAGCTGTTATTATCACAGAGAGTAATCAGAGCTGTGTGATAATAACAGCTTGTGCACCTTTGTGACATCTCATGACCATGGACAGATTTCTATCTAATGGAAGTAAACACAGAAACTTTCTATAGCAGGACAGCAAGCAGAGATCTAGAAAACCATGAGGAATTGTGTAACTTTTCATTATACAAACAATATCAATTATTTGTTTAAAGTGGACAACCCCTTTAACTTCTGCAATAGTACCTGGCACAGTTCACAGCAGTTAAACTCAAAGGGGCACTTGTATCATAGTTTTGTTTCTCTGAGGTGCATTTTTGTGCCTTTTGTATGATCCTGTCTTTTTACTTGTGTTACATGTTTAGATTTCCCTATCCTTGCAGGCGCAAATTTTTTCCCTTCTTGTTGAAAATATCTCAAATCCACATTGACTTAATTTTGGATTTGAGGCTGTGTGTGTCCTGCATTTTTAAACACTCTATTCACACCCCATGGAGATGATGACATGTGAGGCTGCGGTCACATGTTGTGTTTCGATTGCGTTTTGAAACCTATTACAACAGCTGTGAAGAGGTGTTTTACTAATTATATTACTGTTAACATTTGCATTTAAAAAACGCATAGTAAACGCAATGTAAACACACGCTTTAACATTACGTTTATATTGCGTTTTGGAAATGAAAATGTTAACAGTAATGTAATTAGCTAAACACCTCTTCACAGCTGTTGTAATTAAAGCACAATTTAAACGCTACATGTGACCTCACCCTTAGAAGTAACCAATCAATTTTAAAAAATGTAAATGCTAAAATTTCTGAATTTTTTTAAAAAAGGGTTACTGTGCAAAATTTAAAACATTTCAGGCCTGTGAAATAATTCCAATTTACTTGTTAAAATCGGGTCCATGTAAAAAATCCTTCCTTTCCACCTGCCCTGGACCAGGTGCAGATTTACGCCTAAAAAGTCACAAAAATAAGCCAAAAAAGTGATACATAAGTGAAAAGTTGCACAGAACATCTGGGAAACAAAGATACATAAGGCATACTGCACAAGGTGCAGACTAAGGTGTACTTGAAAAACGACAGAGTAAAAAGTCACAAAAATACGTCAAAAGTCGCAAAAATAAGACAATTTGCCTAGCAGAAATAATGATACATGCCCCCTACAGAGTCTCAACTCCTGCATAGCCACACAGATATGATATTAAAAGTGTTGTATAGTTAGTCATCTTAATGGCATATTATAACAGCTCACAGGTTGTGTTGACTCTGTATACTCTGTAGTCTGCCCACAAAATAATGTTCAAGGGCTTTGTGGTTTGTCATATTTCTGTGAAATGTAAAACCCTTAAATAACCAGTTACCCACAATTTGCTGTAGAAAAGTAATTCCTGTATTCTCACAGCATTGCTCAACCGCAGCTCAGTAATGAAATATTAACTGCGGAAACCATGTAATAACGTCTCTTGTTTGTGAAAAGTCTCCTCTGATGTTTCCTACTTCTTTGCAAACATCTGGTTTCTTTCACTACGCCTCACTTATTCTTTCACACATACTTTCATATACAGTGTATATATATATATATATATATATATATATATATATATATTATGGGTCTGTATATTGCCTTTAGAAGTCACCTGATTAGTAATTAGAGTACATCTGTATGTAATGTATTCTCAGTAATATTTCAGATTTTTTGTGAAGGTTTGCTAGAGAATAAGGGATAAGATTTTGGCAAAGTGTATGGGATAGTTAGGTGTTAAAAAATAGCACAAGCTATTTATCATAGAAACTAAAAATGCGAGTACAACAATGGTGTTGTTAATGGAAACTGTGTATACAGTGGGGATAGAAGCAAAGGTGGAAGCGGAATGATGGTGGACAAGAATGAATGTGCTGAGTACATGGCTTCCTTAGTGCACAGTGGGGCAGCTTCACCACCAGGAGGGCATTATTTTTAGTCTGTCACACGTTATTCTCATATACTTTATAGGTGAATCATGCTTTGACTACGGGAAGATTATCATTTCATTTTATTATTATTTGTCATATGTATAAATCACTTGATTTGGAGCATTATTTCTCCTCCACCATTGCTTTTATTCTCTCAGAGTTGTGATAAATAGCCCCATTTTTGTACTTGCATATACTTTTTGCTTTTTTGATATACAATCTTTACAATTTTTGGATATTCGCTCCATTTCTTTTTTTGTTACCATATTTTTCGGATTATAAGATGCTTCTTACTATAAGACGCACCCCAGGGTTAGGCTTCCAAAAAAGGAAAAATATATTTTACAACAATTAAAATATCCCTGATGGTCGCACTAAAAGCACAGCACACACAGTTACACACACAGCTCTGCAACATCCATACAGTTACACACACAGCTCTGCATCATCCATACAGTTACACACACAGCTCTGCATCATCCATACAGTTACACGCACAGCTCTGCATCATCCATACAGTTACACGCACAGCTCTGCATCATCCATACAGTTACACACACAACTCAGCCCAGCATGTCTCTCAGTGTCAATTTCTGTGGTGATGTAAGAAGCATGTGATCAGTCACATGATTCTGACATCACCGCAGGTCCTGTAGGACACCCGGGAGAGCAGTACGGAGGCTCCTCTCTGGGAGATCGGGTGAAGCTCTATATCAGGGCATCACCCGATCTCCCTTACAGTGGTGAGAAGGGTCTGGCAAGATTTTTTTCTTTCTAAAAAGTGCGTCTTATAGTCCAAAAAAATAGGTACATTTTTTTCCATTTCTTTTTTTATGTTAAAAATCTCTCATACTAATTATGTCATGTCCTGCAATCAAAGACAAGGACAGTGAGCCCTAAGGCTAAACACCCTTTCAAGCTGTTCTTACCTAATTGACAACCCTATGTGGTAGGTTACAACTAGTAGACGTTTCCTTTCTGCGCCAAAGTACAAACACGGAGACAAAGACTGGACAATGCAAACATAGAAGTGTGGTCAACAGATACAGATCAGAACCGAGAGAACAAGAAAGTACAGGATCAACAGGCAAAAATGGATGGGCAGAAAACATGCTAAGGTTCAAGAAATCTAAAATACAGAAGTCATGTTAAACACCAGCAAGATGTTCATGATCATCATGATCAGATGACAGATGACATTCGTTTAACATCATGCAGAATCACTAGAAGTGGCTTCTTCTCACCATACATTAGGATTTATCTCCTGTTTCAAAATAGCCAAACCATATACTGTGCGCCTCACATTCAGCTCAAATAATATCGTATTCAGTTTTGATTTAAAAGAAATTTACCATCAAAATCCATCATGGTAAACCAAGGACACTTACTCATAGATCCAGACATTGTGACTGTGGTAATATTCTTATATTTGTTATCCATGGCCTCCTTCCTTCTAGAATAAAATTGTAAAATTATGTTCATGAGCTAGAAGCCCCTTTATGCTGTAGCTTCACAGGCTGTTACATTGTGCAGGGGTACATGGTACATGTACAAGGTCTCACTATTCCCTGCTCCCACTGCACCTCCTATCTCTACACCTCCTCCCTCACAGCAGCAGGGAAAGTTTCAACACAGAGTGGTGGAAGTTGTCCTGCACAGTGTGACTGTCTGTGAAGCTCCAGCACTGAGAGGGCTCTTGTAACAGATTACCACAATCATATAAACAATATCTGAATTTATTTATCCATTGCCTGGATCTATGATTTTTGATCTAGATAGAAAAGACATGAAGCTGTTTTTATTCTTTCAAGTATTTGATCCAAAGAAAAGGAGTGCTGTAAAGGTAATATAGAATACTTGGTAATATTGAATCATTGTTCTTTATTATTATTATTTTTTTGCTGAAGTATTACACTATATAATGATAAGAAAATATGGTATATAATGAATAGATTAAATGCAGTCTTTACAGTTTTTTTCTTAAAAGGAGAAAGAAGCAGTGTATGTTAAAAGCAAAATATATCTTCTAGTATATACTCATCAAGCCTGATGATATTTTGGAAATCGTGCTAAATGATTCTACAGGAATAAAAAAAAACATTTCTGTGTTCTGTCAGAATAAGGCTTTATTCACACATGTTATGGCCGGGCGAGCATATAGCCGTGCACTGCGGAGTAGGAGGGGTGAGCACCCCGTCCCTCTACGTAGTGAGTCATGGCACCGGGCCTTATTATATCAGCTATTCTATTCCCCATTCCAGAAAATATCCATGTCATACTGTATATTCAAGTATATAGCAAGTTTCTGTACCCACTCTATAGCTAAATGTTATTACTTAAAGGGGTTTTACATGATTTGAAGGCTCATGCTTTAAGGATATCTAATATTTTAACAAACTATGTAGAAATTGGTCCTCAAGTCTTTAAACTTGAGGGGTAACATTGTGTCTGGTCATTATGTGATCCTTAACCTTGGTTGAGATTTCATTGCTGTATAACTCACTGCTCTCCATCCATCCTCCCCATTTTTGTAATCTGATTTAAATTTTTTGTGAACCCCGATAAAGATTTAAATAAAATGCTTCAAAGGTGTTTTGTATATTCATAAAAGTATATAGGTAGGCACTAATAGGGATCGGCTCCAGATTTCTTATTAAAGTGATTTTAATCTAGACAATACAAACATACAGATAAATACATATATATAAAAATCAGACCCACAGACGTCTGTAATGAAAAAATTTGTCTTGATAACAAACAACAACTAGTTTGAAATTAAAAGATTCTAACGTTCTAAAGACGCATCAAAGGTTTATCTTGAACTTAATACATCAAATTTTAAGCTGATAATATACAATATTAAAGGATTCTATTAAAAAATTGTATGAATAAAAAGTTCATATGAGTTAAAAAAGGTTCATACGAATGAAAAAAGGGGGGATAGGTATCCAGGAGGTGTCTTTGGTAACTGGCAAGATATAGGGCCCTATATCTGCAGTGTGTAGTTAAAAAATAGGATCGGCCCAATATAGAAGATAGATAACGTTATATGGTTATAGTCATACACGGTTCGTTGGCTTCTTCTTCACAGTCTGGCTTCTTCTCAAATTAGTCAATTTTCTTCATAGCGGAGAAGAGATGGAGGATTGTGTAGATGATGTACACTTTGGATCGAGACCCATCCAATAATCATCACTCACGGAGATATTCCTTGTCACAATCCTATTACCTGGGATGGACGCAACAATAACAATACCACTTACCCAGTGCAAAAGGAACTATTGGATCTGCGAAGGGAGGAGACGAGACAACCAGAAACCTTGCCGGTCTGTCGCAGAAACTGCGCCACAATAACTGTCTTGGAAACCTTGCCGTTTGACGCAGGAACCGCGCCACACCAGCTGTCTAGGAACGCCATCATACAACACACGTGGCGGTAAAGACGCCAAAGTGTACATCATCTACACAATCCTCCATCTCTTCTCCGCTATGAAGAAAATTGACTAATTTGAGAAGAAGCCAGAACCAACGAACCGTGAGTGTATGACTATAACCATATAACGTTATCTATCTTCTATATTGGGCCGATCCTATTTTTTAACTACACACTGCAGATATAGGGCCCTATATCTTGCCAGTTACCAAAGACACCTCCTGGATACCTATCCCCCCTTTTTTCATTCGTATGAACCTTTTTTAACTCATATGAACTTTTTATTCATACGATTTTTTAATAGAATCCTTTAATATTGTATATTATCAGCTTAAAATTTGATGTATTAAGTTCAAGATAAACCTTTGATGCGTCTTTAGAACGTTAGAATCTTTTAATTTCAAACTAGTTGTTGTTTGTTATCAAGACAAATTTTTTCATTACAGACGTCTGTGGGTCTGATTTTTATATATATGTATTTATCTGTATGTTTGTATTGTCTAGATTAAAATCACTTTAATAAGAAATCTGGAGCCGATCCCTATTAGTGCCTACCTATATACTTTTATGAATCACTTCGTTTTTTTCCCTTTTGGTGTTTGAGGGTTAAGGTAGTAGCACATAAGGACGGCCAGATAAGTCTGATAAGTGCCACTAAAAAGTGTTTTGTATATTGACTGATTTTTGGCAATATGTCTTCCTGTGTACCAGTTTACCCGATATATCTGTATTGTCCCTTGTACAGTACAGGCAGTCCCCGGGTTACACACAAGATAGGGTCCAGAGGTTTGTTCTTAAGTTGAATTTGTAAGTAAGTCGAAACTGTATATTTTATTATTGGAGATCCAGACAAAAAAATTTTTGGCCCCAGTGACAATTGAAGTTTAAACATTTTTTGCTGTAATGGGACCAAGGATTATCAATAAAGCTTCATTACAGACACCTTACAGCTGATTATTGCAGTCTAGGACTATAGTAAAGCATTCAGAAAGCTTCACCAGAGGTCAGAGGGGTCTGTCTGTAACTCGGGTGTCTGTAAGTCGGGTGTCCTTAAGTAGGGGACCGCCTGTATATGGATTATGGTTTGATGTCTTACTTGATCTCACCTTCAACCTTAGGTTGAAGGCCAGAGTTTTGGCAATGCCCTTATACCCATTACAGTTAAGGAGAGCAGGTTGATCTGCTCAATGCTATGACCTGGAAGATACTAGAGTTGTAATTGCATATTGAAGCAAATTCATTAAGTTGATAAAAATAAAGGGATAATCCAGAATATTTATTAAATACCAATTAGAATGTTAATACAATAGTAAGATTAGTCATATTCCCTTTACTGATTCAATATAACTTCCTTCTGTGCATCCCCATCCTTTACAGGTACCTTCTACTTTAGCAATGACAGTGACCACTGCAGTAAATTACTGGCTATAGTAATAATATATTCTCACCTCAAGGGTCACTACGGGGGTCTGCAAAGAACGGAATCAGGAGCAGTGAGGGATCAATATTAAGTATTACGTTTTTAAAATAGCTTTTTTTTTTAACATTCTTAGTGTTTTTTTTAAATTAGTATAAATTATTTTAATTACAGTATAAATGTTCAGATGACTGTTTTACAAACAATTTTACAAACTGTTACACAACTGAGCCGTTACAGCTATATAGGTAGATCCGTGGTGGTAGGTGTCCTTTAATAGGTTTGATGACTGGTGTTATTGTCCTAAGACACAACTATTATTAGCCATATTATTAGCTCCTATATTATAGGTATAACCCAGATACAGTTTGTACTGTTAATATATTGCAGATTAAAAAGAACATTATTTACAAGAAGTATCTGTTTGCTCACACATTTGGCCTGTCTCCTCATCAGGTGGATTATACATATCTGCATGGATAGGAAACAAATAATAGATATTCTGTTCCAGTGACTACTGTAGTGTCATTTGTGACAGCACATTACACATTTACTGTATATACAGTTTAGAATATTACATACATTAATACTAATATTATAATAATAATAATAATACTAATAATAATACTACATTATTCTTGGACATAGAAAAAAAAACAATATCTATCAATAATTACAATTACGTTATAGAACATGTTAAATAAAGAGATTAAAGCCATTTTTACCTTTTGCCTTTAACCCCTTAAGGACCAGGCCCTTTTTCGTTTTTGCGTTTTTATTTTTCACTTCCCACATTCAAAAATCTATAACTTTTTTTATTTTTCCATGTAAAGAGCTGTGTGACAGCTTATTTACTGTGTAACAAATAGCACTTCGTAGTGGTAGTATTCAATATTCCATGCCATGTACTGGGAACCGGGAAAAAAATTCTAAATGCAGTAAAAATGATGAAAAAACACATTTGCGCCATTTCTTGTGGGCTTGGTTTTTACACCTTTCACTATACGCCCCAAATGACAGGTCTATTTCATTCATTGGGTCAGTACAATCACGGGGATACCAAATTTGTATAGGTTTTAAAATGTTTTCATACATTTACAAAAATTAAAACCTCCTGTTCAGAAAAAAAATTCTTCATTTTGCCATCTTCTTGCGCTAATAACTTTTTCATACTTTGGTGTACGGAGCTGTGGGTGGTATCATTTTTTGAGACTTTTGATGACATTTTCAATGCTTTTATTGTTAGGACTGTACAACCTTTTGATCACTTTTTATAGAATTTTTTCTATTTTTCAAAATGGCAAAAAAATGCCATTTGCGACTTTGTGCGCGTTTTTCCGTTACGAGGTTAAACTCATTGAAAAACGGTTATTATATTTTGATATATCGGGCATTTTCGGACGCGGTGATACCTAATGTGTGAATGATTTTTACTGTTTATTTATATTTATATCAGTTCTAGGGAAAGGGGGGGGGTATTTGAATTTTTATGTTTTTTTAATATAATTTTTTTTTAAACTTTTTTTCATTTATTTTTTTTACTATTTTTCAGACTCCCTAGGGTACTGATTGATACTATCATATACTGCCATACTACAGTATGGCAGTGTATGGGGATTTTGCACACCATCTATTACAATGTGCAAATCAAACAGATAGATAGCCTAGATCTAGATCATGATAGCCTCGGATCTTTGTGTGATCCGAGGCTGTCATGGCAACGGATCGCCGCTCCCTGATGAAGTCACGGGGAACGACGATCGGAGCCAAGATGGCGGCGCCCACATGCCGCCGGCGATCAAAGGGATAAAGCCCGCGGTCGGTGCAAGCACCGATCGCGGGTGCTAGCGATGGGCATTTGCTTCATTATGAAGCAAATGCCCGGTGAGTATGAAGAGGGCTCAGCCCCTGAGCCCTCTTCATACTCTCCTATGCGCAGCAAGACGTAAGATTACGTCTTATTGCGCTATGGGGTTAAAGTTGTATTGCTGCCAATTTTTGAGGCTGGATCACTTTACAGGTAACACCATCTGGCATCTCCTTCTGAACACTGACCGCACGGTACAAACCTGCTTTGGACAAGACTGTAGTAACATGTTCTTTGATATTTTTGATGTAAATTTCAATATCCTTGGGGTAGAAATCTTTTGCCAGGCAGGTGATGGAAGAGACTTTTCCTTTGAGGAGCTGTGGTAGGCTTCTCAATTAGAAATATCAAAGTTTAGACTATGGTGGTTTAAGTAACATAAAGAACGATTTGGACATGGCCAGTATGAACACCTATTGCGTCTTGTCTTCTTCCTTATGGTCAATAAGAACCAAACTTTTTAAATTCCATTTAATCTTAAAATATAATATCGAGCACTAAATTAATAAGAACAGTGAAGAACAGTGTTTACAGTGAAGAATAACACATTACACAAGTTTACAGATGTTTTCCTTGTAAGAACACATTGAAAGAACACTATTCTTTACTTTGCGAACATCTGGAATGTGAAGAATATTGTTCTTTCAATGTGTTCTGCACTTAAATGGTCCTGTGTTCACTGTTTTCACTATTTTTATTCTATTCTTCACTTTGCAGATGTGCGCGCACATCTCCTAACTTATCAGAAGACACACGTGAACACCTGTAAAGCGAAGAATAGTGTTATTTCAATGTGTTCTTACAAGGAAAACATCTGTAAACATCTGTGATGTGTTATTCTGCACTGTTCTTTTAATGTGTTCTTTCAGTGAAAAAATGCTCGGGTCTCCCATTGACTTTAATGGGGTTCGTTATTCAATCTGAGCACTCGAGCATCAGGAAAAGTTCGTATCGAATAACGAGCACTTGAGCATTTTAGTGCTTGCTCATCTCTAGTAGACAGCCTTTGGTGAGCATTAACCTGTTGATTTTAGATACTACTGGTAGATGTCTGCACAGCTTTGTTCACTCTGATACCCTGTTGTCTTACTAATATCATGTAATGATGTGAACTACATTTGTTGATGAATCCTGGCTCTGAGAATCTTAGACTACTACCACGTTGAACTGACTACATGGATATTGTATTGATGTTCCTTGGATTTTTCCACTATTATGTATTTATGCATATATGTACCTTATATACAACCGTATTTTTCAAGTCAATATTGATGTTGTATATATGTTCGATTTACAGTGTTTGAGAAAGGCCCTTGTGGCCGAAACATCACACAAGTACCACTGCTGTAATCTACACTTTGAAGACATTAAATGCATGTGTGCGTGGTCCCAATTTTACTTGCAAATATTGACTTGCTGCATTAACTCATTCTAACTGTCAATAAAAGCTTTTGTTACTCATAATATGATTGCACTTGTATTTCTGTATGTGATAAAAACATCTGACAAACACACATAAAAACCAGAGGGAAACAGATCATGTGAAAATATAATATTTGTGTCATTCTCAAAATTTATGGCCATGACTGTACTGTATGTCTTCATCTGTCTGTATCTATGGTTCTGTAGCTCACAGAACCAAAAGCCTGAAGTAATGTTTCTAGAGAACAAAAGATAGGGGCTTCTGAGGTGACACTGCCACTGTTATAGTTATAGTCTCAGTCTTTGTATGATTGTTGTCTAATGCCTTTTAGTCTTGCATTACAATGCATTTATGTTTTAGGTTATCCTGTATGACTGGTTCACCTACCTTGGGGCTCATGTTAAGCCATTAATTCTGCCACGCATAGTTTTAATTTATTGTTGTTTGTCCAGTGATTGCCTTTATTGTGTATATATACTGCATATCCTTAATAAAGTATTACCTTGCTGCACATATATTTCTTTTGAGTTATATCACTTATGTTCAAGTTGTTGGTATATAATTTATTAAACAAGAGAAACTGAAATATCACTTTGTCATCATTTTTCAGGCCCTTTGCTCAGTATTGAGTAGAAGCAGGTTTTGGGCTAGTTCAGCAGTGAGTTTTCTTGGGAATGATGCAACACGTTTTTCACACCTGGATTTGGGGATCCTCTGCAATTCTTCCGTGCATATCCTCTGTAGTTCCCTCAGGTTAGATGGTTTGTGGACAGCCATTTTCAAAGCTCTCTGAGAGTTTTTTTTTACAAACTATATATGGGCTTCCATATGTCACTGAGGAGAGGCTTCCTTCGACATACTCTGCCATAAATCCCCGACTGGTGGAGGGCTGCAGTTATAGTTGACTTTGTGGAACACTCTCATATCTCCCTACTGCATCTCTGATGTTCAGCTATAGTGATTTTGGGGCTCTTCTTTACCTCTCTCACCAAGGCTCTTCTCCCACGATTGCTTAGTATGGCTGGACTGCCAGGTAAAGGAAAGGTTGTGATTGTCCTAAATTTCTTCCATTTCATAATTATAGAAGTCACTGTGGTCTTAGTAATCTTGAGTACTGCAGAAATTTTTCTGTAACTTTCATCAGATTTGTGCCTTGCCACACTTCTCTTTGGGATCCTTGGGCAGTTCCTTATATTTCATGATTGTCATGTGCTCTGACATACACTGTGAGCGGTGAGGTCTTGTATAGAGAAGTATTTTCCTTTCCTAATCAAGTCCAAGCAGTTTGATTAAACACCGGACTCCAATGAAACAGTAGAACCATCTCATGGAGGATCAGAAGGAAATGGACAGCATTCTAGTTCCGTCACCATACACAATGCGCAGGCGCACTACTACACAGAGCGTCTTCTTACTGACACCATACAGAGTTTAGTGTGTTTGATAAAGGCCCTATAACACTGCTTGTCAAAATAAACTAAAAAAATTGCATGATAAATCAAGAGTGGTGCACAGCTTTTTTTGTCTTCTAAGTATTCCGGTGTAGGATCCCCAGCTTACTGCACATATCCTTATTTAACTTATGAACTGCTTTATAGAATCTAAATTTACCATTTCCCAGTTATCTGTCATTGTATCTTTATAGTGTACAAATTAGCTTCTTGGTGTATTAGGGGCATGGCCTTACCGGCTGGTGCACCTGTTTTCTTCACCTGTATGTCTTAAATTCAGTTATTAATGAAAATTATCTGTATATAGAAATGAATGTATGAAGTTTTGTAACAAGGCAACAGACCTAATTTATCAATGCTATTTATTATTAAAGCTCTCAAACACTGTAACACTTTCAGTTACTGTTCTATGTCACACTTTCAATATAAAGAAACTAAAGGTTGAAAGGTTACTTTATTTTAGACTATAAAAAAATCTATTTCTGAGAGATTAAGTTTATTGTAAAGCTCTGATAAATCGCTATCAATTGCACAATCATAATATGGTCTATGTTTGACTATAAGCAAATTCTGTTTCATATTTATATAGCTATAATATATAGGAGAAACTGCTGTAAATATTCAGGGGGGCCATGAGAAGCTCAGAAAGTTAAATGTGTAAGGCCAGGTAAAGAAATCTTCATTTGGCAACACACTAGTGCCTGCAAGAAAAAAGAATCATCACTGATAAACTCAGCAATTACACTCTTAAAACTCCTAATGTAAAACATTACAGTATATACAGGCAGTCCCCGGGTTACATACAAGATAGGGTCTGGAGGTTTGTTCTTAAGTTGAATTTGTATGTAAGTAGAAACTGTATATTTTATAATTGTAGATCCAGACAAAAAAAATTTGTGCCCCAGTGACAATCTGAGTTTCAAAATTTTTTGCTCTAATGGGACCAAGGATTATCAATAAAGCTTTAATACAGACACCTTACAGCTGATCATTGCAGTCTGGGACTCTAGGAAAGTATCCAGAGAGGTCACCAGAGGTCACAGTGGGCGGAGGGGTCCGTTTTTAACTAGGGGTCATCTGTACGTCAGGTGTCGGTTGTAGGTACCTAAATAAAACTGGAACAATGTCACTAAAAAATCTATAATAATACCAACTATAATAACTAGTCCAAAAATACTAAATACTATGAAATGCTTAATCAAAGATATTGCTTTCTTAAGCAGATAAAGGGGATTTTGTAGAGGTTTTCTGACTTTCTGGCAATGAACAGCAGTCTGTTTAGAGAGATGTATGCTTTGCTGAATTTGTCTCACCTTACATCTTGAAGATCTTTGCACTCAGGAGCAGGTTGAAGATCAGAGTTTTTATAAACAATGTCCTCATTCCCATTACAGTTAAGGAGAATGTATGGATTTGTTCAATGCTTTGAACTGAAAGACAGAAAATTGTTTAGTAAATATAAGAACAATTTAGCACACACCACTTGAAAAATAATATGGAGAATAAACAAAAGCAGCTACACTTATGTAGATCTGTTGTACATGTTTGGTAAATGCCAGGAGTTTACACATGGTACTAAATAAATGAAATATATAAAAATACCCTGATATACACCAATGGCACCTATAATCCATAAAAGCTCTCCTTGTTAAAGGAAACCTTCACATTCAAAGGATATCTACCATTGTGGTAATCTTATATGTATTATCCTTGGCCTTCTTCCCTCTAAAATCAATTTTTAAAATTTTACTAAAGAGCCAGAAGAGCTCTGGAGGGGCATTACCAGAGCCCCTCCGTTCTGTAGCTTCACAGGCTGTTGCAATGAGCAGAACATGTCTAACCAAATGCCTAGTTCTCTTCCCATCCCTCTGTCTGTTTAGGAAACCCAGGGGGAGAGGGGAGACGTGTTCTACTCATTGCTACAGTCTGTGAAGCTACTGCACTGAGGAGCTCTGGAAGTGCCCACCAGAGCCCTTCAGGATTATTAACATACTTTTACTAGTTGATTTTAGAGGAAAGGAGGCCATGGATAACAAATATAAGAAGCTTACCACAGTCGCGGTGCCTGGATCTATGGATAAATGTCCCTGGTTTATCATGCTTGATTTTGACAGTAGATTTCTTTGAACACAAAACAAATTATATAAGTTTGTATCACTGTAATAATGTAAACATGCAAAGTTTAGTACACATTGGGCCTGATGTATCATGTTTTGGACTTCCGTTTTCTGGTGCAAAACACGCAGAGTTGCAATTTCTTGAAAAAAAGGGGACAAAGCGGGGCAACGATTAAGGTGAGCTAAGGTGGCCTTAGCCAGCCAAGTACACTATAACAATCACCAGAAAGCTCTTATGGAGGGGACAAAAAACTAAAATAGAAAATGGAAAACAGTCCAATTCATCTCCACTACACACTTACGGCCACCTACAGGAATCAATTCAGTTTTTAGTTGCACCATTTTAGCCTAGATTTTAAAACTTTAACTTTAGAATGATCATCATGTCATATATATAGACATTGACATATTACTGCTACAAACTCATTTATCTCACTTAATATTTCTCTTATGAATCTACTATTGTTTTGTTACTGAGTTGCTTAGGCTGAAAATAGACACAAGTCTGTAATGTTTAACTGGTAACTGTTTGAGATAATTTTAATATTGTGGTGTGTATTGTGGGCATTTTTCTAGTATTCTTCATAATGAAATCCTGCTTACTTTATAGAACAATAACACACTAACTATCTATTGAAAAGGAAATTCTGTATTCAGGCCTCTATAGTGTATGTCTGGACAGACTAAATATTAGCGCTCCTCTCCCCGTATTTATTTAAAGGAAACCTACCACTTCTGAAGGTAGGTATGAGATGCAAACACCGGGCACCAGCTCAGGGTGAGCTGGTGCCGGTGCTTAGTCTCGTTAGTGTTAAAACCGCGGTATTGCGGTTTTAACACTTTTTAAACTTTATAGCAGAAACTGCTTCGGCGCTGCGTGCGCACGATCGTGCGCGCGCCTACATAGGAAATGCCGCAGGCGTTGCGCGCGCACGGTCGCGCGCAGCGCCGAAGCAGTTTCTACTATAAAGTTTAAAAAGTGTTAAAACCGCGATACCACGGTTTTAACACTAACGAGACTAAGCACCGGCACCAGCTCACCCTGAGCTGGTGCCCGGTGTTTGCATCTCATACCTACCTTCAGAAGTGGTAGGTTTCCTTTAATCAGTGAGCTTTAACCTTTTCTGCTCCCCTACACATGGAGCAGAGCTGTTCTTAAAGGATATCTACGGGCAGGATGAAGGATTGTAAACCAAGCACACTGACATACTAGTGCATGACCCCTCTGCCAGGATCCGCTCTTCTTTTAGCTTCTTGTGCCCTGATTTTTCCAAAAAAGGTTTTTAGAATTATGCAAATGAGCCTGAGCGGCTCCAGGCTCAATAGGTGTTTATAGACACGACTCTATTAATGGAGGCCCCTCCGGCTCATTTGCTTAAAATGTAAAGCCTGTTTTTCTAAATAGCGGATCCTGGCAGAGGGGGCACACAGCAGCATGTCAGTCTGCTTGGTTTATAATCCTTCATCCTGGTGGTAGATGTCCTTTAATATCCAGCATAAATAAACCATACAGGTTTAAATATGGGATTAGCTTCCCAACAATTGCTGTGTTACAAAGGAGGAAACTTTTTAGCCTGTTTTTCTACAAAGTAAGTATACATTCTCAATTACCATAAATATAAAAGAAAAATGCTCACAACACTCTACAATCTAATTTTAAAAATGATCTAAAATGAAATTTCACTTTAAGCTTTAATTCTACTGGGTGCTGCACACCTCCATGAAAGTCTAGCAATGATCCCATAGAAAAATGGTTATTAGTTTCAGCCTAAAAACCACTTTGTTATTGAAAATTTCTTTCTTTATTACTTCATTTCAGGTTTACACAGAAGATAAATCTGCATTATATCAGACAGGCATAATGTACAGTATTTCCAGTGTTAGCCGCATTCCTAGAATATTATAGAATGTATAATATAATGGAAATGTATTTCTAGGTTATCTCTGACCTCCAGGGCTGTCCAGCTGCTCACACTGGTTGTCTTGCCGCTCTTCAGATGATTTTTTAATATCTACAGAATAAATAATAAATTTAATAAAGCAGATGATGCACCCCAGTTTTCCAGGATACTTGTCCCAATATTGTGTTTCCTTTGTATTACTAAACATGTACATTGTGACTCTGTATCACTTGTTAGATAGTTGACATTTAACAATGACTACGGCCCCTTCCACACTAGCGTTTTTGCATTGCACTCTGTCCCATTGTTTCCAATGGGCTTGTCCTTATTTGCGTTTTTCCCGCCCCATTAAAGTCTATGGAGACGCATCAAAAACACATTGCACTTGCAATCATTGCAAGTGCAATGCGTTTTAAACGGATGGGTTGCTAGGTGACATGAATAAGAGTATTTCCCCTGCTCGAGATTGAGCATTTAATTAAAAAAACACAATGAAGAACAGTGAATAATAGAATAAAAACAGTGTACACAGTGAACACAGGATCATTTAAGTGAAAATCACAGTGAAGAATAGATTGCAGATGTTCGGCACATCTGCTTACTTGTTGGGGGATACGCGCAGAACGGTGCGAACAAAATAGCATGTGAAGAACACTATATTTGTGTGAAGAACACATTGCAGATGTATGGAAACATCTGCAATGTGTTCTTCACACACATATATAGTGTGTGAATGCACTTGCACAGACACATAAGCTCCATTCTGGCTGTATAAAAACATTTACATGCACATTTGGGGTGTATTCATCAGGGCATGGCACAGAAATTTTGAAACAATTGCAAATACGGTGTGAAAATTCTTTGGCTGTGTTTGGTATGGTTTAGGGTGGAAATAAAAGCTGTGCATGCATGCATGAAAAATGTCAGTTTTTCACTGACCGAACCCTGATCGCACCTTGATTAGACTCTGATGTGATCTGCAACACAAGTGAAAGGGGCCTAAGATAGATAGAAAACAAAATAGAACAAAGCAGCGCAGTCTAAATCAGTAAGTAAAGGGAGATATCCCTAATCCTCTTGCTCAAGAGTCCAGACATACAATAATCAAAAGGCAAGGTGGCACTCAAAAGAATAGAGAAAAAAGCATGATTTTTATTTCACCCATGGCAGGGGGTAGAATAAAGATCACCCATTTTATGAAATGCAGCCTTGCTTCTGATTATTATATAGATAGAAAAATGGATATATAGTTCTCTCTTTCTCTTATACATAGATAGAGATGTATACTAACCTACATCCTTTGGTCTGAAAGAGATGAAAGATGTCAGTCAGGAGCCATGCAGGGAGAAGAAGTAGAGGGACATGGCACAAAGAGGAGCTCACAGCTTCCTGCTTCCCATCCGTTTCTCTACTTCTGTGCCCCTCCCACTACCTCCTCGCTCTACCCCGACAGTTCGAAAAAGCAAGGGCATAGAAGTGCAGAGGAATGACTGGGAGGAATGTGCGCCAAGAGGTAACACTGTGACTCGGTCAGCCCCCATTCTTCCTATAAGAGGATCTGCCTTCCGGAAAATGCTGCTTTAGGCTTTATTTTTACCAAATTTTTTAAATTCTAATATGTGAAATGTAGACAGTACTTACAGTTTTTTTTTAATCAAACAATTATAAATTCAATTTTACCTTTAGATTCTATAATCATTTGGTCTTGCTTGACTTCACAGAAAGCACCATCGGATATCTTATTCTGGACACTGACTGCAGTGTACAGTCCCTCCATGGACAAGGCAGTAGTAACATTATCCTGTTTGATATTGTTATTATTCTTAACAGAAATTTCAATATCTTTTGGGTAAAAATCTTTTGCCAAACAAGCAATGGAAGAGACATCTCCTTCAGATGTCAACTCAAACACTTGTGGAACTGTGGTCGGCTTCTCACCTGTAATAAGAAAGAACTCTATATCAATTAAAATTCGACTTCATTGTTATAATTTTAGAAACCTCCTACTTTCTTATACAGACAGGTGAATTACCGGTATATGTTCATGTGCATTCTGAGTATATTCAAACTGAACTCAGCACACTACCCAAGAAAGGGTATAAAAATCAAGTATTATAGCACTAACTTCCACAGCAGCACATGATTTCCGATCGCCGAACATGAACAACCTATGGAGCTAAGATAATAAAAATAAAATCTTATTTGTCTGAATAAGCTCTGAAATGAATACTTTGTTACATTAATATTTCATTATAAATTGAGAGAAGGTTATATCTATCTGGTTAAAATTCACAGGTTTTCATAAAAATATCATAAATTCAAGGATTGTCATTTATAGTTTTTCTTAACTTCTCAATATCTACTACTGCAAAAGCATTCATTTAGTGTTTTTTTTTTCAAAACAACTTAATTAAACACTGTAAGGGTACAATCTAATGAGTCAATAGCTGACTCGTAGATAGTCAAATAGTAGTTACCGTAACTCTTACCCTCCATATCAGGACACATATATAAAACTATATCAAACATATAATTCACTTATAAACTTACCTTACATTAGCCTGTCACTATAATATAGTTCATAATCTTCAGGGCAGACTCTTACCTGGCAAAGCTATGAGCTCCATCTCCTCTCCATATCAGTTGTTCTTAAAGGACTGAGTTGTAACCAGCAGAAGCTAAAACATTAACCCTTTCCACACACACTTCTAATTTACAAGTACAGATTCTCGAAATAGCAGCTGGATACATGTATAGCAATTGTTTTTGTAAAACATCAATAGTCACAATTATTATTATTACTATTTGATGTCCATGATATCCTAGGATATATATTTTTATGTTCTTATTATGTTAAACTAAAAGAATATATATATATATATATATATAATTTTATATCATATAGAATATATATATATATGTGTATATATATATATGGTCCGTATCTATCACTTGCTTTATATCTGTCTAGCTTTATTATATATTATATGGTTTCTATCACTTAATATATACATTAAACAATAAGTTACATTACTATTTATTTTATGTCCTCACCTGGTTGTACAGTTAGCTTTATCCCAGAACCAAACACCATAGAATTTGTGTAAGATACTCCGACATGCACAGTGTATCACTCCTTTGTTGTTACCTTTCTGTCTTTCAGGTGTATAACATGCAAATACTATTTAAAGCTCTATGTGATGCTTAAAGCAGTTACTATAGTACGCATTTAACAATTTGGGCATGGTAACGAAGCAGGCATGCTATAATTTTCAGTTGGATGTAAGTTTGTGGTGCAAGGGATTAATTAATTGGTCACAAATAAAAAGTTTAAAGGGAACCTGTCACCAGGGACCTCATTTTTCACTAAAGACAGGTTGGAGAAGCTTATTACACCTGCAGTGTAAATATGCCTTTCTGCCTTTTCTAAGCATTTGCATTACTATATAATTGTGTGATATAACTTACCTTGCTCCCTGACAAAATCCTGGGGTAGTCACAGGGGCTGGACTTTGGTTTGGATGCATTTCAAAAAACAACATGTGGCTTGTCTGTTACCCACTCCTCAGAGCTTGGCCCCCACCTTTGTGCTCCTGTCTAGCTCCACCTCCTGCTGGTACTCAGAGGTTACAGCCTGGTCAGCCTGACATCAGTGGGGGAGGGACAAGATGTACAGGAGCACAAACATGGAGGTAGCCTGCAGCTCAAACAGGTCACATGTTTTTTGAAATGCATGCAAACCAAAGTTCAGCCCCTGTGACTACCCCAGGATTTTGTCATGGAGCAACAGTAAGTTATAACACACAATTATATTGTAATGCAAATGCTTAGAAAAGGCAGATTTGCACTGCTGGTGTCATGGGCTTTTAGAATCTGTCTTTAGTGAAAAATGAGGTCCCTGGTGACAGGTTCCCTTTAAGAACCTTTGGTCTCAACATTTATGAAGGTGAAATAATAGCTATTAGGTGGTCTAATTGTGTGCCAAAAATTGCGACAAAAAACAACTTGAAAAAGTAGCTGTGCAGGAAAATGTTTCACCAAAACTTTGCGGCACAAAATAAAACAATTTGGATTGTTGGAAAACCAGCGATATTGCGCCACGGAGGCTACATAAATAAGGCACAATAGGCGCAGCCTGTTTTCCATTTGAAAGTCAATATACAAAGCCCGCCTATATGTCTCCAGCTCAATGGTAGGGGTAGCATGGAGACTTCTTAAAGGAATCTTGTCAAGATCTATATGTTGCTCTGCAACACCTGAAGCAATGTGATTGAGCTCTGAGTATAAAAAATAGAATGCAGAAACCTTGGGTGACTCCATCCATATTTCTTGTGTTGTACATAAGCATGGTAATCTCTGATTATGCCTGCACAATATCACTTAATGTAATAATTGTAATATATTGGATTTGTTGCTTTATTATACCTTTTATTAGTGACACATTTAAGAGCCTTTTTATATGATTGATTGATTAAGCAGTGCATTAAAAAAAGGCATGCGTTTAAAAAACGCACCAGTTTTTGACCAGTTTTAATCAAGATAATTGGTAAAACCTGTCAAAAACGGATGCATTTTTTAGTGGACTGCTTAAAAACGGCCCAAAAACGGGTTCAAAATGCCACGTGTGCCGGCCTCATTCTAAAATTTAGGTGTTTTTTCCTTGTGTTAAATTTCACTTGTGTCTGTGAATCTAAAATTGCTCCCTGGTGTGGTGCATGGGATTTAAAGAAAAAAAAGTTGCAAATTTTTGCGCAAAAAAAGTCTCACAGTGAGCTGCCCTGCTTCTTCCTGCCAAATTCACCACCTCAGACCTGGCAAGCTTTTGCACACTATTTTGCAGCTTTTTAAAAATACCAACCATGATAGGTGCCAGCACCGATTGCACATCTGATAGGTGAACTGAACCAAACCTTCTGACTGAAGTCTGGGCTTTTGTTCTGTGTACCCAAACCCAGCGTGTACAATATGCACCAGAACATTGTGATTCGGGTCCACTCATCACTATTTGTAACAAAAAGATTAAAATCCATATACATGTTTAAGCAGAAACTGGAGCAGAAACTAAATCAGAGCATTTTGCAATCAGTCCTTCTGTGCACTAGAGCAATATCAATCCATCTTAAGGATGTGTGAGGTGTGGATTACCCATAATCTTTTTTATACTGTTTTGTAGTTGCTTTTTAATATTACAGTTGCAAATAAAACCATTCACACTGTTGTGAGTAAAATCCTTATACTAATTATCAAGATCCTACACTAACAAATGGGTAAACCTTCTATCATATTTTTATGTAATTTCCTTGTCTGAATATTATAACATTTTCTTACAATAGGAAAATAAGAAGCATTGATAAAGGGAAAATGTATAGTAAAATCAGCCACATTTTTCTTGTATTTGAGAACCAGGTATAATTTTTATCTGTTTTATGTGACATATTCTATTTTATTTACATAATGTTTCACCAGCTACAGGTAGATGTGCAATGCATAAATATATGTTGTAGCAGTTCACCATCTCAGAAAAAAAAAAGATTTGTAACCAAATTTAGTTTTAAAGTGATAGATAAACTAAAAGCTATCAAATGATATTCATATTTAAGAGCCTCAAGAATTATACCTTCCCTATGTTCCATACCTCATAGACATATGATAAAAAGGTCAACATAAATCATTAACTGAACATTAATTGAATGCAAAGAAAAACAAAACTAATTTAATATAGAGATATACAACTTACTTGGCAGAACATAAAGCTGTGTTCCATTTGCAAATACCAGATCTTCAGTTTCATGCAGATTAACACCTAACAGATCACATAAGGAAAGCTTGACTTCAGTGTTAATCTCTCCGCCTCCTTGACTTTATACATCTAAATGACATGTCACTTCAAAGTAGATTTTCTGGCCGATGCCTCTGCACTAGGCCATGAAATAGACATGATCTAGAAGGCGTTCAGCTGCTTTGATGACATACTGTTAGTAGTTAATTAGGTAAACTTCTGCTGACAGGTTCTCTTTAATTAGATTACATATCATCTCCAGAAATGTGTTGTAGAACCTAGCATCTTAAATCGTACAGTGTATGACCCTCTTCTTTAAAGTGCTGTGTTACTCCAATTCCATGTTTTTTCTTGCATTTTACATCTTCTTTTCTAGATGTTTAACCACATGCAACTCCATAAAGTACTATTATGGTATAGAGATTGACATCTTGCACTCCATGTTGTAATAGTATGTCATGGACCCTAAGATCTTCACAGGAGAAACAAGGGTCGTCAGCTGTAATTTCCACAGTTGGAGCGAGGTCCGATTGTGTGTGTTAACCCTGTCAGAGATCCCCTACCCGGTTTTCGGGGGGTGTCAATCGTTGTTATGGCAACCCTGGGGTCTGAACTAAGACCCCAGTGCTGTCCCTAGAAAATGCCTGTAAGGTTCTGTCACAGACAGGACCTTACAGGAACTGGCTCACATTTATCAAAACCGGTGCTAGATTTTTTTTGGTGCACCTTCAACATAGGATGTGCAATACAATTCTGTCGCAGAAATGAGTCCAACTCTGCAGTCCAACTCTGCAGTGAAACACACCTTTATGTGCAGAATTGGCATTTTGTGCCTCGCTGTGCACCCATACAACAAGTAAAGTCCACTCTCCATGCTCGGGAGAAATTGCATAACAAATTTTAAGATAGGGTTTCTCTTTTTATCTTTTGTGAATGTGTAAATTGAAGGGCTAGCTAATGAACATATTACTGCTAAAACTGGACAATTCTAAATTTTACCTCCATTTTGGTTTTTGTTACTATGAAGATCTCAAAGGGTTAACAATCTTCCTAAAAGATGTTTCTAACATTTTGAGGGGTGCAGATTTGAAAATAGTAACTTAAATATCTAAGGTAAAACGAACTAAAAGCAAGACAAAAAAAGGTTCATTGGCATTTATGTTGACAGATGATTTTCATGCTAACCTTGTTAAACAGACTATTCTAAAGAATTGGAGTATTCTCCATCATGATCAAAAATCAAGTTTATAGAGAAAACAACATTTTTATGTAAAAAGAAGAAATCTATTGCCTATAATTTAGCTACTCAGATATACAAACAAAAAAGAAGCTCAACAACAATTATGTACCTAGGGAAAAGGCACTTATGGGCGTCTGTCTTGTCAACATTGTACATCTATTATAAAAGCAGAGAGTTGAAATAATCTGATATTTGTGGTTTTTTAACCTTTAATAGCCAATGTCATATACATGCTGCCCGTCTGGCATGGTGTATGTGGGGCAAACGGCTTCAATGTGAAAACTAGACTTAATAAACTAAAATCCCATCTTGAACAGTTTTTACAAAGAGAAGATGGTGAACAAAACGCATCTAGAAATGGGAGTAGCAAAGCATAGGAACATACATTGTAAACATAAGATAGTTGGTACTACAACAAATTTCCGTTGATGATATGGAATCTATTAATTTAAACTGTTACATAGAGAAGTCATTTGGATAGACAGATTACAGTCATGGCCAAAAGTTTTGAGAATGACACAAATATTATATTTTCACATGATCTGTTGCCCTCTGGTTTTTATGTGTGTTTGTCAGATGTTTTTATCACATACAGAAATACAAGTGCAGTTATATTATGAGTAACAAAAGCTTTTATTGACAGTTAAAATGAGTTAATGCTACAAGTCAATATTTGCAGTGTTGACCCTTCTTCTTCAGGGCCTCTGCAATTCTCCCTGGCAGCTCCCAATCAACTTCTGGACCAAATCCTGACTGATAGCCGTCCATTCTTGCACAATCAATGCTTGCATTTTGTCACAATTTGTTGGTTTTTGTTTGCCCACCCGTCTCTTGATGATTGACCACAAGTTCTCAATGGGATTAAGATCTGGGGAGTTTCCAGGCCATAGACCCCAAATCTCTATGTTTTTTTCCCTGAGCCATTTAGTTATCACTTTGCTTTATGGCAAGGTGCTCCATCATGTTGCTCTTGGAGGACATTCTGGTCCCATTCTTTATTCATGGATGTGTTTTTAGGCAAGACTGTGAGAGAGCCGATTCCCTTGGCTGAGAAGCAACCCCACACATGAATGGTTGCAGGATGCTTTACAGTTGGCATGAGACAAGACTGGTGGTATCGCTCACCTTGTCTTCTCTGAACAAGCTGTTTTCCAGATGTTCCAAACAATCGGAAAGGGGATTCATCAGAGAAAATGACTTTACCCCAGTCCTCAGCAGTCCACTCCCTGTACCTTTTGCAGAATATCAGTCTGTCCCTAATGTTTTTTTTCTGAGAGAAGTGGCTACTTTGCTGCCCTCCTTGACACCAGGCCTTGCTCCAAGGGTCTCCGCCTACAGTGCATGCAGAAGCACTTACACCTACCTGCTGCCATTCCTGAGCAAGCTCTGCACTGCTGGTAGCCCGATCCCAAAGCTGAAACACTTTTAAGATACGGTCCTGTCACTTGCTGGTCCTTCTTGGGCACCCTGGAGCCTTTTTGGCAACAATGGAACCTCTCTCCTTGAATTCCTTGATGATGCGATAGATTGGTGACTGAGGTGCAATCTTTCTAGCTGTGATACTCTTCCCTGTTAGGCCAGTTTTGTGCAGTGCAATGATGACTGCACGTTTTTCTTTAGAGATAACCATGGTTAACAAAAAATAAACAATGATGCCAAGCACCAGCCTCCTTTTTAAGTGTCCAGTGGTGTGATTCTTACTTACTCATGACAGACTGATCTCTAGCCCTGTCCTCATCAACACCCACATCTGTATTAATGGAGCAATCACTGAAATGATGTTAGTTGCTCCTTTTAAGGCAGGCCTGCAATGAAGTTGAAATGTGTTTTGGAGGAAAAAGTTCATTTTCTAGGCAAATATTGACTTTGCAATTAATTGCTGTTAAGCTCATCACTCTTTAAAAGATTCTGGAATATATGCAAATTGCCATTATAAAACCTGATGCAGTAGACTTTGTACAAATTAACATTTGTATCATTCTCAAAACTTTTGGCCATGACTGTAGTGGGAGGGATTGATTATTTTTCACAAGGTGATCCATTTTACCTTATCAGCTTTTTCTGCATTATGTGTATGTCGGCTATGGAAATTACGTGCTCCTAGGCCTTTGGAGTATTTATTTTTATTTATATACACCATAAACATCAGATCCCTTTTAACCCCTTCCCTCCAAGGTCCTTTTTCATGTTTGTTTTCCGGTAACAAATAGCACTTCATAGTGAAAGTATTTATTATTCCATGCTGTGTACTGGGAAGCGGGAAAAATATTCCAAATGCTGTGAAACTGGTGAAAAAATGCATTTGAACCGTTTCCTTGTGGGGTTGGGTTTTACGGATTTCATTGTGCCCCCCAAATGACGTCTACTCTATTCTTTTGGTCAGTACGGTCATGGGGATACCAAATTTATATAGGTTTTAGAATACAACAGCCATACCTATGCAAGATCTCATGCAAGACTTAAAAAAGACAGTGGGGCACACTTACGGTCCTGCGTGTTCCCCGATCCAGAGTGTCCGACGAGAGTGCACTTACATTGTGCGCCTGATATCCTGCATGTGTCGCTCCCCCCTCAGGTCCGCCGGAGTTCACCATCTTCTTCCCGCTGTATGCAAGTTAAATTTCGTGCTCTGTCCGAATCAGTCGGATCCTCCAATGATTTCTGCAGCATGGAAGGTGGAGCCAATGCGCCAATATCCGATCGCGTGCGACTCAATCCCCTTCTAAATCCCTGTCCCAGTGGCGCGATCCCCGAAAATGTCAATAAACCTGACAGAAATGCAGCTGCGGGACCCTTAGTATATAAAACCCAATGACTAATCAACGGGATAACACCATTTTAACAAAAAAACTGCAAACATCACATAATCCACTTGGCCTAAGAATTTCTAAATCCCCTAAAACTACATAATGACAAGTTTAACAAAAAATGGTATTCAATATTAATAGACTGTTCGTTAAAGACTGAATTAACACTGTTTGTTACTACTTCAGATCATCATGAACTAAAAATAAAGTTAAACTTACAAAAAATATAAGCTACTTGTAAGGGTTAGTGCACCCACTGGACCACCATGGACGATGACCAAGCCAACATCTGGACCGGAATTTAAGTGGCACTTGGTTTTCATCAGAGCCCACCGCAGCCAAGGCGAGTTACAGAGATGTTAAGCAGAATCATAGTCCGGGACAGGCAGGAGGTCAGGCAGGCAGCACAGAATCAGAGTCAGGGATGAAGCAACAGGTCAGGGCAGGTGGAGCAGGATCAAAGTCAAATACGGAACCGGGGTCACAACATGGAATCACACTAAGAACGCAGGGCATCAGGGAACAGGCTTTTTCAATGGCACTATATCGTGGGTCGTGGGCTCACCCATGCCCCCTGCTCCCCGTAGGCACAGCGCCAGCGCTTCTCACCTGTCCCTGCTCCCGAGTCCCAGCCTCGCTCCATGTGCGCGCGTCGCCGTGTCTTAGGGCGCGCACGTGTCGACCTTGGAATATTAAAAGGGCCAGCGCACCATTAATTGGCGCTGGCCATTTTCCCATAAGGCTATTTAAACCTGCCTCTCCCATCACACCCTGCTGGATCTTTGTGCCTTGAGCCCTAGAGAAAGCTG
The DNA here is from genome assembly GCF_040894005.1 of Engystomops pustulosus. Taxonomy (NCBI): domain Eukaryota; kingdom Metazoa; phylum Chordata; class Amphibia; order Anura; family Leptodactylidae; genus Engystomops; species Engystomops pustulosus. Next base: position 100,199,798 of record NC_092411.1, read on the forward strand.
TGTTTATGCCTTGTGCTGTTTGAGAATTTCCGTTCTGACCTCAGTTCTGTTTCTGACTTCGCTCCTTTGCCGCCTCCCCTGACCTGTTGCTACGTCTCCGACTTTGAACCTGTGCTGCCCGTCCTGACCTCCTGCCTGTCCCCGACCATGAGATTGCCTGCCGTTTCTGTACCCCGACCTTGGGTGCCACTGCGGACAAGTCACGCCTGTGGAATGGCCTGGTGGACCATGCAGCAGCAAGTCCAACCTGCTTTGTGGCAGGCTCTGGTGAAAACCGGGTGCCACTTAAACTCCAGTCCCAGGTAGTGGCTTGTGTCATCGTCTGCAGTGGTTCAGAGGATCCACAACCTCTGAGCCTGACAACTATGCATGAAGATCCGGCAGAGTGTGCAGAGGAGGCAGGTTTATAAGGGATTCTGGGAAATGGCCAGGTAAGTTACAGGTGTGGGGCGCTGGGGCACAAAGAGGAGCACGGGGCAGCCCGCAACCCCCGTGGCAGTACCCCTTCCCCTTTGGCCTCCCCCTCTTCTTGGGCTGGACCATGCATGATCATGGTCCTCTGGCTCCCAAGATCTCTTCTCCAGCCCGAACCCCTTACAGTGAACCAAGAAGAACCGCTGATGATGAATGCCACCTTAGAGTCGATCTAAGCTCAATGTGCAGGGAGCACTGGGTGATAAATTGGGCTCCCCATCCTACTATGATGGCATAGAAAGTCTCAGCCTGGGTTCAGCGGAAGTCAGGCAAACTGAAGTAGCAGGAGGAGCCGCAGTAACTTGACGCTGCTGCTGAGTTGCATCAATTGCTGCACCATAGCAGTGACTTGTCCAAGCTGTTGACCTTGTATGGAAATCTGCTAGGACTGCTGGATCACGACGGTGGTAAGATCAGCCAGTTCAGGAAGCGGAACCTTGGCGGGGTCCATTGCCGGATCTTATTGTCAGGCTCCAGGAGGTTAGTGGACCCACTGAACCACCACAGACGATGATGTAAGCCTACACCTGAGACTGGAATCTAAGTGGCACCCAGTTTTCACCATAGTCCACTGCAAAACGGGTTGGACTTGTAGCAGCGCAGTACCACCAGGTCGTTCCAGTGGTGTGATTCTTACTTACTCATGACAGACTGATCTCTAGCCCTGTCCTCATCAACACCCACATCTGTATTAATGGAGCAATCACTGAAATGATGTTATCTGCTCCTTTTAAGGCAGGCCTGCAATGAAGTTGAAATGTGTTTTGGAGGAAAAAGTTCATTTTCTAGGCAAATATTGACTTTGCAATTAATTGCTGTTAAGCTCATCAGTCTTTAAAAGGGTCGCAGGAGCACTCATAACCCCATGACAATATCATCATAAATTCTAAACAAAAATTTGAAAGGGAAATCAGGGACTATTCTACCAAAATGGTTTACACATGAAAGAAAAGGAAATTTAGACTCCCTCATTCAGTTCTGAAAAAAGAAAGTATTTTCACAGATCATTCTAAAGCTACTCTCAGTTCTACAGAGTGTGATTCCATTGATCCTAATACAGATATGTGTAAAGGAGAAGAATTACCCACAACATCTAGAACAACTTCTACAAAAACTAAAGATGATAAAACAAAGCAGGCATCAAAAAACGGGGCTAACATTGCAGCGCCAGCAGGAAACAGTGTCATAACAAGATCACAAACACACAAATGGGTACACAGAAGAAATACTACTGGGGAATAAGGTAGTGTTGGTGCTGTTAAAAAAATATATACTTATACCATTCAGCAAAATAAGATCAAATAAATGTAACTAAATAGTGAATGAATGGTAGATATCATGGAAGGACTATATTCTTATTAATAAGGGTATAATCTATAGACCGACATCATGTATAACAACGTTAGGGGATATATGTGCCTCACCTGTTTCTCCTATGCCGGCTTTCACGCAACAGAAATCGGGGGGGGGGGGGGGGGACCTGACGGATTCAGAAAAAACACAGAATTAAAAAAAATTTGTGTCGCAAGAATAGCACTCACATACACCGGGACGAAGAAGGTGAACTCCGGCGGAGCAGCGACACCTACTGGATATCGGGCGCACGACCTTAGTGAATCCCGGCATACCCGAATCCACGTTGGACAACACGCCGCGGGATTGCGAATGGACCAGGTAAGTAAATGTGCCCCAATGTTCTGAATTTATCAGTATGTGTTCTTTCAAGTCTGAATTAAGGTTCTTGTCTAAAGGACTTAAATTCATACCCACACATAGTATAGACTTATATGGGACAATTCGAGATGTTTATACATTCCCGAGTTTGCTCACTTTGAAGAAGCACTTTTTCTCTAAAGAATTATCTTCCTCAACTAATGATGCATCCATTCAACATACATATTTTATTGGGTTTTTAAACAGAATTATACACTACAGGGAGTTAATAATCCTGTGTGATCGTGGTTTGGATTGCACTAATGAAAATAAGAATGCAGTAATACAATACAGTGGAAAGGAGGGAAAATGAAAAGAGGGGGAGGGCATAAAGAGGGGGAGGGGAGGGGGAGTGTACAAACCAGAAACCATAAAAATTAACACGATATTAACATTTAACAATAAACATTACAGTTACATAGACATGTTCCCTGTATGCTTCCACCCACTATCTTTGCCACTGTTGGACTAGTTGACGAATTTGTCCTGGGGTACGATACAATAGAGAGCATATGTGTAGCACCAAAGTATGTAGGAGAGTGAGTTATGTGAGATTTGTTAAGTTTAAGGTCTTATCTACCTAGGAGGGTTGTATGCATAATATGCATGCCGTTTGGCCCATACACCATCATATGTAGGTAATGAGCCTGTTCTCATTGCAATAGTTTTTCCATAGTTGCGCTGAAATGTATCCTTTGCACAATCTCCCTAAGTAATGAAGGGGGGAACTAGATTTTCATTTTTTAGCTACGTGTACTCTAGTAACTGTCAAGATTTGTTCTAGAACACATTGGGGCAGATTTACTTGCCCGGTACTGTCGCAAACCCGCAGTGCGTTGTTCGACGAGGATTCGGGTCTGCCGCGATTCACTAAGGCCATGCATCCAATTTCCTTCATGTGTTGCTTCCCCGCAGAGGTCCGCTGGAGTTTACCTTCTTCTTCCTGGTGCATGTAAGTGCTTGATCTTGCCACACAATTTGGTTTTTAAATTCTGGCAGCCGGTGGAACTGGAGCGAAGCTACTGGGACGTCGAGTAGTCTTTGCTTCCACTCCCCTGAGAGGCTACTCCATTTTTATTTTGCAATATTTTGATGTTAATAACATTTTCATATTTGCATGTACAGAGCTGTGTAAGGTGTCATTTTTTTATGTTTTGCAGTATGTGGAAATTTTCCTATTGATCGATTGATCTATAATAGTGTTTTACTGGTACACAATTATAGATAAAGCAGAATGACAAGCATGGGAGTCTTACATAGACTCCCGGCTGGCACAGCAACAGATCCTAGCAGTAGGGGACAACCCAGCCAAGATGGTGGCGTCCATGCTCCACTGCTGGAGATATCAGCACCAGCACCGATTGTGGGTGTTAGCAATGGTTGTTTGCTGAAGAGGGTTCAGCCACTGCCAAACCATGATATTGGGTAATGTCATGGTGTGCCAAGGTGTTAATAACTTCAAATCTCCCACATAGGCATAGATATTTAATATAACATGCTGCAGTCTGCCGATGTCAATAGAGGCAATGTACAGTGGTACGTGACTACATGCTTGTGTACATATTCATTATAAAAAAAGAAAATGTGTTACAAATATTGTATATACATAAGTACAAACGGTGAAATGGCAAATAAAATGTAACTTTTATTGGATACCAATGAAAAGGATTAAGAAGGGAGGGAAGGATACTCCTAATTCAATAAAAATAATAATATAATCTCAACCCAAAATGTTGGGAAATAGAAATGACAGATATCACTAGTATAGTGTTCTATACTAGAAATATATAGAAATATATACATGTATAAATACAAGTACACAATAATATCTATCTATCTATATGAAGAAAAGGGAAAAAAAGTCTTTTTGCAGCACAGTGTGAACAAGCCCCAGTGTATGTGTGTGTGTGTGTGGGGGGGGGGGGGAGGGGGGCTGCAAAGCAAGGCTTCAAAGTCATGGTACATGACTTACATACATATCCAACAAGCTTGACTTTGAATAAATCAAACCCTCCTTTTTCACCAACTACCCGGAGTGCTGCTTCATTTTTTTTGGATATGTATCTATTAAATATTTCACTCTTTGTATCACTGTAGCCAATTGGTAAGATTAAAAAATTTCTTTTTTTGATCATTAATGTACACTCTGCACCCAATCTGGACAGAAATGTAGATTTTTTGGCAAATTTATTAAACAAGAAAAACACTTGGGCGCAAATTTACTTACCTGGTCCTGTCGCGATCCCCGATTGGGATGGTCCAACGAAGATGAAGGCCAGCGCGATTCATGAAGCTCGTGCGCCCGAGTTCCTGCAAACGTTGCTTCTCCGCCGAGTTCACCTTCTTCCCGGTGCTAGTAAGTACGTTTCTTGCTACACAATTTGAAATGTTAAATCCTGCGCGTAGTCCGAATCTGTCGGGTTGTCTGACCGCCCGCCCCCCAAAATTTGTGCGCCAAAATCCCCCCGATTTGTGCGCCATAATACCCTGTTAAATGCGGCGCAAAATGGAAATCGTCGGGAAACCCGTCGCAAATGCGTTCTGCAGACCTGTAGTAAATGAGCCCCATGGTCATAAGTATTCAGAGCCTTTGGATTTGGGGATCCTCTGTCATTCTTCCTTGCAGATCCTCCCCAGTTCCCTCAGGTTGGATGGTGATAGTTGGTGGACAGCCAGGATATGTCTGTACTTGCCCGCATTCATTTTTCATTTAATTGCAACTAGTCATCCTGTTCCTGCATTTTAAAAACACCCCCATAGCATGTTGAGATTGTATTTGGCAGGTGATAAACAGTGCCTGGTTTTCTTCACACATCACATATAACTAACACCAAAAAGTTAAATCTTCGTCTCATCAGACCAGAGAATCTTATTTCTCATAGACTGGAAGTCCTTTGTGTGTTTTTTTGCAAATTGTATGCAGCCTTTCATATTTTGCACCAAGGAGAGGCTTTGGTCAACACACTCTGACATAAAGCTCCAACTGGTGGAGGGCTGCAATAATAATTGACTTTGTGAAACCTTCTCCTATCTCCCTACTGGATCTCTGGAGCTCGGCCACAGTGATCTTGGGGTTCTTCTTTAACTCTCACACCAAGGCTCTTCTCCCATGATTTCTTAGTTTTGCTGGATGGCCAAGTCAAAGAATAGATGTGGTCGTCACAAACTTCTTCCATTTAGAATTATGGAGACCATTGTGCTCTTATGAACCTTGAGTGCTACAGAAATTCTTTAGTAAACTTTGCCATCTGTGTCTTTCCACAATTCTGTCTCTAAGCTTACTGGGCAGTTCTTTAGACCTCATGATTCTCGGGTGCTCTGACATGAACTGTGAGGACTTATATAGGCATGGGTTTGCCTTTCCTAATTGTTGTCAAATGCTCTCTCCAGCTGTGCTAAAACTAGTTTTGGGAAGGTAGCTTTGCAGTTATGCTTTCAGTTAAGGATGGTTGCCACTTTCATATTCTATTTGTGCCCTTTTCAAATGGGCAAGACACCAGCAAAACCAATTCTTCTAATTTCATCTTTCTGAGATTAACTTAGTATATACACTATATAACATACACATTTCTATTTTTCCCTTTCACAGCTCTGTGTGACAGCATACTTGAGATCTGAGACAATAATCTGCTAGCCGCATTAGATTTTGTACACCTGTGTAATACCTGTGCATTGTGGTGTGCCTGACCGCGCAGTAGTAGATGGCTGTGTCTACCACTGCGGCGGGTGATATAGCAAGCAGAAATGTTTTCTGTGTTCTGAAGATTTTGGATGAGAACCTGTGTCTGAATTTTGGTTGCATATCTTCAGGTAAAGTCTGCTCATCTAGAATGAATGTGATAGCTTTGCTTCTGTCTTGTTGGTACCACATGAGTGTGGGATATCCAGCATGATATGAGCAGGTCAGGTTTACTGAATCTCCTTCTTTAGTCACCAGTTCAGACTGAGGTTGAGTCACCATTTGAAAACTTGCCAGTTCTATAAATATTAAAATATTTTATGATATAAACAGCTATAGCTTTAGATGTGTGTTTGGTATAAAACATTTCTTCATAGATAAATTCTTACCCAAAAGTAAAATCTTAAACGCGAGCAAAGTAATGGACCTCATTGTAATGCACTCCACACTTGATCAAGTCTTTGCACTAATATGAATAGTCCTGCAAATGCAATGCAAATTTACAAGACGCAGACAGAAAATTGAATGTGAGGTGCTGCTGACATCTATCTGCTTTCCTCTGAATAGCTTACATCTATGCGACATGAAGTGCAGGGCATTTTACTATTTATATTTTGATTCATGTTTTTTGCTAGTTTTCAGATTGTTTTCAGTTGTGTTGTATTTTTGTTACTAGATTATTTATGGGGATTATAGAATTCAAGAACAATCAGGGCAGCATTGAGGCTGGTCCGGGGCCCCTTGGGTGCAAAATCTGGTGGGGGCTCCATTGAATGTAGTCCAGACAGGGAACAGCAATCGCTATATACTGCTCCAAAGCAATAACTTTATAAAGCCTCCTGAGTAATCACTATTTACAGCCTCCCTAGTAATCACCATATCTAGTGCCCAGTAATCACTAAATACAGCCCCCAGTAATTACTATATACAGCTCCCCCAGCATCACTATATACAGCTCCCCAGCAATCACTATATACAGCCCCCCAGCAACCACTACATAGCTCCCCCAGCAATCACTATATACAGCCCCAAAGTAATCACTATATACAGCCCCCAGTAATCACTGTATACAGCCACCAGTAATCACTGTATACAGCCCTCCAGTAATCACTGTATACTGTCCCCCCAAAAAAAGTTCCCTATTCATCCAGTTACATATAAAACACAAAAAAACCTACATATTTGGCATCACCTTGTCTGTATTAATCTGTACAATAAATTTAAATGAATTTTGAACCCACTCGACATAAAAAAAACACAAAAAAATTTCCCGTAATATACAATTTTTCATCAAATACCCTCACAAAAAAATTTTCTGAAATGTAATCAAAAAAATTATGTGCCCTAATATGTTATGACTGAAAAGCACAACTCTTTTAGTAAAAATAAGCCCTCAACCAGATCTGTCAACAAAAAAACTCAGAAGTTATGCCTCTGAATAGTTCTTTAATATTGGTTTTGTTCAGTAAACGATAAGAAAATCCATAAAAAATGATGTATCACCGTAATTGTAGTCAACCAGAGAATAAAGATAAAATATTATTTTTATGTTAAGGTGAACGGGAAATAAAAAGTGCTAAAAATCCAAAATAAAAATTGATGATTTTGTTTGTGCCCCCCTTGAAATGGTTAATAAAATCTCATGAATAAGCTATAGACCCCCAAAATTAATTATCTATACAGCATATCTTAACCCATATCTTAGTATACAGCCAGTCATCCCCCTGTAGTATATAGCCATCCCCATGTAGCATACAGCCAGCCCCCTGTAGTATACAGCCCACACCATGTAGTATACAGCCAGCCCCAAGTAGTCTACAGCCAGCCACAAGTAGTATACAGCCAGCCAGCTCCCTGTAGTATGCTGCAACCGCCATATAGTATACAGCCAGCCTGCCCCCTGTATGCACAAGCACATAAAAAAAATCCACTTAATACTCACCCTCCGGTGATTCCCCCCCCCCCCCCCATGCTCTGCGCGGCTCTCGATCCTCTTCCGCTTTCCGGGGCTCCTCTTCTCTTTTTCCGGCATAGTGTGCGCCGGCCAGGAGATCGCAAGGACCCGACATTGCCGGCTAGAGAAGAAAGAAGAGAGAAGAGAGAAAAGGAGCCTTTGAGAACCGCGTCAAGGATCCGGGCGCCGGAGGGTGAGTATTTTTTTTTTTATTGACTCGTGTATAAGCAGAGGTGCGGTTTTTCAGCACATTTTTTGTGCTGAAAAACTCTGCTTATACAAGAGCATATACGGTACTCTGTTGTTGGGATAATTAATAAGAATGAAGATTAAATAAATTTCATTTACTATAAAAGTTACACTAGGAATGTAATAAGGGGGAATTTCAAATTACTTTGGTACAATGTTTTTAAAGAACATTACAGAACAGAATTACTTTAGATATGTTAAGAGTTAAGTTTGGAATTTATCATTGCCCTTTTTATTTCTAAAATATAGTCCCAGATTAGAGTGTTGAAAAAAAAAAAGTGCTTTATCATGATCCAAAGAACTTGTAGGTAACTCCGGCATTGATGCCATCCTTTAATCTCACCAGCCGTCATAACAATAATACTTGTCACCTGTGAATGCTGCTGTATTCCTTGAATAAGAGGATGTTTGATTGACATCTCCATCACCAAGACAGTGGGGCAAATTTACTTACCCGGTCCATTCGCGTTCCAGCGGCGGCTTCTCCGCTCTGGATTCGGGTCCGGCCGGGATTTAATAAGGTAGTTCTTCCGCCGTCCACCAGGTGGCGCTGCTGCGCTGAAAGTAAACTCATCGCGCCGGAATGCACCGAGCTGGACCAGGTGAAGGTAAGCGGTCCTTATGCGACACATTTTCGGTTTTTAAATGCGGCGGTTTTTCCGAATACGTCGGGTTTTCGTTCGGCCACGCCCCCCGATTTCCGTCGCGCGCATGCCAGCGCCGATGCGCCACAATCCGATCGCGTGCGCCAAAATCCCGGGGCAATTTAAGTACAAGCGGCGCAAAACGGAAATATTCGGGTAACACGTCGGGAAAACGCGAATCGGGCCCTTAATAAATGACCCCCAATATACATGGAAATGCACCCTAATCTTCACAATGAATACTATAATGACTAAGAAGATAGAATATTATAGGTCAGAATGAGATATAAGGTTCTCCCACTCAGGGGAAATTGGTGAAGGCACATTGTTTTGAAGTCCGAAAGTGATCTTTTACTACTGAAGTACGTGGAGTAGAGAGGCCTCATATCTCAAAAGGAGCGAAAATTTAAGTCATTTGTAATTATTTGGCACAATGAGGGTGTTTTATGTAAGTTTGTGGAAAATATGATTCCTGAATGCTTGAAAGAACTTTGATCTGTCATATATTCATATAAATGTAGAAAACGGTGGAATATAAGACTGTTATCAATGTTTGATAAAAACAACACTGATGTCAGTACATGGTACTGAATGCTATAATCAATAAGTTGTTTTTATGCCAGGTCAATATAACCGGGTCAATATTACTTTTATTATTACTAAACTAGCTATGTAAACTTCAAAATATTAAAGTTACATCTCCGAAAAGATGGCGATGCAAAAATAAATGAGATTTCCTCTATATTAGTTTTTTCCCAGTAAAATTGTAAAAATAAATGAAAAACTATATAAATGAGGTATCACCGTAATCGTAGTGATCTGTAGAATAAAGATAATATAGTATTTTTAGTGTACAGTGTACGACCCCAAAAAAATCCAAAAAAAAGAAACCCAAAACTGACAATTTTCTTTTCACCCATACATTCAACAGTTAATAAAATCTCGTCAATAAAGATTGTATAGCCAATAAAAAGTGACAATGCATAATCTGCTCTGAATGGCGCAGCTTCCCCTCGATGCTTTGGCGTGTGCCCATACAGCAGGTTACCACCACATGTGGGGTATTGTTATACACAAGAGGGATTGGGTATCAAATTTTGTGGAGCGTTTTGGTATTTTATCCACTGAGAATTCATACATTTTTTGAAAAACACATTAATTTAGCCAAAAAACATTGGGGGATTCGGGTCCAGACGGGATTTATTAAAGTAGTTCCTCCGCCGTCCACCAGGTGGCGTTGCTGCGCTGAAAAGCATCTGAACACGCTGGAGTTCACTGGCTCGGGCTGAGTCAAGGTAAGTGCAAGCTCCGCGACAGATTTTTTGTTTTAAATGCGGCGGTTTTTCTGAATCCGTCGGGTTTTAGTTCGGCCACGCCCCCCGATTTCCGTTGCGTGCATGCCAGCGCCGATGCGCCACAATCCGATCGCGTGCACCAAAATCCCAGGGCAATTCAGGGGAAATCGGCGCAAATCGGAAATATTCGGGTAACACGCCGGGAAAACGCGAATCGGACCCTTAGTAAATGACCCCCATTTACTTTCATTGCATCTCATTTTGTTTTAACCCCTGTAAAACAATTAAAGGGTTAACAAACTTCATAAAAGTTGTTTTACGTACGTTGAGGGGTGTAGTTTCTATAATGGGGTAATTTATGGGGTTTTACTCTTATTTAGGCCTCTCAAAGTGCGCTTTTTATGAAAAGGTGAAAAATCGGACCTAATGTTCAAAGACCCATAACATCCTACAAAAATAAGAGTATGCATAAAAAAACCAAAACATTCAGTGAATGTTAGTTATTAAGGTTTTTGTGGTTATGACTATGTGTGGAAAAAGTTGAACATTTTGAAGTTCGAAAATCGAGAATTTTTCCAAATTTTCACCAAATATCTGATTTTCTCATAAATAAATCCAAAACATACCACCAAAATTTTTCAACTAACATGAAGTACAAAGTGTCACGAGAAAATAATTTTAAAACCACTTGGATATGTTAAAGCGTTCCAAAGTTATAACCATTTATAGTGACACAGGGCAGATTTGAAAAAATGGGCTGTGTCAGGAAGGTGAAAAGTGGCTTCAGCGTTACAGGGTTAAAGAGTTGTACTGTTGAAGCCACATACTGTATGGCGTCTATAACTATGGAATATTATTGTCTTCCAAATATACAAAAGTATACATGTCAGGTATTTTTTTGCCTTACTCAAGGTATCAGCACTAGAGATGAGCGAGCACTAAAATGCTCGGGTACTCGTTATTCGAGACGAACTTTTCCCGATGCTCGAGTGCTCGTCTCGAATAACGAGCCCCATTGAAGTCAATGGGAGACTCGAGCATTTTTCAAGGGGACCAAGGCTCTGCACAGGGAAGCTTGGCCAAACACCTGGGAACCTCAGAAAAGGATAGAAACACCACGGAAATGGACAGGAAACAGCAGGGGCAGCATGCATGGATGCCTCTGAGGCTGCTTAATCGCACCATTATGCCAAAATTATGGGCAACAGCATGGTCATGACAGAGTGACAGAATGAAGCTAGATAGCATCTAAAACATCCAATAATTGACCCTGACACTATAGGGGACGGCATGCAGAGGCAGCGGCAGCAGCGGAAGGCTAGAGAGTGTCATGGCGACATACCCTAAATGGACTCAGGCTTCAAACCAATGGGTGGCAGAGAGGAACCAAAGGAGGTGAGCAAGAAGCGCTCAAATAATATCGGTACATGATAAAAGTTTGCCAGTATATTTTGTGGATTACACAGCAGGGTGGCGACAAAGTTAACATGGAAGCCATGAAAACAACCCAAAATTCTGCCTGACACAGCTCGTTTGATAAGGGGACCATGTATGGAGGCAGTGAACTAGTAGTAGATTAAAGGTGCTGCAGTTAAAACTATGTTAGTTGGATCTTGGCATGGAGCTGGCGCTCCGCTGCCAGGCGAGCTTTCGCCAATCCAAGCCCGTGTCTCTAGGCTACTCCCCAAACAGCACTTCTAAGAACCTTTTGTATAAGATCAAGTGTAGTAGCGTTCTTATAAGTTTAGGATATGGCGGGTGAGGGGAATGTAAACAGAAGCGCAAGAAGCGCTGAAATAATATTGGTAAATGATAAAAGTTTGCCAGTATATTTTGTGGATAACACAGCTGGGTGGCGACAAAGTTAACAACTTTGATGTGGAATCCATGAAAACAACCCAAATTTCTGCCTGACACACCTCGTTTGATAAAGGGACGATGTATGGAGGCAGCTATATGGACGACTTTTGGAGGTAGCAATGGAGACAACGTGTGGAGGCTGCTATGGAGACAATTTAATTTGGATAGTGCCTGTATGTGGCAGTCCAAAAAAGTTTTCAAACCAGAGGAGCAGGTAGGTGGCCCTCCAGAAAAATGGAATAGATTGAGTGCCTGTATGTGGCAGTCCAAAAAAGTTTTCAAACCAGAGGAGCAGGTAGGTGGCACTCCAGAAAAATGGAATAGATTGAGTGCCTGTATGTGGCAGTCCAAAAAAGTTTTCAAACCAGAGGAGCAGGTAGGTGGCCCTCCAGAAAAATGGAATAGATTGAGTGCCTGTATGTGGCAGTCCAAAAAAGTTTTCAAACCAGAGGAGCAGGTAGGTGGCCCTCCAGAAAAATGGAATAGATTGAGTGCCTGTATGTGGCAGTCCAAAAAAGTTTTCAAACCAGAGGAGCAGGTAGGTGGCCCTCCAGAAAAATGGAATAGATTGAGTGCCTGTATGTGGCAGTCCAAAAAAGTTTTCAAACCAGAGGAGCAGGTAGGTGGCCCTCCAGAAAAATGGAATAGATTGAGTGCCTGTATGTGGCAGTCCAAAAAAGTTTTCAAACCAGAGGAGCAGGTAGGTGGCCCTCCAGAAAAATTGAATAGATTGAGTGCCTGTATGTGGCACTCCCAAAAATTGTTTAAAACAGAGGACCGGGTCGGTGGCCCTCCAGAAAAATTAAATGCATAAAGTACTATAGCTAGAGCCAGTGGGCCCTGTAAAAAAATAGCCAGTTTCCTCTGCTTTACTGTACAAAGAGGAGGAGAAGGAGGAAAATGAGGAGGAGGAGGAGTGGATAAATTATTCAGGTTGAGCTTCCTTCACCTGGTGGAGATTGGAAATTAGGAGAAATCCAGGCTTTATTCATCTTGATAAGCGTCAGCCTGTCAGCGCTGTCAGTCGACAGGCGTGTACGCTTATCGGTGATGATGCCACCAGGTGCACTGAAAACCCGCTCGGACAACACGCTAGCGGCAGGGCAGGCAAGAACCTCCAAGGCGTACAGCGCCAGTTCGTGCCACATGTCCAGCTTTGAAACCCAGTAGTTGTAGGGAGCTGTGTGATCATTTAGGACGATGGTATGGTCAGCTACGTACTCCCTCACCATCTTTCTGTAAAGATCAGCCCTACTCTGCCGAGACTGGGGACAGGTGACAGTGTCTTGCTGGGGTGACATAAAGCTGGCAAAAGCCTTGTAAAGCGTACCCTTGCCAGTGCTGGACAAGCTGCCTGCTCGCCTACTCTCCCTCGCTACTTGTCCCGCAGAACTACGCACTCTGCCGCTAGCGCTGTCAGAAGGGAAATACTGTTTCAGCTTGTGCACCAGGGCCTGCTGGTATTCATGCATTCTCACACTCCTTTCCTCTCCAGGGATGAGAGTGGAAAGATTTTGCTTGTACCGTGGGTCCAGGAGAGTGAACACCCAGTAATCGGTGCTGGAATAAATTCTTTGAACGCGAGGGTCACGGGATAGGCAGCCTAGCATGAAATTTGCCATATGCGCCAGAGTACCAACGCGTAAGAATTCACTCCCCTCACTGGCCTGACTGTCCATTTCCTCCTCCTCCAACTCCTCCAACTCCTCTTTTTCTGCCCATACACGCTGAACAGTGAAGGACTCAACAATGGTCCCCTCTTGTGTCTCGCCTACATTCTCCTCCTCTTCCTCCTCATCCTCCTCCACCTCCACCTCCTCCGATATGCGCTGAGAAACAGACCTAAGGGTGCTTTGGCTATCAACATGGGAATCTTCTTCCCCCGTCTCTTGTGACGAGCGCAAAGCTTCCGACTTCATGCTGATCAGAGATTTTTTCAACAGGCCAAGCAGCGGGATGGTGAGGCTGATGATGGCGGCATCGCCACTGACCATCTGTGTTGACTCCTCAAAGTTACTCAGCACCTGACAGATATCAGACATCCACGTCCACTCCTCATTGTAGACTTGAGGAAGCTGACTGACCTGACTACCAGTTCTGGTGGAAGTTGACATCTGGCAGTCTACAATCGCTCGGCGCTGCTGGTAAACTCTGGATAACATGGTCAGTGTTGAATTCCACCTTGTGGGCACGTCGCACAACAGTCGGTGAGCGGGCAGTTGGAGGCGGCGCTACGCTGCCCTGAGAGTGGCAGCATCTGTGCTGGACTTCCTGAAATGCGCACAGATGCGGCGCACCTTCGTGAGCAAATCAGACAGATTGGGGTATGTCTTGAGGAAACGCTGAACTATCAGATTTAACACATGGGCCAGGCATGGCACATGTGTCAGTCTGCCGAGTTGCAGAGCCGCCACCAGGTTACGGCCGTTGTCACACACAACCATGCCTGGCTTCAGGTTCAGCGGTGCCAGCCACAGATCAGTCTGCGCCGTGATGCCCTGTAATAGTTCTTGGGCGGTGTGCCTTTTATCGCCTAGGCTCAGCAGTTTGAGCACCGCCTGCTGTCGCTTAGCGATGGCACTGCTGCTGTGCCTAGAGCTACCGACTGATGGCGCCATGCCCACGGATGGTAGTTCGGAGGAGGAGGTGGAGGAGGGGTGGGAGGAGGAGGAGGCATAGTAGGCCTGAAACACCTGGACCGAGGTAGGCCCCGCAATCCTTGGCGTCGGCAGTATATGACCAGCCGCAGGGTCAGACTCGGTCCCAGCCTCCACCAAGTTAACCCAATGTGCCGTCAGCGATATATAGTGGCCCTGCCCGGCAGCACTCGTCCACGTGTCCGTGGTCAGGTGGACCTTGTCAGAAACGGCGTTGGTCAGGGCACGGATGATGTTGTTTGACACGTGCTGGTGCAGGGCTGGGACGGCACATCGGGAAAAGTAGTGGCGGCTGGGGACCGAATACCGAGGGGCGGCCGCCGCCATGAGGTTGCGAAAGGCCTCGGTCTCTACTAGCCTATAGGGCAGCATCTGAAGGCTGAGCAATCTGGAGATGTGGACATTAAGGGCTTGGGCGTGCGGGTGGGTTGCACTATATTTGCGTTTCCGCTCCAGCGTCTGGGGTATGGAGAGCTGAACGCTGGTGGATGCTGTGGAGGATCGTGGAGGCGACGATGGGGTTTTTGTGCCAGGGTCCTGGGCAGGGGGCTGACTATCAGCTGACACAGGGGAAGGAGCAGTGGTGTGCACGGCCGGAGGTGAACGGGCTTGTTGCCACTGAGTGGGGTGTTTAGCATTCATATGCCTGCGCATACTGGTGGTAGTTAAGCTATTAGTGGTGGAACCCCTGCTGATCCTGGTTTGGCATATGTTGCTCACCACAGTCCGTCGGTCATCCGGTGTTTCCTTAAAGAACCTCCAGACTTCTGAAAATCTAGCCCTCGCCGCAGGAGCCCTCGCCACGGGAGCTTCACTAGTTGACACATTTGGCGCTGATGCACCAGGTCTGGCCCTGCCTCTCCGTCTGGCCCCACCACTGCCTCTTCCAACCTGTTCTGGTCGAGGACTCTCCTCCGTCTCAGAAGCACTGTGTTCACCCGGCCTATCAACCCAGCTTGGGTCTGTCACTTCATCATCCTCCGATCCCTCAGTCTGCTCCCCCCTCGGACTTCCTGCCCTAACAACAACTTCCCCACTTTCTGACAACCGTGTCTCCTCATCGTCGGACACCTCTTTACACACTTCTTCCACTACGTCAACAAGGTCATCATCACCCACAGACTGCGACTGGTGGAAAACCTGGGCATCGGAAAATTGCTCAGCAGCAACCGGACAAGTGGTTTGTGACTGTGGGAAGGGTCCAGAAAACAGTTCCTCAGAGTATGCCGATTCAAATGCCAAATTTTCCTGGGAGGGGGCAGACTGGGGGGGAGGAGGCTGAGGTGCAGGAGCTGGAGGAGTGCCGATTTCGGTGACATGGGTGGACTGCGTGGAAGACTGACTGGTGGACAAATTGCTCGAAGCATTGTCGGCAATCCACGACATCACCTGTTCGCACTGTTCTGGCCTCAACAGTGCTCTACCACGAGTCCCAGTAACTTCAGACATGAACCTAGGGAGTGTAGCTCTGCGGCGTTCCCCTGCTCCCTCATAAGCAGGTGGTGTCTCACCCCGCCCAGGACCACGGCCTCTGACCCCTGCAGTAGTTGGACGCCCACATCCCCGCCCTCGTCCTCTACCCCTAACCCTCGGGTTAAACATTTTGAAAATGAGAGTTATAACTTGAATTTTTTTTTTAACTTTTTTTTGTTTTTTTTGTTTTTTTTTGTGTTTTTTAGTTTTTAAAACCAAACGATGCTATCCTATTGCTATGGCTATTTTCTAGCCAAGTATGAAAGCACACTGCTATGCCAGATGAGATGACGCTGAGTTATGAAAAAAATAAACGTAAAATAAAAAAGGAAATGGCAGACTGTGCCTAATTGAAATACAACCCCGGGCCCTAATAAATTTTCCCACTTCGGTCTTTGCGATGGATATGTGCGTCACTAAGCGCAAAACACAGTGGTTGCAAGTCTCACTCCAAATTGCTCACAATTTGCTAGTAGATGCACTGCAGCAAGTACAGCCACCAGCAGATCAACCAGAAATCAAATATATATAACGCTACTGTAGGCGTAAGTAAGCCGTTTGGATTCTCCTATGGCTATTTTCTAGCCAAGTATGAAAGCACACTACTATGCCAGATGAGATGACGCTGAGTTCTGAAAAAAATAAACGTAAAATAAAAAAGGAAATGGCAGACTGTGCCTAATTGAAATACAACCCCGGGCCCTAATAAATTTTCCCACTTCGGTCTTTGCGATGGATATGTGCGTCACTAAGCGCAAAACACAGTGGTTGCAAGTCTCACTCCAAATTGCTCACAATTTGCTAGTAGATGCACTGCAGCAAGTACAGCCACCAGCAGATCAACCAGAAATCAAATATATATAACGCTACTGTAGGCGTAAGTAAGCCGTTTGGATTCTCCTATGGCTATTTTCTAGCCAAGTATGAAAGCACACTACTATGCCAGATGAGATGACGCTGAGTTATGAAAAAAATAAACGTAAAATAAAAAAGTAAATGGCAGACTGTGCCTAATTGAAATACAACCCCGGGCCCTAATAAATTTTCCCACTTCGGTCTTTGCGATGGATATGTGCGTCACTAAGCGCAAAACACAGCGGTCGCAAGTCTCACTCCAAATTGCTCACAATTTGCTAGTAGATGCACTGCAGCAAGTACAGCCACCAGCAGATCAACCAGAAATCAAATATATATAACGCTACTGTAGGAGTAAGTAAGCCGTTTGGATTCTCCTATGGCTATTTTCTAGCCAAGTATGAAAGCACACTACTATGCCAGATGAGATGACGCTGAGTTATGAAAAAAATAAACGTAAAATAAAAAAGTAAATGGCAGACTGTGCCTAATTGAAATACAACCCCGGGCCCTAATAAATTTTCCCACTTCGGTCTTTGCGATGGATATGTGCGTCACTAAGCGCAAAACACAGCGGTCGCAAGTCTCACTCCAAATTGCTCACAATTTGCTAGTAGATGCACTGCAGCAAGTACAGCCACCAGCAGATCAACCAGAAATCAAATATATATAACGCTACTGTAGGCGTAAGTAAGCCGTTTGGATTCTCCTATGGCTATTTTCTAGCCAAGTATGAAAGCACACTACTATGCCAGATGAGATGACGCTGAGTTATGAAAAAAATAAACGTAAAATAAAAAGAAACTGGCAGACTGTGCCTAATTGAAATCAAACCCCTAATAAATTTTCCCACTTTGGTGTTTGAGGTGGATATGTGTGTCACTAAGAGCTAAACACAACGGTAGCAAGTCCCCCTGCAAATTCCTCACAATATGGTACTAGCTGCACTACTAGTGCCAGCAAGCCCAGCCACAAGCAAATAAAAAAAAAAAGTATAACGTTATTGTAGCCCTAAGAAGGGCTGTTGGGTTGTTGTAGAATCACTCCTGCCTAACAGTAAGCTAATAGAACACCCTAACGCTTTCCCTGACCAGCAGCAGCTCTCTCCCTAGCGGCATCCAGACAGAGAATGATCCGAGCAGCGCGGGCAGCGGCTAGTCTATCCCAGGGTCACCTGATCTGGCCAGCCAACCACTGCTATCTACGTGTAAGGGTACCACGTCATGCTGGGTGGAGTGCAGAGTCTCCTGGCTTGTGATTGGCTCTGTTTCTGGCCGCCAAAAAGCAAAACGGCGGGAGCTGCCATTTTCTCGAGCGGGCGAAGTATTCGTCCGAGCAACGAGCAGTTACGAGTACGCTAATGCTTGATCGAGCATCAAGCTCGGACGAGTATGTTCGCTCATCTCTAATCAGCACCTATATTGACACACTCTTAACAGCATTCCAAACTCTGGATACATAGCAGCCATGTAGTGAAGTCCTTTACTTGGAATGCATTTAAGCCAAGTTATCCAATAGTCAGTAAAGACATATCCAGTAGCAGTACATGATAACTGTACTTTTTTCCCATATTGTACAGATACTGGACGTACCTGAAGAAGCTGAACCTCAGCTCTAACCTCAGCATTGTAACTATTTGCTACTGTGTGGCGGCACTGTGTCTGTTGGCAACACTGGGGCTGGCAATATAACTATTGGATGCTTTGGGGGCCATGTGACTAATGACAATTGGGGGCACTGTAACTATTAGATACAAGCGGGTGGACTGTGACTATTGTCTACTATGGGAATCTATGACTATTGGCTACTGTGATAATACACTGTGACTAATGTATATTGGGGTTTGGTGACTACTAGCTACAGCAGGGCAGTGTGGCTATTGAGGGGGCTAGCACTGTGACTTTTGGCTTCTGTAGGGTTAGGTGATGTGACTTATGGGTACTAGTGAGAACATTGTGACTATATTGGCAGACACAATGACTATTGGCTGCTGTGGGGTAGGCACTGTGACTATTAGATACTAGGGCACTTTGACAATCGGCTACTATAGAGAGAAATTACTATTGGATAGTGTTGTGAATGTTGGCTACTGTGGTGGGACACTTTGACTATTACCTTCTGTAGGGCACTATGGCATTGGATACTGTGATGACACTTTGATGGTTGGGTAAGGGGTGCACTTTGACTAATGTCTACTGGATGCATTGTGACTATTGGCAATTGTGGGGCAAAGAGACTTTAGGTTACTGTGGGGCAATGTGATTTTGGCTACTGGGGGAACTGTGGCTATTGGTTACTGTGAGGGCACTGTGACTTAATTGGCTACTATGGGGTACTGTGACTATTAGCTGATGTAGTGACAATTACTGTGATTATTATTTACTTTGGTTGCAGGCACTATTACCATTGGCTACTGTGGGGTAGGAACTATGACTATTGGCAGCTGTAGAAACACTGTGACTGTTGGCAACTGTGTGGGCAGGCACTTTAACTGTTGGTTTCTGTGATTGCAGGCATTGTTAACATTGGAGACTGTGGAGGTCACTTTGATAATTAGCTGCTGGGTACACTGTGATTATTATGTACTCTATATTTTGCTGTGAATATTGCCTACTGGGGCACTGTGACTTTTGGCTACTACGAGAACTATGACTATTGGCTACTTTGGTGCTTCACTGTCAATACTGGTTACTGTTACAATAATATACAGCTTCTGTTAAGACCACTAGTTCCTATTTTGGGGGAGAACTCTGTATATATATAAACCAGTCCTGTTGTTCAAATCTCCAGTAAGTATAGATTGTTTCAAAGCTCTTTCCTTTTTAGATTTCGAAGCTCTTCTTAGAAAAAGTTTTGACACAATAGAGAAGCCTCTCAAAAAAGTTACAGGTAACTCATAAGGGTGGCATCTGGTTGTGATGGATTCTAGGGTTGTGATAATATTAGGAATTCAAAATAGGAGAAATAGGGAAAAAAAATAATATTCTGATGTAAGGCTGAATTGAATTATGGTGGTGGTGGTGGGGGGGTGTCACTCACTGGGGGGTCATGGATTTCTTATATAGGAATCTATGAATTTTCCAAATGCTCAACAGTACCGTATTTTTCAGACTATAAGGGGCAGAAAAATCCTTTGATTTTCTCAGAAATCAAAGGTGCGCCTTATAGTCCAGTGCGCTTTATATATGAACCGTACTTACAGACAACAGCTGCCTTGAACTGTGCACAGGTCTGCCACCTGCTGGTCATTCATCCTTATAATCAGATGCGCCTTATAATCCAGTGTGCCTTATATGTGAACCTAGACATTTTAGCAGGCATTTATTGATGGTACGCCTTATACTCTGGTGCGCCTTATAGTCCGAAAAATACTGTATTGTAACTGACAGCCTTAATGTATAACAGAGGAAACAGGGTGTTGAATTAACTGCCTTAATTTGCGCGTTTAGAGAATTTAATTTTGGTGAGATCCATGTTGTATATTCCATGTTGAACATATACCACCAAGATCAAGGCTTGTAAACCAAGCACACTGACATACTGGTGTGTACCTCCTTTATCAGGATCTACTCTTCTTTTAGCTTCTTATGCCCTGGTTTTTACAAATAAAAGGCCTTCAAAAGTATACAAATGAACCTGAGGAGCTCTAAAGGTGTTGTTTTACAATCACTGATCCTGGTTGTAGTTTTCCTTTAAGACAAATGAATACAATCCTCATGTTTAGATAAAAAATGGAAAGAGATGGTTTTTTTTCCCTCTGGCTGGAAGGATGTCGCTGTGCCCTCAGTTCCTATCTACTTTTAATGTATTATGTCTCTAGAACCCTTGATAGTATAAGTGGTAATGTATAGTCAATTTTATACACTACTAGCTGTAGCCACTGGTGTTGCCTGGGATAGTAAATAACTGCTCGCACCTATAACAAAAGAATGGGTTAACAAAAAAATATTTTCTATCTATCTCTGTCTATTGTTATTGTTATTTATCGATGCAAGTACAAATACAAAACTACAGTGGCTGGGAAACGAGTGGAGGGAGGACACTGCCCGTAAGGGCTCACAATCTATATGGGAGGGAGGATGGAGACACGAGTTAAGAGAGCAGGGCAGTTATTGTGTATTGTAGGCAATCCAGAACATGTCAGTTTTCAGGTAATGTTTGAAGGTTTGGAAGGTGGCGTACAGTATGACACATTTTGGTAGAGCGTTCCAGAGTATGGGCAATGCACATGAGAAGTCCTGGATGCGGTTGTGAGAAGAGCAGATGGTAATAGAGTGAAGCTGAAGGTCCTGTAAAAAATGTAGATTATGTGTCGGACGGTAAAGGCTGATGAGTTCAGATATATGGAAGGGACAGGTTGTGGATGGCTTTGTAAGTCATGGATAGTATTTTAAACTAAATTCGTTGTGCAATGACTAACCAGTGGAGAGACTGGAAGAGAGAAGAAGCAAGGAGAGAGATATATAAGCTGGGCAGCGGAGTTAAGGATAAAACTTAGGGGTATTAGAGGGTTAGCTGGGAGACCACAGAGAAAATTGTTGCAGTAGTCCAAGTGGGAGATCATGGCATGGACTAAAATTATGTAGACTCTGGAATGAGGTAGAGTCTTGCGATTGAGGTGGCAGGTTGTAGTAAAGGCCTCTATGTATACCCATATAATCCACAGAAACGGCAGTACTCCGAAATTAGAAAAAAAGGTTTGGTGATCTTTTATTCCATGAAAAACACTTCTATCTATATCTATTTATCTCTATATATCTTTGGCAAGTACCAAATACAAATTGACATTGCCAAAGCTTTTACAAACTCTTAGTTTGTGGGATGGGGTGGGCTGTAGTGTGATAGGGGACAGGATGTAAGGGAACATAGGGTGCAGGGTGTTATAGTAGCCCATGGTATCATGCCCATGGTATATCACAAGACCCACAGCCTATGGCAGGCAGTGACATATTGTGTGGCTATGGCCACTGTGGTCTCCTCTTCCCGCAGCAGGATAAAGATCTTCTCTTCCTCCTCCATAGAGCTGAAGTCCAGGAGGAAATCTGAGAGTCTCCTCAATTAAATGTCCTTTGTGTAAATGTGTATGTGGAGCAGTGTAGCAGGGAGTGGACCTTATCCTCGGTGGCCTCCTGGTCCTGGCACTGTTGGCACCGTGTGCTCTCCCTGGGCATGTACATCTGTCTGTGCCACCTGGACTCCATGGCCAGATTGTGGGTATTCTGTAGCGGTTTAGGATCTGATGGTCTCTGGGGTCTGGTAGTTTTTCTAGGTACAGGGCCAGTTTGCGGTCTCTATGTAGACTCTGGTAGAAGGTCAGTTTCTGGGATGTCTCTATGGTGGTTCTCCATTCACTGATATATTCCTCCTGGGCCTTTTCTATCAGCTCCATGATTTTTTTTTTTATCAACCATGATTAGTCTATATTTGTGTCTGGCTAGATTTGGGTTCCATAGGTTAACAGGGACACCCTGCTGCTGCCAGGCTTTATGGTGGAAGGAATACGGACTGCTGTTCTGTAGTTAGCCAGAAATGATAGTGCCCTTTTTATGTTGGTCTTCTTCAGATTAATGGGTAGTGCCCAGGAGATCTTTCAGAAGATCATCTGCATAGAGCAGAAATTTACCCTTGGTGATGTAGGAGTCTTGTTGTAGAGCTGGCCTCCAGGGCTGCAGCCAGCTCATTGATGTAGATGTTGAAGAGCGTTGTACTTAGGCAGCAGCCCTGTCTGACCTGTCAGCTCTTCTGTAAACAGGACATTCTCCTTCTGTTTGCCTTCACACTGCAGGTGTTCTCACTGTAGCAGCTCTTGATGACATCATAGATTTTTCCACCTATTCTGAGTTTGAGGAAGAGACCCGGGTGCCACACTGAGTCAAAGGCCTCTTATGGAGGAGATGCTCTCTGTTATCTCCTGCAGGGTCAAATATATCCTTCTGTAATAACCCCATTATTTACACCTCTCACTTTGTAACAATATCCTTATCTCCCTCAGGGTTCAATAATGTAATGGGTTCTGGAGTTTGGATTTGAGGCTTCGTTCCGGTGCAGTATTTACTTGTTATGTTGTCTGTGTTTTGACTTCTTCACCTATGCAGTGGACACACATACCTCACGTAGAAGTGGGTGGGGCTTTCATCATGCACTTATGCATCATGTGATAAATTCCTCTTTTATTGAAGACTTATGAGGTTATTCTATACATAAAAGTGATTCTACAATATGAGTGGGTAATTTATCCCCTATTCAGAAACCTCATTACTGTACTCAAATAACAAAACAATCCCATAAATGCTTATTGTTAATTATCACCTGTGAGGCATAGGAGGTGGTTTTATGGAATATTTTACTGACATGTCTTCTTAGATTTCTTTTCTAAACCAACAAACACTGAAAATAACATCAGAAGTAGATTCATACATAAGAAGAATCCCGACTGGACTAAGGACATGTCAATCACATAAATGTGCATAAAAAGTACCAGAGAGAGGGCACAACACCCCCAGAGGAAGCCGCGTCATAGCAGCGAAACGGCCATAGGGTTCATTAGGGCAAGAACGTATTGAAGGCAATCGGTGTCTAAATATCTAAATATACACAGAGTCAAAGCTAAAGCCAAGCGACACCACCATAATCCAGGATTGTGTCTCGCTCATTACTGAAGGGAAGCTAGACCTGCTAGTGTGATGGAGAATCATAACGCCAAGTACATCTAACTAGCGAGGAGCAAGCACGCCGCTGATGCCAGCTGGTCACGGCTGACAGTGAAGTGAATTAGATACAAAGTATTAGTTGCACATAGGAAACCTAGAGTGTATTTATACATAAGAAAAAGTGGATACAATTTAGACAATTTACCATAAACAATAAGTATCAATGCCTAACATAAACAGCAGAGTCAGTTGTTACAACTACAATGACACACAGCGAAAATCTTAATTAAGTAACAGTCGGTGCTAGCATCATGAAAAGTCTGTGAAGATTACCATTACAGAGGCACCACAGGACAAAGTGGGCAATTGTGCTCATGAATGTATCCGATAACACCAAAAAACTATTAAATAATAATATAAAACAATATAAAACAAAGAAGAAAACAAACGTTGCTTGTGATAATGTGCATATTATAATACTTCACAAAGAAGAACTTACACAAAGAGTTATCAATCCTTTCCTCTGTGCTAGAAAATAATTACACCTTGCCCATCCCACTGGTAAAAATGGTGGTCACAGACAGAATTTATTAATGAACCCACACTAGACCTCACATATCTCCTCAAACTAAGGAGACTACAAGCCCAAATAAGACAGGGGTCACTGCATTCAGGTTCTTACCCTTCAAGTTATTTAATATTTTATTGAAAGTTGAAGTGGGGTAACATAAAAGGTTAAAACGTCATTGGGGAGCAATAAATCCCCAAAATGGCGGCACTGGTCTGCTGTTAAGGGTGGGGAGATGAGCTGAACCTAATGAAGTTCAGGGATAGGAGTGGGGGACCTGAACCCACACAGTTTGGTACAGACCTGAACTTTGAGGTTTGGGTTCGCTCAACAATAGTGCCGATCTGTAATATAACAGTGCAGTGTATATTCCAGGAGCTTTTCCACTGCATATATTTAATCAAATCAACCCCTAGGTTTTGGGCTAAAACTTCTTTTTTTTTTGTACAATACCTTAAATTTTTTTGCAATGTTTTTTAAATGACAGATAGTACTTGTTAAAAATGTAAAAATGTTAAAGGACCTTTTGGGTATAAAGTTTTAAAAGCTGGAGAAAAAGATTTTTTTGTATGTTGTTATTGAAGTATGGTACTTTTAAACCTTCCCCCATTGCCCTTCCTTGTGTAACAAAAACTGTTCTGTTGCACCAGGTTATCTTAATGCTGTATCCTCTCATATACTCGTTATCTTGGTGTAATATCTCATATATGCCATGCCGTTGCCTAAGATATTCATTTATAAACGAGCCTGTTTAAGGAGCCTCTTTGATTTAAATCCTTTGTCAGCTGTAACAAAAAAAATAAAATGTACTTGCCCTTCTCTAGCTCCCAGTGTAACAGCGGTCTTACAACATAATTTATTAAATGGAAAGTGTCAATAAGTTTTAACATCATTCATGTTTTTTTATTTTATGTCATCTATATTTTATGAAAAGTCCAATAAACTGTAAGTTTCCCTCTGCCCATGAAACCACATTACAGACACATATGTGGATATGTAATAAATACCTAAGATTGGAAAACTACAATAAAATGATTAAAAATGACAGTTTCAATGCAATATTTTTTTCAGAGATTCCTTCACTTCTTTGTTCCGCAGACTGTAGATGATCGGGTTTAGAGAAGGTGTAATTAATGTATAAAAAACAGCAGCAACCATGTCAATGGAAGAGCCCGAGTCTGGACGCATGTAAGTGAATACACAAGGAGCATAAAATAATGTCACCACCGTAACATGGGACACACAGGTAGAAAAGGCTTTGTTCCTTCCATCAGCAGTTTTGATTCTTATTATAGCTACAATGATGTGTATGTAGGAAATTAGGATTAGAATGAAACAGCTTAGGGAGATAGAGGCGATATTAGCCAATATCATAGTTTTATTTAGTGATGTGTCTGCACAAGCCAGCTTCAGCACTGGGATAATGTCACAAAAGAAGTAATCAATTACATTAGACTTACAGAAGGGAAGGTGGAAAGTTAGCACTGTATGAGTTATTGAATGCAGAGAACCGGCCAACCAGGATCCAAAGGCAAGGCACATAGACACCCTCCAACTCATGAGGCTGCCATAATGTAGGGGGCGGCATATTGCAGCATACCTGTCATATGCCATGACTGTATACAGGAAACACTCAGCACTTGCTAGGAAATGGAAAAAGTATAACTGACATACACATCCACTGAATGGAATCATCTTTGTGGATAAAATATTTCCAAGTAATCTGGGTAAAGTTACAGAAGATAAGCAAATGTCCAAAAAGGAAAGGTTAGCAAGAAAGAAGTACATGGGGGTATGAAGAGCGGTGGTGCCTTTAACCACTCCAATAATGAGAACATTTCCCACCAAGGTAGAGGTGTAGATGATAGAGAGAAATAGAAGTAGAGGGACTTGTAGCTTTTCAGTACATGGAAGTCCTTTCAGTACAAAGTCCACGACCAGAGACAAATTCCTGCTATCCATTTATTCATGAACATGTTATCTCTGCAGCTAGAAAGGCAGTACAGCCAATACAGACAGTGTTGTCACAGTGTTAATATAGACTATAGGAACATTTTGTTTTGTTTGTTAGTCAGTTTTGGAAATTGTGAACCTATTGGATAATACTCTCAAGCAGCAACTATAACTACATACATATTAGTGTGATCGCCTACAATGTAAGATAATCAACACTTCAGCAATAGTCATTTCATTATCCTCTCATAATCTCACCACGTAATTGCTTTCGGACAATTTATAGCCTGTAGTGGTCTAGGGAGAACATGTATTCAGTTTTAGCAAGGGACTGTTTCCCTTCACAATCCCTACACAATTTTACTGTTTCCTTTTCTAATATTAAAATATATCATCTATCTAGACCAATTAACTATATACTATAATATTTTAATGGACACTTTTATGTCATACTCTTTTTTTGCTTATTTTATACTTTATATTATATTTTAGTTCAGTTTTTTTAACTATTGAGCCAAAAAAGTAAAAAAAAATCAAATTCAGTACATGTAAGAAGTTTCAGTTTAGGGGCACACATAATTTGTTACAGAATAAATTACAGCAGTACCATACAATCACAGTAGCATAACATGTTAAGCTTGAACCTAAACAGGCTTGGCAGAGAGAAAAATGTGATAGAAGTGAAAATACATTCAGTTATTCTACAGTCACATACGATTCCTTATATATGTAGTTAAGAGAGACTCAAGAGAAGTGGTAATAATGCATTTTCCCATTTTGAAAAAAAATTGTATAGGAGCCAGAAACAGAAGCCATAGTCCATTTTAGTACGTAACTAGCAGTTCCACGCTGCGTCAACTACTCAAAGTTATCTTTACAGTCTCGATATTTATGTAATCGATGTAGTAGTTATATGAAATGCTAGTGTTCTGTCCTAAGGAGAGAGATCTTTGAGATCATACAGGATTGTGGATATAGTTTATGATAAAGGATGGAAATTACTTGAACTTGAAGTAAATTTCTAATTACTTAAAGGATAGAAATTACTTCCATTGGATAGAAATCTATGCGTGGTTTTGTGATGGACATGCAGGTGCACAAGCAGTCCCTTATCTATCATCAGTCAGTAGAGTCAGTTAAATTCTTTAAAACAGAAAGAACCAATGAAATAATGAGGTATTACCTAGGGCTACCATTCATAGCTAACCTGGTAATTCCCAATATAATTCCTTCTCTATCGCCATCCAGTGTATCAGAAAATTCCACTCCCTCACCTTGTCAAAACAGCTGTATTATAATAATTTATCAAGTGGAATAACCTTAGCTCTCCCTTGTCCCTGGGTACATGCAAACATTTTTGGCTGCAGTGCTTCTTATTTTATCAAGCATACTCATTCATTAAACTTTGTAGCCTATGTAAAAAGGCCTTTTCAACTAAAATCAACACATTTCTTAACATAGGTTATAAAGATATGTTTTAGGAACCATTATCATTTTTATAAGATAGATGTAGTTTCAAATGTTCCACCAAATCTCTCACTTTCTTTGTAGTATAGAAAGATCAATTAGTTTAGAAGAGGAAATGGTCGATTGAATCTCTAGATAGGAAATTGATTTCCTTACTCATACAATAATGCACCATCTTTCATGGCACGTATTATGTTCACTTGCTGCTTGTAAATCCAAACAACCCTGTTGCTCATTACCCGTTATCCTTCCTTGGATCTTTTCTAGTAGCTAATAACTAATGCAGAAAAGGGAACAACTCATAAGACCTGCTGTTTTAGAGACTGATAATCATTTATCAAAGTCAGAGCCTCATACTTGCCCATTTTTCCAGTTAAAACATACTCACTACCCATTACCCCACATATTGACAAATGGGTGTGGTATTGTCAAAGGTCAGTGTTATACACCTGGGGTTTAACTTCTTATTTTACCATACATGAGCAGCGAGTTTCAGCTGTAGATTATTGACAACACTCGACTGCAGCATCCATGACTGGAGATAACTCCCAAAAAGAGTGTACAACCCCTTGTATGCAGTAGTCAAGAGTGTCTATAACATCTAAAGGGTGGTTTTCAAATCTGATTCCTTTATATTGGCAACATGGTGCCCAAATCAGGAGAGCTTATGTGTGTACCATCTTCACCATCTTACCAAAAGTAGATGCTTGGTAGTGCACAGGATACACTGCAGTGCATATGTACCATTTCAAAGTGTAGCCCACTAATAGGACTAATAATAAACAATTAATATTATTTTATTTTTATTAATTTCTTTATTAATTTTTTAGGTTTCACATTGTAAATATTGAATCGGATGTCATTGTACATCAACCAATATATATCCTTAAACAACCCCCGCCCCCACCTACCACCATCACATCCCTCCCCGGTCAGAGAGAGAGAAAAAAAAAAAAGAAAAACAAACAAATAAAAACATAAAAACCCCCCCAAAACTATTTTTTTTCTTTTCCCTTTTTATCCATCTTACCCTTTTCCCCCTTTCACTCCTTAAAAACCATTTCTTACGCCATAAATTCCCTTTCCTCAAGCAAGCTTGATAAGGATTCATTGATAATCGAAACGTTGCGCCTGTTATGCCTGGTTGATATGTGAATAAAGCCTTTTGGAATTTAATTCTGCGGTGCTGGTTCTTCCTCCATCGATAGGACGGTATGCATCTACCTCTTGTCCATCTTTATTTTTTTTCAAGATGAGAGTGATAATTGCTTCTCTCATAGAACTTGGCAGCTTGTCACTCAGGTCAATCTACAATGGAGAGGGGTATATTGTGTTGGCAAATATATGCCTAATAAAAGGTAATAACTATCACAATTTTAAAGCCCAAGCACTAAGTATATATCATTTATGTTTTTGTTAAGTAATCTCCATTAATTATTGTCCTCTTGTAGGAATGATTATGTTAACTTTCAATAGGTAATTGGTCTTAGCTACCATGTAAGGCACCCCCCTTAAATGAAACCTACCATTTGATTTGATGCTTTATGAAGTAAACATACCTTGAGAATGCTGTAGCTACACTGATGCAGGATCATATCTTGGTTTTAACTGATAAAACAGTTATTACATTATGATAATGAAGCTCTGTCTCTTCTATGGCTGCTTCAGTGCTTCTCTTAGCACGTAAGTTTTTCTCTGCAGGAGAGGATAATGTAATCCCTGGCTTGTGTCTGAAGGCAGAATAATCAAGTGCTGCACCATCCCCCAGCTGCTGTGTATGAGTGATCCAGCTCCGGTTGATTAGTCATGCTTGACTAACCTCCATTTGTAATTACAAGCTCAGTGGGGCACATGTATCATAGTTTTCTCTCTCTGAGGTGAATTCTAGAGACATTTGGCACCTCTTTTTTGCACCTTATGTATGATCCTGTCTTTTTGTGATACATGTTCAGTTTTTCCTATCCTGGAAGGTGCAAATTCTGGCTTCTTTTTGAGATTTTTTGTTGCAGATGTCTCAAATCCACATGGACACAAGCCACGTGAGGGGGTTATATACAGGAGTGGACACTACTGTTAATTTGGGATTTAACATGTTTCATTTTTAAGGTATTTTGAAACCTATTATAACAGCTGAGGAGAGTTAATTTTCATAATTACATTACTGTTAACATTTGAATGTACAAAACAAATAGTAAACTAAATGTTAACACATGCGTTAATGTGCTGTTAATGTGCATTTTTGTAAATGCGAATGTTAACAGTAATGAAATAAGGCAAATCAACTCTCCTCAGCTGGTGTAGTTAGTTTCAAAATGCATTAAAACTGCAATTAAACAGCTACGTGTGAAATTTAAGAATTTTGACAAAAGAGGTTACTGTGTAAAATGTTAAACAGTTGAAGCATGTGAAATAATTCCAATTTAAATGTTAAAATTGGGTCAATGAAAAAAAAAAACTTCCTTTGCACCTGCCTGGACTCCATTTCCTGTACATTATAATGAAAAAGGCAAAGACTAATTTGAACAACAATTTATTATTATTTTTTTTAATATCTGTAACTTTTAGTCTCTACTTTTACACCACAATGCAGTCTGGACATTGTACATGCAGTTCCTTTTTTTCAGCAAAATAAAGCCCTGAATGTTCGGTCACCTTTTCTTAATCTCATTTCATTGTTGGTCACAAAAGAGATCTACTTTGTAGGGTAATAATTTGAGACAAATTTGGCGCAAAATTAGGAGCCAATGAATCGGACATGTGGCAATTCAAAAACTCATTTACTAAGACAAAAATAGATCCATCATAAATCACAAGCCAAAAAAAGAACAAACCAGGTGCAAAAATAGGCAAACCTGGGACACACTATGATCAATGTCCCCCTTTATGTTTGAAAAACGATAATAAATGCTCCCCATACTTGGCAGCTGTAAATGAAAGGTATAATCATTTTTACAGTATTCACAAATGTTAAGAATTAATTCTCCAACTTGTCACATTTCATTCTTTTTAGAGATGTTTTCACCTCTTGGTTTCTCAAAGAGTAAATGATGGGATTTAACATTGGGGTTATCAGGGTATAGAAGATAGCAATTGATTCTTCCATCACATAGTCCATAGAGTTGGGACCCATATAAATAAAGACAGGAGGTCCATAGAAGATAGAAACAGTTATCATGTGTGATGCACACGTGGAAAATGTTTTACGCCTTCCTTCAGAACTTTTGATCCTCAGGATTGTGCTTATAATATGTACATATGATATCAAAATCAAGAGAAAGCAAATTAAAGCAACAGCCCCAATGTTAGTTATTATTATTGCTTTGTTTAATGTGGTATCTGCACATGCAAGTTTCAACATTGGAATCACATCACAAAAAAAGTAGTCAATCCTGTTTGGACCACAAAAAGGGAGACGGAAGGTTAATGTTGTGTGTATCATTGAGTGAAGAGAGCCAGTCATCCAGATCCCAGCTGCAAATTGTTTGCACAGCTTTAAGTTCATGAAGTTAGGGTAATGCAAAGGCCGACAAATGGCCAAAAAACGGTCATATGCCATAACGGTATAAAGAAAACACTCAGTGCTTCCAAAAAAATGAAAGAAATAAAACTGACTAATACATCCTTGGAAAGAGATGGTTGTTTCCCTTTGTAGAAAATTTGTTAGCATTTTAGGCAACGTTACTGTAGACAACCAAATGTCTAAGAAGGAAAGATTGAGAAGAAAAAAATACATAGGTTTGTGAAGGACAGGATCTCTTTGTACAGCAAGAATGAGGAGAACATTCCCTAGAAGGGTACACACATAAATGAAAGTAAACAGAACAAAAAGTGGAATTTTCATCACTTCAGGATGTGGAAGACCAATGAGGACAAACTCTGTCACTGAGGAAGTGTTCAAGTGTCCCATATTTTTTATTTAACTAAAAATGAGAAAATTTGTTACTTATCAATTCATTTATACATGGACAGATATATACTTATAAGTTAGAAAGTATAAGCTGCTGCATAACAAAACCAGGTATACAAAGGTTTAAAAAGTCATTGTATGGTAGACCTTGCTTCTTCTTGCTTACTTACCATTGGTGACCTAATAATCCTGCATAGGGTCCTCTCATAAACAGTGTTATTTAGGTTTAGACAGATGCATTCAGGAGAAATATGTTGGTAATTATATATTGTATATATTATTTGCAATGGTATATGTACTTTAAATAAATACATGAATCACTTGTAATACTAAAAACTTAAAGAAATATGCTGAATAAAGACTAATATCAATGCAGAGCCAAGTACAGCACCATATAGAACGATACAGTGGAATTCCTGCCTTATATTGCAAGTGCTTCCCCTGCCTTCTATACCTCAGATAGCTCTGTTTAATCCCAAGAGAAATGTATTCCCAGTGCTGTTATTTTCCCACAATACTGTTTTCCTATGACAGATATATCTAGATACATAGACAATTATAAATTGTTACAAGGACGATGAAATCCAACGCATAGTGTCTGTGTTTTATGCTTTTATAAATCGTCAAAAATGTTTTTTTTTTTAATCTGCTGTGATCAAATTCCTATAATTCCCCTATTATTATTTATTGTTAATTTGATGCCACTTTAGAATTTTTACAATCATATGCATATATTTTTAGAAACAGACCAAAATAGCTTTTTTTATATATAATTTTATTGATTTTTATTTTAGATTGTTCTTTAATCTTACTTTATACAGTGTTATTTTTGTATATGTATTGCTGTCATGAGAAGCTTAAAGATTCTTTCTACGGAGTTAGCCGGTGGTTAAATAGATGAAAGCTGAGAGTCCTCAGTTGTAGATACCTTTTATTGGCTAACTAAAAAGGATGATGTTAGTTGCAGGCTTTCGAGACTACTTAGGTCTCTTCATCAGGCTGATATCTGAAAAGAACACAAATTTTTACACAGATGGACACAGTTATGCTATGGTTGAAGAGACATTTATTGCCAATAGTGTTTACTTTTCTTCTTCCATAGACTGATCTGTTTCTTCTCTGTTCAACCATAGCACAACTGTGACCTATATAACTGTGTATATACTTTTGTGCTATTCAAATATTGTCTTATACCATGCCTGATGAAGAGACCTGATGCAACTAACATCACCCTCTTCAGTCAGCCAATAAAAGGAATCAATAAGTGAGGCCTCTCAACGTTTATCTATTTAGCTGTCTTGAGAAAGTTCCTGTACATTTTTACTTATTTCTGTGTTTGAGCTTTCAATCTGATTTGATGATTGTATTCCATGATCAATCTGTAGACAAATGCTCTGTTGGTAACTGAAAATGTCTTCTACAAATTAGGTTATACTCTTCTTTTCTCCTGGGGTTGATTAAGCAATGAAAAACTGATGCTGGAGGAGGTTGTGCCAAGTCACAGTTAGTGGGTAAAACCGTTATTTTCAAATATATATTATTATGTATGAACTATTATAAATTATTATGTATATATGTTACAAATTTTCTATGACGTATGACGTACACTATTCTAAATCAGTTTATGTAGTGTTAATCCTTGTTAATATGATATAATAATAATTCCTTATTTATTATTATTATTATTATTATTATTATTATTATTATTGGATTGTTGACCCTTCTGATCTCTGGGACCCCAAGCTATTGCTTATGTTGTTTATCCCCTTAAGGACGCAGGGTTTTTCGGCTCATTTCTCGCTCTCCAACTTCAAAAATCCATAACTTTTTCATTTTTCCGTGTACAGACCTGTCTGAGGGCTTATTTTGTGCGTAACAAATTTTAATTTCCCGTAATGTTATTTATTTTAACATGCCGTGTACTGCGAAGCTGAAAAAAAATTCCAAATGTGGAAAAATTGAAAAAAAACCGCACGTGCGTCACGTTCTTGTGGGCTCAGTTTTTACGACTTTCACTCTTCGCTCCAAATAACATGCCTACTTTATTCTTTGGTTCGGTGCGATCGCGGTGATACCAAATTTATATAGGTTTTATTGTGTTTTAATACATTTTCAAAAATTAAATGAAGGTGTACAAAAAAGAAAAAAAAAATTTTGCCATCTTCTGATGCTAATAACTTTTTCACACTTTGGCGCACGGAGATGTGTGAGGGGTCATTTTTTTGCGAAATGAGGCGACGTTTTCATTGCTACCATTTTGAGGTCTGTGCGACATTTTGATCATTTTTTATTTCATTTTTTATGTTATGTAAAAATGTGTAAAAGTCGCATTTCGGACATTTGGGCGCCATTTCCCGCCTCGAAAGGTCACCGCCACCCGTAACCGTTTTTATATTTTGATAGATCGGGCATTTTGGGACGCGGCGATACCTAATATGTTTGTGATTTTTACTGTTTATTATGTTTTATATCCGTTCTAGGGAAAGGGGGGTGATTTGAACTTTTAATATTTTATAAATTTTTTTTATTTTTTAAACTTTTTTTTTTCTTTTTTTTTTCACTATCTTTTAGACCATCAAGGGTACATTAACCCTAGATAGTCAGATCGCTCCTACCATATACTGCAATACTTCTGTATTGCAATATATGGCATTTTTGCAGCACATTCATTACAATGAGCCACTGGCTCATTGTAACGAATCTGCAGCTGCCAGATAGCCTCGTGTCAAAAGAAGACCCGAGGCTACCATGCCAACCAATCGCCGCCCCCCGATGACGTTCGGGGGCGTGGCGATCGAAAAAAAGATGGCGGCGCCCGCGCGCCGCCGTCTTTTAAATGCCGCCGGCGACTTTGCCGGCGGCAACGGGGGGGTTAATAGCCGCGATCGGTGCTAGCACCGACCGCGGTTATTAGCGGTGGGGGTTTTATGCATTATGCAAAAACCCCCACCTTTGTATGAAGAGGACTCAGCCCGTGAGCCCTCTTCATACATCCCTTATACCTCTGCGCCGTAGAGCTATGGCGCAGAGCGTTAAGGGGTTATGGGTAAATCCACCCTTGAGAATAGCTTGTAGTAAAGGGAAATTGTATAACAACATTGAAACTGTATAACATACAGTGATAAATTTATCTCTTTACATCACTTGGTAGTTTTTATAACAACTTAACGGATTGACCATATTGCTGGATGTCCCATTGTGTTTGTATTTATTCACCACCCCACTTTCCTGTGAAAGGTTGGCAACTGTGTTGGAGTTCCTGCTTATTGTTATGGGGGATGGTAATATTCTCGTGGATCTGGAGATAGACAAAATTAGTAGATTTGGGATGTTATTGGGATTTTAGATTGGAAAAAAAAGTTATATTATTACCAGATATTCTGGTACTTCCTAGAATTTAGGGTAGTGTCACTTCCAGAGCAGTTTAAATGCCTGTAGGTTCCAATTACAGTGAAAGTGATAGTGTCTATGTTAAGTGGAGGCTACTTCTCGAAATGAAGACAAAAATGGACATATGAACTAAACTTCTGCTTTGAACTGCACAAACTTGATACATTTGACAAACTAGATATATTCTGGATAAAGGAGAGGGGAACTCATTTGAAGTGGGGATGTAAGCAGCTGAGGGGAATGTGAGTAGAGCTGTAGGAGCTGATTAAGAGTGTAAATGTTGATAGCCTGCCACTGAACCCCATGGTTGGAGTAAAATAGCTTGGTTCAAAATAGTTATGTGTCCATAAAGTTCAAGGAAGCCAATGGAATGGGCTGAGGGGAAGGGATGAAGGGACATACAATTCTATACCATCAAAGTTATTTTGATTTTGGTAGGCATCTGCCTAGTGTAAAAAAGTTTCTTTTAAAAAAGGATTGTCTAGCTTGTTGATATTAATGATTTATGCATAGGATACAGCAGGTAATGAACACAAAAATCTGAGGGTGAGACACACATGAACATCTGGTGTGGTTGGTGCCAGTGCGGGTCATGCATCCTGTAATATACTAGACTGGCTGAATGTAGACCTGATCCAATCTGAGCTCAATAAAATTATTGTGTACAAGGCTCCAGGACCAGATGGGTTATACCCCAAAGTTCTTAAAGATTTCAGGTCTGTTATCGTTGTGCCCCATTAGAAATTACCTTATTACTGGTACGGTGTAAAGTGACTGGCGCAAGGCAAATGTGGTGCCAATATTTAAAACAGACTCTAAAACTTCACTAGGCAAGTATAGGCCTGTAAGCTTAACTGCAATTGTGGAGAAAATATTAGAAATATACAGAAGTATCTGAGTTCACATTAGATAATAAGTGACAGCCAGCAAGGGTTTACTAGGGATAGAAGTTGTCAGACTAACCTGATCTGCTTCTATGAAGAGGTGAGCAGATGCCAGGACAGAGGAGCTGCTGTGGATATTGTGTTCTTGGTCTTTGGCAGTAAACATTTGCAATTGGATTGAGAACTGGCTGAAGGATCGTATTCAGAGAGTTCCGGTCAATGATTCCTACTCAGAATGGTCACCAGTTATGAGTGGTGTACCCCAGGGCTCTGTGCTTGGCCCACTACTATTTATTATATTTATTAATGATATAGAGGTAGGAATTAATAGCACTGTGTCTATTTTTGCAGAGACCAAAAAAATTGTGGACAATTGTTGACTGGGTTCATATACTTGAAAATGTATTTACAAAAAAGGTCTAGAAGACCTCACTGAGACCCATTGGTCAAAATAGTGCTAAAACATCACTTTTATTGATTATGATTAAAAGACAAGTAACTTGTGGGAAGAGGTTTTTCAACATACAATTAAAAGTTATGTAGTCTGTTGTGGGGTTGTTTTTATTTTACATTGTATGTGACAGGCCAGCCTTCCAGCCGTGTAATGAGTGGGACCATGAGTATGTAACACTTTCTGTATTAACAGTATTTTTATTTTTCAACCAGTAGATGTCGCTTTTGTACCATTATGTTTGATACACTTTTGCAACATTGTATGACTCAATCTAGTTCTGGTATAAACAGCCCCCGTATTCGTTGTCCTATTATGTGTTTCAAATTCAGCAGTTAATCCTTACTGCCTAATCAGTATTATGATTCTTTGAATAGCCCTAAATTGCCACAATGAATAGTCATCATACACACTATGTCGGCTATGCTATTTAGATGTAACCGCTGGAGCTCTTAACGCTAAGGTATTTGGTCACCAACTCATATTGTCTCCTTAAACATCACATATATTGACTTTCCATTTACCCACTAACTCTGACTACTGGCAAAAATTGATAATTCACACTACTGCCCCCCCCCACCCGACATGTTTCGCCACTGCTGTGGTGTCCTCAGGGGTGCCAGGGCTAGAATGTGCTCTTGTTCACATGACCCGAGGTAATAATACGTCAGTTTGTGATGTCATCGATGACATGGCATTGATTTCAGCCATACAACAAGTTAACAAGCCGGTGGTGAGGGCCTGTACACCACCAGCATAATAGATACCACCAAATACTTGAACAAAAAATAAATAAATAACTCAAAATTTCGAAAACTTAATCAATCTTTATTAATCATGATAAAAGATATCACACAATGAGGACAGTAATACGTAGACCAAGGAAAAGGATAAAAATGACATGTACAAAAGTAACAGCCACTAGAGGGCTTAGAGGGAGGTTATACAATCCATCAATAAAAAGATATGGCACATAAGGAGACATGAAAAGATTAGGAACTCACAATGCCAAACCTAAGTTAGATTGTTAGTATACCATACCAAAGGAGAGGAGTACAGGCCACAGACCCCGACACATGTTTCGCCGGTAAGCTTTATCAAGGGGAGTCCTTGTCTTATATCATGATTAATAAAGATTGATTGAGTTTTCGAAATTTGGAGTTATTTATTTATTTTTTGTTCAAGTATTTGGTGGCATTGATTTCAGCCAGACAGATCCCTTTGCTGCAGTTAGCTTATTAAGTGCTGTAACGTGTATCCCTACCATTTATCAGTAACTAACCTATTGGTATCGCTTCCCCCCCCAGGCGCATGCGGGTACACATAGAAATATACCAGCGGCACAAATCCTTAGAAGGTATGTGGAGGGTCTCAGTTATGAGGAAAGATTGAAAATAAATGACAAGTCCATACAAAAAATATGTTAGAAAGATGTTCCAGGTAAATTTCCTCAAAAGAAAGGGGGGCACTGTCTCCATCTGGAGATAACAAGGTTCAATCTCCATAGGTGACAAGGCTTCTGTACTTCTGGGAATCTGTGGAATAGCCTGTCTGAGGAGCTGGTCACAGCAGGGACAGTAGAGAGTTTTAAGGAGAGTCTAGGTGCCCTTTTTCGTTAAAATAACATAATGGTTACTGTATGTTATAACATAGAAAAGTGTTACCTTACATTCCCTTTATTTCCTTTGTTGGATGAACTTAACCCCTTAAGGACGCAGGGTTTTTCGGCTCATTTCTCGCTCTCCAACTTCAAAAATCCATAACTTTTTCATTTTTACGTGTACAGACCTGTGTGAGGGCTTATTTTGTGCGTAACAAATTTTACTTTCCCGTGATGTTATTTATGTTAACATGCCATGTACTGCGAAGCTGAAAAAAAATTCCAAATGTCCAAACGTTCTTGTGGGCTCAGTTTTTACGACTTTCACTCTTCGCTCCAAATAACATGCCTACTTTATTCTTTGGTTCGGTGTGATCGCGGTGATACCAAATTTATATAGGTTTTATTGTGTTTTAATACATTTTCAAAAATTAAATGAATGTGTACAAAAAAGAAAAAAAAATTTTTGCCATCTTCTGACGCTAATAACTTTTTCATACTTTGGTGCACGGAGATGTGTTAGGTGTCATTTTTTGCGAAATGAGGTGACGTTTTCATTGCTACCATTTTGAGGTCTGTGCGACATTTTGATCATTTTTTATTTTTTATTTTTTTATGTGATGTAAAAAGGTGTAAAAGTCGCATTTCGGACATTTGGGCGCCATTTCCCGCCTCGGAGGTCACCGCCGGCCGTAACCGGTTTTATATTTTGATAGATCAGGCATTTTGGGATGCGGCGATACCTAATATGTTTGTGATTTTTACTGTTTATTATGTTTTATATCAGTTCTAGGGAAAGGGGGGTGATTTGAATTTTTTATATTTTATTATTTTTTTTATTTTTTAAACTTTTTTTTTTCTTTTTTTTTCCACTATTTCTTAGACCATCTAGGGTACATTAACCCTAGATAGTCAGATCGTTCCTACCATATACTGCAATGCTTCTGTATTGCAATATATGGCATTTTTGCAGGTCATTCATTACAATGAACCACTGGCTCATTGTAACGAATCTCCAGAAGCCATGTAGCCTCATGTCAAAAGAAGACCCGAGGCTACCATGCCAACCAATCGCCGCCCTCGATGACGTTCGGGGGCGCGGCGATCGTAAAAAAGATGGCGGCGCCCGCGCGCCGCCGTCTTTTAAACGTCGCTGGCGACTTTGCTGGCGGCAATGACAGGGTTAATAGCCGCGATCGGTGCTAGCACTGACGCGGTTATTAGCGGTGGGGGTTTTCTGCAAAATGCAAAAACCCCCACCTCTGTATGAAGAGGACTCAGCCCGTGAGCCCTCTTCATACACTCCTTATACCTCTGCGCCGTAGAGTTACGGCGCAGAGCGTTAAGGGGTTAAAGGAGTAGTATATTTTTGCTCAAAATGAGTGATTTGTTCTTTGGCATTAACTGTACCTTTTTACATTTTTAATCAGCCCCTATTTTTTAAGATTTGCCTCTGCTGTGAGTGATTTAATTAAGTGTCCATGCTCTTTCATAAATATTTATTTTTAGCTTTTTTGTCTTAATTTGCTTTTACTTTCACATCAATTAAATATATTTAAAATGTTATTGTCTCACAATTTAAATCATTACTCTTATTTTCAAACATATATTATTATGTATGAATTATTATGTATATATGTTACCAATTTTCTATGACGTACGCTATTCTGAATCAGTTTATGTAGTATTAATCCTAGTTAATATGATATGTAGAAAGTAGCGGCATTAACCCTCAGACCACAATTATATAAGAATGTATAGTGATGTGTCATGCGACATACAGCTATTAGGATGAATGGACGTGTATAGATGACGCTGGCAAAGTCTGTTCGTTCGCAGTAGGATCTGTTTATTTCAAGACAGGTAAAAACAAGACAGCGTGTTTCGCACCTTCTTTTGTTGCTTCCTCAAGTCTAAAAATAACAATTATAATTCATGGGAAAATATCACAAAAAAACAAAATAAAAAAACAAGACACAAAAAGATGCCCTGTATATGGGGGTAGTCAATGTAAAAGTGAGTTTGGCTCAAATGGCTAATCTGTAAGATGGCCTTATCAAAATGGGGACACATATATCCAAGTACACTTTATAAAAAACAAAACATAATTCACATAAAGTAGGACAATTAAACATAATGATTATCTAGTTAAAAGTGAATAAATAGTCAAATATATAAACATATAAATAATATCATTAAAAGCAATGAATTATATGTGCTTATATAAAATGCTATAGAGGGTATATATACAAAATGATAAAAAATAAATAAGTATTAATTATAAAATATAAAAACCTATATATATGTATATATCCAAGTTATATGTATCCAAGTAAATATACACATAACACCAGTTTTCCGTGTAAGTTTGGTATATAAATTGATATTTACTGTATCAACTGTTGGAGTTGTCATCATATATAACACCCACAGTAATAACTTCCTTGAGTATGTATTGGATATTCACATGTTAAAAGTAAGCTTCTAAACAAAACACTATTTTTTACAGTGGGAATCTAATGTAATAGATATTTGCTAATTTTTCCCTGTGGACTTGTTATTGAACCTTTGAGAATGAGATCATACACAAGAGATATCCCACTGGGGCACATTGTGTTATTGGAGTCAAGCTATAAATCCCTAGAATGAAAACATAATAATTGGCTCTCATGGGAGTTTCATTTAACTGGATTTCTAGTAAATTGGATCATCTACTGTAAACAAGTTGTATTAGCAAATTAACTTAGTACTGGTTAAGTGACTTCTATTAGAAAGTGTTGCCAATATGCTTTCTAACCTCCACTTTGCAGGGAAAAGGAGGGGTTGAGCTGTGACCGTCACCTTTTGGCACTGGTGGATCCTGTGTTATCTACAATAGGGGTTGATTGTATTGTACAGAAGACACCTGCTGCTAATCCCCACAATTGGTGCTGGCACAGGTCACATGTGTTAACCGTTTTAATGCCATGGCCATATTGGCTAAGATCATCCACCTGTGGTGTCACTAAGGGGTAGCGATCTGTTCCTATGACAGCCTGGAACTTCTCCAAGAAAAACGATAACCGTAATCATAAACACATTAGGTATTTCTGTGTCCTAAAATGGCTGTTCTATTAATATATGAAAATGATTATCCCAAGTGGTAACCCAAAAAAAATGCTCAAACGTCTAAAATGTCACTTTTTTGCCATTTTTCTGTTCGCCTATTCTGTGGCCATGGGATAAACAAAGTCATCATCTGGGGGTGGGTGGTGGGGAATACAGGGACTACTGTCATGGGAGAAGGGAGCCTGGGCCTGTAGTCACAGTGCTCCCTTCCTACAAGCACAACACTATGGTCAGACGGGGCAATTAAAATGTCCAAGCAGATTATTTTATGTTCCCTGTCTGCCCTTCTAACCCATGATCATGCTTATGCATCAATATACTAGACTAATAGCATTATATGGATGCATAGAGGAAGGATGTCACTGCCTCAGCAGCCTGTCCTCTTATGCTGACCCCAGTAATCAGCACTGGGGCGATAAGCTTGACCAGGCCCCTGAAGATACAGGAGGCCACACCCTTACAGTATAGCCCATGATACACAACTTGGAGTACAGCCTGAAAAAAGATAGCAGATGTGTGGCGGAAATGCACCTCGTCAGCAGTGAGTTATAGAAAGGGATCCTGTCTACAGTGAATAGTGAGGGGAGGGTTTTGTGTTATCAGTAGAGGGAGCTTGCGTGTTGTCAATGGGGTAGGGGTACTAGTGTTCAGTAGGAATAGGAGTCAATGGGGGAAGGGGTCTTGTGTGTATTTAGTGGGGGAGGATGATTTGTGTGTAGTCCATGGGACAGGAG
The DNA here is from genome assembly GCF_040894005.1 of Engystomops pustulosus. Classification (NCBI taxonomy): domain Eukaryota; kingdom Metazoa; phylum Chordata; class Amphibia; order Anura; family Leptodactylidae; genus Engystomops; species Engystomops pustulosus. The sequence continues at coordinate 100,241,363 of NC_092411.1, forward strand.
GACTTGTACGTGGTCAATGGGAGATTGGGACTTGTGTGTTGTTAATGTAGAAGGCTGCCTGTGTGTTCTAAGTGGGAGTGGGGAGACTTGTGCGTGAGTGTGGGAGGGGTTAAAATGCTATGTCTGTACATTTACATTAGTATATATATTGTGTGTTGTCTACACGGACACAAAGGTGGCATAATTTCATTCATTCTGAGAATCGGCCACGTGAACTCAGAAAATCAGACACATATTTGTGATTTACACTGCTCAGTAGTGCATTATAACACAGGTGGCTTGGGCGGTAGTCCGGGGTCTAAGCCTTCCAGTGGGCCCATCGCCACCCAAACTACCTTCAAAGTTTTTTGCTGAGAAGCACCTTCACCCATGAAATACTCATATATCTGTTCCTGCTCTCAACACATGTACCACAAGAGCCATTGCAGGACCTTCAAAAGCCCTGAAACTAGACAAAAAGGGCACATCCTACGTTCCCCAAGAAACTTGATTCTAGTAGGAAGTGAACTCCAGACTTTTAGGAGCTATAATATTCATACAGCCCATGGCCCATGGCAATCTTAATACACCCCTTAAAAACTGATGCATGTATAATTTTTTGTGGGGATTAAAAATCTCAATAGCCAAATATTGGTTACGATTCAGAACATACATATCTTTTCCCTGTACACCCTGCCATCTAACTGGGGTGGGATCTAGATCTACCTCAGGATCCCCACAATGTCGGGCAAAACGTGGGAGCTGACAGCTCCATGCACTTCCTCTACATCTCACAGGCAATAAATATATGGAAGCCTATATCTGCGACTATCCTGGTGTCCTGTGACTATTGTCCACCATAAGACACTGTGATTATTTGCTACTGTGAGGCACTATAACTATTTTCTACTGTGGGGGGGTCCTCTGACTATACTAGTCTCTGTGGCAGCCTGCTATTATATTGACTCCTGTGGGGCTCCTGTTATTATTGGCTATTGTGGGAGCTCTATTTCTATGTTGGCTACTGTGGCGGTAATAGTAAACCAAGGGGAGCAAGAGAACAGTGTTACATTTATGTTAAAAAGGCAAAGGAGAGGATGATGAAGTGAGGAACCTAAAATTTCAAATAAGTTGTGGCAAGAAGGGGACATTGTTGCCAGTTAAGAAGAAAATAAAAGAGAAATCCTCTGAACAAAGATATCATGTGTGAGTCTCCAGATACAGTAAGTGTTTCTATTAACAATGAGCTCATAATTCTGGAGCGTCTCATCTGGACTATAATTTTCTGTTATCTTCTCAGGGAGACTTACTATACAAGAATACAGTCTAGGTATGTCTATGGTTCTGTGACATATTTATGTAGTAATCGGTCATCTGGTCCTGCATCTAAGCAGTAATCCGGGTTCTGGTTCTTAATACTGTATATTTAATAAGCTTGGTTCATGTGCTGTTTCTCTGAAGTAATCTTTGTTCTTTTTACAATATCTATGTAGTAAGTTTGGTTCCACTTCTGCATCTATGTAGCAAGAATGGTTTCGGTACTGTCGTCATGTAATATGTTTAGTTATGTTCTAGTCATATATACGTATATGACTATATTTATTAATCTTGGTTCTAGCATATCTATTAGAAGTAGTAGTAGTAGTAGTTATCTCTATGTAATATGTTTAGTTATGTAACATGTTTAGTTATGTAATAAGTTTTATTATATTACTGTATCTATGCATTTAACATCAGATCATTTAAAAACTAGACCATTTAGAGTATGTAGATCAAACACACAGCAGCAGGAGCTTACCACAGGCATTCCCATAAAACCAAGTGTCCACAAGTCTTTTCACACTATTCTTGGGAATAATATGGGCCAAAAGGACTGGCAGCAAATCGACAGGCTATTGGGGATTATTATCCATGGCAAGCCTATTAGTCTCTATGAGACTGGAGCCTGCCATGGCAACCAATTGGTGCCCTCTGATGAAGTCGCTGTGGGTAAACTCTCAGCACTGTACTTACCTGCCTCGGTCTGACCCCCTCTATCTATTACTTGTTATCTACTGTACGAGCCTCCGTATTAGCTCCTCCCCCCACCATTGCATGATTTAATGCCTGACCCTAAGCAATGGGTGTCAATGGTGACGTCACACCCTGGGCGGGTTAGTGGGCGGAGTCATGTCTCTTTTACTTGGCATCCTCTCACAGCTACTAGTGGCATACAATCTGGCTGGCGTCCACCATCAGGACGTCAGCTACATGCTATTTTGTTTTATTCATCATGTAAATGTGATCAAGAAAAATATGTCTCCTGATGATTCCGTGTATTCTGGGAGAATAGTGTTGAGACAAATGTACAGGGAGAAAGATTCTATGTAATGCACAAACTTACTTGACTCTGCACTTGACATCAGATCATTTAAAGACTGTAGACCATTGGGAAAGCTGCCGTATCTTTACCAAGAAGAGTGTGTCTATCAAACACATAGCAAGAGGAGCTTACCACAGGCATCCCCATAAAACCAAGTGCCCACAAGTCTTGTCACACTGTTCCTGGGAGTAATTTGGGCCAAAAGTACTAACAGCAAATCGGCTATTAGAGATCACTATCCATGTGCCTGATCAATATCACTATCCTCTATAAGAATGGAGCTTGCCATGGCAACAATGGTGCTGTCTGATGATGTCAAGGTGAGTGACGATCAGCCATCATATATGGTGGCGGCCGCTGGCAGTACTGTTAGGTTAGTACTGCTGTGTTACATAATAATGAGGGGTTACTGGATCTCATCCACAAAAAAAATAATCCCCCATATTTCCAAATTTTAAAAAATAAACATTTTACAGCCTGTAAAATATGACAGCAGGTATGGCTACATTATTTACAACTACGGATTGCTATCCAGGCTCTGACTCCGGGGGGGAACTCTGCCAACCACACCTATGGCATTTGAATCTATTTGCAGATTAGGAGAACCAACGCCTCATGGAGTGTCTGTAGTCTACAGGATGCTGTCGGGGTGCGAAGGGGAGGCTTAGAGACATTAAAAAAGGTCTTCTATGTCACTTTATAGTGGCAATGAGATTGGTAATCCCCAGGTTGTGGAAATCCAACTCTCCACCTACTAAACTACTATGGGTGGAAGAAGTGGACCGACTTGGACATATGGAGGAGCTGAGGGCATTAGACAACAACCAATCTGATGTTTTCCATAAAACTTGGTACAAATGGGAGACATTCAGGAACTCACCTGCCCTACTCCCTTGGATTCAGGAGGCTTAACAGTCAGATTTGCTAACCCAACAACAGTTGGCCTTTCCCTACCCTTGAGATGTAGTGATTGAACCTCTGTCCTCTGCCCCCCTCTTTCCTCCCCTTCTTCCCTACTCCCCCCCCTTTTTTTCCTAGTTAGTTGTTTGGTTAAACTATATGTATTTTCCTGTTTGACTTTCTGAGCTTGAGACCTACATGCATATGACGTCATGACATAACTAAATATGGGGCCGCGACCCGAACATGTGCCTGATCTGTAGGCTTTCTGCTCGTTTGCAATAAAGTTTATTGAACCATAAAATGTGACAGCAGTCACTACCACATTTGGGGCATCCTCATAGTCGGGAGAAATTGGGCATCAAACTTTGTGGAGTTTTTATTCATTTAATACTTTGTGACGGTTTAATTTTTATATTTTGTGACCAAAATTAATATATTGTCTAAAAAAAATTACAGCTTGTAAATTATACCTCCATTTTGTTTTAACCCATGTGAAGCATCTAAAGGATTAACAAACTATTAAATTTGTTTTTTCACAGATGAGGGGTATTGTTTCTAAAATGGCATGATTTATAGGATTTTATTCCTATTTAGGCCTCTCAAAGTCACTTAAAGCTGAGCAGATGCCTCTAAATAAGGGTTTTGGTGATTTTCATAAAAATGAGAAAAATTGCACCCACAAATTTGAACATCCTAACAACCTCAAAAAGAGAGAGGATGCATAAAACCCTGTGCCGATATTAAGCAGACATTCCGGAAATGTTAGTTATAAAGTTACTTGGGCGCTATGACTATCTGCCTGAAAAGCAGAAATTTTCGAACTTTGAAAATGAATAATTTTTTTAAATTTTGCCAAATTTCAATTTTATTCATAACTAAACACAAAAGATATCATCAAAATGTTTCTATTACTTTGATGTACAATGTGTGACGAGAAAACAATCTCAAAATCTCCTGGATATGTTTAAGCGTCACAAAGTTATAAACTCCTATAATGGCACAGGGCAAATTTTAAAATCAGGCCTTGCCCTAAGGCCATAAAATGGCTTAGACACAAATTGGTTAAAGAAAATCAACCATGTAGTAAAACAAAAAACTGCTACAAATACTCACCTCTGCTCCTCTTGATGTTGATCCCGATGTTGTCCTCTGCTAGTCTTGACACTTTGAGATGGAGTACAAGGACAAGATGTCCAGCAAATTCATCCCTCTCATGTGACATTACCACAGTATTCAAGGTCGTGCAGCACTGGACATCTCGTCCCCTTCTGCTAATTAAAAGTTTCTTTTCTGGGTGATCGCGGTGTGTCAAGGTTAGCGGAGGACAGCGCCTGGATCAACATCAAGAGGAGAGGTGGTGAGTATTTGTTGCTGTTTTTTTGTTTTGTTAAAGTGGTTGATTTCTTTTTAAGTTAGAATTTTGGGTGCAATTTATATATAAAAATCACTGCCGATGGGATTTTAGGTGGTTTATTTCCTCTAAACATCTCAACAATATCTCTGGTTCCCTGGCACCTAGAAACACACCTAGAAGTAAGATTTTAGGTGTCACAGATCCCGTAGGGGAATGGGTTACTTTCTTGTACTGTACATAAGGAAGTAGTTGGCAACTTATGGAATGGGTTCCAGAGGTGGAACAGAGGTGCACAGAGTTCATCAGACAGGACTCAAAGAATCTTCATGGAGTCCCGGGCAACTCAAGATATGCTGCATTCTGAGCTATTTTGAAGTGGCACATCATTGGGTGCTTGGGACTGCAGTAAGAGTGAGAAGGGCTAGATTATCTTGCTGCCAGCACGGTTCTTACTGTACAGGGGGACCATGGAGAGAAGCTTCAATGAGAGTCTGAATTGGTCCTCCTTTCAACTTTATTGGTGTTCTATAGAGGCTGACATTATTAAAAGTTGAGGCAGAACAGTTTGCAATAAATTACTGCTTAAAATGAGGTGCCGACACTTTGCGACACATAAGTGGGTTTCAGTTATAGTTTGTGCACCAGCCTGTGATAAAGTCCTGCCCCCCGCTGCCATGGTGAATACATTGTGAGGCTTAGACCTGCCAGATATATTGCAAGATATAGTAGGTTTTATTTGCACAGCTGATTTCTATGTATTTCCTATGACAGGAGGGGACTAGATTAAATTTGCATCTAAATTTGTGACTTCTTTCTACGACATTTGGATTCACTTGATAAATCTGGCATAAGTTGTCTAAGGAGAAAAGTGTAGTAGGTTGATAACTGTAGCAATAAAAAATTTTGAAAATATTTGTGTGCATCTGCAGTTGAGTCAGTTGAGAGACATTTGTTTTCCTGAAAACTGATGTAATTATAATCATGAATTCCCCCCATTGTCTCTGAATTTACCTGACCTCTATACAGTTTCTACTATTTATCTAACTTGCAATGTCTGTTTATTTGTTCAATTTATTTATTTAGCCTTTGTATTTTTTTTTATAAATCTGAATATTTTATCTGTCATCTACATGACAGATTTTTGCCTCTAATCTGATCATGTTATCAACTGTTATTCTGAATCGTTTAACCCCTATTTATCTACCAACTGTATTTATTTTTAGCTGCTATGATATTTATCTGAATACTGTACTTTTTCATTATTTTTATAACCCTTACATGTGTCTGACACAACTGCATTTCCTATAGGAAGGAAATAACTCTAGTTATATAGCTCTTTCATATACCTCGAAAAATATTAGTCTGGTATATTAAGAAGTTCTTGCATTTAATGAAAACTGTGGTGAACTTTAGAGCAGCTATTTGCCAAAAATGTTGATGTCCTCTTTGAGGTTGGGTAGATTTGATTTCAAATTTAAGCCAGTTTCTGGCATCAATAATAGTGAGTGAACCTTTTAAGCGATAGACATTATTCCCCATTCATTAAATAATGACCACTTTTCTGAAAAATAGATTTTAGAGAAAAAAAAAGTTCTTAAAATTGTAAAATTTGAGGGGAATTCATCATTGTAGTTACATTAGTCTTCTGGCATATAAATGTCTCACAACAGTCTCAACTATCAAAAATATTTGCGACTATTTTTGTGAAATTTGCCAACCTACTCCCTTTTTCTTTTTTGAGTACTTATGCCAGATTTATAAAAAAAAAATCTAGATGTGGCAGATGAAAAAGGACCTGTAAAAAGTAGAAAATGTAATCACTTACAAATATCATAGTAATCCAGTGCTATATATTATAATATAGTGAAATTAACTGTTTACTGGCTCCATGAATATAATAAATTATGCTATTTTATGCTAGATACTTATAGTTGATAAATGCAAATGAAAAATATAAGCATTTCATTACATTCATATTATAAATTTATTTATATTTTACATATTGGAAACATAATACGTTCTTGAAAAGTAGACTTTTTCAGTTAAATCACAAAATATTATTAATATACTAATTAATATAAGGGGAATATAATAAATATAAAATTGATAACATAATGTATAAGATAGAATATTATACCATGCAATGTTATGTGAAAATGTTTATTTATTTTGCATAGGAATCTTCAAATGATCACAAATAGCTTAAAGAATCAGATAAGAATTTATTATCATACAACAAGCCATTCTGCATGAGACTCATATAAAGCTGCACCATATTTACAACCTGTTTCAGAAATTTAGTACATCTGTAGGTCAATTTTCTGATTTTACTCCACTTTCTAAGCCTTGAGAGATTGGGCCAATTTTTTTGCAAAACATCAGAGAGTGAAGTCAATGTATTAAAAGATACAAGATTGGTGCACAAGTGAGCCCAAAATGTTGCAAAAGCCTTTTTTTGAAGAAATAAAAATGCTATAAGATATAAATAATAAGTGCTTTATTTGAATGAAATACTGAATTTCTCACCAGTAATCATTCATTAAATAACATGTGCAGCACTATATATTAATAATGTATTCATTTCTTGCCCAACTCTAAACCTGATTACACTTTTCAGGGGCAATACCACATGTTTGCATTAGTATACTGTAAAATGCCTTCATTAAAGTTTCCCAATTTATTTATTTTTTCTCCCCCACAGTTTTGCCATTGATGTCTTAACCTCCTTGTTCCGCAAAGTGTAGATAATTGGGTTCAGCATCGGTGCTATGACTGTGTAGAACACAATGACCACTTGATCGGATTGAAAAGTCTTGGATGGTCTCATGTAAATAAAAACACATGGTCCAAAGAAAATTGTTACCACTGTAAGATGGGAAGCACAGGTAGAAAATGATTTGCGTCGTCCTTCCACTGTTCGTATTCTACAGATAGCCTGAGCAATGCCAATATATGAAATTAAGACAGAAACAAAGCAGCCTAATGATACAATCCCACTATTGGCTACTATCATAGCATCAATCATAGTAGTGTCAGTGCATGCAAGCCTGATCAATGGTGGGATGTCACAAAAGAAACTATTAATTTCATTAGGGCCACAAAATGGCAAACCCATTGTTAGTGTTGTCTGAATGTTGGAATGAACAAAAGCGATGGCCCAGGTTGCTGCCACCATCCATAGACAAAGCCGTTTACTCATTATGGTAGAATATTGGAACGGTTTGCATATAGCTACATAGCGATCATATGCCATAGCTGTGAAAAGAAAACATTCTGCACAGGCAAAGAAATGGAAGAAATAAAGCTGAGTGATGCAGCCATTGAATGAAATAGTTTTTCTATCAGACAGGAAATCCAGCAACATTTTGGGCACCGTGACACTTGAATAGCAGAGGTCGATAAAGGAAAGCTTACCGAGGAAGAAGTACATTGGATTATGAAGGCGATAATCTCCTCTAATGGTCAACATGATCAAAATGTTACCACTGAGAAGCAAGATGTAAAGCAGCAAAAAGATGAAAAAGACAAAGTATTCAAGACTTGGATTAAAGTTAAAACCCACAAAAATAAATTCAGTTACTTCTGTTATATTACACGAAGAGCTTAAAAGAACTGAATTTTGCACATTTATTTGATAACTTGAAACATTATGAATTGCATCCATTGTCCCAAAGTTTATCGAAAATTGTTGTAGTGTAGAATGGTGCCATAAAATGCAAAGAAAATCTTTGTAAGTCTAATGCATTTATGTAATTTATAAATGGCATCAAAATAACTTTTCCATCTCCTGTAAGATCTGTGGAAAATATTAAATAAACAATTTAAAAAAAACAATTGAAAGATACATAAAATGTGCAAAAAAACAGATTTACTAAAGTCCCTGTGTCAGTTTTCTGTCGGACTTTGCACATTCCTTTAGTGCAGTAATTCTCAACCTTTCTAATGCTGTGACCCCGCAATACAGTTCCTCATGCTGTGGTGACCCCAAACCATGCAACTCGCAGTAAAAACACAATAAAATTGCGGCTCCGATGGCTTTAAGCGACCCCCGGTTTTGGTCATTCGACCCCCACTGGGGTCCCGACCCACAGGTTGAGAACCACTGCTTTAGTGCAAACTGCTTGGACGTATATTTTCACACATTTGTGTTGCCGCTGCACTATACCCAAATTTCTGCTCTAAACGGGGCGTTCTCATACTATTTTGGTCTAAAATTGACTTGCAATGGTAATGCCACTTAATGACATCAAATATTCTTCTATTTTCCAATTTTTATTTATGGTTAATTTTTCAAGCTTGAAATAAGAAAAGTCTGCATGAGTCTGGATGGGATGTGCATATGGACACATTTTTTGCATAGAATATAAACAGATTCTATTATAATTGTATGTTGACAACATAAAAATCATTATATATCACCTGTCTACCCCTTAATGTAGATTATATCTAGTTATATAAGTACTGTATAGTTATATATAGTTTCAAAAATTCTACTTTCTATATGAATAAGGGGATTACTCACATACATTGTATCAAATTCAAAGACAAAAATATTCTGCTTTTAGTATTGGAGCTAATATAATTTCTAAAGCTTACAAGTTTGTGACATATCTAAAGTTGTTTATCAAAATGATTTTTAACATTATCTCGTGAAATGATTGAGTGTGTAGTTCCAATATGGTACAGGATTTAGTTGCTCACCTGTTTTGATCAATGTTACACTGAAGTTCGATTTCCTCTGGTATCATAAATCAGCACAGCCAACATTCACCACCACCTTCCTAAGTGACTTCTCTATAGGAGAGCGCAGCAGTTTTATTAGAAAGATATTTCCTTTGGGAAAAGTATTTCTTGGAAATAAACCCAAATATTTCCTACTGATTACTGTTCATTACTGCTCCCAAGATCCTTGTTATTTCCATAATTCTTTGCATACAGTAGATTTTCACTCTTGGGAATCTCAGAGTACATGAAAAGTTTATTTCATAGATCTATTTAGTGTTTAGGAGACAACAACTGTAACTAACTTTGTTGCTACTGAAATACATATAATTTAGTTTACAATTTGTAAAAATGAAAACTGAAATGCTATTGGACAGATCCCAGTACACAGAATCCATTTTGTGCAGAGTTCTGTAAATTACTCATATTGGGTTAAATTGGGTTATTTTGAATGGGAAAATGGTTACTAAATAGTGATAAGTGGGTTCAACGAATTTCCAGTTCAACATGTTCATGCAAATACCGGGAAAAAGTTTGGCTGATGACCCCGACTTTGGCAAGAACTTCAACCTGAAACTGAATCCTATTGAAGTCAATGGGATGTAAAAATGGATGTAAAATGGGGGTCGTGAGGGCTAGAGGGCAGAAAAATAGTGGAAATAACAGAACAGTTGGCCTGATCACAATACGCTAGGGAAAGTACTTAAAATAATAATCTAAAAAAAAAAAAACAATGAAAAAAAATCATTAACCCCTTATCACCCACGCTTGTTTTCAGCTTAAGGGCCCGGCTCTATTTTACAAATACATTACTTTGGATGATAACTTTGGAACACTTGAATTTACCAAGGTGATTTTGATATTGTTTTTTCATGACACATTGAACTTTTAAATTTTACATTTATTTATGAACTATAAAAAAGAAAGAGAAAATAAAAAAGTCATTTGAAATTTGAAAATTTCAGCTTTTTACACAGATATGCATACCACTTGACTAATTAATTAATTAATATTTATCATATGTGTGCTTTATGTTGGCTTACATTTTTAAGTACCATATCTTTTTTATCTTATTAGGTTGTAAGGGTTGTAAGAGGAACAGCAATTTTCCACATTTTTAATAAAATTTCAAAAGCTATCTTTTTTCAAAACTTTACATATTAAACTATTTAAAAAAAAGACATAGAAAGTTTTTTAACCTTTTAAATATTTTACAACAGTTAAAATACAATAGTGATAAAATTTGAAAATTTTAATATTTTTAAATAACCTTTTCATTTACCTCAAAAATTTACACCCTCACAAAAGGATTAATGAGAACATGTACACCAAAGTTCATTACTAGGGATGAGCGAACACACTCGCCCGAGCTTGATGCTCGTTCGAGCATTAGCGTACTTGTAACTGCTCGTTGCTCGGACGAATACTTCGCCAGCTCGAGAAAATGGCATCTCCCGCCATTTTGATTTATGGCGGCCAGAAACAGAGCCAATCACAAGCCAAAAGACTCTGCACTCCACCCAGCATGACGTGGTACCCTTACACGTCGATAGCAGTGGTTGGCTGGCCAGATCAGGTAACCCTGGAATAGACTAGCCCCTGCCCGCGCTGCTTGCATCATTCTCTGTCTGGATGCCGTTAGGGAGAGAGCTGCTGCTGCAGGGACAGTGTTAGGCTGTTATATTAGCTTACTGTTAGGTAGGAGTGAGTCTACAAGAACCCAACAGCCCTTGTTTGGGCTAGAATAGCGTTATATATATTTTTTTTTTTGTTTGCTTGTGGCTGGGCTTGCTGGCACTAGTAGTGCAGCTAGTACCATATTGTGACGAATTTGCAGGGAGACTTACGAACGTTCTATTTAGCTCTTAGTGACGCACATATCCATCTCAAACACCTAAGTGGGACAATTTATTAGGGGTTTGATTGAATTAGGCACAGTCTGCTTTTTCTTTTTTTTTTACTTTTCTTTTTTTATAACTCAAAGTCATCAGGCACAGCACAAAATCCAGTTGTCTGCTGTCAGTGTAGGCTAGAAACTAGCCATACGAGAACCCAACAGGCCTTCTTAGGGCTACAATAGCGTTATATATTTTATTTTTGGTTGATTTTCTTGTGGCTGGCCTGGCTGGGACTAGTAGTGCAGCTAGTACCATATTGTGACGGATTTGCAGGGAGTCTTGCGAACGTTCTGTTTAGCTCTTAGTGACACACATATCCATCTCAAACACCTAAGTGGGACAATTTATTAGGGGTTTGATTGAATTAGGCACAGTCTGCTTTTTCTTTTTTTTTCTTTTCAAAACTAAAAGTCATCAGGCACAGCACAAAATCCTGTTGTGTGCTGTCAGTGTAGGTTAGAAACTAGCCATAGCAATAGGATAGCATCGTTTTGTTAAAAAAGCAAAAACACACAAAAAAAGAAAAAACACACAAAAAAATTACAGTTTACACTTTAATTTAGAAAATGTTGAATCCGAGGGCTAGGGGTAGAGGACGAGGGCGTGGGCGTCCAACTACTGCAGGGGTCAGAGGCCTTGGTCCTGGGCGGGGTGAGACACCACCTGCTGATGAGGGAGCAGGGGAACGCCGCAGAGCTACACTCCCTATGTTCATGTCTCAAGTTACTGGGACTCGTGGTAGAGCACTGTTGAGGCCAGAACAGTGCAAACAGGTGATGTCGTGGATTGCGGACAATGCTTCTAGCCATTTGTCCACCAGTCAGTCTTCCACGCAGTCCACCCATGTCACCGAAATCAGCACTCCTCCAGCTCCTCCACCTCAGCCTCCTTCCCCCCAGTCTGCCCCCTCCCAGGAAAATTTGGCATTTGAACCGGCATACTATGAGGAACTGTTTCCTGGACCCTTCCCAAGGTCACAAACCACTTGTTCGGTTGCTGCTGAGTTCTTTTTCGATGCCCAGGTTTTCCACCGTTCTCAGTCTGTGGGTGATGATGACATTGTTGATGTAGTGGAAGAAGTGTATAAAGAGGTGTCGGACGATGAGGAGACACGGTTGTCAGACAGTGGTGAAGTTGTTGTCAGGGCAGGAAGTCCGAGGGGGGAGCAGACTGAGGGATCGGAGGATGATGAGATGACAGACCCAAGCTGGGTTGATAGGCCGGGTGAACACAGTGCTTCTGAGACAGAGGCGAGTCCTCGACGAGAACAGGTTGGAAGAGGCAGTGGTGGGGCCAGACGGAGAGTGCATCAGCGCCAAATGTTTCACGTAGTGAAGCTCCCGTGGTGAAGGCTAGATTTTCGGAAGTCTGGAGGTTCTTTAAAGACTGTGTTGTGCAACCTGTGCCACACCAGGATCAGCAAGGGTTCCACTACTACCAGCTTAACCACCACCAGTATGCGCAGGCATATGAATGCTAAACACCCCACTCAATGGAACCAAGGCCGTTCACCTCCGGCCGGGCACAACACTGCTCCTTCCCCTGTGTCATCTGCTGCCTCTGCTAGTCAGCCCCCTGCCCAGGACCCCGTCCCAAACACCTCCCGTGCGAAAACCACACCTTCGCCTCCACGATCCTCTACAGCATCCACCAATGTCTCCATGCGCAGCGTTCAGCTCTCCATACCCCAGACGCTGGAGCACAAGAGGAAGTACAGTGCAACCCACCCACACGCCCCAAGCCCTCACATTTCCAAACTACTTAGCCTGGAGATGCTGCCCTATAGGCTGGTAGAGACCGAGGCCTTTCGCAACCTCATGGCAGCGGCCGCCCCTTGGTATTCGGTCCCCAGCCGCCACTACTTTTCCTGATGTGCTGTCCCAGCCCTGCACCAGCACGTGTCAGACAACATCATCCATGCCCTGACCAACGCCGTTTCTAACAAGGTCCACCTGACCACGGACACGTGGACGAGTGCTGCTGGGCAGGGCCAATATATATCGCTGACGGCACATTGGGTTAACTTGGTGGAGGCTGGGACCGAGTCTGACCCTGGGGCTGCTCATATACTGCCGTCGCCGAGGATTGCGGGGCCTACTCGGTCCAGTTCTCTCAGACCTACTATGTCTCCTCCTCCTCCCACCCCTCCTCAAACTCCTCCTCGGAATAACCATCCGTGGGCATGGCACCATCAGTCGGTAGCTCTAGGCACAGCAGCAGTGCTGTCGCTAAGCGACAGCAGGCGGTGCTCAAACTGCTAAATCTAGGCGATAAAAGGCCAAGATTCCCTTGTTGATAGCCAAAGCACCCTCAGGTGTGTTTCTCAGCGTATATCTTAGGAGGTGGAGGAGGATGAGAAGGAAGAGGAGGAGAATGTTGGCGAGACAGAAGAGGGGAGCATTGCTCAGTCCTTCACTGTTCAGCGTGTATGGGCAGAAGAAGAGGAGTTGGAGGAGGAGGAAATGGACAGTCAGGCCAGTGAGGGGAGTGAATTCTTGCGAGCTGGGACTCTGGCGCATATGGCAGATGTCATGCTAGGCTTCCTATCCCGTGACCCACGCGTTCAAAGAATTTATTCCAGCACCGATTACTGGGTATTCACTCTCCTGGACCCACAGTACAAGCAAAATCTTTTCACTCTCATCCGTGGAGAGGAAAGGAGTGTGAGAATGCATGAATACCAGCAGGCCCTGGTACACAAGCTGAAACAGTATTTCCCTTCTGACAGCGCTAGCGGCAAAGGGCGTACTTCTGCGGGACAAGTAGCAACGGAGAGTAGGCGAGCAGGCAGCTTGTCCAGCACTGGCAGGGGTACGCTTTACAAGGCCTTTGCCAGTTTTATGTCACCCCAGCAAGACACTGTCACCTGTCCCCAGTCTCAGCAGAGTAGGGCTGATCTTTACAGAAAGATGGTGAGGGAGTACGTAGCTGACCATACCATCGTCCTAAATGATCACACAGCTCCCGACAACTACTGGGTTTCAAAGCTGGACATGTGACACGAACTGGCGCTGTACGCCTTGGAGGTTCTTGTCTGCCCTGCCGCTAGCATGTTGTCTGAGCGGGTTTTCATTGCAGCTGGTGTCATCATCACCGATAAGCGTACACGCCTGTCGACTGACGGCGCTGACATGCTGACGCTTATCAAGATGAATAAAGCCTGGATTCTCAGGATTTCCATTCTCCACCAGGTGAAAGAAGCTCAACCTGAATAACATATGCACTCCTCCTCATTTTCCTCTTTCTCCTCCTCTTTGTACACTAAAGCAGAGGAAACTGTCTTTTTTTTGCCAGGGCCAACTGGCTCTAACTATATTACTCTATGTATTTAATTTTTCTGGAGGGCCACCTACCCGGTCCTCTGTTTTAAACAATTTTTGGGAGTGCCACATATAGGCACTCAATCTATTTAATTTTTCTGGAGGACCACCTACCTGCTCCTCTGGTTTGAAAACTTTTTTGGACTGCCTCATACAGGCCCTATCCAAATTTAATTGTCTCCATAGCAGCCTCCACACATCGTCTTTATAGCTGCCTCCACACGTTGTCTCCATTGTTACCTCCACACATCATCTCCATAGCTGCCTCCCAAAGTCGTCTATATAGCTGCCTCCATACATCGTCCCCTTAGCAAACGAGCTGTGTCAGGCAGAATTTTGGGTTGTTTTCATGGCTTCCACATCAAACTTGTTAACTTTGTTGCCACCCTGCTGTTTGTAGCCCCCGCCTGCTTTGAAAATGATAATTTTTTCAAAGTAAACCCTTTTGGCCCCCAGGCCCATTTTGGGTGGGGAGGAGCCGAGAGACAGGGGCTTGGACAGGCGAAAGCTCGCCTGGCAGCGGACCGCCAGCTCCATCCCAAGATTAGGCAGCCTCAGAGGCATCCATGCATACTGCCCCTGCTGTTTCCTGCCCATTTCGCCTTCACGATCCTCCACAGCGTCCACCAATGTCTCCATGCGCAACTTTCAACTGTCTATACACCAGACGCTGGAGCGCGAGAGGATATACAGCACATCATCCCCTTATCAAACGAGCTGTCAGGCAGATTTTTCAGGTGTTTCACCAGAAACATAATGGAACTCAGAGCATCTGTCACCGCCATGCTGGAGACCTGAAGTTTCAATCATAGCAGCGCAATATGGATGCCCCATACTGTCACTCTTTATCATGGAAGTCGTCTCCATGGCTGCCTCCACATGTCATCCCCTTATCAAACGAGCTGTGTAAGGCTCATTTTTCGGGTATTTCACCAGATACGTTATGGAACTTGGCCACTATGTCGCCACCATGCTGTGTTATCGACTAAATATACCGTCAACCTTTTGTTCACATAGGAAATCATTTCAGCGCTTCTTTCTCACCTCCTTTGGTTCCTCTCTGCCACCCATTGGTTTGAAGCCTGAGTCCATTTGGGGTATGTCACCATGCCACTCTCTAGCCTGCCGCTGCTGCCGCTGCCTCTGCATGCCGTCTTCTATAGTGTCAGGGTCAATTATTGGATGTTTCAGATGCTATCTAGCCTCATTCGGTCACTCTGTCATCGCCATGCTGTTGCCCATAATTTTGGCATAATGGTGCGATTAAGCAGCCTCAGAGGCATCCATGCATGCTGCCCCTGCTGTTTCCTGTCCATTTCCGTGGTGTTTCCATCATTTTCTGAGGTTTCCAGGTGTTTGGCCAAGCTTCCCTGTGCAGACCCTTGGTCCCCTTGAAAAATGCTCGAGTCTCCCATTGACTTCAATGGGGTTCGTTATTCGAGACGAGCACTCGAGCATCGGGAAAAGTTTGTCTCGAATAACAAGCACCCGAGCATTTTAGTGCTCGCTCATCTCTATTCATTACCCAATTTCTCTTGAATATGTCAATACTGTATATGTGGCCTTAAACTGCTGTAGGGGCACACAGCAGGGCTTGAAAGGAATAGAGTGTTATTTGACTTTCAAAGCAGGTTTGGCTAGAATTGTTTTTATGCGCTATGCAGTCCCCAGGATATCAGGAAAGTGGAAACCCACAAGTGACTCAATTTTGCACACCACACCCAACAAGGAATTTATAAATGGGTAAAATGAACATTTTCACCTTTAAGATTTTTTGCAAAATTAGACTAAAAAAGGAAACATTTTCCCAAAAAAGCTATTTTAACTACACATTTTTCATTTTCACAAGGAATTCAAGGAAAAAATAGGTCCTAAATTGTAAGCACAATTTCTCCTGCTTAGAGAAATACCCCATATGTGGTTATACACTGATGTAGAACCCCAAACTTTTCATTTTCACAGGCCAGGTTTATTAGAAAATGTCTCTCAAATACGACAATGCTGGATATATGGTCATAAACTTCTGTATGGGGCCATTGCATGGCTCAGAAGGCAATGAGCATGGTTTAACAGACAGAATTGGCTAAAATATTTTTCAGTTACCATGATGCATTTACAGAACAGTGGAGATTTCCAACAAATGAACCATACCAATAAAATATAATTTTTTCCGCCAAATAAAGTCTCTTTTGCCCTATTTTTTAAATGTGAGTACGATTTAAGGATGCAGGGTTTTTCGGCTCATTTCTCGCTCTCCAACTTCAAAAATCCATAACTTTTTCATTTTTATGTGTACAGACCTGTGTGAGGGCTTATTTTGTGCGTAACAAATTTTACTTTCCCGTAATGTTATTTATTTTAACATGCCGTGTACTGCGAAGCTGAAAAAAAATTCCAAATGTGGAAAAATTGAAAAAAAAACGCACGTGTGTCACGTTCTTGTGGGCTCAGTTTTTACGACTTTCACTCTTCGCTCCAAATAACACGCCTACTTTATTCTTTGGTTCGGTGCGATCGCGGTGATACCAAATTTATATAGGTTTTATTGTGTTTTAATACATTTTCAAAAATTAAACGAATGTGTACAAAAAAGAAAAAAAATTTTTTGCCATCTTCTGACGCTAATAACTTTTTCATACTTTGACGCACGGAGATGTGTGAGGAGTTATTTTTTGCAAAATGAGGCGACGTTTTCATTGCTACCATTTTGAGGTCTGTGCGACATTTTGATCATTTTTTATTTCATTTTTTATGTTATGTAAAAAGGTGTAAAAGCCGCATTTCGGACATTTGGGCGCCATTTCCCGCCTCGGAGGTCACCGCCGCCCATAACCGTTTTTTATATTTTGATAGATCGGGCATTTTGGGACCCAGTGGGACCTAATATGTCTGTGATTTTTACTGTTTATTATGTTTTATATCCGTTCTAGGGAAAGGGGGGTGATTTGAATTTTTAATATTTTATTAATTTTTTTTATTTTTTAAACTTTTTTTAAAATTTTTTTTCACTATTTTTTAGACCATCTAGGGTACATTAACCCTAGATGGTCAGATCGCTTCTACCATATACTGCAATACTTCTGTATTGCAATATATGGCATTTTTGCAGCACATTCATTACAATGAGCCACTGGCTCATTGTAACGAATCTGCAGAAGCCATTAAGCCTCGGGTCAAAAGAAGACGATCACGTTCGGGGGCGCGGCGATCGCATCAAAGATGGCGGCGCCCGCGTGCCGCCGTTTTTTAAACGCTGCCGGCGACTTTGCCGGCGGCAATCACATGGTTAATAGCCGCGATCGGTGCAAGCACCGACCACGGTTATTAGTGGTGGGGGTTTTCTGCAAAATGCAAAAAACCCCACCTTTGTATGAAGAGGACTCAGCCCGTGAGCCCTCTTCATAACCCCGTTAAGGGGTTAATAGGGAAATACTGCAAATAATTTGTGGCGATTTATTCTGAGGTTAAACTAACTGCAGATGTGGATATACCCCTTTGCCTGGAATTATGACGGGGTTCAGGAGTGTAACAGTACTATGCCTATTTTACACAGAGGCTGTGAGATGAAATAAAAATATGAATCCCCAGAAAATTACCACATTTTTGAAACTACACCCTTATGTAATTTTTTAGGGGGTAAGGTGAACCTTTTTACTGAATAAGTACTGAATAAGGGATTATGTGCATTAAAAACTGGAATTTTTCTGTAACGGCACCATTTCAATGCACAGCACATCTGGTATTCATCAAGGGGTATAGTAGATATTTGGAATTAAAAAAAGGGGATAATATACCACTGTTGCAATTCGAATTTGCCGATGTACCCAATACAATTTGACTCTCCCTAAAAGTAAGTGGTGAGGACTGTATGGAAAATTTCAAAGCACAGTAGAGACCAGAGTTAGAGGGACATGTAGGACAAAAATATTGTGTATCCCTGGGTATTACATCCTTGCTTCATACTCTGCAGTGCTTTTGTGGATATCTTTTATGCTCTGTAGTGGGCACAAATATATACATAAAATGACGTTCCACAAGACATCAGACATCTTCTGGCTCATGGCTGATGGTGGGCTCAGGAGACTGGAATACAAGGCTCTCTACAATAGCTTCCAGAAATTTAAAAAAGGAATCCTGCCCATTTGACTTTTTTGTACAGCACATAACAATTGTATTCTGCCACCTGCACTGGGTAGATGGCCACCTCTTGTACCAGGCACAGGATTTTCTTTGCACCAGGCATGGTTGCAATTCCGGGTCAACCAAATCGACCGTCCCCATGAATTTATTGTATTGTGACACAGACCGCCAACTTTTTGTTAGAGCTGGAACCACATTCTCTCACTGTCACTTTTGTGTCTTGGTGGAGACACTTTTATTGCAAGGGCATATTTTATTGCAAGGATGTTGTCTCTGCAAAGAACGCTAAATTCCCCTCTTCTTAGACGTTTTCTCACCAACTGTTGTGGCATGTTTCACCGCAGTGTCGAAGGGGTTAAACACTTGGTATCAGGTATAAATGTTGGGTCTGGGCTGTGATTTCACACAGCCCAGCCCAGTAACTCGCAGGATGTTCTGCAATCCTCTTCTGAAGCACCAAAGCCCAACCCCTGTGACTACCCCAGGATTTTGTCAGGATGCAAGAGTAAGTTATAACGCACAATTATATTATAATGCAAATGCTTAGAAAAGGCAGAGAGGCATTTTTGCACTGCAGGTGCCATGGGCTTTTACAATCTGTCTTTAGTGAAAATGAGGTCCCCAGCAGTGTGGCCACCCAGTAATTGGAACTAGTGATTTTTCGATCAACCAGGACACAGGCACTGGAGCACTGGCTGCCCAGAGACAAGGAAAAGCTGCCATGGGTCGTAGGTATCTCCTCCTCCTCCACATCTCCCTAGCCACGCTCCATTGACACCTGTGAGCTGCCCCATGTTTCACTCTGTTCTGAGGAAATCTCCTCCTCATTCTCCTACTCTTCTTCTTGCAAAAGTGTTCCTTGGTTGGACTGTGCAGTACCTGACCACTGGTTCAGCAACCCACCTAATGAGCCATGTGCGGACTGGCCTGAAACCTGTATCTCCTCTTTTTCCTTGTGTCCCGATTACATCTTCCGTTAAGGCCAGAACAGCTTTTTCAAGCAAGCGAAAGATGGGAATGGTAGCGCTGACAATGGCATCATTACCGTTATGTTGGCATATTGTTAGCAGTGCCGCATTGAATAAATGAGTGATAGTATAAATTAAGATGCAAATACTTGTAAAGTAACACTGACACAAATATGTCTAAGACTGGTACTTTAACTTAACAATGGATTATGCCAGAACTGCAAACTAAATTGCAACAGCAAGATTTTGAAGGACCAGCAACTATACTGTAACACTGCCTTTCAGATTTTGATGGGCTGACAAATTATACAGCAACAGCTCCTTTCAGATTTTGATGCAAATGCAAACTATGCAGAGATTGTGCCATTAAAATATTGCTGGATGATACTGTAAATTCTGATAATACTATGTATGGTCCTGCACTATAGCAACCTATGAGTAGCTCAATGCAGTTTTTCACAATACCCAAAAAGGGCAATAACTTCAAACATCCACCTGTCTTTAATCACAATAGCCTCCTTACCAATGTGTCCTGAAATGGGCAATCATTTGTATTTTTAGAAGTCCCTGCCCATCTGCTCAACCCTTTTGAACACCAGCAACATCTCCCTAGCTCTGTCTCATGTGTGTATGGTGTCTGAACTTATGACCCTGTTATTATACTGCAGAGTCACATGTCCAGCCCATCCAATCACAGCCATGCCCACAGAGGACATACATGTGGTTGCTAAGGGTCTGCAAGCTGGTTGATATGCTCCTCAGCAGTCAATCAGCTAGCTTGGGGCTTTTTCCCCGAACATTAACCTGAAGCATGAATGGCTTTAAGGTATGTGCCGAACCCACCAAATTTGGTGCAGACCCACATTTTGCTGTTCGGGTACACTTATCAGTAGTATTAAAATTGTAGGCATCGATCAAGTTATTAGCTCTGTGCTCTAAGATCACAATTCTGGGGTGAATCATCACACTTATCTAGTACTAGTATTTAGCTAGCTGTATACAGAAGAGCATAGCTTGATGCCTGGCCTTTGCCTATTAGAGTCTGTCAGAGGCAGGGTCCAATAACCTGCCTGTCTGTCATTCTGATTCACTGCACAACAGGAGTTATGTGAAATAATGTGCAAACTATGAAATGATCAGATGCTCCCACGTGGGACTAAATAAAACATTAAAAACAAGTTTAATAATAAAATAATTTAAACTGGATTCATAAAGACTTTAATAATGGGGCAATATTCTATGAAAATATAAGGAATATATTAAGACTAGGGTGTAACGCCAGATTTGCTACGCGGTCCTAAAATAGGCACAGAGATGCCTGAATGAATTCTATACATTTAATTGATATTGTCTATGTTTTGTAAACTGCAACCTTTCAAGTGGCTACCCAGCATCCTGCAATGATTTCACCATGAAAAATATTGTTTAAGGTTACATCACAACTCTAATTAGAAACATTTGTTTCCATTAACAGTTATGAAAAATGCTTATATAATGAAATATTCCATAAGTAATCTTTTTGATAGAGCCACTGGCAATCTTTTATCGACCAGCTTAGAAAATGTGCAAAGATAGACACACATTCTCATAATATTAGCTTTAAAAATGTATGTTTGCCTTTAATACCAACAAATTAGAATATCTGGCTGTATTTTTTTATATCACATATATTACATAATAATCATCATTACTAATTTCATGAAAATGTGATAGTTTGAGAATGCAGGGATGCACCTAGTTTGAGGTTATCTGTCATACAGAAGGCATGTCTCTGAGCTCTTGTGTCCTTTGTCACACCTCATTCTATGAAGTAAGGCTTTAATCGTTGTGCTATACACAGCATTCAGCAACTATGAAGATTGGGTGCTTACATCTGGTATTATGCCTGGTGTTGCCAGGTAAGACTTTATCCATGCATGTTCTTAACTGTAACATAGTTTATCCACATAACTTATATTATTTTTCTCTCCCGCGGCAGGCATCTGCAGAGCTGACTTTGTAAAACAGTCAAAATTGGTAGAAACTGCACAAGAGGGAGGCTATGTCACTCTAGACTGTGAATATGAGACAAAAAGTCAATCCCCATATCTATTTTGGTATGTACAGTATCCTGGAACAAATCCTCAGAATATTTTGAGGAAAGCTGGATTTAAAGAAGAAGATGAGACATCCAAAGGAAAGTTTTCCGCAAGACTGGTAGATAAAAAGTTTATTCCCTTGTTGATTTCTGATCTTGTCCCGTCAGACACTGGAGTCTATTTCTGTGCTGTGAGTGACACAGTGTGTAAGTACAGGGGCTTTCTTTGCAAGAAACTCTGCAGCAATCCATGTTTCTGAGGTTAGTTAGGTTTCAGAAAATAAAAGAGCTGGCTGTTCTTAAAGCACAAACGTGTTGTTTACAGGAAATGTTTTGCATGTCTTGTTGTCTCTTTATCCCTTGTTGCTTTTGCTACAGTATACTTAACCCTTTACCAACGTGTGACACATTAGCTGTATGCGGTGGTGCTGGAACCAATCGCAGCAGTTAACCTGTTTGGTGCAAAGGTTGGCATCATTTTTATGGCAACTGGAAGTCTGTTAAAGAAAATCTACCATTTGATTTCATCCGTTATGAAGCAAACATACCTTGAGAATGCTGTAGCTACACTGATGCAGAATCATATCTTGTTTATTCCCTGAGTTGAGTTGTTTTGCTGAAAAAACAATTATAAAATTCAGGACCTTGGGAAATCTGGATCCAGATTACACACAAGCTTTCTGAACAGGCAAGACAGGAATAATCAGCCTGAACTGGATCACTCATATACGGCAGCTGGGGAATAGTGCAACAATTATTCTGCCTGGCAGGAACAATACAGTGATTACATCATCCTCTGCTGCAGTGCATAACTAATGTGAAAGGAAAAGCACAGTTTAGACACAGAAGCGACAGAGCTTCATTATCATAATTGTATAATTGTTTTTTCAGCAAAACCACTCGGCACAAGGATTAAACAAGATATGATTCTGCATCAGTGTAGCTGCAGCATTCACAAGGTATGTTTGGTTTATAATGCATCAAATCAAACGGTAGGTTTCCTTTAAAGGCTCCCATAGTTGTCATCTGTATTAAAATCTGTCAGAGAATTGTACTGCAGTATTTTGCATGGTTGATCAGGTTAAAGTGCCCTAGAGTGTAGTGGCCTAATAATTAATTAATTAACACTTAATTTTTAATCAGCCAATCACATGGTGGCAACTCAGTGCATTTAGGCATGTAGACATGGTCAAGACAATCTCCTGCAGTTCAAACTGAGCATCAGTATGGGGAAGAAAGGTGATTTGAGTGCCTTTGAACGTGGCATGGTTGTTAGTGCCAGAAGGGCTGGTCTGAGTATTTCAGAAACTGCTGATCTACTGGGATTTTCACGCACAACCATCTCTAGGGTTTACAGAGAATGGTCCGAAAAAGAAAAAACATCCAGTGAGTGGCAGTTCTGTGGGTGGAATTGCCTTGTTGATGCCAGAGGTCAGAGGAGAATGGGCAGACTGGTTTGAGCTTATAGAAAGGCAACAGTGACTCAAATCGCCACCCGTTACAACCAAGATAGGCAGAAGAGCATCTCTGAATGCACAGTATGTCAAACTTTGAGGCAGATGGGCTACAGCAGCACTCCTTAGCCACTCCTTTCAGCTAAGAACAGGAAACTGAGGCTACAATTTGCACAAGCTCATCGAAATTGGACAGTAGAAGATTGGAAAAACGTTGCCTGGACTGATGAGTCTCGATTTCTGCTGCGACATATGGATGGTAGGGTCAGAATTTGGTGTCAACAACATGAAAGCATGGATCCATCCTGCCTTATCCTGCGCCATATCAATGGTTCAGGCTGGTGGTGGTGGTGCCATGGTGTGGGGAATATTTTCTTGGCACTCTTTGGGCCCCTTGGTACCAATTGAGCATCGTTGCAACGCCACAGCCTATCTGAGTATTGTTGCTGACCATGTCCATCCCTTTATGACCACAATGTACCCAACATCTGATGGCTACTTTCAGCAGGATAATGCTGGAATGTCATAAAGCCATGTCATAAAGCTGGAATCATCTCAGACTGGTTTCTTGAACATGACAATGAGTTCACTGTACTCAAATGGCCTCCACAGTCACCAGATCTCAATCCAATAGAGCATCTTTGGGATGTGGTGGAACGGGAGATTCGCATCATGGATGTGCAGCTAAATCTGCGGCAACTGTGTGATGCCATCATGTCAATATGGACCAAAATCTCTGAGGAATGCTTCCAGCACCTTGTTGAATCTATGCCACGAAGAATTGAGGCAGTTCTGAAGGCAAAAGGGGGTCCAACCCGTTACTAGCATGGTGTACCTAATAAAGTGGCCAGTGAGTGTATATATATATATATATATATATATATATATATAAATGAAAATTCGAATTGCCCACCCTTTCCTTAGAGTATACATACATATAAATAAATAAACAAGTAAAATCATAAACATGTTAGGTATCACGATGTCACAAAATGTTAATAAAAATTGATTAAAGGTGTAAAGATGTAAAGGTCATACAGTCCCCAAAATGGTATCAATGAAAACATCAACTTAAAATTACACATTCACAGCTACGTTCAGTGTACAATAAAAAAGTTATGGCTGTCACAATATGACAAAACTAAGAATTTTTTTGTCTAAAAGACTTTACGTATTTTTGCATTAGAACATAATAAAACCATTATAAATTTGGTTAAATAAAGGTGAGCTGTTATTTGGATTGCTCATGAAAAGTTGCAAGGCCCCCCAAAAATATGGCACATATTTTGGCAACATTTGTAACTATAAACAAAATAGAACATGTTTCCGCTACAAAGTACAATTTGTTCCACTGATAAGAAGGCATTCTATGTCTCTGTAAACAGAAATATAAAAAAAAGATATTACTTGTGGAAAGAGGGTAGTAAAAAAATGGAAATGTGAAAATGGAAAATTGCCCTTTAAAGGAAACCTACCATTTGATTTGATGCATTATGAATCAAACATACATTGAGAATGATGTAGTTACGCTGATGCAGGATCATATCTTGGTTAATCCCTAAGCTGAGTGGTTTTGCTGAAAAAACTATTATAACATTCAAGAACTTGGGAAAGCTGAGTCAGCAAGTAAGACATTACACATGGGAGTAGGAATTACAAATCGCTGCTAAGTAAAGAATGACTAGGCATGACTAGTCAAGCACTAATCAACCTGAGCTGGATCACTCATACTCAGCAGCTGGGGGATGGTGCAGCAATTGATTATTCTGTCTGGCAGGAAGAAAACTGCAGGAGATGATGATGTAATCGGAGAGAAACTCTCCTGCTACGAGAAGAGGGAAAGCAAGTGCCCCAGCAGACATAGAAGCTAGAGAGCTTCATTATCATAATGTTATATCTGTTTTATCATCAAAACCACTCCGCACAGAGATTAACCAAGATATGATCCCGCATCAGTGTGGACATAGCATTCTCAAGGTATGTTTGCTTCATAATGCATCAATTCAAATGGTAGGTTTCCTTTAAGATAAAAATTGAATGGTGAAAGAAAATTAAATGTCACATTTGGCTCCACCTATACTGCCAAATTTTTCCTCTTACCTCTATCATAACCTTCCTGAAACAGATAGAGTGCACACAACTGAAAGACATCTTGCTGAAATAATGTTGTGGTTTTGGGCTGTTGTTGTGACCTCCTTGCCAGGTAATTTCGCGTGCAGGGCGACCTTGACTACTATTTGTTTGAAATAATGTTTTCACTGTTATTTCCATTATAGGACTTTGTACAGCGAATAGTGTAACACAGTCCAAACCTGCAGTAACTGTGGAAGCTAGACAGTTTACTACCCTGGACTGTGAGTATAGGACTACAGATACCACGCCATATGTTTTCTGGTATGTCCAGCATCCTGGCCTGGGTCTCTGGTACATTGTTAGAAGTCTTGGAAGATCTGAAGAAGTTACAGCTGTTCCAAAATTTTCAGGCTTGCATGACACAAAGAAAAAAATATTTCCTTTGATGATTTCTGATGCGGAAGAGTCAGACAGTGGGGTCTACTACTGTGCTCTGAGTGACACAGTGCATGACCTCAATGGTTTTCCTTGTAAGACACATACTGCAGACTAGAACATAAATATGTATTTAATGTCATGTGATTTACACAGTCTCAGCAAAATGGACAATTAGAAAGTCACATTAACATAGTCAGAAATTGATACAGAAAGTATATTGAAACATTTGTAGAACTTTTCATTATAGAAACAATATCAATTACTTGTTGAAATGGGAATACCCCTTTAAATACCTCAGCTAATAATAACCATCACCATTAATGACCATCACATTACCATAGTCAGAAATTGATACAGAAAGTATATTGAAAAATTTGTAGAACTTTTCATTATAGAAACAATATCAATTACTTGTTGAAATGGGAATACCCCTTTAAATACCTCAGCTATTAATAATAATCGTTATTTGTATACCGCCATCAAATTCTATAACGCTTTACAAATTCTTGGGAACATAAAATAAATATATAAAATAAGACATCACAGAGTAACAACAGTGTCACGGGTGTCCCCGCAACCCATGCTGTGGATAACGGGCACACCCATGCCCCTCATGGTGCCACAGTTCCCGCTGCCGATGTCTAGCTCCCCAGCTCAGACTTAACTCTCCAATGCTCCTGCTTCCTGACTAGGCCGTTACTGGCCGAACTTTCCGGGGTTGTCTCCCGCCAGTCTCAACAGATTGCCTCTCAAGAGGAACTTCTAGGCAAAGTCGCTGCCGTGCTTCAACTGCTGATTGTCTTCTGCATTCACTCCTTATCCTCCTCCACCCACCCCAGAATCTCCTCTGGCAGCAGAGTCAAGACTCAGACTTTCTTTGCCCGATAAATTTGATGGTGACCCCAAACTCTGCGGGGACTTCGTCACCCAGTGCTTGTTGCACTTTGAGCTTATGCCAACCCAGTTTGTCACCACATGCTCCAAGGTGGCATTCATCATCAGCCTCCTCTATGGGAAGGCCCTGGCCTGGGCTACTCCTCTGTGGGACAGAAATGATCCAGTCACTCCCATGCTAAGTTTTTGGCGGAGTTCCGCTCCGTGTTTGAGAAACCCGCTCGAGCCTCCTCAGCTGAAATGGTGCTGCGCCAAGGAGTCTCTTCGGTTGGCGAGTATGCTGTCAAGTTCCGCACCCTAGTCTCTGAGCTCTCCTGGAATTATACGGCCTTTTCAGCTACCTTCATGCAAGGACTGTCCCTCCAGGTGAAAGACACACTGGCTGCCCGTGACCTGCCAGCTACTCTGAGTGGTCTCATCACCTTGGCCACCTGGATAGATGTGCGGTTCACAGAACGCGATGGTGAATTGCGCCATGAGCACCCTCAAGTCCTGCTTCCATGTCCACCACAGTTGGCTCTGGTTTTTGAGCACTGCTTTTTTTTCGATACTGCTGGAATTGTCACCCACCTCCACACTCTGTCATTGTGCCACTTTCTGACCTCCTGCTGCTGCTGCCGCCACCTCCACACTTTGGGACAGATTTACATACCTGGTCCTGTCGTGATCCCGTGGTGCGTTGTCCGACGAGGATTCGGGTCTTCCGCGATTTACTAAGATTGTGTGCCCGAGTTCCTGCATGTGTAAACCCGAAGAAAGTGCGGCATTCAGACCCTTAGTAAATGAGCCCCTTTGTCATTGTGCCACTCTGTGACCTACCATGTTGTTGCCACCGCCAGAGTTCGTCATTGTGCCACTCTCTGGCCTCCTGCTGCCGTCATCTCCACACTCTGCCATTGTGCTACACTGTCGCCTACCATGTTGCTGCCACCTCCAGAATTTGTCATTGTGCCACTCATTGTGACCTCATGCTGTTGTCGCCACGTCCACACTCTGGGTCAAAAACAAAACTGTGTCAAAACCAAGATGGCAGCAAAGGTACACATTTGTATAGCAATAGAATGGATAGCAACTGTAGCAGAGGTCAAATAACACTAAATAGCAAAATAGCAATAGATAGAAAGATTAGACTAAATGACCAGTACCCTGTGAAGGGACTGGACAGAATATAAGGAAGTACTGGACGCTGTCTCCAGCACTGACTGGTTCAGCTGTCCATCACTTTAACCACAGCTGCAGACAAAACAAGCATAAACTCACACACAGGTTTCCAGGAATGCTTCCAGCACCTTGTTGAATCTATGCCACGAAGAATTGAGGCAGTTCTGAAGGCAAAAGGGGGTCCAACCCGTTACTAGCATGGTGTACCTAATAAAGTGGCCAGTGAGTGTATATATATATATATATATATATATATATATATATAAATGAAAATTCGAA
Source organism: Engystomops pustulosus (assembly GCF_040894005.1). Classification (NCBI taxonomy): domain Eukaryota; kingdom Metazoa; phylum Chordata; class Amphibia; order Anura; family Leptodactylidae; genus Engystomops; species Engystomops pustulosus. The sequence goes on from NC_092411.1 coordinate 100,269,385, forward strand.
TTGCCCACCCTTTCCTTAGAGTATACATACATATAAATAAATAAACAAGTAAAATCATAAACATGTTAGGTATCACGATGTCACAAAATGTTAATAAAAATTGATTAAAGGTGTAAAGATGTAAAGGTCATACAGTCCCCAAAATGGTATCAATGAAAACATCAACTTAAAATTACACATTCACAGCTACGTTCAGTGTACAATAAAAAAGTTATGGCTGTCACAATATGACAAAACTAAGAATTTTTTTGTCTAAAAGACTTTACGTATTTTTGCATTAGAACATAATAAAACCATTATAAATTTGGTTAAATAAAGGTGAGCTGTTATTTGGATTGCTCATGAAAAGTTGCAAGGCCCCCCAAAAATATGGCACATATTTTGGCAACATTTGTAACTATAAACAAAATAGAACATGTTTCCGCTACAAAGTACAATTTGTTCCACTGATAAGAAGGCATTCTATGTCTCTGTAAACAGAAATATAAAAAAAAGATATTACTTGTGGAAAGAGGGTAGTAAAAAAATGGAAATGTGAAAATGGAAAATTGCCCTTTAAAGGAAACCTACCATTTGATTTGATGCATTATGAATCAAACATACATTGAGAATGATGTAGTTACGCTGATGCAGGATCATATCTTGGTTAATCCCTAAGCTGAGTGGTTTTGCTGAAAAAACTATTATAACATTCAAGAACTTGGGAAAGCTGAGTCAGCAAGTAAGACATTACACATGGGAGTAGGAATTACAAATCGCTGCTAAGTAAAGAATGACTAGGCATGACTAGTCAAGCACTAATCAACCTGAGCTGGATCACTCATACTCAGCAGCTGGGGGATGGTGCAGCAATTGATTATTCTGTCTGGCAGGAAGAAAACTGCAGGAGATGATGATGTAATCGGAGAGAAACTCTCCTGCTACGAGAAGAGGGAAAGCAAGTGCCCCAGCAGACATAGAAGCTAGAGAGCTTCATTATCATAATGTTATATCTGTTTTATCATCAAAACCACTCCGCACAGAGATTAACCAAGATATGATCCCGCATCAGTGTGGACATAGCATTCTCAAGGTATGTTTGCTTCATAATGCATCAATTCAAATGGTAGGTTTCCTTTAAGATAAAAATTGAATGGTGAAAGAAAATTAAATGTCACATTTGGCTCCACCTATACTGCCAAATTTTTCCTCTTACCTCTATCATAACCTTCCTGAAACAGATAGAGTGCACACAACTGAAAGACATCTTGCTGAAATAATGTTGTGGTTTTGGGCTGTTGTTGTGACCTCCTTGCCAGGTAATTTCGCGTGCAGGGCGACCTTGACTACTATTTGTTTGAAATAATGTTTTCACTGTTATTTCCATTATAGGACTTTGTACAGCGAATAGTGTAACACAGTCCAAACCTGCAGTAACTGTGGAAGCTAGACAGTTTACTACCCTGGACTGTGAGTATAGGACTACAGATACCACGCCATATGTTTTCTGGTATGTCCAGCATCCTGGCCTGGGTCTCTGGTACATTGTTAGAAGTCTTGGAAGATCTGAAGAAGTTACAGCTGTTCCAAAATTTTCAGGCTTGCATGACACAAAGAAAAAAATATTTCCTTTGATGATTTCTGATGCGGAAGAGTCAGACAGTGGGGTCTACTACTGTGCTCTGAGTGACACAGTGCATGACCTCAATGGTTTTCCTTGTAAGACACATACTGCAGACTAGAACATAAATATGTATTTAATGTCATGTGATTTACACAGTCTCAGCAAAATGGACAATTAGAAAGTCACATTAACATAGTCAGAAATTGATACAGAAAGTATATTGAAACATTTGTAGAACTTTTCATTATAGAAACAATATCAATTACTTGTTGAAATGGGAATACCCCTTTAAATACCTCAGCTAATAATAACCATCACCATTAATGACCATCACATTACCATAGTCAGAAATTGATACAGAAAGTATATTGAAAAATTTGTAGAACTTTTCATTATAGAAACAATATCAATTACTTGTTGAAATGGGAATACCCCTTTAAATACCTCAGCTATTAATAATAATCGTTATTTGTATACCGCCATCAAATTCTATAACGCTTTACAAATTCTTGGGAACATAAAATAAATATATAAAATAAGACATCACAGAGTAACAACAGTGTCACGGGTGTCCCCGCAACCCATGCTGTGGATAACGGGCACACCCATGCCCCTCATGGTGCCACAGTTCCCGCTGCCGATGTCTAGCTCCCCAGCTCAGACTTAACTCTCCAATGCTCCTGCTTCCTGACTAGGCCGTTACTGGCCGAACTTTCCGGGGTTGTCTCCCGCCAGTCTCAACAGATTGCCTCTCAAGAGGAACTTCTAGGCAAAGTCGCTGCCGTGCTTCAACTGCTGATTGTCTTCTGCATTCACTCCTTATCCTCCTCCACCCACCCCAGAATCTCCTCTGGCAGCAGAGTCAAGACTCAGACTTTCTTTGCCCGATAAATTTGATGGTGACCCCAAACTCTGCGGGGACTTCGTCACCCAGTGCTTGTTGCACTTTGAGCTTATGCCAACCCAGTTTGTCACCACATGCTCCAAGGTGGCATTCATCATCAGCCTCCTCTATGGGAAGGCCCTGGCCTGGGCTACTCCTCTGTGGGACAGAAATGATCCAGTCACTCCCATGCTAAGTTTTTGGCGGAGTTCCGCTCCGTGTTTGAGAAACCCGCTCGAGCCTCCTCAGCTGAAATGGTGCTGCGCCAAGGAGTCTCTTCGGTTGGCGAGTATGCTGTCAAGTTCCGCACCCTAGTCTCTGAGCTCTCCTGGAATTATACGGCCTTTTCAGCTACCTTCATGCAAGGACTGTCCCTCCAGGTGAAAGACACACTGGCTGCCCGTGACCTGCCAGCTACTCTGAGTGGTCTCATCACCTTGGCCACCTGGATAGATGTGCGGTTCACAGAACGCGATGGTGAATTGCGCCATGAGCACCCTCAAGTCCTGCTTCCATGTCCACCACAGTTGGCTCTGGTTTTTGAGCACTGCTTTTTTTTCGATACTGCTGGAATTGTCACCCACCTCCACACTCTGTCATTGTGCCACTTTCTGACCTCCTGCTGCTGCTGCCGCCACCTCCACACTTTGGGACAGATTTACATACCTGGTCCTGTCGTGATCCCGTGGTGCGTTGTCCGACGAGGATTCGGGTCTTCCGCGATTTACTAAGATTGTGTGCCCGAGTTCCTGCATGTGTAAACCCGAAGAAAGTGCGGCATTCAGACCCTTAGTAAATGAGCCCCTTTGTCATTGTGCCACTCTGTGACCTACCATGTTGTTGCCACCGCCAGAGTTCGTCATTGTGCCACTCTCTGGCCTCCTGCTGCCGTCATCTCCACACTCTGCCATTGTGCTACACTGTCGCCTACCATGTTGCTGCCACCTCCAGAATTTGTCATTGTGCCACTCATTGTGACCTCATGCTGTTGTCGCCACGTCCACACTCTGGGTCAAAAACAAAACTGTGTCAAAACCAAGATGGCAGCAAAGGTACACATTTGTATAGCAATAGAATGGATAGCAACTGTAGCAGAGGTCAAATAACACTAAATAGCAAAATAGCAATAGATAGAAAGATTAGACTAAATGACCAGTACCCTGTGAAGGGACTGGACAGAATATAAGGAAGTACTGGACGCTGTCTCCAGCACTGACTGGTTCAGCTGTCCATCACTTTAACCACAGCTGCAGACAAAACAAGCATAAACTCACACACAGGTTTCCAAAGGAAAGAACCTGAGAAGAGGCTGTGAATCATAGGAAGCTCTGCATGTGGTTACAAGTGCAGAAGCCTGAACCTGATCCAATTCAGAACAATTTGCGAGTTCTGACATATGTATTGTTTTAGATTTACTTTCCTGCATACTGAGCTACTTAAATGCTGTTTGTTACCACTAGAGAGTAGCACTTGACTGTAACTTAATTGAATCTTACATGAAATCAGAATGGTCTGCATGAAAATCATTTCTGGATTGGTTGTCTTATAATATCTTAAAGAGGCATAATGAATAGAGATGGGCGAATTTATAAAAAATTCGATTCGTAAAGTCCGCCAATTTTCCCGACAAAATTTGTTTCGACCCGAATCGAATCATGACGAATCACGGTAAAAAAACTGGTATTTCCTGGCTGCTGAGACCCTGTAGGGTGTTGTAGAGCATTGTGCCATTGTGCTCAAATAAGCGTCGGGAGCACGGTTTGGTCTTCAAACAATGCTGTGTTTTAGTTTGACATAAGGCAGGTGGCAGCAATAGTGGCAGGTAGTTAGAATCCAGACTCATTTCTCAACGTTTGGGGGAGGCATCATGGCTGATCTAATTTGATGCATAAGGCATTGGTGTGTTGAAATCCTGACCGATCCAAGCTGCTCTGAACACCCGCTCTGATGCCACACTACTGGCCGGGCAGGACAGCTTCTCTACTGCAAACTCCGCAAGTTGCAGCCACACATCAAGTTTAGCTGCCCAGTAGTCCAGGGGATCATATATTTTGGGTGGTAGAGTGCTGTCTAAGTAGGGCACCACCTGCTGGTGCAGGGTCTGCTCCATGTCCAGCTGCTCCTGCTGGCGGCTACCCTCCTCACTAGGCGGATGAAGGAAGCTGCTAATAGAGCTGCTTCTGCTCCTACCCCCCCCAATCTCCCCACAGCAGCCGTGGCCGTAGCACATGAGCGATGACTGCCAGGAATCCCCTGGTCAGACCTGGTCAGACAGAGGATGGAGAATGGTGCACATAGGCAGCGGCCAACTGTCTGCACAGTATTTCTCTATAGTGCGCCACTTTTTGCTTACTCTTGGCAGCTGGAAAAAAGGCATCCATTTTGGAGCGGTAGTGAGGGTCCAAGAGGGTGGACAGCCAAATGTCATCCCTATGCCGGATGTTGACTATTTGGCTGTCACTAGTTAGGCAAAGCAGCATGCTGTGGGCCACCTGCGCAAGTGACTCTGAGGGACTCCAGGCCTCCCTCTCCACTGCATACTGCCATGGTGCTTCTGGGTCATCTGCAGTGCTTCTGTGGTATAAGTCAGACTTTGGCGCAGGAGCAGCAGTTTGACAGGGTGGAGGAGAAAGCGGGGTCTCCTGTTCAAGTTGTTGGTGTGGCTGGGTGGGAAGCACATTCACTCAGTGGGCAGTAAAGGACAAGTACTGGCCATGACCGTAATTACAGCTCCACACGTCCGCGCTGCCGTGCACCTTAGAAGAAACTCATAAGCTCAAGGACTGGCCCACCTTTGTTGTGGCATGTGCTGCTGCAGTTGCTGCGGGGATAGGATGTACCTTAACATCTGAGACATGTTTCTCTCAGGCCATTGGTGACGCTGCATGTGTTGACACAGGGCCGTGGTGCCAACATTAGCTCCCTGGCCACGCTTCACTTTCTGCCCGCAGCTTCTACATATACAAATGTTTGGCTCCTCTGGTGTCTTAACAAAAAACTGCCACACCGCCGAGTAGGGGATTTTACCTGCAACACTCTGCATTCTGACTACTAATTCCGCTGCCTCGCTGAGACCTTGTGCCACTGCTTACTTGGACCTGCAAGCGGGTTTTGTACCCTGCGGCCGTTTGGCTCCCGTCCTCGCACAGCTGCCACCCTACTGACTCACGGCCACAGTAGCGACTTGCTGCCTGACGCACAAGCTGACACCCTCTTCTCCCGACGATGATGAAGAAGCTTTGGCTTAACCCGGCTCCCAAGTGCGATCGGCTACATCATCATCGATTTGTGTTTCGCTGTCACTGCTATTCTCCTCAACGGTCTCAGTGTTCTGTCCCCACACAAGGCGATTGAAGGTGTAACTGACTAGAAGATAGTAACTGGGAAACTTTCCTACCTTCGTATCCAGAATGTGGAGCAGACAGGACCAGAGCTCAGATGCAGGAGATAAGATGCAGTAATCAGTGATGTGAAGCAAGACTTGGTTTATTACCTCAGATACAGCGATAGTCACAGATACAGTGTTGTGTGGCTCTGAGATTGTTGATGCTGGTAATTGATGAGTCTTGAAGATGATATACGCTTCTGTAATACAGAGATCTGAGCTGCTGGTCAGAATTTGATGCTTCTGTAGCCCAAAACACGTGTGTTCCCAGTTACAGGCAACCGAAGATGGCTGCCACAGGAAATAACCAGGGACAGGGCTCCAAAACCACTCCCACTTAGAAAAAACTTATAAAACAAGCAGAGGGAGCGCATGTGCATACTGACCAGCAGATGGCAGCATAGCCCCAATATATCACATATAATGGAGGTAGAACAAAATACAGTTATGTAAACAGTAGAATAACAACATATACAACTAAGGGGAACAGCACACTCCCCGTCTGAAATTCCCTTTGGGGATTTCACTATGAACTAATGTCTATAAGATATAGTCCAAACCTGTAACAAAATGTTAGAATACAATATAAAACACTAAGATAATCCTGTTTCTCAAGTCACGAACAAGATCCATGAATAAAGTTCAGTCCTGTTCATCTTGCAGGAACATCCTCAATGGGTAGTATCAGAATGAGCTCATTGATTGGTCTTGCAAATGTTTTAGACTCGCCTTTCCTGGAGATCTTCAACTCCACTTTCCGAATCTTGCCATCTTTGCTGGGAAGAACTTTTGTGACTAGTCCCATAGGCCAGTCAATCCTTTCTGTTTGTTGTTCCTTCATCAACACAAGGTCTCCTTCTTGGAGATTTGGTTTCGGATGTTGCCATTTTCTTCTTCCTTGAAGAATTACAAGATACTCCTTTCGCCATCTATTCCAGAAGTAATCTGCTAAGTATTGTACACGTTTCCACTGTTTTTGGTAGATGTTTGCATGTGTATACTCTCTACTTGGCATTAGTGGATTCCCGGTCTTCTGGGTGAGAAGAGTAGCTGGAGTCAGTATGGCCGGCGTTTCAGGATCCATTGATACTGGCACAAGAGGTCTTGAATTGATGATGGCGGAAACTTCAGCAAGAAGAGTAATCAGAGTCTCATGTGTGAGTCTTGAAGAATTCACATCCATTAGCATAGAATTTAAGATACTGCGTGAGATCCCAATCATCCTTTCCCAGGCGCCTCCCATGTGGGAACTATGTGGAGGATTAAAAATCCAAGTGCAACCGTTCTCCGCCAACTGATCTTGGATGGGCTTTGTGTCAATGTTTAATTCTCGACATGCTCCAATGAAGTTGCTTCCACGGTCAGACCTCAACTGCTTTGCTGGTCCTCTGATGGCAAAGAAGCGTCTTAAAGCGTTAATCAGACTCGAAGCATCCATAGATTCTATGACCTCTATGTGAACGGCACGCACGCTCATGCAAGTAAATAGTACGGCCCAACGTTTACTGTTTGCGTGGCCACCACGGGTCCTGCGTGCAGACACCATCCATGGCCCAAAGACGTCTAGGCCAACATAAGTGAAGGGTGGCTCAGTACTTAGTCTGACTGCAGGTAAGTCAGCCATCTGTTGGTGTAACTGCTTACCCCTTGCTTTCCGACAATGCACACAGTGATGCAGTAAGTGTGCCACACGTTTCTTCATGCCTACAATCCAAAGGCCTGCAGATCGTAACTTGCCCTCTGTCATTTGCCTACCTTGGTGTTCTGTCTTTTCATGATGGTGTCGGATCAACAAGATGGTAACATGATGTTTGCTGGGAATGAGGATAGGATTTTGCTCCGCAACTCCCAGGCCAGCTTGATTTAGTCGACCACCAACCCTTAACAATCCAAAACTGTCCAAAAATGGATTCAAATTGGCAATAGGGCTTTTTGCTGGAACCTGCTGTTTGTTATACAGGCACTTCCATTCTGTATTGAATTCTTCCTGCTGCACGTGACGTATTATAAGGAATTCACTTTGAGAAATGTCCTCTGCAGAGAAGGGTTTATGGCAGATATGCCAACCACAACAATCTTTATCCCCAGATGTATGGTGATAGCATCTTGCAATATGCACTAACCTTGCAATAGTTCTTACAAGTCTCCTCCAACTGGAGAAACGTTCAAAGCGTTGACAACCGAGGCTGGAAGTTGGCTTTGTTCCAGTGACTAATGCACCAACCTCAGTGCGGATTTCTGGATCATTATCTGGATCCTGGATGCTGAAGTCCTCCGGAACATGTTTGTTCGCCTGTTTTAGCAGAAATTCTGGACCTGTGAGCCAAGAAGAGTTAGCAAAAGAACTTATAGACATAGGCCTAGTGGCATGATCTGCTGGATTAAGCTCAGATGGTACATAGTGCCATTGTCCTGGCTTGGAGGACCTCCTGATCCTCTGTATGCGGTTACTGACATACACACAAAATCGCTTGGTCTGATTGTAGATGTAACCTAAGACGACCTTACTGTCAGTGTAGTATTGGACTTCGTCTAGGTCAGTACCCAGTTCTTGTTGTATGAAGTCTGCTATTTCTACTGCTAACACAGCCCCACAGAGTTCAAGTCTGGGAATAGTGTGATCAGGCTTGGGGGCTAGCTTAGCTTTGCCAAAAACTAGCCCAATATGAACTTGACTGTTGTGTTCTGTTACCTTCAGGTAGGCGACAGCTGCTATGGCCTCTGTGGAAGCATCCGAGAACACATGGAGTTCTTTTCTTGCACTAGCAGTGAGTGAGATTTTTACATAGCATCTCGGGATGCAGATCTGATCCAAAGCACACAGAGATTTCTTCCAGGCTTCCCATTTTTTCTCTTTATCAGAAGGAAGTGGAGCATCCCAATCTTTGACGGTTTCAGAAAGTTGTCTCAGTAAGGATTTACCTTGTATGGTAATAGGCGCTACAAATCCCAGTGGATCGTATAGGCTGTTTACAACTGACAGGACACCACGTTTTGTGAATGGTTTGTCTGCACAGCTTACTTGAAAGCCGAAGGAGTCAGTTGACAGATCCCACCTCAGGCCTAAACTTCTTTGCAAGGGTGGACTGTCCAGTCCCAAGTTTATGTCCTTGAATCCAGGTGCATGGTCATCTGATTCAAAGGCTCTCATGACAGCCAGGCTATTTGAAGCGATTTTGTGTAATCGCAGTTTAGCTTGGTACAGCATGTTTTGAGTCCTTTTGAGTAAATCAATTGCTGCTTCTTCTGTAGGTAATGATTTGAGTGCATCATCTACATAGAAGTCCCTTTCAACAAAGTCTCTGGCATCTGTTCCATACTCAGACTCTCCTTCTCTAGCAGTTCTGCGAAGGCCATAGGTCGCTACAGCAGGTGAAGGGCTGTTCCCAAATACATGTACCCTCATGCGATACTCCACCATCTCCATGCTGGGGTCATTGTCCTTGTACCACAGAAACCTCAGGAAATTCCTGTGGTCCTCTCTGACTAGGAAACAGTGAAACATATGTTCTATATCAGCAGTGATGGCAACAGTCTCTTTCCTGAACCTTATCAAGACTCCGAGTAGATTATTTGTCAGATTAGGACCTGTGAGAAGTACATCATTAAGAGATATACCTTGATGTTTGGAGCTTGAGTCAAACACAACCCTAATTTGATTAGGTTTCTGCGGATGGTATACTCCAAATGAAGGCAAGTACCAGCACTCCTCATTCTTCTTTAAGGATGGAGCCAGTTCTGCGTGGTTTTTCTGGAATATTTTTTCCATAAAGGTTACAACATGTTCTCTCATTTCAGGCTTGTTGTTTAGAGTACGATGAAGAGAGTTGAATCTAGACAAAGCTTGTTCCCGGTTATTTGGGAGTCTTGCCCTGGAAGCTCGGAAGGGCAATGGAGAAACCCAATGACTGGTTTCATCTTTAGAGAACCCACTGTCCATTATCTTGATAAATTCTCTGTCCTCTACTGACAAGGCTACCTTATTGTCATCTTTAGTTGTGAGAAACACTGATCTCCCCAGGTCATCAGCATAGGGGGAGGGAATGACGTCAGGCACCTGTATGAGGTCTGTATGTTTCTCTTTCACCTTGTAGTGATGAGGGCATGGCTTGATGCAAGATGTGCGTCCATCCCCACACACATATGTCTTAAAAGAGTCAACTCCTGGTTGATCCAAGCATACATTTCCTATGACTACCCATCCCAAGTCTAGTCTCTGGGCATACGGGGCATAGTCAGGACCGTTACACTGTTGACGCACCTTGTGTACCCTTAGATTGTCCCTGCCAAGCAGAAGTAGAATCTCGGCGTCCATATCCAAAGGTGGGATAACACTGACCAGGTGCTTTAGGTGTGGTTGGTGAAATGCAGCTTCTGGGGTGGGAATTTCATCCCTGTGATCGGGTATTTGGTCACATTCAATCAAAGTAGGTAGAGGTATCTCAGTGTCCCCATTGATAGCAGTAGCGATGAATCCTTGTGCTCTTCTTCCACAAGTCTCTATGCTACCTGAACAGGTATTTAAAGTATAAGGTGTTGCAGGTCCCTTGATTCCAAAGGCTTCAAAGAACTTAGGTCCCGCTAGTGACCGGTTGCTTTGGTCATCGATGATTGCGTACATTTTTATAGCCCTTTCTGGTTGTCCCTCTGGGTAAACCTTGATTAAACATATTCTGGCACAACATTTGTCTCTTTGGTGCTCTCCACATACCTCCAAGCATGAACAGGAAACATCTGTGGTAGAGTTAGCAGGCTTCTGGGGCTCCCCGCCATGGCTTGGAGCAGGAATACTGGTAACTACAGCTGGTGAATCTCTGGTGAGTGGGGTTAGGTGCATAGCTGTGGCATGTCTGTCGCTGTGACACTCCTCACACTCAATTGCAGATTTACAGTCCTTTGCCATATGCTCCAATGAAGCACAACATCTAAAACATACTCCTAGCTCAGTGAGGATTTTCTTGCGTTCCTGTATGGGTTTGGACCTAAATCCTCTGCATTTGTTTAGCGAATGTGGCCTTTTATGAATGGGACATTCACGATTGAAGGATTTGTCTCCTGAAGAGTTAGTATGGCGTTTGCCAGTGGCTACTGCATGTGGTGGCAGGTTGGTCTTTCTAACATTCACACTGTTCTTAAAGTCTTTGTGTTTTTGTGTGATGCCTTCATACCTTGATGATGATGCAGTTGCGGTGTTGAACTCCAGAAAGTCGAGACTGGGGTCGTTTCTCATCTGGGCCTGCTCATCGATGAACTTGCAAAAATGAACAAACGGGGGAAAGGTGACATCATGTGTCCTTTTGTATCTTGAGACTGATGTTGCCCATTTCTCTTGCAAACTGTATGGTAGTTTTGTGACAATTGGGTTCACCCCATGGGCAGTATCCAGATAACACAATCCAGATAGACGAGGGTCTCTTTTGGCAAGTTCCAGTTCCATAAGCAGATCACTTAAGTCCTGGAGCTTGTTGACCTCCTTGAGATTAATCTTTGGAACGTTCTGCAATCTCTTGAATAGGGATTTCTCTATCGCTTCGGCACTGCCAAAGGTACGTTCAAGTCTCTGCCAGGCAGCGGCAAGACCTGCTTCTGCCTGTCCCACATAGACAGTCCTGAGGCTCTTGATGCGATTTGTAGAACCTGGTCCCAACCACTTGACAAGGAGGTCAAGCTCCTGCTCTGCGGTTAGGTTAAGGTTGGCGATGGCAGCTTTGAAGGTTGCTTTCCATGCTCTGTAGCTTTCTGCACGGTCGTCAAATTTTGAGAGACTGGTGTTGATCAGTTCCCTGCTAACCATATACCTAGCAAACTCAGACATATCTGCTTTCTCACTGCTTGTTGCCGTGTCAACTCGTGGTACCCCTTGGGCGTATGGGTTGCTTGGCGTGAAAGGGTGAGATGTCCCTGGGTAGAATGAGGTCGCTGAAGGGTTGAGCTGTGGTTTAGCCTCTGGAAGTTCTGATGACCGCTGCTTATGCTGTAGGCCAGAAAATAACTGATAGCCATCTTGCTGAGATAACTGTCCATGAGAAGATACAACAGGGTGAAGATTATTAGTTTGTGCAGGTGCTATGGACAGCACTGGAACCTCAGGTAGAGCTGACTTGTATGTTTCAGCATTGTCAACTTGAACAGTACTGAGAATAGGGAGCGCTGCAGATGACTGTTGCAGCACATAATCACTGGTGCGATCAACTGGATTGTCTGTTTCCTGTGGTGGCGAGCAAACTGGATCAAGACCTTGGCTCAATGCTTGCTCAAGTACCTTTACTTTGGCTAATGCGATTTCCTCTTCCATCTCTATTTGAAGAGTCTTTATCAGAGCCTCTGCTTCTGCTCTCTCTTTTTTAGCCTTAGCGTCTGCCATTAATTCTTTCTCTCTGAAGGCACGTCTTATTTTGGATTGCTCTGCATCTATGCGGGCCTCTAGTAATCTGTCACTTAGGACTGAGCTTCTTGAGCAGGATGATCTGTATGTTCGTGATGAATGTTTGGATGAAGTTGATGCGTGTGATCTAGTCTCCTGTACATGAGAGATATGGAGTTCCGCTTTAGCTTTAGCATTCTGCACCATGGCGTCTCTTTCTCTGTCTACTGATACTGCTTTGTTCAGCTCTGTTAAGGCTTCATCAATATTACAGTCTTTTAAGAACGTGACGTACTTTGCTAGAAGTCGCTTATATCTTTCGTGCGCTGTATTTAGCTTTGTAACGAAGTCTTGTAACCTCTCAGCATTACCTTTGAGGGATTGAAAGCCTGACATGAGGGAGGTAACTCGCTTCCATAGATCTTCCAGGTTATCACAGAACTCATCTTTTGTAGTGTGATAGTTTTCAATGACCTTCAGTGACGGTTTGAGAAAGCGTCTTGGTCGTGCAATCTCATCTGCTGAAAGTGCGACTTCCTTTTCCTGCTCTTCAAAATCATCCGAATCAGCTTGTCTTTGCTGTGTTTTATCACTGGGAAATTGTTCCACATCTTTTTCAGCCATTTTGGTGTAAGGTGGACTGTCTCTTTAAGAAAACAAAGTTTTTGATTTGGGGCTAAAAATCGCAGCACAGCTTCTGTGGAACACCCCAATAATATTCCCAGGGTAATTTCAGTAAATTGCAGTGTTTTCAAATCTCTTTGACTGCAGCAACATGAGATATGTCCAGGAAGTCTCTTAGTAGGAGGATGGTCTGAGGAAGACCTTGCTGCATGTATGGGATATTACAGATACACTGAGCATCCCCTGAGGCTTGTCCAGACATGTAATATAGCCGGGCAGAGTCACTGCACATGAACTTGTTGCAGAAGATATTTCTGACTTTGATTTTGGGCTATAAGACAAATTCTGACTGTTCTGTCCCCACACAAGGCGATTGAAGGTGTAACTGACTAGAAGATAGTAACTGGGAAACTTTCCTACCTTCGTATCCAGAATGTGGAGCAGACAGGACCAGAGCTCAGATGCAGGAGATAAGATGCAGTAATCAGTGATGTGAAGCAAGACTTGGTTTATTACCTCAGATGCAGCGATAGTCACAGATACAGTGTTGTGTGGCTCTGAGATTGTTGATGCTGGTAATTGATGAGTCTTGAAGATGATATACGCTTCTGTAATACAGAGATCTGAGCTGCTGGTCAGAATTTGATGCTTCTGTAGCCCAAAACACGTGTGTTCCCAGTTACAGGCAACCGAAGATGGCTGCCACAGGAAATAACCAGGGACAGGGCTCCAAAACCACTCCCACTTAGAAAAAACTTATAAAACAAGCAGAGGGAGCGCATGTGCATACTGACCAGCAGATGGCAGCATAGCCCCAATATATCACATATAATGGAGGTAGAACAAAATACAGTTATGTAAACAGTAGAATACAACATATACAACTAAGGGGAACAGCACACTCAGTATTCACAGCTCAACTACTTGCAAGTGCAACATAACCTCCAGCTTACCACCCTCAGTCGAATGTTCAAGTACAAAGGGTGAATCAGACTTTGGGCTCTTATCTTCACCACTTTGTCTCAGCCCGTCAAGATAACTCAGCTGACCTACTACCATGGGCTGAGTTCTCCTACATGCGATCCTCCATGCAGTGTGCGCCCGATATCTCAGTTGGGACCATTTGATTATATACAACAGGTGAGCACATTCATTGGCTACATGTTGCATATAAGCCCAATCTTGTCAGTGAGATATATCCCCCAAGACGAAGGCTAGTGCCGAAACACGCGTTGGGGAGTTTCTTTGTCTGTGGTGCACTCAGGGCGAATAAGACACTAAGGGTAAGCAATATGTTTACAATTGTATTAGAATATGGCTGCATGAAGGAGGCATGTGATGAAATGTTCCGTTATGCACCAGCATTTTGTATACACTTAGCTAATACTATTGCACCTGGCACTTTAAAATCTTGATTTTCAATATACTTTATTTTGTGTCACACTTAAAAAGAGTTGCATTAAAACTCAATGGGGGTCATTTACTAAGGGCCCGAATCGCTCTTTATCGCCGGGTTTCCCAAAAATTACCGATTTGCGGCGAATTGCCCCGGGTTTTTGGCGCACGCGATCAGATTATGGCTCATCGAGGAGGAAAGCATGAGAGCGGTGTAGCGGATCTGACGTGCCGCGGCCACGCCCCCCTCTTCCAGTATGCACGTGTGAGAAGCTGTGCTGGAGCTCGCAACTAACAAGGCTGAGAGACATGCTGGCGGGTACCTGCTGGTGCGTGGTGACTGCATGAGCCGGCCGTTGAATAAGTGCTGGGGGGAGCTGACAGAGTTCGTGACCTGGTGAGAGCAGGTCTGTCGGAACTTCTGGAGACGGAGCAGCGCTGTGAGTGTGATCTGGGCAGCGTGTCAGCTTCTGAGATAGTATGTTGAGAAAATTGTTGACGTACCGTGTTAGCCAGGAAAAATAAAAAATCTGATGTAAATACTTTTGTGTAAAAACTACAAAAGTGCTTAAGGAATGATACCTTTATTGGCTAACCAGAAAAATTATATTTGGTGCAAGCTTTCAGGGCACACAGGCCCCTTCTTCAGGCATGGATACAAATGAAGCACTGAGAGAAAAACACAATATTTGAGGGATGTTACAACAAGATAATTAGTACATATGGTGAGACTCAATTAAGATAAGCTGGGGCAATAAAACTAGAGGTTATGTTACACAGAGAAGGGTGATGGGCAGGGGGTGGGGGGCTAGGATGGCAGGGGTCTGGAGTTAGTCTCTTGTGGGGATTGAAGCGAGTCCATGTAATGAGCCATAAATCCAGGTGCAATATTGAGGCCTTGTGCCAGTGACTGGAAGGTCATCATCAGCTTGAACTCCCAGGTTTTCCTTTCTCTGTTGTCCTTAAAGTCACCTTTCAGTATTAGGACCTTTAAATCCTTCTCGCTGTGGCCTGGTCCAGAAAAGTGTTTTCCCACAGGTGTTTCCATCCCCTCACTTATGGTGTGTCTGTGAGAATTCATCCTGCTCTGAAGTTTTTGTTGGGTCTCCCCAATGTATATATTATTTGTGTGACACCTCATGCACAGTATCATGTACACAACATTGGAGGATCTACAGGAGAATGTGCCTGGGATTTTATACTCCTGTTGTGTGTTGGGGATGTGGACTTAGCTTCTGAGATAAGAAGAAGCAGTACATCAACGGAGGAGAAAGTACTTTGTTGTGAAGCTCAGCTGTTCAAAAAGGTCACGTGACTGCAAGCAAGTGAGACGCTGTATGATTTATGATCCTGAACTGCTGGCCTCTGCAGGGCTTTGGAGGACAGACACTACCTCTAGATAAGCTGGGGTCGAGCTCCTGTGGCATTCACAGCATTATAGAAGAGGCACAGTGAGTGAGGAGGGCTTGGGCGGCAGCTTATAGCTCTAATCACACTACACGGTGTCAATTTTGTTTGCCAGGGGCGTTAAGACCTTTTTACTTTCATATGAAATGAGCGTGTGGTCCTAGAGGATGAACAGTGTTCTAATTGCAGAGTTATAACAAGTAACAGGAAATCATTCTTCATATTGATTCAGTGCGTTGGAAAACCTTATTAGTGTCTCGGATAAACTGTGTAAATAAAGCCCGAGTCATCTTATTGGATTGGACATAGTGTGCAATAAGCTCTTTTTGGATATCATCTGTGGATCTGAAAGAACCATATTACTTACTTATTTATCTATGAATTATTATCCTTTTTTTGTTCTTATTATCTGGGACAATACGTGCAATATATGAGGAGCTACAATAATAGACGGGACAAGTGGTGCAATACAGTTTGAGAGACAGAACCAAAAAAGACATGAATTTTCTTATATCTTGTCCCGTTATTTGTTGATCTATTTGGCTGCATGCAACCAAGTGTGCTACCCTTATGGACTAGGTTGTGCTTAGGTTGTGCTTCATACCGTAGATTAAAACTGTTTGGTGTAATACATGTTGTATATATATGAATTAATAGGTTATTTATACCATGGTACCATAAGATAGCAATATATAACTTGTGCGTGATTTTTTTTTTTTTTTTGGGGATCCTGCCTTGAGCATGTATACACTGTATGAAAACAACTGCTGAAGTCAAAGAAATTATATAATACACACTAGGTATTAAGTTTTTTTAAACTTGTACTTGGAAGGAAATTATATATGTCATAGGGTTAGGCTCCCTTCTCTTTGAGATTGTTACCCATTGGTTAGATGATGACACGTGGTGCCAATATGCAGAAACATACTAGCGCTCAAAAAGAAGGGCGGAAATCAGGCTCCTTTGCGGCAAAAACAAGCCCTCCAAAGGGGAAAAACTCAAAATGTGAAGGAAAAAGTGATGGTAAAACTATAGAGAAGTGGTGCATAGCAGCAGGCACTTCGGATAAAGAAGAGAATGTGGAAGGAAGGGAAGAACAGGAGGGACAATTGAAAGATCTAGAAACCTCAGAAACTGGATTAGACAAAATACTAAAGGCTTTGGATATCTGTAACAGAAATGTAGCAGATTTAGTAACAGAGGTGGGTGGTTTGAGTAATGAAATAAGAGGCCTGAGGGAAGATGTTTACAATGTAAAGGAAAGGTTGGGTAATACTGAGAAACAAGTTAATGAAATGGAGGGGTCATTAAAAGTATTGAAAGCGGAAATCAAACAGTTAAAAGTGGATAACAAAGAGATAAAAGAAAAACTTATAGATCTGGAAAACAGAGCAAGACGAGGAAATATCAAGTGTGTGGGGTTTGCAGAAGGAGTAGAAGGAAAGGACCCCATAAAATTCTTAGAAAGTTGGTTTATGGGCTGGTTGGGAGAGGATTTTTTCTCTAATAAACAATTTATTGAAAGAGCACATAGAATCCCTTTTAAAGCACCACCACCTGGATCGTATCCTAGGCCCTTCCTGATTAAACTGGTTTTCTCTAGAGATAGAGACCGAATAATGTTAGAAAACAGAAAGAAGGGAGATCAAACATGGAATAATGAGGTGATTAGATTGTTCCCGGATTATGCCCTACAGACAAGAAAAGAGCGCAACAACTTTAGGGACTGTAAAAAAAGACTAAGGGAAAATAATATTCAGTACTCGCTGTTGTTCCCTGCCAAATTGAGGGTAATTTATAGTGATAAAACACACTTTTTCACCAATCCTGAGGAGGCTAACAGTTGGCTAGACAGTGTGCTGAGCTCCAGTACCAAATCTGGGAAGAAAAATGACGGAAGGGGAGGGTAGGTCATGCTAGGGAAGAAGCTCAAACCAGTAATGGTAAGCATTGAGCTAATACGGGTTAGGGAAGGGGATGGGACTGTATGGTGGGGGGAGAGGGGGGACAGGGGAAAGGGGGGGAGGGGGGAGAGGGGAAAAGTTCTGGTTTTTTTTTTCTTTTCTTTTTTTTCTCTCTCTTTTTTTCTTTTCCACGTTTTTCTTATTTTTGGCTCTCTGTTTTTCCACGCGTACTCTCCCTCACGTTCCCTTGTCCAAGGGTTCCTGTTCTCTTAGCGCCCTCTTTTTTTTTTTCCTTTATTAACTCTCTATCATCCTTAATATCTTAGATAGTTACCTTTGGCAGCCACATTAGGTAAAGGATGGGGCGGGTGGTGTCATGGAACGTGAGAGGAATGAGGGATAAGATTAAGAGACAGGCAATTTTTAAAGCAATCGCTTATTACAATGCTGATATTGTCTGTCTACAGGAAACACATATTCTGACAGAAGAAGCCATTTTGCTTAAACGAAGGTGGGTGGAAGAGGTTTATATTTCAGGGCACTCAACGTATTCTAGAGGTGTTTGTATCCTTATTAAAAGAAATTGTAAATTTCACTGTTTTAGACAGTGGACGGATAATCAAGGGAGATATATCCTGTTACAGTGTAAGCTGAATAATTTTGAATTCATTCTAGCTACAGTATATGTCCCCCCCCCTTTTGGGCTAGCGGTATGTCGGGAGATTCATGAGATTGTAGAGGATAATAATGTGAGTGATCTTCCCTTTCTATTTATAGGAGACTTCAATGCAGTGATGGACCTGAAAAAAGATAGATTTAGACCTGAGGGGGTAGTGAGTGAGAGAGAATCACGCACAAGTCTAAGTAAATGGTGTCAAGAATTAGAATGGTTGGATTTGTGGAGGTTGAGAAACCCAGAAAAGAGGGAGTTCTCGTGTTTTTCTAAATCCCATAATAGCTTTTCAAGAATAGATCTTGCACTGGGGAGTGGTAGACTACTTCAAGAAACACAGGTTGTTAAATATGGTATTCGTTCATTTTCAGACCATGCTCCAATTATGGTTCAGTTGAAAGATGAAGATAGATGGAAAACGAGGAGGTGGAAGATAAATTCATTCTGGCTAAATAAGATAGACTCACATCAGGAAATAATAAATGAATTCAGGATCACACTATCCCACACTTCAGATGAAATGGGTAATATCTGGGGTTGGGACCAGGGCAAAGCTGTATTACAGAAGGAATATTCAAAAGAAATATTAAGACTAAAGAGAGAATTTAGTAAAAAAGAATCTGAGTTGAGATATTTGGAAGAGGAAAAAAAGGCGCAATATGGATTGGCTCCTACTGAAAGTAATAAACAGACATGGGAACAATCAAGGAAGGACTATGAACTACACATTCTTCAAAAAGTATATAGTTCTTCTATAGTCTGTAAGAGTAGGTGGTTCGCTGAAGGAGAGAAACCAAGTAGATTATTGGCAAATCTGGTGAAAGAGAAGGGGAATGATACACATATAGTGGCGATAAAGAATGAAAGAGGAAGATTAATAAATAAACAAGATGAGATACTACAGTACTTTCATAATCAGTTTAGTAAAATTTATGAATCAGAACTAACAGTAGAAGATAATGAAATCAGGGACTATCTCAACGCGATCAATATGAAGAGATTAAGTAATGAAAGTAAGCAATACTTGGACAAGCCTTTAACGCAGGAAGAAATAAAAACAGTAATTGAGAAACTTCCTAATAATAAATCTCCTGGTCCGGACGGGCTCCCAGGTGAAGTCTATCAAAAATATAGGGAAATAATGTCAGAGAAGCTCCTGAATGTATTTTTGGGGGCTTACAACCAAGAAGAGCTCCCAAACTCAATGTATGAGGCAGACATAATTTTATTATTGAAACAAGGTAAAGATAAGCTAGATCCAGATGCATACAGGCCAATATCTCTACTGAATGTAGATGTCAAGATTCTGGCACAGGTCTTAGCTGGTAGGTTAATAAAAGTAATCTCAGAAGTGGTGGAGGAAGATCAGTGCGGGTTTATGCCTGGTAAGACTACCACATGCAACTTGAGGAAACTTTATGCCTGTATGGAGCTGACGGAAGCAGGAAAGGCGGGGGGGGGGGGGTGGTTCTCTCCCTCGATGCCACAAAGGCTTTTGATAGGGTAGAATGGAGCTTTTTGTGGCAAACCCTTAAGAAAATGGGGTTTGGGTATTGTTTTATAAAGTGGATAAAGATATTGTATAAGAAAGCTAGTGCCTGCGTGTGTATCGAGGGGGAGAGGTCCCTCCCACTTAAGTTATTGCGAGGGACTAGACAGGGATGTCCGCTCTCTCCTCTCCTCTTTGCATTGGTTATTGAAGCCTTGGCTGCAAGGATTAGAGGGGAGGAGAGAGTAGAAGGATTTAAATTTGGCCAGACAGAAGTTAAAATATCATTATACGCAGATGACGTATTATTATTTGTAGCAAACCCAGAAGTGTCAATGAATGTTCTACAAGAAACTCTGAGAGTCCATGGGAAGATGTCCGGGCTGCAAATAAATTGGGCAAAATCAGCTGCGATGTTTTTGGGAGTAAACAGGGCAGATTTGAATCTTCCATTGGAGGTTATTGAGGGAGAAAAATCCTTTAGATATTTGGGCATTGTTTTATCAGATTCATTGAATCGGTTTGTGGAACTGAACATACTCCCTTTGATTGAAAAATGGAGGATGAAGATCAAGATTTGGTCCAAATTAAAATTGACATATGCGGCTAGGCTTAGCCTGATCAAAATGGTTCTTCTTCCTCAAGCGCTTTACCTCTTTAGAAACTCCCCTATGAAGATTCCTGAACAGATTTGTGATATTATCGATAAAATATGTACTGAATTTTTCTGGGGGGGGGGGGGGGAAGCCAGAATTGAGAAGAAAGTTCTACAATGCTTAAGGGAGGATGGAGGAGTATCACTTCCAAATTGGAGATTTTATTTTGTTGCAGCCCAAGTAGCAGCGGCCCTAAAAGAAACATCTGGTGAAATCGCTAGTATATATGCTGAACTACTCAAACTTCAGGATAGGAAATTACAGTTCATAAACATATTGGAGACAGGACTCTCCCCAGTGCAAGATAATGTTAGAACTGTTTCTATGTTGGAAACTTCAAGACAGAGTTGGCTTAAATTAAAGAAAATATTTGGTATAAAGGCTTGGACAGAGGAGGCTCCGATCTGGGATAATACTACCATAACAGGGGATATAATTACAGGATACAAAAGATGGATAGCCAAAGGGGTAAGATATATATCTCAACTATTTGAGCATGGGTCTTTTAAATCTTTTGAAATATTAGCACACGAATTTGATATTGTTCAAAGGGATAGATTTAGGTACATAAAGTTACGGTGGATTGGTAAAAATTTACAAGATTCACATTTGGAGTCACAGGAGTATGGGAAGTTTAGAAATTTAATAAGGGAGAAAAAGATATCATCCATTTATGAAGCACTTGTACAAAAGGGTTCAAAGAAAATTAGGTTTAAGGCAATGCAAAAATGCAATGAAGAATTGGGGATACGTACTGTAGAGGTGGAGGAATGGAAAGAGGTATTACAGTCACCATTGTGGGTTTCTAAAAATGGTAGTCACAGAATCACTCAATTTTTCATTATTCATAGGTTGCACAGGACGCCAAGTTGGCTCTATAGAATAGGTTATAAAGATAATGATGTTTGTGTGAAATGTCTTGAAGAGAGGGCTGGGTGGTATCACATGTTTTGGAGATGTCCTAAATTATTTAAATATTGGGAAGAGGTTTTTAGGGCTATAAATGAAGCACTGGGAATATCATTATCAAAGGATCCATGGTTGGCTATACTGGGATATTTTGGAAAAAAGAAACTGAGTAAATGTGCTAAGAAAATTATATCTCAATTACTATTCATGGCTAGGAAAGTAATCCTAAATCTGTGGATTAAGGATACCTCACCAACAATCGAAATATGGAAACAGAGTGTTATGGAAATGATCAAATTAGAAAGAATGTCCTTGGCGACAAAAGAAAGTAAAGTGGTATGGGATAAGAAATGGTATAAGTGGTTGCACTATATGGAGACAGCAGGGGGAGTGTAGGAGAGGGGGTGGGGGATGTGAGTAAACAGAGAGCTCCTTTTTCTTCTCTTTCTTTTTTTTTTTTTTTTTCTTTCTCTTTCTTTCCTTTCTTTTCTTTCTCTTTTTCTGGTCCTCCTTTTCCTTTATCGGATATGGTCTTGTCCTCGGGGGGAGGGGGGGGGGCCTGGTGGGGAGTCAGTAGGCATGTATTGTTCAAGGGGTAATATCAGATGAATATATGTAGTTGATGGTTTTCTAAAGTAATATAAGGATTCTGGACACTAATGAGCTATTGTACCATGTAATTGTTTGCTACATTGTGGTTTGAATTTATTGTATTACTGATTTATTTAATCATGTGCTTGTACTATGCACTGAGGGGGGGGGGGGGGGGGGTAGAGGGGAGGGAAGGAAAGGGGAAAAAAATGCACAGTTTATGTATCTAGATGAAATTATGCATTATTGTTTGTGGTAGCCAAATGTATATAAATGTCTGTATTTTTTCATTGATAAAATAAAGATCATTTTAAGTTAAAAAAAAAAAAAAAAAAAAGATTATGGCTCATCGGCACCGGCATGCACGCGACGGAAATGGGGGTGTGTGGCTGTCAAAAAACTTGACGGATTCAGAAAAACCATGGAATTTAAAAAAAAAAGTGTTGTTTGACACACGCTTACCTGCACCCAAGATAGGACGGTGAACTATAGCGTGCTCTGATGGACTTCAGCGCGGCAGCAACATCTGGTGGACATCGGGCGCACTACCTTAGTGAATCGCCGGAAGACCCGAATCCTCGACGGAGAACGCACCACTGGATCACGAATGGACCGGGTAAGTTAATCTGCCCCAATGTTTCTCGACAGCCTATTCTATAATTCTTGAATGATGCATGAGATATCCTTGCCCCTAGTCCCTGTATGCTGCCTCCATGGAAAATGTGAAATTCTAATGTGATGGTTGTTCCATCACCACTCCCAAATAGACCTGTAGACTGTTTTGTTATGCATTTGTCATGTGTAAATTGGCTTTCTGAATAGGTGTAAGTTAAGTTATAGCCAATATAGATAGAGAGAAAGTTGAGGAGATGTGTCATGGTAACAGATAATAGTGATAGACATACTATCTTTTCTTTTTTCTCCGATTTTATGTGACCCCTAAGGTAGTATTATTATCCTCCAGATACGTACGGCTGAAGATACCTAGCTACAAGCTTGGTCCCTGCATCCTCAGTCCTTTTGAAGTTATTGTTGGGCATCAATCTAGTGGCCTACAAACTCTGCCTTCCTCCATCTATGTGCATCCATCCATTCTTTCTATCTCTCCCTCCTAAAGCCTGTCATCTTGAACCGCTTCTCTCAACAATCTCCTCCTCCTGCTCATGAGGCTGACTCTACTGATGTCTACGAAGTTAAGGAGGTGTTGGACATGAAGACCTTGTTGACTAGAAGGGGTTTGGGTCTGGGAGCCTGAAGAGAATATCCTGGAACAAAGTCTCCTCCACAGATTTCTATAGGCCAAGAAGAGGGGGAGGGGTACTGTCATGTGTGTCCCTGCGATACATGCCTTGGATCACAGGCACACCCATGCCCCTCTCCGTGGTGGTGCCCTCGGCCCTCACTTACCTCTCCTTGCTCCTGCTCCCGTCCCGTCTAGGCCATGCACGCGTCCCCGCTCCGGCACTCGAAGATTTAAAGGGCCAGTGCACTTCTGATTTGCCCTGGCCACGTCCGGGTTCCTATTTAAACCGCAATCTCCCATTACCTCCCCCCCCCCCCCACTGAATCTTTGAGAAAGCTCCGGGTTCCTTGTGTTGCTCCTTGTTCCCGTTCCTTGTTTCTGTGTTGATCTCCTGATCCTGGACCTGACCTCTGACTTCTGCATTTCTGCCGCCTGTGTGCCCGACTCCGAGACTGCTCGCAAGAATCTGTACCTCGTCCTTGGCAAGCTATTCGCACCTCTGGAGCGACCTGGTGGCACCACGCCGCAGCAAGACCATCCTGCTTTGCGGCGGCCTCTGGTGAAGACCGAGCGCCACAAATACAGTACAACACATACATGCACTCTTATACAACTTTGTACTGTGCAAAATGTGCACTGTTATATACATATTAAGCTATATATTGTGGGAGGTCAAGTTACACTATGGGCCCTGAAGCAGCTGCTATTGCTTCTACGGTTGTAGTTACACCGAGCTTGGAACCCAACAGGACAGATGTTATCTGTATCTCTAATACTTCTGTGGCTAGGTTTACTTACATTCATGTCATTATGCAAGCTAATAGAAACAGGTAATCTATATGCAGGATCATGTAGCAAGGTTAAAGAGAACCTGTCAGAAACATTTTCCCTATGCAAGAAACTACTGTGTCTACTGTGGAGATCAGCATCAAGTATATTTTCTCATCTAGTTATTCATCTTGTTGAAACCATAGTGCTTTCATGACTGGCCAAAGTAAATATACATCGACCAATGGCAAATACAACCGCTGCACCTCACAGCTCTGCTTGTGGACCCCGCCGTGTCACCTGAGGTTCTAATTGCTGCTGGGAGCTGTGATTCGGCTATATATATTAGCCTAATGGTAAGGAGAGAACAAAACACTTAGTACGGACGAGAATGGCACTGAAGCACACGAAAGTGGGACAGGCACAGATTTTACAGGTCCCTTATTGTTTTATTATATCATAAATTTAGCTGTACTTCTCTTTTGGTTATAATTTATGGAATATGTAAAAAGTTAATGCTACAGTAATATATCATGAAAGTAGGTAAAGTAGAAGCATGCAATAATGATTTCATCATATGAAACTATTTATTAAAACAAAAGCCTAAAACTGTGGTCAGTATCTAGTCATCTGGACTGTGGACCCTGCAAAGTCGGGCAGGTGCTCCAAAGAGAACAGGTCTTGAATGCTCATCAGCCCATGTGGTCTTTGAAACTGAAAGCAAAAAAGTAGCCACTTCCTGCAGTCTCCTGCAAATCATATATTCCTTGGTAAAAATGAGTGCTGATGCCAGGAAATAAACGGTAAATTATGGGAAAGAATTCACAAAATAGAGATAAGGGGGAATATTTATCATACGCTGGCGCCCGTGCGCCAGCGTATGATCGCCCCGCCGCTGCAGATTTGCAGCCCGATACATAAAGAGGCTTCTGCCTCTTCATGTATCGGGCTGCCAGCCGCGCAGCGTTTTTACTACGCCAGGCAGGGCCTGGCGAAGAAAAAAACGCAACCGGCGACTTTTCACAAATGAAAAGTCGCCGTCAGCAGCGAGTGCGCAGGCGCGGGGACAGTAACGTCCTGCGCCGGCCCACTCCCGTCCGGCCGCGCCACCCGCTCGGCCGGCCGCGCCCCCCCTTCACGCCCCACTGGCGTGAAGGTGGCGGATTGGGGAAAATAATCGCAAAAGCTAGCAATAAGCTAGCATTTGCGATTATTTCAGGGCCTCTGCACCACTGGCGGTGCGCAGAGGTCCTGATAAATATCCCCCAAGGAACAAAAGCTAAAGATGATCTATTTTCATACCTCCAGCATATTTTACTTGAGGATTCATCTACTGTATGCAAGGAGATTAGACAAAAACTGTCTGTAAAGAGTGATTCAAAATTTTGTTCTGTATCAGCTTTCAGGTAGTAACATTGATTTACACAAATTGCTACATAAACAGAACAAGAAACATTTTGCCTTAATAAAGTATATCATAAAGTTTACTTTTATCATCCACACCAATGGTTTATGGGTTAATAGGCTTATAAGGTTAGTTGTGCTTTAAATTTAAGCTATTCTGACCATAATATAAGACAAAAAATGCCTAACCCCGAAAGGAAGTGTGACCTAAAAAGACATCAGCATCATGAAGGAGGGAACTTCACATTTGTGTCAGATACACAAGTGTAAAACAGCTCAGAAGAAATTCTACACTTACAATGAATGATCTAAGCCTCGTTCATTTATTGATAGGTATGTTGTAATATTTTCTACTGTTCTACCACCCTTTCAGTACATTATTCAGAAAATGAGCACAGCTATGCTCTATAAAGAGAAAGAGTGGTATTACAACTGTACTGTACCTTTGGTAAATTGCATTTGCATCAGAAACAGATTTCTTCCCTTTAAGGTAACCAAGAAGACTTTACTTAATGGATGCATGGAGACATCTTGAGATTAAACTGTGGAAATCATATAAAAATTAACTTTTTACTATGCAATAAATACAATTATTTGGTTATATAACATTACAAGTCAAAATTACATTTGTCTTTGCTCTTTTATTGCTGGCAATAATTGACATGAATTTCTTTATTTTTTTTATCAGTTTTCACTACAACTCAATGTCAAGTGTTCCAGGATCGTCAGATAAGAACAAGTGAAGGACAAAAAGTGATCATCTCCTGTCGTCAGAATATTACCAGTCATGATTTCATGTTCTGGTACAAAAAAGAAAGGGATGGAAGACTTGTATTTCTTTCTAGTGGATACGATGGCACAAGTGACGTTGGATAATTTCTAATGTCAGTACTTCCTAAGGAGAGGACAACCCATCTACAGAAGACTCATGTTTTTCTTGAAGACGCTGCAGAATACTATTGTGCTTTGAGAGACACAGCGTTCTCATTTAGTGTAACTATAGTATAGAAACCTGATGATAAGGCTTTGTAGTTCAGGCTGCCTACCCTGCAGTGACTGGTTAAGTGTCAAGTGTTGTTATTGTAATAGAGTCAGACAGTAGGTGTTCTCCTTAAGGAGAGATTGCCAATGAAGGCCACCTTATTGTAATAGAGGACATATAGTCTATATTCTTCAAAGGAATATGTACTCCATGAGTACACAGAATACAGAATACTATAACTTGACTATATTTCAATTATGGAAAGACATATACCTTATGCGATCATTATTTTTATATTTTGGGATGTAGGATATGTAACATGGTTTTTTTTCCTTGCAATCAATGAAAATGAGGCTGAATTGAAATCCTTTGGGGGTTTGAATTCTATGGGGTCTGATTGCTTGAAAAATATACTGCAATACAACTGAAATGTAGTATGTTGGTAATATGGAGCATTTGTAGTTGAGCCTGCCTCCAACAAAGTGTAATACAGATTATTTGGTTACAGCATTGGGAGTCGCAGAGAGGCTCCATGCTGTCCTAGAAACAAATCAAAGTCTATGGGTGAGGTTATGCCACCACCAATCACAGGTGTTGGCAGCAGAAATCTGTACTACACAGAACAGACCCAAAAGAATATACTCACCATAATCATGAGCAATATCTGACCAGTCATTAAATAAATCTCAGACCAGACCCATTAAACAATTTAGACCACAGATAAATATAGTAGATACTTCAGACCAGAGTCCATAACTAGAAACCCAAGGACAGACTATGTAAACATATTAATATAACAATCTGGCTCTCATCACAGCACTGTCCTCTGAATACATGGCTTGTATCAGACCAAACATTTGTCCAAGTAAAAGATCCTGCACACATTTAAAATCATAACACATCAAAGTATAAAGTTTTATAAAGTGTAAACAATGAATCACAGCAAAAGTGTCAAAACCTCAATGTGCCTCAAAATATCTGGTAAAAATTTTTGCTAACATTTATAAAATCTGTCATTGCTCCCCAACCCCCATTTAATGGTGTCTCACATCTATTTATCAGCCTCTTGTCTAGCTACTGGGCAAAGATATACAGTAAGAACAAATAATAGATATAAATATTTGTGTACTGGATATTTATTATTAATTAGAATAAAGAAAGGAGTTCTTGAAGGAGTTATTTGTATATTTGTAAAATGAGTTTCTAGGGAATTTTTTGTTATATACTTTAGAAACATCATATTATTTATAAGTATCATCAACAATTGCCTGACAGATTATCTGTTAAAGGCATTTATGTTTAGTATTTGTAGGTGTGATGATGGAGAGGTAAGGAAAATTTTCTACAACCTGTTCCACTAGGGGATTCAGGAAAATATGCAAATTTTTTTCCAGCTAAGGAAAACAATGCCTCTTTAGCTACCTTTAATTTGCTGCGGCAAAGAGTGGTCATACCAAATATTAATTTGATTTCGTTTTTTCAGTTTGCATAAACCTGGTTATCCTATCAGTCTTGTCAGGCTTCAAGGGTAGTGGACCCGACACCTGGGAGCGGAGTCTAAGTAGCACCCCGGTTTTCAACAGAGCCCGATGCAAAGCGGGTTGGACTTGTTGCGTGCGGTGTGGTACTACCAGGTCGCACCACAGGTGCGACTCTGTCTGTGGTGGTGGCCGAGGGGAGGTACAGAGTCTTGGGGCAGACCTGTTGTCGGGGATAGGCAGGTGGTCCATATAAGAAGCACAGGATCAATGTCAGAGGCGGAGCACAAGGTCAGGGCAGGCAGCGGAGAAGCGAGATCAGGAACAGAACCGAGTCACAACAGGAAATCAGTCTAAACTACGGGGTCCCAGGAGCACTCATGACAAGTCACCTTTGCTTTATGAAACCATACAACTATACCCTAAGGCAGTGATGGCAAACCTTTTAGAGACTGAGTGCCCAAACTACAACCAAGACCTTCTTTTTTATCGCAAAGTGCCAACTCAGAAATGTAATTTGTGATTTATACTCCCTTCTCTGTCACAGCTTTTATTCATATCAGCACCTGAGGACACTAATAAAGCTGAAAATAGAAGAAATTTGAATGATCATTGTAACTTCCCTCCAGGGTCCGGAGCTACAATGATAATCCAGTTCTGTTCACACCTTCCCACTCTTCCAGTGGTCCCAGGTAGCACTGTGACTTTAAAATAGCTCTGTGCACAGCAAGTCCTGGGCTGTTTGGGACTGTAGGAAGATACCTGGAGTCCTCTCTGGTGATGGCCTGAGTGCCCACAGAAAGGGCTCTGAGTGCCACCTCTGGCACCAGTGCCATAGGTTAGCCACCACTGCTCTAAAGCTTAATAATGTTATGTGGTCATATTCGTATATATAGTGAATCACACCCAAAAATAAATATTAGAACTACAATGTACTTGTATTTTTTGGGGCTACATTTTAAGATGTTTTATTACCCCTCTTTGGTAGTAGCCATGGCCATTGTCTATTTCATCAATGCGTTTGCTCAGCTAATGAATAAAAACATACAGGAGACAAAAATTTGTTTGTGTACTCGATAGACTCATTATTAATTATAACAATTAGAGATGAAGGAGTTATTTTTATATTTCTAACAGGAGCTTCAAGGGAATTTCTTACTCCAAATGAAAAAAAAGGAAACACATAAATATTAGATGCAGTGTACTATTATCAAGCACTATGCTTACAGCAAGGGGCTCACAACTGTTAAATCATTTATGTGTAAGTATATAGAAGTTTAAGGTAGAAGTAATAATAAAACAATGTGAATGAACGATAATTCTTAATTATTCTTATATTTGGCATTTCCTAATTCCTTCTTCTATTTTGTCTGAAGCCTCAGAAGAACACAAGATGATATTTAGAAATCAGAGTTCGGTGATGGAGTTCACACTCAGTGGTCTCTCGCACTCATATGAATCTCATATAATTTTCTTTGTACTTTTTCTAATTCTATATTTAGCAACTATATCAGGAAACCTGGCTATTATAACTGCAGTTCATATAGATTCACATCTTCGCTCACCTATGTATTTCTTCCTTAGTAACTTGTCTGTTTTAGACATCTGTTACTCCACGGTCACCATACCAAAGATGCTTATTAATATCCTTTCAGAAAGAAAGACAATCTCATTCAACCAATGCATATCTCAGCTCTTCTTTCTCCATTTATTTGGTGGCACAGAGTGCTTCCTACTCACTGTCATGGCATATGATCGTTATGTGGCCATTTGTAACCCTCTACGGTATCACATAGTCATGAATCACAGGTTTTGTTTCTGGTTGGTGGTGGTAAGTTGGGTTGCAGGCTTCCTGCACTCTTTCACTCAGGCTTTTCTCACTTACCAGCTTCCATTTTGTGGTCCAAACAAAATCAACCACTTCTTCTGTGATGTTCACCCCCTGGCTGTGCTTGCCTGTAGTGACACATTCTTTATAGACATGTTCATCATTGCCAACAGCGGAATGATTTCCCTTGCTTGTTTTGTTGTGTTACTGTTTTCCTACCTTGGTATTATTACAACAATATTAAAGATTCATTCATCAGAAGGAAGACAGAAGGCTTTTTCTACCTGTGCTTCGCATCTGTTGGTTGTTACATTCTTTTTTGGGCCATGTGTATTCATCTATTTAAGACCCCCTGTAAATTATCCAGCAGATAAGATCATATCTGTGCTGTATACAGTGTTGACCCCTTTACTAAACCCAATTATATACACACTACGAAACCAGGAGGTCAAGAACACAATCAGAAAGTCTTTTAGAAACAAAATTTTTCCATGTTATGCAACCAAGATACATATCAAAAATCAAAAATAATTACTTGATTTATATTTGTTTTGATATTAGATTTAGATTTGTATTTAACATTTTCATTGTCATCATCTTTAGCCCAGAACCTTTTTAATAATTTTTTAATACCATTCAGTGGAATGCTTGACAACTTAATCAATTTTCATTAGAATGTCTTTTTAAGTATGAAATATCAAAAATAAACTCTGTTTATCTTTAGTATGGGCATTTTTGGACATGAAAATAGTTAATATAGGGTGTAACCTAGCTGCCAAACAGAGGGGAATCTTCCACTGCTGCTCTGCTGTACAGTGGTTAATCATTTAGCTTGAATAATCAATCAGCAGGCAGTTTCTAAACCAGGAGATCCTTGAGTACCAGCAAATACCATTTTTGGCTTCATTCAGACCTGTACAAGAACGTTTACAGCCAAGGCTTAGCATTATTCACAAGCCAGGGACTCAAGTAGCAGGCTGTGCCCAGGCAGCACCCACTTCCTGTCGGAGCTATTCTATTTCCCATGAACAGACAGCCTTAAAGAGTGCTGGAATCTGCCATTATCTAAAACCAGCAAGGGGCCAAAGAGGCTATTGTACTACATCTAATGTACCATAGGAGGGTGGTGTACCATACGTCGAACTTTGAGGCAGATGGGCTACAGCAGCAGAAGACCACACCGGATGCCACTCCTTTCAGCTAAGAACAGGAAACTGAGGCTACAATTTGCACAAGCTCATCGAAATTGGACAGTAGAAGATTGGAAAAACGTTGCCTGGTCTGATGAGTTTCGATTTCTGCTGCGACATTCGGATGGTAGGGTCAGAATTTGGCGCCAACAACATGAAAGCATGGATCTATCCTGCCTTGTATCAACCGTTCAGGCTGGTGGTGGTGTGTCATGGTGTGGGGAATATTTTCTTGGCACTCTTTGGGCCCCTTGGTACCAATTGAGCACACAGCCTACCTGAGTATTGTTGCTGACCATGTCCATCCATTTATGACCACAATGTACCCAACGTCTGATGGCTACTTTCAGCAGGATAATGCGCCATGTCATAAAGCTGGAATCATCTCAGACTGGTTTCTTGAACATGACAATGAGTTCACTGTACTCATATGGCCTCCACAGTCACCAGATCTCAATCCAATAGAGCATCTTTGGGATGTGGTGGAAAGGGAGATTCGCATCATGGATGTGCAGCCGACAAATCTGCGGCAACTGTGTGATGCCATCATGTCAATATGGACCAAAATCTCTGAGGAATGCTTCCAGCACCTTGTTGAATCTATGCCACGAAGAATTGAGGCAGTTCTGAAGGCAAAAGGGGGTCCAACCCGTTACTAGCATGGTGTACCTAATAAAGTGGCCGGTGAGTGTATATATACAGTACAGACCAATAGTTTGGACACACCATCTCATTCAAAGAGATTTCTGTATTTTCATGATTATTGTAGATTCACACCTAAGGCATCAAAACTATTAATTAACACATTTGGAATTATATACTTAACAAATAAGTGTTAAACAACTGAAGATATGTCTAGATTCTTCAAAGTTACTCAGAGATGTTGAGCTCCGTTCACGTGACCCAAAGTTCAGGGCCGACCGGAAGTGCTAGACATCGCCCTGCTCGCTCTGCTACGATCTGGCAGCCAGGGGACACCAGGGGGAGGAGAATGCCTGTGCCGAGAGTGGGGCACGGACGAAGGGGAACAGGAAGTGGGTGCAGCAGGGGGAATCTTTTTGGCAGCCACCCACATTGTGATCAATGCTGGGAAAGGGCTGGGGCTGAAACAGGAGGAGGGGCCTACACTGCGCCGTGGCCTACCTCCCTGGAATCCAAAAGAGTCCTCTTTATCAGGAGATGGCTGCAGCAGCAGCCGACCCAGCCGCTCGGTGATCCAACAGTTCCTGCAGCCAGCCAGACCTTTCTTTCTCCACACGGTCCATCATCAGAGCTGTGCTCATCCTGAAATTGCACAGCAGAGTTTCATCCTGACTTTTGAAAATGTCCATTGTCCCTTATATTTCCACATTGCCCCTCCTCTGCAGTTTCCAAGCCACCAAATGGCTACCACCTGCTTTTACCCACCAGAAAACCCCACTGACCTGTCACTGACCTCTCTCTCCCTTCCCGCAGTCCTAAGCTCTTAAACCCTTCAGTGCTTCTAAAGCAAATGGAATGGAGATTTGACCAGTGGAAATATGTGCTTTGGTCTGATGAGTCCAAATTTGAGATCTTTGGTTGCAACCACCGTGTGTGACACAGAAAAGGTGAACAAATGGACTCTACATGCCTGGTTCCCACTGTGAAGCATGGAGGAGGAAGTGTAATGGTGTTGGGGTGCTTTGTTGGTGGGTATACTAAACCAGCATGGATACCACAGCCTCTTGCAGCGGCATGCTATTCCATCCGGTTTGCGTTTAGTTGGACCATCATTTATTTTTCAAGAAGACAATGGGGGTCATTTACTAAGGGCCCGATTCGCGTTTTCCCGACGTGTTACCCGAATATTTCCGATTTGCGCCGATTTCCCCTGAATTGCCCCGGGATTTTGGCGCACGCGATCGGATTGTGGCGCATCAGCGCTGGCATGCACGCAACGGAAATTGGGGGGCGTGGCAGAACGAAAACCCGACGGATTCGGAAAAACCGCCGCATTTAAAAAAAATCTGTCGCGGAGCTTGCACTTACCTTCACTCAGCCTGGCTCGGTGAACTCCAGCGCGTTCCGATGCTTTTCAGCGCAGCACCGCCCCTTGGTGGACGGCGGAGGAAATACCTTAATGAATCCCGGCCAGACCTGAATCCAGCGCACAGAATGCGCCGCTGGATCGCGAATGGACCGGGTAAGTAAATCTGCCCCAATGACTCTAAACCCACCTCCAGGCTGTGTAAGGTGTGGAGGTGTTTTGTTGGTGACACTATTGGGGATTTATTCAAAATTGAAGGTAAACTAAACCAGCATGGATACCACAGCCTCTTGCAGCATCATGCTATTCCATCCGGTTTGCATTTAGTAGGACCATCATTTATTTTTCAACAAGACAATGACCCTAAACCCACCTCAAGGCTGTGTCAGGGCCAGCTGACCTGGCCTCCATAGTCACCAGACCTGAACCCAATCAAAATGGTTTTGGGTGAGTTGGACAGCAGAGTGAAGGCAAAAGGGCTAACAAGTGCTAAGCATCTCTGGGAACTCCTTAAAGACTGTTGGAAGACCATTTCAGGTGACTACCCCTCGAAGCTCATCAAAAGAATGCCCAAAGTGTTCAAGGCAGTAATCAAAGCAAAAGGTGGCTACTTTGAAGAACCTAGAATATAAGATATTTTCAGGTGTTTCACACTTTTTGTTAAGTACATAATTCCACATTACAATTTTTATAATCAGGAAATGCAGAAGGTGTGTCCAAACTTTGGGTCTGAAAAGAAAGTCCAAGCAGCACATATAAAAATGATAATGACGGTTGGGTGCACGCCTAATAGGGCCGGGCGTCAGGTCCTCGAAGGTATCCAAATAGAAAAAACGCAGCACTCCAGAGTAGAAGTAAAAAGTGTAGATTCCTCTTTATTGCATATCCCAAAACAGCAGAAACGTTTCGGCTCAGTGCGAGCCTTCTTCAAGCCAAGTGACAAGTGCATGCAGTGCATATATATACAGGTACAAGTAAATCACATGATCAAACACAATTAGGTCACGTGATCATGTAAATACATCCCACTTTTTAAACAATGCATGTTATATATGCATCGGTGAAATCAATACATGTTTATAAGTAAATTAATCCATAGTGTTGTCCATTACATGAAAATTGATTAAAGTGCCAGTGCATTTTGATGTAGTGTAAGCTGTGCAACATAATACCATGAAGTGCCAGTTTTCGATAAAAACATAAAATGGTCAGAGTGGGCCATCGACAACTCACCACCTCACACGCTTTAGGCAGGCTTCAGAAAAAAGTTCAAAGAACATAGTATACACATAGTTGGAACGCACACGTCATATTAGTGCGCGCGCATGCGCCCCAGCAGCCGCGGCACCACTGGTTGTCAAAGCAACCCATGACGTCATCCCCAAACAATAATATAGATGTTAAGACCGATTGTGGATACTGTTCATGCCGGTATATAGAATCCAGCACTGCAAATATGTACTTAGTGGTATCGGTAATTGTTGGTGTTATGGCAGGGGGACAACAGGGCCAATAGTACCCACCGACACCAAGGGCATAGTGTGGAGCATGTGCGCGGTGTGCGCCTCACCCCCGAAGGGGTGAGGACCCACAGCTGTGGAGTGTCCACAGCGCCCCGATCGTCACATGTACAACCTAGGCGCTATGGGGGCACTCCATGCACCGCCACCATCCAAAGTGCAAAAAAATGCACAGTGCCACCCATAACCATATTAACACCATGCAAATAGATATGAACCAAAGGACAAAATTAACAGCTCCTGCGGTCTGAATGGGAGAACATTGACAATCATGTAAAGCGTGGTGACATAAAAAATGCTTAGGTGATAGAGATGGCTTCAAACATTCATTTAATCTGTAAAAAAAGAAAAAAGTATAAGTGGGTTGTCATGAATAAATAAAGCACTATGCCACTAAAGCCTATAACCTGATGGTAAGGAACAGACCCCACACCCAAATATGGATAAACCACCCCCTCAAACTCTCATATGCCACTCACTTTAAAATCAACATTTAAGCCTTTGGGTTTAAGGGTGTCAAGGGTGAAAATCCACTGTAGTTCCCGTTTTTTGAGGAGCCGTTCCCTGGCGCCTCCCCTCCGGGGTGGTGGTATATGGTCGATCAGTTGAAACCAAAGGTGTTTCTCCAGGTGGCCTGTCTCAACAAAGTTTTGGAGACTGGAAGATCTTTCCTTTTCACACGGATGGTATACCTGTGTTGGTTAAACCTGGTTTTAAACTCCAAGGTAGTCTCTCCTACATAGAAGAGGCCACAGGGACAACTCAATAAATAAATGACAAACGTGCTGTCACATGCCAAATAGTGTTTGATTTGGTGTTCCACACTGTTGCATGAGAAGTATGATCCTTTGTTCATCTGTTTGCAGTTGATGCAGTTATAGCAAGGAAATGATCCCTTTCTGGGTTGTCCGAATATCCCCATTCTAACCACCTAACCACCCGGTCTATCTAACCACCCGGTCACGGATACATTGGGATTTACGGTAAGAGAAGAGAGGCGGGTTCTTGAATTCGGGGACTGACACATTACTCATCGATAGTTTAGACCAATGCTTACGTATAATTTTTGCTATGGCATTGCTTTGTTCATTGTAGGTAGAAACAAAAGGCAGTCTAGTTAGTTTTTGTTTGTTAATTTTAGGAATAAGTAAGTCCTTTCTGTCCACCAAATCAGTTTTGGCCAGGTTATTGGAAACTACCGCCCGTGGATACCCCCGTTGAATAAATTTTTGGGCCATGTTATTAATGTTCTTTTTACATTTAGCGGGGTCACTAGTGATACGCTTGGCTCTCAGTAGTTGGCTATATGGTAGGGATTTGATCATCCCCCGTGAATGATGACTCGTATAAATATTAGTCTCCAGTGTCCCATCAACCTGTGTGACTAACACGTCAAGAAATTGTAATTCTTCATATGAGTACACTACTGTAAATTTGATAGATTCATCGATAGTATTGAGGAAATTATGGAAATTCAGTAGTTCCTGTACCGTCCCTGTCCAAAGGAGGAAGATGTCGTCTATATACCTCCACCAACGCAGACAATGTTGGCCCCCATAGCTACACTCATGAGCTGCATGTAAAAGTCGTCCCCAAAGAGGAAGTAGTTATTTCTTAGAACCACCTCCAACAGTTTAAGTATGAACTGTAGTGACTCAGATGTCAGTCCCTTGTTAATCAACTATCGTCTTACTGCATTTAGTCCCCTGTCATGATCAATGGAAGTATACAGAGATACAACATCAAATGACACCAACAGAACATTTTGTCTCATGTCAATGTTTGCTATAGCCAGCTTGTTAATAAAGTCAGAAGTATCCTGTATATAGGAAGAACCTGAAGTTGCAAGATCACGTAACACTCTGTCTAAAAATGTAGCTATATTGCAAAAAATGGACCCACTCCCAGATACAATGGGTCTGCCCTGGGGGGATGTCAGAAACTTGTGAATTTTGGGTAATACATACAAAATCGGGGTAGTTGGATGTTCCACTATAAGGAATCTATCCAAGTCATTGTCGATAATTGCATTTTGTAAACCCTCGTCCAGGATACCCTTTATCAGCCTAGCTATTCTAAATTTCGGGTCGGAGTTAATGCATTGGTACGCCTGTTTGTCTGACAGCTGTCTGCGTATCTCCCAAAAATGAGATGCTCACTAAAATTACATGTACTTCTCTTTTGGATTAAATTTATGGAAAATGTAAAAAGTTAATGCTAAGGTAAAATTATATCAGGAAATTAGGTAAAGTAGAAGTATGTAATGATGATTTCCTC
The DNA here is from genome assembly GCF_040894005.1 of Engystomops pustulosus. Classification (NCBI taxonomy): domain Eukaryota; kingdom Metazoa; phylum Chordata; class Amphibia; order Anura; family Leptodactylidae; genus Engystomops; species Engystomops pustulosus. Next base: position 100,305,966 of record NC_092411.1, read on the forward strand.
ATATGAAACAATATTTTGAAATAAAAGACAAAAACTGTGGCCAGTATCTAGTCACCCAGACTGTGGACCCTGCAAAGTTGAGCAGGTTTGACAAAGACAATTGCAGGGCCATTTGGAGAACCACCACTGATGCACCGCCGGAACAGCGGAAGCCATGCAGTATTGCACAGTGTGAACAGGTCTTGAATGCTCATCAGCCCATGTGGTCTCAGAAACTGAAAGCAAAAAAGCAGCCACTTCATGCAATCTCCTGCAAATCATATATTCCTTGGTAAAATGAGTGCTGACGCCAGGAAAAAAAACAGTAAATTATGGGACAGAATTCACAGACTAGAGATAAGGAACAAAGGCTTAATATGATGTACTTTCATACCTCCAGCATATTTCACTTGAGTATTCAGTTCTGTAAGGAGGTTAGACTATGCAAAAACTGTCTGTAAAGAGTGATTCAAAATTGTATTAGCTTATTATGGAGTATGGGTGGTAATATTGATTTTCACACATTGCTACAAAAACAGAACAAGAAACATTTTGCCTTAATAAAGTATATCATAAAATTTACTTTTATTATCTACACTAATTGTTTATGGGTTAATAGGCTCAAAACATTAGTTATGCTTTAAAATTATTCTGACAATATTTGACGAAAAAACCCTAACCCCGAAAGGAAGTGTAAACTTTATGCCCTAGAAAGACATCAGCATCATGAAAGAGAAAACTTCTCATTTGCGTCAGGTACACAGGTGTAAAACAGCTCAGAAGAAACTCTACACTTACAATGAATCATCTAAGCCTCGTTCATTTGTGGATAGGTATGTTATAACATTTTTTACTGTTTGATATTACCCTTTTGGTTTATCTTTTTTTAGAAAATAACCAAAGTTATGCTTTATAAAAAATAATAGTGGTATTACAAATGTACTATCATTAGTAAACTGCATTTTCATCAGAAACAGATTTCATCCATTTAACGTAACCATGAAGAAATCTTGAGATTACATTGTGGAAATCATATAAAAATCAACCTAACTTTTCACTATGCACTACGTAGAATTATTTGTTTCTAACACTGCAAGTCAAAATTACATTTGTCTTTGTTCTTTTATTGCTGGCAATAATTTACATGCATTTCTTTATTTTTTTATTAGTTTTCACTACAACTCGATGTCAAGTGTTCCAGGATCGTCAGATAAGAACAAGTGAAGGACAAAAAGTGATCATCTCCTGTCGTCAGAATATTACTAGTCATGATTTCATGTTCTGGTAGAAAAAAGGAAGGGATGGAAGACTTGTATTTCTTTCTAGTGGATATGATGGCACAAGTGATGCTGGATCATTTCTAATGTCAGTACTTCCTAAGGAGAGGACAACCCATCTGCAGAAGACTCATGCTTTGCCCGAAGACATTGCAGAATACTATTGTGCTTTGAGAGACACAGTGTTCTCATTTAGTGTAACTATAGTATAAAAACCTGATGATAAGGCTTTGTAGTTCAGGCTGCAGTGACTGGTAACTGTGTCAAGTGTTGTGTTGTTATTGTAAAGCAACAGACACACCTTGTCGAATTATTCAATGAAATATGCATTCCACGAGTATATTTCTAAAGTATACAGTATATTACACTTTTACTATATCTCAATTATGGAAAGACATAAACCTTATGGGGTCATTATTTTTATGATTTGGGATGTTTATTTTTACTTGCAATGATTGAAAAGGAGGCTGAATTGAAAGGATGTTTGAATTCTATGGGGTCTGAATGCTTGAACAATATACTGCAATACAACTGAAATGTAGTATGTTGGTAATATGGAGCATGTGTAGTAGAGCCTGCCTCCAACAAAGTGTAATCCAGATTATTTGGTGACAGCATTGGGAGTCTCAGAGAAGCTCCATGCTGTCCTAGAAACAAATCAAAGTCTATGGGTGAGGTCATGCCACCACCAATCACAGGTGTTGGCCGCAGAACTACATCTGTACTACACAGAACAGACCCAAAATAATCTACTCACCATACTCATGAGCAATATCTGAGCAGTCATTAAATAAATCTCAGACCAGACCCATTAAACAATTTAGACCACAGATAAATAGATACTTTAGACCAGAGTCCATAACTGGAGACCACAGGACAGACTATGTAAACATATTTATAACTCACATACTGACATTAACATAAAGCAACTAACAATCTGGCTCTCTTCACAGCATTGGCCTCTGACTACATGGCTTGTATCAGACCAAACATTTGTCCAAGTAAAAGATCCTGCACACATTTAAAATCACAACACATCAAAGTATAACATTTTATTGTTATTTTAACAATAGATCACAGCAAAAGTGTCAAAATCTCAATGTTCCTCAAAATTTCTGGTCAAAATATTTGCTAACATTTATAAAATCAGTAATTGCAAATATTAGATTTCTCTGTGTATTGGATATTTATTATTAATTAGAATTATTAAATTTGAAGGAGATATTTGTATATTAGAAAAATGAGTTGCTAGTGAAGTTTCTGTTGCACATTCATCAAAAGGATTATGTTCTTTAGAAACATCATATTATTTATAACTATCATTGAGATTTGCCTCACAGATTTTTCTTTTTTGGTCCATATGTATTTATCTAAGAGTCTCCGTAAATTATCCAGCAGACAAAAATTATATCTGTGCTGTATACAGTGTTGACACACCACAACACCAGAAGTTAAAAAAATCAGAAAGTCAACATTCAGCTGATTAGCTTTGGAAAAAAAAAAAGTTTCATCACATTTACTTCACTTGAAGGTCACAGAATGAGTCACGAAAAAGTTTAATATTTTGTACTGCATGACTTTAACCCTTTAAAGAGGTATTTCCACAAAGACAAGTTTCTTAAATATACTTAGGATAGCAAAATAACACATTCTCTAATTCAATGTTATTAACAAAAATACAGCATTTCACAGATATAATTTCAACCTGTCTCTATCAGTCAGTTGCCCCTGATTTCCGACCCTATATCGTCTGACTAGAGATGGGCGAATCGATTCTAACGAATCAGAATTCAGTTAGAATTTCAGGAATCGTGTTACATGGGGCAGAGAACTCTGGGAAGGAGAAACGAACACCCTCAATCACATGTGCAGACCTGTATGCCTATCAGCACCTGGCAGGCTTATGTGATGTCACACAGTCCTATAAAAACAGGCAGCCATTTTCAAATCTCGGCACTTCACACTGCATGTGCTGCCTGTAGCATCCAGCTGCTTCTACTGTACTGTACTGTAGTGATTTTTGCTCCAAGGGTGTCCGTTTTGGGGGATCTGTATACACCATATGGCAGTTCTTTTTCATTTCTGAAGTGAATAGGAAGAAATCAGTTTGAAATCCACATACTTTCTGTAGTGATTTCTGCTCCAATCCCTGGGTGTCCGTTTTGGGGGATCTGTATACCCCAAATAGCAGTTCTTTTTTGTTTCTGAAGTGAATAGGAAGAGATCAGTGTAAAACCCACATACTTTCTGTAGTGATTTCTGCTCCAATCCCAGGGTGTCCGTTTTGGGGGATCTGTATACCCCAAATAACAGTTCTTTTTTGTTGCTGAAGTGAATAGGAAGAAATCAGTGTGAAATCCACATACTTTCTACAGTGATTTCTCCTCCAATACCAGGGTGTCCCTTTTGGGGGATCTGAATAAGCCAAATAGCAGTTCTTTTTTGTTTCTGAAGAGAATAGGAAGAAATTTATGTGAAATCCACATATTTTCTGTAGTGATTCGTGCTCCAATCCCACGGTGTGTCCCTTTTGGGGGATCTGAATAAGCCAAATAGCAGTTCTTTTTTGTTTCTGAAGTGAATAGGAAGAAATCAGTGTGAAATCCACATTCTTTCTGTAGTGATTTCTGCTCCAATCCCAGGGTGCCCATTTTGGGGGATCTGTATACACCAAATAGCAGTTCTTTTTTGTTTCTGAAGTGAATAGGAAGAAATCTGTGTGAAATCCACATACTTTCTGTAGTGATTTCTGCTCCAATCCCAGGGTATCCATTTTGGGGGATCTGTATACCCGAAATAGAAATTCTTTTTTGTTTCTGAAGTGAATAGGAAAAATCTGTGTGAAATCCACATACCTTCTGTAGTGATTTCTGCTCCAATCCCACGGGGTGTATTTTGGGAGATCTGTATACCTCAAATAGCAGTTCTTTTGTTCTGAAGTGAATAGGGAGAGTTCTGTGCAAAATCCATATATTTTTTGTAGTAATTTCTGCTCCTTTTCCTGGGTGTCAGATCTTGTGCTTCTGTATACCACAAATTTCAATTTTTTTTGTTAGATAAAGTAGATCTGAGTCAAATCAACATAGTTGATTAACCAATATGTCAGACAGAGAGGTGGCAGTTGGAGCAGGCACAGGGCGCAGCACAGTAAGGGGTGGCTCTGTGAGGCCAGAACTGCCGTTGTCATCTAGCAGCAGTGTGTTGATAAACAACCCAAAGGTTGGCAATTGGTTGACTAGGTCCTCCCAGATGACATCTGACAATCCCAGCCAAGAGTCCGAGGGTTCTGCGGGCAGAAAGTGAAGGATGGCCAGGGAGCTAACGGTGGCACCACCGACTTGCGTCAACACATGCAGCGTCACCATCCAATGGCCTGGGAGAAACGTGGAACAGATGTGGAGGTCCATCCTGCCGCCGCAGCAACAGCAGCAGAACCTAGTGGCACACATGCCATTTCAGCAAGTCAAGGCTCCAGCACCTCTGCTGAAGGGAGCTGTTTGTCTTTGACATCATCTCCCGGTCCAGATGCTCCTGCTTCTAGCTACACATAGCGCCAGCAGTCTTTGAAAGAGGTGATTACAAAGAGACAAATTTATGGGTCCAGCCATCCTAAGGTGCAGAAGCTGACCGTGCTCTTGTCGAAGTTGTTGGTACTGCAGTCCCTCCCTTTCCAAGTCGTGGACTCTGCACCCTTTAGAGAAATAATGGCTTGTGCCAAACCGAGGTGGAGAGTTCCAAGCCGCAATATTATTTCCAAAAAGGCTGTGTCAGCCCTTCACAAATATGTAGAACAGAAGGTGGGCCAGTCTTTAAATTTATCGGTTTCTTCAAGGTGCACGGTATTGCGGACGTGTGGAGCTGTAAATACGGTCAGGGCCAGTATATGTCCTTTACGGCCCACTGGGTGAATGTGCTTCTCGACCAGCCACAACAAGAACTTCCACAAGAGACGGCGCTTTCTCCGCTACGTTGTGAAACTGCTGCTCTGCGCCAGTGGCCACCTTCTCCTCCTCCTTCTCCACCACCACCTCAGCCTCCAGAAGTCTAAGTGCTACTCCATCACACCACATGTGCAGGGCACCTGGTTTGCCTGGGCGAACGAAGGCACACAGGGGAGGAACTGCTCCACGTCATGCAACAAGAAATCAATCTGTGTCTTTCTCCGTGACAACTGAAAATCAGAAGTATGGTGAAAAACAATGGGAGGAACATGGTGTGCTGCACTGAGGAGGCATGGCCCATGCGCCCTGCATGGCGCACATGTTCAATCTGGTTGTCACAGGTTCCGCCCAGCTGCAAGACATTCTAAAAGTGGCCAGGAAACTGTTTATGCACTTCAGCCATTCTTACAAAGCCAAGCACACCCTCCTCGAGTTGCAGCATCAGAACGGCCTCCTCCAACATAGTCTGAAATGCTATGTTTCCACCGATTGAAATTTCAGACTCCATATGTTAGACCGCCTGTATGAACAGAGAAAAGCCATTAATGATTTTTTGATGATGCAAGCGGACTGGAGTATTCCCCTGTGTAAGTTTGATGTCAGCCACTGCCAGCTCATGTGTGACACCTGCCATTTGCTCAGGCCCTTTGAAGAGGCCACATTATTTGTCAGTCGCCAGGACTGTGGCATGAATAACGTCATTCCACTGCTTCATGTCCTGGAACTCATGCTACAAAATCTGTCTGGTCAGGGCACTGGAGAAGTGGAGACTACATCTCATGGCCACATGAGTCCGGTGGGGGCTGAACTGGAGGAGGAGGAGGACATTAGAGCACAAGCAGAGTCTGGTTAAATCAGTGCTTTTTCCAGGAGCATCAGGAGGAGGTAGAAGACGAGGCAGATGACCCAGAAGCACCGTGGGAGTATACAGTAGAGATGGAGGCCCGGGAGTCCCTCAGAGTCACTTGCACAGATATACCTAACTAGTGACAGCCAAATAGTCAACATCCAGCATAGGGATGAGTTTTGGTTATACACCCTTTTGGACCCTTGCTACCGGTCAAAAATGTTTGACTTTTTTCAAGGAGGAACAACTGGCATACTATAGAGAAATACTGAAAAGACAGAGGAATAGTGCCCATGGAAGTCGGAGCTCCAACCTCCAAGTTGACCTCAGCGGGAGCAGCCGCTGAGGCTACCCGGGAATGTGTCACTGTTCCCCGCCCACACTTGGTCGTAGGTCCCGGTGAGGAACATGCCCATGGAAGTTGGTGGGAAGAGAACCGCGAAAGGGAGTTTTGAGGCTAAGCCGCGGCCGAGGAGGTCTCACCGATCCCGGCGTGATTCCTGCCAGGCCCCGGACCCTAAACCGAACTCGGCGGGGTGGCTTTATCCGCGACCAGGGAACCCTGGGCGGGGAGCCTAGGGGCGAGAGGGGCCCCATGGAGCTCGGGCAGACTAGAAGTACCCTCGTCTGCCCGCTGGAGGGCGCCCTTCCCGGAGCGGAGGGGACCCCCCTCGCGACCAAGTGCAAGCCGAGTTTGGAGCTCGAAACCCGGCCACACTTGGTAGTTGGTCCCGGTGAGGAACATGCCCATGAAAGTAAGAGCTCAGCGGGAGCAGCCGCTCAGGCTACCCGCGAATGTGTCACTGTCCCCCGGCCAGACTTGGCGGCAAGTCCCGGGGAGGAATAATGCCCATGGAAGTAGCTCAGCGGGAGCAGCCACTCAGGCTACCCGGGAATGTGTCACTGTCCCCCGGCCAGACTTGGCGGCAAGTCCCGGGGAGGAATAGTGCCCATAGAAGGAAGAGCTCAGCGGGAGCAGCCACTCAGGCTACCCGGGAATATGTCACTGTCCCTCGGCCAGACTTGGCGGCAAGTCCCGGGGAGGAATAGTGCCCATGGAAGTCGGAGCTCCAACCTCCAAGTTGACCTCAGCGGGAGCAGCCGCTGAGGCTACCCGGGAATGTGTCACTGTTCCCCGGCCACACTTGGTCGGAGGTCCCGGTGAGGAACATGCCCATGGAAGTTGGTGGGAAGAGAACCGCGAAAGGGAGTTTTGAGGCTGAGCCGTGGCCGAGGAGGTCTCACCCATCCCGGCGTGGTTCCTGCCAGGCCCCGGACCCTAAACCGAACTCGACAGGGTGGCTTTATCCGGGACCAGGGAACCCTGGGCGGGGAGCCTAGGGGCGAGAGGGGCCCCATGGAGCTCGGGCAGACTAGAAGTACCCTCGTCTGCCCGCTGGAGGGCGCCCTTCCCGGAGCAAAGGGGACCCCCCTCGCGACCAAGTGCAAGCCGAGTTTGGAGCTCGAAACCCGGCCACACTTGGTAGTTGGTCCCGGTGAGGAACATGCCCATGGAAGTAAGAGCTCAGCGGGAGCAGCCACTCAGGCTACCCGGGAATGTGTCACTGTCCCCCGGCCAGACTTGGCGGCAAGTCCCGGGGAGGAATAATGCCCATGGAAGTAGCTCAGCGGGAGCAGCCACTCAGGCTACCCGGGAATGTGTCACTGTCCCCCGGCCAGACTTGGCGGCAAGTCCCGGGGAGGAATAGTGCCCATGGAAGTAGCTCAGCGGGAGCAGCCGCTCAGGCTACCCGGGAATGTGTCACTGTCCCCCGGCCAGACTTGGCGGCAAGTCCCGGGGAGGAATAATGCCCATGGAAGTAGGAGCTCAGCGGGAGCAGCCGCTGAAGTCTACCCGGGAATGTGTCACTGTCCCCCGGCCAGACTTGGCGGCAAGTCCCGGGGAGGAATGGTGCCCATGGAAGTCGGAGCTCCAACCTCCAAGTTGACCTCAGCGGGAGCAGCCGCTGAGGCTACCCGGGAATGTGTCACTGTTCCCCGGCCACACTTGGTCGGAGGTCCCGGTGAGGAACATGCCCATGGAAGTTGGTGGGAAGAGAACCGCGAAAGGGAGTTTTTCGGCTGAGCCGCGGCCGAGGAGGTCTCACCGATCCCGGCGTGATTCCTGCCAGGCCCCGGACCCTAAACCGAACTCGACGGGGTGGCTTTATCCGGGACCAGGGAACCCTGGGCGGGGAGCCTAGGGGCGAGAGGGGCCCCATGGAGCTCAGGCAGACTGGAAGTACCCTCGTCTGCCCGCTGGAGGGCGCCCTTCCCGGAGCGGAGGGGACCCCCCTCGCGACCAAGTGCAAGCCGAGTTTGGAGCTCGAAACCCGGCCACACTTGGTAATTGGTCCCGGTGAGGAACATGCCCATGGAAGTAAGAGCTCAGCGGGAGCAGCCACTCAGGCTACCCGGGAATGTGTCACTGTCCCCCGGCCACACTTGGCGGCAAGTCCCGGGGAGGAATAGTGCCCATGGAAGTAGCTCAGCGGGAGCAGCGGCTAAGGCTACCCGGGAATGTGTCACTGTCCCCCGGCCAGACTTGGCGGCAAGTCCCGGGGAGGAATAATGCCCATGGAAGTAGGAGCTCAGCGGGAGCAGCCGCTGAAGGCTACCCGGGAATGTTTCACTGTCCCCCGGCCAGACTTGGCGGCAAGTCCCGGGGAGGAATAGTGCCCATGGAAGTAGCTCAGCGGGAGCAGCCGCTCAGGCTACCCGGGAATGTGTCACTGTCCCCCGGCCAGACTTGGCGGCAAGTCCCGGGGAGGAATAGTGCCCATGGAAGTAGCTCAGCGGGAGCAGCCGCTCAGGCTACCCAGGAATGTGTCACTGTCCCCCGGCCAGACTTGGCGGCAAGTCCCAGGGAGGAATAATGCCCATGGAAGTAAGAGCTCAGCGGGAGCAGCTGCTCAGGCTACCCGGGAATGTATCACTGTCCCTCGGCCAGACTTGGCGGCAAGTCTCGGGGAGGAATAATGCCCATGGAAGTAGCTCAGCGGGAGCATCCACTCAGGCTACCCGGGAATGTGTCACTGTCCTTTGTGCACAATTGTCCATTCTCTGTCAGGTCTGACCGAGGGATTCCTGGCAGTGATCGCTCATGTGCTACTGCCACGGCTGCTGTGGGGATATGGGGGGGGGATAGGAGCAGTAGCAGCTCCATCAGCAGCTTAAGTCTACCATTGTGCCACTCTGTGGTTTTCCATGTTGCTGCCTCCCGCCTCGTTACCCTCCAGCCTTACTGTGAAGAGACTGACCTTTGTCAAGATGAATCAGGCTTGGATCATCCCGGATTTCAACTCAACAATGCCTTATGCATCAGATTAGATCAGCCATGACGCCTCCCCCAAACGTTGAAAAATGAGTCTGGATTCTAACTACCTGTCTCAGCCATTATTATGATCCTGCCACCCACTTTATGCCACACATCTGCTGCCAGTTGCTCCATCCTACCATCTTTACCAGGGACTGGAATAATCCACCACCTACACAATCTGTCATTTTTCCACTCCATGGCTTTCTATGTTTCTGCCAACTGTGGGCTCCTGCTGTTGCTTCTGCTGCCGCCACCTCCACACTCTATCATTGTGCCACTCTGTGGCTAACCAGGTTCCCGCCACCTCCACACTCTATCATTGTGCCACTCTGTGGTTTTTCATGTTGCTGCCACCTGTGGGCTCCTGCTGCTGCTGGTGACACCTCCACACTCTATCACTGTGCCACTCTGTGGGCTCCTGCTTACCAGGTTGCTGCCACCTCCACATTCTATCATTTTGCCACTTTCTGGCTTTCCATGTTGCTGCCACCTGTGGGCTCCTGCTGCAGCTTCTGCTGCCGCCACCTCCACACTCTATCATTGTGCCACTCTGTGGCACACCAGGTTGCTGCCACCTCCACACTCCACCCTTGTGCCACTCTGTGGCCTATCAGGTTGCTGCCACCTTCACACTATCATTGTGCCACTCGGTGGCTTTCCATGTTTCTGCCACCTGTGGGCTCCTGCTGCTGCAGACGCCACCTCCGCACTCTATCATTGTGACACTCTGTGGGCTCCTGCTTCTGCTGCCACCTCCACACTCTATCATTGTCCAACTCTGTGGCTTTACAGATAGCCGACACCTCCACACTCTATCATTGTGCCTATCTATGGTTTTCCATGTTGCTGCCACCTGTGGGCTCCTGCTGCTGACGTCAACTCCACACTCTATCATTGTGCCACTCTGTGGCTTACCAGGTTGCCGCTCCCTCCACACTCTATCATTGTGCCACTCTGTGGCCTACCAGGTTGCTTCCACCTCTACACCGTCATTGTGCCATTCTGTGGCCTACTGCTGCTGCTGCTGCCACCTCCACCTACACGCTCTGTCATTGTGCCACTCTGTGGCCTACTCATGCTGCTGCCAACTGACCGCTGTCTTCCTGGAACACCCTGTGATTTTCATAATGCAGTTTTTACCCTCCACTGCTCTATGATGTTGCCACTATGTTTAGTTTTCCCATTCATTCAATCTGTCAGAAGGAATGAAGAACCTCAGGATTGATAGCCAAAAGCAGTAGTGGATACAGAACACAGAGGACATGCATCTCTGTTTTGGATCCACTCCTGTTTGTTTTTGGCTTTAGCAATACTGTTGATGGATTATTGACCGATTGAAAGAGGACACTGATGGATGAAATGAAGGCCAAAATGATCAGTGACGTCAATGCAGAATTACTGCCAACACCCTCTGCACTCTTTTGGGCTTTTTCTACATGTATCTGCGTTTAACAGTACAGGTTCTGTCATAATCTATTGAATCATCTGATGTCAGTGTAAAATGAGTGCACTCTTTGATGTTATAGTGGGATTGTGGCCCACACCTCAGTCCTTTTGAGCTGGCACAGACCTTGGGGCTCATTTACTAAGGGTCCGTCGGACACATTTTCGTCGGGTTTTTTTGTTGGAGAATTGCCACGGGATTTTGGTGCACGTGATTGGATTTTGGCTCATCAGCATCGGCTTGCACACAATGGAAATCGGGCGGCGGGCGGTCGGACAATCTGACGGATTCGGACATTGCGCAGGATTTAACATTTTAAGAGCCTTATCAAGGCTTATCACGGTTATTTGTAGGATTGTATTTCCTACTTACCTTATTCAGTGTCCCATGCTATGTACTGGAAAAAAGAATTCCAAAGAAACTAAATTGCATTATTTTGTAAGGGGATTTGCTTTCACTGTACTTTTCAAATAAGACCAACAGTTTAAACAGCAGTGATATAACACTCACAACTATTAAATGTATATAACGTACAATCTTTATTAGTAATATACATACAGTGAGTAGTAAAGGCAGACAATGGACAGACTACAATGAGTTAAAAACCATGTGTGGTACAATAAATAGCTATTTCTAAGCACATAGGTAGGTAAAAGCAGTCATGTAGCATTGCCCTAAGCCTACATTCATTAAACTGTAGGGCTAAAAAAGCACACAGTCAGACCCTATAGACAAAATGACTGAAAGAAAATGAAAATAAATACCATACCAAGACAGGCCCCACATGGAGAGATGCCCTGACACGTGTTTTGCTATGAGCGCTTTATCATGGGGAGTGTAGGAAGGAAAGACTCCAACATATTTAAGAGAGAAACGGACCAATAGAAATGACTATGCACACCTAAAATGGATAACTACATAAATGACACAAGTACCTATACCGAGAGACAGGGGCACACACGGTCCAAGTGGCTGGGCGTCCAGCGCGGCTGCCCAGTGCGCAAGCGCGAGAACTCGAAGCATCGCGAGAGCATAGTCTCGCTGCAACGAGTGAGCGCACGCGCAGAGGATAGAAAGTAAGCCGGCCGGCCTGAGGCGAACAGCGCAGAGTAAGTGTAGTGACATGCGCAGAGGAATAAAAATGGACCAGACCAACAGCTCACAATTAATAATAATAAAGATACAGAATAAGTATAAAGTGCCAAATACCGGCAAGTGGGCCGGAATTAAAATAGACTTGAATACTAATTGCCACATTGTCCACACAGTTAGCTGTGAGATAAATGTGAGATAAAAGCAGTAAATACAGAACTATACATAACGTGTACAAAAATGTGCCACCGACGGAATGCATAAAAGGACATAAAATTGTAGAGTTACAGTATAAATAGAATATAGTGCTGACTTACATACTGTAACTCTACAATTTTATGTCCTTTTATGCATAAAACATAAAAAAACATAAAACAGCAATGCACTTCAAAATGTTGGGGCAAATTTTTTTTTATAATCTGTTTTTACCCCCTCTATAGTAGAGCCATGGTCATTGCCTATTTCATTGATTCTTTTTCTCGGCTACTGGATAAAAACAAAAAGAAGACAAAAATTTCATTTGTTTGTGTACTCAATACACTTATTTTTAATTATAATAATTAGAGATTAATGAGTTATTTTTATATTTCTAACAAGAGCTTCAAGGGAATTTCTTACTCCAAATGCAAAAAAGAAAACCACATAAATATTAGATCCCATGTATTATTATTAAGAAATATGCTTACAGCAAGGGGCTCACAACTGTTAAATCATTTATGTGTAAGTATATAGAGGTTTAAGGGCATCATATTACAACTCTGTACAGTTTGGTAGGAGTAATAAAAAAACAATGTGAATGAACAATAATTCTTATTTATTGTTATATTTGGCATTTCCTAATTCCTTCTTCTATTTTGTCTGAAGCCTCAGAAGAACACAAGATGATATTTAGAAATCAGAGTTCGGTGATGGAGTTCACACTTAGTGGTCTCTCGCACTCAAACGAATCTCATATCATTTTCTTTGTAATTTTTCTATTCCTATATTTAGCAACTATATCAGGAAACCTCGCTATTATAGTTGCAGTTTATATAGATTCACATCTTCGCTCACCTATGTATTTCTTCCTTAGTAACTTGTCTGTTTTAGACATCTGTTACTCCACGGTCACCATACCAAAGATGCTTATTAATATCCTTTCAGAAAGAAAGACAATTTCATTCAACCAATGCATATCTCAGCTTTTCTTTCTCCATTTATTTGGTGGCACCGAGTGCTTCTTACTCACTGTCATGGCATACGATCGTTATGTGGCCATTTGTAACCCTCTACGGTATCACATAGTCATGAATCACAGGTTTTGTTTCTGGTCGGTGGTGGTAAGTTGGGTTGCAGGCTTTTTGCACTCATTCACTCAGGCTTTTGTCACTTACCAGCTTCCATTTTGTGGTCCAAACAAAATCAACCACTTCTTCTGTGATGTTCACCCCCTGGCTGTGCTTGCCTGTGCTGACACATTCTTTATGGATATGTTCATCATTGCCAATAGCGGAATGATTTCCCTTGCTTGTTTTGTTGTGTTACTGTTTTCCTACCTTGGTATTATTACAACAATATTAAAGATTCATTCATCAGAAGGAAGACAGAAGGCTTTTTCTACCTGTGCTTCACATCTTGTGGTTGTTACATTCTTTTTTGGGCCATGTGTATTCATCTATTTAAGACCCCCTGTAAATTATCGTACAGATAAGATTATATCTGTGCTGTATACAGTGTTGACCCCTTTACTAAACCCAATTATTTACACACTACGAAACCAGGAGGTCAAGAACACATTCAGAAAGTCTTTCAGAAACAAAATCTTTCCATGTTATGCAACCACGATACATATAAAAAATCGTGAATAATTTTTTGATTCATATTTGATTTGATATCAGATTTAGATTTGTTCCGGCTCATTCACTATGTACTGTAATAAAAAACTCCAAACAATTTATTAAACTTTTTCATTGTCATCATCTTTAGCCCAGAACCTTTTTAATATTTTTTTTTAATACCATTCAGTGGAATGCTTGACAACTTAATACATTTTCATTATACTTTCTTAATTAGTATGAAATAATAATCTGTGTTTATCTTTAGTATAGGCATTTTTGGACATGAAAATAGTTAATATAGGGTGTAACCTAGCTGCCAAACAGAGGGCAATCTTCCACTGCTGCTCTGCTGTACAGAGGTTAATCCTTTAGCTTGAATAATCAATCAGCAGGCAGTTCCTAAACCAGGAGTTACTTGAGTCCCAGCACATATCTTTTTTTGCTTAATTCAGACCTGTAGAAGAACATTTACAGCTGTGGCCTAGCACCATATAGAAGCCAGGGACTCAAGTAGCAGGCTGTGCCCAGGCAGCACCCACTTCCTGTCGGAGCTGTTCAATTTCCGATGAGCAGACAGCCTAAAAGAGTGCTGGAATCTGCCATTATCTGAAACCAGCAAGAGGCCAAAGAGGCTATTGTACCACAAGCTAATGTACCATAGGAGGACAGATTGCTAATATTTTGATGTACCTGTATTTGTGATCGCTATGTTGGATTTTAACCAATAAAGAAAAGGATTTCTTCACCTAAATTGTGAGTGCCGGATCCTCTTTCCATTTGAAGTTGCTGTAGCAGCCTGTAGTAGCCTCAGGCTTTTCCTGTGCACCAGCTCACCCTCTGTGAGCTGGATTAACCACCAATGTTATAGTTTGAACCGCATAGTTTTATAGCAGGAGGTGAAACATATACTACAGTGTGCATAACAATCTAGTGTCAATATAACTAAAGCTGCATGACATCTGCAGGAACAAACTGAGCACTGCTCAATCCTAGAACCTGCATTATTGTGTCCACATCCTTTAGAAGAAGACAATCTGGGAGATTTACTATGGCTTCTCCAACAGTTTTCTGGAGAAGTCACGAAAATCTTCCCTTCTATACTACTTCAGAGAGTTTTCCATCCTGCACGCCACTTTGGGTGTGTTGGCAGTGGACAAAAAACAGAGCAGACTATACCAGAAATCTCCGCCAGATAAGACCTGATGAAGATTGCACCTGTATCTACTAAGAGGTCAAAGCCTCTTAGTAGCGTGTGACTGGTGAGGGGGATTTTAAGACTAGAGGTTGAAACAACATCTTCCCACCATTGATTTCTAGGAAAACCTTCTAAATTAAAGCAGTTCTCCATTTAAAGAGACAGTGTCCCACTCATTCTCTGACTATTATACGTCTGCTTTCTCAACCCATTTATTGCCACAGATTTACTACTCCATTATTGCCACAGATCAAGCAGTATGTTTTGTAGTGGAATGAGCTTATAGAGCAATTAGACCAAAGCCTAAAGACAACCAGCCTCCGAGAGACATTATTTACAAGGTCCTCAATGCATCTATTGGATTTCATCCTGTGCTCAGCAACATAAGGAGCTTAAATTTAACATCTCCATAACTCCAAGATATCTCACCAGTAAAAGAACGGTTAAAACCAGTAATCAATGTCCTTAGAGACTGCCATATACTCTACATATGGATCTTCCTATTCTTACTATCCTTTGCCCATGAGAACTCTGTGACAAGATGACCTAGACAAGATGACCTATTGCCGATTTGTGAAAACTTCAGCTTTAACGCAAAGAATCTACCAGACTGGCTCAAAGTATCTACATAGCAGTCCTCCCTCTCCCGTCAGATTACCAACACCAGAAGCCGAAAGCATAAAGTTACTGACAACACCTGCTGCTTGATGAATCTCTTGTAGCATATACTTTGCCACTATTTACATTTATATAATTTATCCAGGTTCTTTCATTGTTAGAACATTGATGCTGTTTTTTACACTTGCCCTCACCCTTCATCAGAGGTCAGGAAGTTGGGGGAATTTCTGGCTGTCTTCCACCCTCTTCCTCCCTCATCATCATTTAGTATTGACCAAACTCTATTCTGGATCCACTTGCCTGCCTAGACATATCTACCACTACTACCCCTGTTTAATAAACAGTGGGGTAACAGTGGCGTTACTTGATGGGGTGAAGAGGGTGCAGCTGCAACCAGGCCCAAGAGGCTAAAGGAAGACCATAAGGTGTCACTTTCCCATAAGAGATTACTAGTATTATAAACCATACATTAGAGTAAGCTAATGTACCCCACTGGTCCTAGACCCATCATCTTCCACTCCATGCCACACTCCAACCCACTCTGCATTTACTAACAGCATAAAACAGATGTCATGGAACATTAAAGGTTTGAACTCTACAACCAAATGTTTCAGAGTCTTCACGATGCTGAGGAAGATGAACACAGAGAGGCAACAAGGGCTCCAAAATGATGCCTCTCCTAGATAAAAAAGGTAAAATCTTTGATTCTGAGTATTTAATTCTGAGTACGTAATTATTCTGACTATGGTCAGACTCTGGCAAGCACAGCGTGCAGAGACTTACGCTACAGGATACATACAGGTAAGATCTTTATAGGAGCGGAGGGAGACATAGCAGTGCTGACTCTGTGTGTGTTATAGCTGAGATATAGCGTAGAAAAAATCATAAAAAATCTGCACTGGCAAAAAGATGTAAAAATTAGCAAATTTTTATTTAATCCATTGAATGTTAAATAAGTGACATCACTTTAAAAAGAAGAGAGTATGCGGTAATGTGATTCGGACAGAAACAAATCGAAGTCCTTAGTCATGCCTTACCATTCAAACAAAATGAACACGTTTAAATGGAGAGAATGCCACTGGAAACATCAGTCAGGTAGGGGGCGAGTTTACAAAAAGTCACATGATTAAACAAGGAGATCATCTTTGCAAGGAATCACAAGATTATTTCAGTCACATTGTGTAGGAAAAAATAACATTGTATAATTGTGCCATAATAGATTAAAGAATCATACATAATATACATCCAATTTCAGTGTCCCATTGTGTGGCGTGAGATGTGTATTTAATAATATTGGCATGTATAAAAGATTGTAAAGGAAAACACATTAAGAAATATATATGAGTATAGATGGCAAGATAGATTGCCCTAAGGATTTAGACAAAGCACTAACTAATCATTTAAAGTTGTGGTGGGACTCAACCACTTTGCAAAGCTATTCAGAACAATGCATTGACGGAATGCTCTCTAAAACTCATGATATTCATTATTAATCAAGAGAAAGATTTACTCACAGAAACTCAGAAAAACATAGATGACATTAAAAGTCAACTCTCAAACCTCATCACCACCACTAAATTTAGAGACATTGGGGGATATTTATCATACGCCGGCGCTTGTGCTTTTTCGCAGCGCAATACATCAAGAGGCTGAAGCCTGAGCAGCATTTATGTCTATGCCAGACAGACACACAGAAAATGTACATTAATACTTCTGTCAACAGTGTAATAAATGTATCAGTGACTAGTTTTGATCACTACCAACTTAGTTTTTTATTAAAAGGTTTGGGGTTTGCACCCACAAAAAATTTTGATCTTTTAAGCATGCTCTGTGATATTAACAAATTCATAAGATTACTCACAGTAAATAGACATTTTGCACAAATTAATTGTTCCCAAATAATCAATCGATTTCCATCAACAACAATTCCAGCTTGACCAATAATCTAGGGGACAATAGCTTTGAACTGACGATGAACTTCAATGCACACAGAAACATTTGCCAACTTATAAATTTACAAGAATCCACAGGAACTAACTCAACACTCACCTCTGAAGTACACAATACTTCGGCTTTGTTTCAAAAGAAAAATCCAACGTTCTATCCGATTAACTCAAAAATAAAAGTGTAGATAAACCTATACCCTGATAACCTAAGCACATTGTCATCACACAGAATCTCATAGCAAAAAGGAATCATGAAGTGGCTGCTTGGAGTGACCATTACCAAGTGATAGGTGCAAAAACAGCAATACAATTGTTAAGTAAGGGGTTAAAATTATCTTTATTGCGTAAACCTCACTAGGGGATTAAAATTTGTGAACTTCCTTTCATGGGCAAACCCTTTTAAGTTTCATGCAGGAGACCCCCTCTCTGACACTAAAGATATTGCCAAATGTTAAAAAAATGTTGATCTTCCCTTTACAACCTCAGAGTAGGCAAACACACCTTAGATTTAGAAAAACGTAAAGAACAAATCGATCTGTTTTTACAAAATCTCCATCTCCCCTCCCATTTACTGATAACTGTACCAACAATCTGAAAGCCATTTCTTACAAAGAGCATAAACTGCACTCTCAGATACCTCTTCTGGCAAATCCCCCAGTCCACATGGCCTGCCAACCTTGTATTACAAAACATTTAGTTGGTCTGGAGTGGGCTGTACAAAAAAAACCCCTTCTAATTACCTTTACTGGCACTCCAGTTGTACCGCACCACCGTCCCTTGGTGCCGTGCCCCTGTTTATTTACAGGGGCACAGCACACTTGGCCCAGATTGCATGTGTCCCTTAGAGCCTGATCACCTCTGTGTGACATCTACTGTCTATATTTGGTATTGCAAGTGCATTACCTCTGCCTGGAAGGGAAATGTTCACTTTATGACCAATCATAGAATGTTTGTTAATTGTTAATTACATTTGTAAGAAGGTCTCTAGTTGGATAAGGAATTTGCCACCTCCCAAGGGAAGTTCATAAAACTCCCCTTGGATGGAAAGTTCCAGGTCTTTTCTGTGAGTACTGAGGAACTAAACACATTTCTAGACATGGCCTGCAGATCAAGCCTGCTGCAGGACTCTACATTCAAGAGCCTGCCTTGAAACACAGCTATAGAAGCTCCTCATCTCTCCAGCCTGAAGCTGCTTAAACCAGGCTGTGAGCACCTTTTGACAAACACAATCCAACCAGTGTCCTTGGACCCTGACCAGTTAGACTGTTATCTTGGCCTTTTGCCTCTGTCAAGTTGGTGTTCTAATATAAAGGGAACCATGAGTTGATGTTTCATATTCCTTGCCTGTGTGTAAGGAGGCCTGACTAATAAAAGGACTGTCCTAAAGGGGCATGAAAAGATGCTGACCAACCTGCGGAGTACCCAGGGCCACCTGCAAAGAAGCTTGCACTGTCTCCATTACAAGGTCTCCATTACAAGCTCTACAGCTTCTCCAAGTGCAGCAGGTAAACTGGAGAACAGATGCACTCCGTCTGTCAGTGCTGGAGGAAAATCTACAGCTCCTGTGGTTATCATCATGGGCTTCACAGGGCCCCCAGCTACCGAAGACCAATGAGAGAAGTGCCTGTCTCCCTTCTTCGCTGAGATACCTACTGCCGCAGTTGATCGCCCTGCTGTTTAAGATATAGCTTCTGGGTTTCCCTTGTAAGCAGTTCCAGAACCCGCCAGTGTTCCTGATGTGCCTGCTGAGATGATCCTTCTAGTGCAGTGATGGCGAACCTTTTAGAGACCGAGTGCCCAAACTACAATGAAACCCCCTTATTTAAATGCAAAGTGCCAACAGGGCAATTTAAGCAGGAACATGTTGCTACCTGTTTTGTCACTGCTTTTAATTGTATCTGGGTCCTGAGGATACCATTACAGTTGAAGGAAAGAGGAGGAATTCAGATTTTCATTGTAGCTTCCTTCCAGGGTCCAATGAAAGGGAAGAACTGCAGGGCCCAGAGCAGGAGCTCCAATAATAACACAGCCTTGTCTGCACCTCCTGTAGTCCCGGGCAGCTAAGAATGCATAGCTTCAAAATAGCCTTGATCACAGCAGATCCTGTGTGCCCAGGGACTGCAGCAGGAGGTTTTTAGTCATGTCTGGAAACTCTGTGCTGGGGAGATAGCCTGGTTGCCCACAGATAGCTCTCCGAGTGCCACCTTTGGCACCCGTGCCATAGGTTCGCCACCACTGTTCTAGTGGATGATCTCCAGGCGGTGAGAGCTTTTGTTTCACAGGTTGAACCCCAGGCTGAGGACATCCCGGTTGCAGCACCTGCTTGTATTGCTACTGTTCCTGCCTCAATGGAGAAAAAAGCAAAGACTCCTGTGTACCTAGGGCTAATGCGATTACCAAACAGGTACTTTGCTATAGACTGCTTTTCTTCCAGGTTGGGATGAGCCCATATACCATAATATTTATTGAAAAGCCAGAGACATGCTTTCCACCCTTATTCATTGATAAGATCTTTTCCTTTTACTCCCACACTAGCAAGAATCAGAGTGAACGGCATCTACTCGGCAAGATGGTAGCATTCACGCATGACCTACTTATTATTTATATCAAACATATACACTCACTGGCCAATTTATTAGGTACACCATGCTAGTAACGGGTTGGACCCCCTTTTGCCTTCAGAACTGCCTCAATTCTTCGTGGCATAGATTCAACAAGGTGCTGGAAGCATTCCTCAGAGATTTTGGTCCATATTGACATGATGGCATCACACAGTTGCCGCAGATTTGTTGGCTGCACATCCATGATGCGAATCTCCCGTTCCACCACATCCCAAAGATGCTCTATTGGATTGAGATCTGGTGACTGTGGAGGCCATTTGAGTACAGTGAACTCATTGTCATGTTCAAGAAACCAGTCTGAGATGATACCAGCTTTATGACATGGCGCATTATCCTGCTGAAAGTAGCCATCAGATGTTGGGTACATTGTGGTTATAAAGGGATGGACATGGTCAGCAACAATACTCAGGTAGGCTGTGGCGTTGCAACAATGTTCAATTGGTACCAAGGGTTCCAAAGAGTGCCAAGAAAATATTCCCCACACCATGACACCACCACCACCAGCCTGAACCGTTGATACAAGGCAGGATGGATCCATGCTTTCATGTTGTTGACGCCAAATTCTGACCCTACCATCCGAATGTCGCAGCAGAAATCGAGACTCATCAGACCAGGCAACATTTTTCCAATCTTCTACTGTCCAATTTCGATGAGCTTGTGCAAATTGTAGCCTCAGTTTCCTGTTCTTAGCTGAAAGGAGTGGCACTTGGTGTGGTCTTCTGCTGCTGTAGCCCATCTGCCTCAAAGTTCGACATACTGTGCGTTCAGAGATGCTCTTCTGCCTACCTTGGTCGTAACGGGTGGCGATTTGAGTCACTGTTGCCTTTCTATCAGCTCGAACCAGTCTGCCCATTCTCCTCTGACCTCTGGCATCAACAAGGCATTTCCGCCCACAGTACTGCTGCTCACTGGATGTTTTTTCTTTTTCGGACCATTCTCTGTAAACCCTAGAGATGGTTCTGCATGAAAATCCCAGTAGATCAGCAGTTTCTGAAATACTCAGACCAGCCCTTCTGGCACCAACAACCATGCCACGTTCAAAGGCACTCAAATCACCTTTCTTCCCCATACTGATGCTCGGTTTGAACTGCAGGAGATTGTCTTGACCATGTCTACATGCCTAAATGCACTGAGTTGCCGCCATGTGATTGGCTGATTAGAAATTAAGTGTTAATGAGCAGTTGAACAGGTGTACCTAATAAAGTGGCCGGTGAGTGTACATTTTATTGAAGACAAGGATGTCACAAGATCAAATACAATGATAAACACACATAGCCATTGCTATAAGCATATTATGTGGCTAACATAATGAAATATTTCATTAAAATGATCATTCATACAAACAATCTTCTTCTATAAAGTAAATGTCATCGAACAACTACAATGTTATAGAAAACTGAAAACACTTAACATATTGCAGACACACATAATAATTAGGAAGCTTCATACAGTCAGGAAAATATATATTGCTTACATAATAAGGGAAACTCAATGAAAACTAATGTACAGTGCACCAGTTTTGATATATATTGCCAATATATCCATACTTATAATACAGTATATCTGCCAATGTCTCATACTTCCCTTGGACTAGCTCTTCCACAAACCTCTTTCCAGTCTGAACTTTACATTTACGGCTCCCAGCACTGGGAGCATTGTACAACATTGTCCTGATGCCAGTCCAACTTATTGAGGGAGCTGAATCGGCATCATGGAAACATCATGTGTGTAAACCTAATAAATGCTGCGGCCAGTATGTCTGCAGCACTTGTATGGCTAAATTGGGTTTTTCCCCCATGTTTCCAACCCCCCCCAGTGTTCTCATTGCTATGGCAACCTTGGCTCCACCAAGTAAATCCCCTGTGGGATCTAAAATGGATTGAAAAGCTAACAACTTCCATCACAACCACCCGCTGTAAACTAATCTCCCAGCTTCTCCTGATCACAAGCCTAGACAACCATCCCCCAGCTACTTTAAAGCATGGAAAAAAGACCTTCACACTTGACACTTGACACCAAAGAAACATTGCAAATCCTATGCAACTGAAGTGGTCCCTCAAAATGCATTACCCTATACGTAACTAGCTACAAACTGGTAGAAGACTCCCATAGTACTACACAACTACTGCGCTACCTCTCTTGATACCTGCTGGTGCTTCCAGAAACACTCAGGTGCCTATGAACACATGTGGTGGTCAAGATACGCCGCTAACTGTCTGCAATCAAAATAGCCATACAGAAGGTTTGTCCTGGCTAATCCAAACTAACAGCCAAATCCGTTCTCCTGAACCTATACTATAACTCTTTCCCAACACTTCAACAGACAATTCTGGAAGCAACTACTCCTTACCATTATGTTAATCCCCCTCCATCAGCAATCACAACAACCCCTGATTCATTCACTGGGAAAATTAAGCCACCTAAATCTGCTGCCTGTTAGGACTTTTCTCTATGCATTTACGTAAACACCAGAAGTTCCTAAAAATCTGGCCGCCATGGTTACATTACTTGAAGTCTCCTGGTACTTCCCCAACACAGTCAAAGAAATGAGGAATTCACGGTCCAGCCAGGCTCCAAACACCAAGGATTTTATTTAATGCATATACAAAAATTCAGTGATCCACTCAGATAGACAGTAGTGCCTACGCGTTTCGGACAGTATCCCTGTCCTCAGCCATGACTGTCCTCAGGGATACTGTCCGAAACGCGTAGGCACTACTGTCTATCTGAGTGGATCACTGAATTTTTGTATATGCATTAAATAAAATCCTTGGTGTTTGGAGCCTGGCTGGACCGTGAATTCCTCATTTCTTTGACATTGTTGTGCCCCAGCAGAAGGGTGGCCCGTGCCGAACTCGACACCGGAGGGGGAGGTGAGCTGGCATTATCCTTTTTCTTCTCACCACTTCCCCAACACAACCTTAATCTTATTCAGTACAGTTTGTTGATTGGGTTTAGATCTGGAAACTGGCTAGGTCACTTTAGAACCTTATTATGGAGCCACTCCTTACTTACTCTAGCCGTGTGTTTTGGATCATTCTGGAATCTTCAATCTTCTTACTACGGAGAGGTGGCTTTTGGCCAAAATCTTCGGACACATTTTTGTCAGACTGTTCGCCTTTTTTAGGGATTGCACAGCTTGGACAGGTACTTAACACATGTCTGTGCTGGAATTTTGGCGCACGCAATTGTTTTTTGGCGCAGCTACGCTGGCTTCCGTGCAACAACAATTGGGGGCGTGCCGACAGACCATCTAACTGATTCAGACTTAGTGTGGGATTTAACTTTCAAATTGTGTCGCAAGCTAATACACTTACATGCACCACTTAAAAGATGGTGAATCGTGGCACATTGCATTACCATAGGACAATGCACTTTCAGTGAACTCCCATGGGAATGTAAGTAAATGTGCCCCATAGTCCCATCTATCCTCCCTTCAATATGGTGCCATCGTTCTGTGCCCTTTGTAGAAAAGCACCCCTAAAGAGTGATCTTTCCACCCTCATGCTTCACGGTTGAAACAGTGTTTGTCTTTCTTCTTCTTACTCTAAACAAGGCCAATAGAGTTGATACCAAAAAATCCTATTTTGGTCTCATCTGACCATACTGAACTTCTTTGAAGCTTCCTCTGGATAAATCCAGATAGCCATTGGTGAACTTCAAAGGGGCATGGACATGTGCTGACGTGCACAGGGGGACCTTGCTTGCCCTGCAGGATTTTAACCTTTGACAGTTTAGTGCGTTACTTTTTGAAATCTTTGAGACTGTGCTCCCAGCTTGCATACGGTCTGGATGGACACAGGTCCTCCTGTGTAGTTCTATACATATTGATTGCAGTCATTAACATGTATAGCGGTACAACCTTCAATTTAGAAGGATATCAGTCAAACAAAAAACATTGATATTAACTCTTCCTTGACTTTTCTCTGACATCCATCTACTACCCTAAAACACCTGTTCATGAAGTGTATATTTATTTGTTAGTAAGCTATACTGTTATATTTAAAAATAAATTACTATAAAAAAGAATTAGCCAATTACATCAATTATGGTTTAATGAGTTTCTGATTTTATGAGTCTACTGAACTAAGGGATTTAATTATCTAAATTCATCAACCTGTAAATTCGTCATCGCCATATAAATATCAGATCAGTAATAGCACTGCAACTCAGCATCTCCCTCTGTAGGCCCAGTATCTTATGTGTAAGTACCATGTAATCATTTAGTTAGGCTTACCTTGTATCACTGATATTGTAGTTTCCTTTATGATAATGGTTCCTTTATTTTTTTCAAAAAAGTAGTCTGAGATAAAATAGTTTCTGTTCAAAAAAGTGGACACTGGACAGAAAATGTGCGTAAGACATAATGTAAATTCTTTCATTTATGGTGTAACATGGGTGTGCCATGTTTTGCATGTTGTGCTTTTTTTTGTAAATAATCCCTCTAACATTCTGTTTAAGGATGTACAGTATGAAGCATCTGAAGAGTGTCAATTTAGATAGTTGTTGTAAACTATACTTTTAATTGACTTAAATAAATTATAGATTTTATGGAATCTTGCTGGAAATACCATTGTCTTCAAGATGCTATCACCTTACCTACAACTGAATGAAAGATGATGACATCAACTACTATTATGTATTAATATTTGATATTGAATTTAGGTTTCTTTGGAATGAAAAATATAATAACATGAGAATCAGTTATATCTATAAATCATATGAGTTTTTGTTCTTTTTGCATTAAAAATAATTGCCTTTAGAGCTATAGAACTTTAATTATTGTATCTCATGATCTTTTACAATTTAATGCCTAGGTGACATGAGCTATATTTATTGCACTGTAATATGGCTAAGTACACATCTGTATCACATATTTTTACTGTCCTTTGCTATTATAGGTGTTATAGAAGAATTGCACTTTGGTGTATATAATATACAGTGACGCCCTTGTTATAGTTGCATTTATTGATTGCATGTATGATACATTTATCTTAATTTAGTCAATAAAGAGCAAGATATGGTTTTAAGGAATCAAAGTTCAGTGGTGGAGTTTACACTTAGTGGTCTCTCGTATACCGATGAATCTCACATTGTTTTCTTTGTCATTTTTGTGCTCCTCTATTTATTGACTTTTTTAGGAAACCTTGTTATTATCACTGCAGTAAATACAGATGGACACCTACGTTCTCCAATGTATTTCTTCCTTAGTAACTTGTCTTTTCTGGACATCTGCTACTCCACAGTCACCATACCAAAAATGCTTAGTAATGTATTCTTAGAAAAGAAGACAATCTCATTCAACCAATGCATATCTCAGCTCTTCTTTCTCCATTTATTTGGTGGCACAGAGTGCTTCCTACTCACTGTCATGGCATACGATCGTTATGTGGCCATTTGTAACCCTCTACGGTATCACATAGTCATGAATCACAGGTTTTGTTTCTGGTTGGTGGTGGTAAGTTGGGTTGCAGGCTTCCTGCACTCTTTCACTCAGGCTTTTCTCACTTACCAGCTTCCATTTTGTGGTCCAAACAAAATCAACCACTTCTTCTGTGATGTTCACCCCCTGGCTGTGCTTGCCTGTAGTGACACATTCTTTATAGACATGTTCATCATTGCCAACAGCGGAATGATTTCCCTTGCTTGTTTTGTTGTGTTAATGTTTTCCTACCTTGGTATTATTACAACAATATTAAAGATTCATTCATCAGAAGGAAGACAGAAGGCTTTTTCTACCTGTGCTTCACATCTGTTGGTTGTTACAATCTTTCTTGGGCCCAGTGTATTCATCTATTTAAGACCCCCTGTAAACTATCCAGCAGATAAGATAATATCTGTGCTGTATACAGTACTAACTCCTTTTTTAAATCCAATAATTTACACACTACGAAACCAGGAGGTCAAAAATGCAATCAAAAAGTTTTTTGGGAGGAAACTTTGTCCACATTATCCAAAACAGGTCAAATAAGTATTTGACACAGAGTAAACAATTTTTTGACATTGAATATTATACCCTTCAGGTCTAAGCCATTTTAGGGCCTTAGGGCCAGGCCTGATTTTTAAAATTTGCCCTGTGTCATTATAGGAGGTTATAACTTTCTAAAGCTTTAATATATCCAAGGGATTTTCAGAGTGTTTTCTCACCACACATCGTACTTCACAGTAATAGAAACATTTTTATGATATCTTTTGGGTTTATTTATTAAAAAAATGGAAATTTGCCAAAAATTTCTCAAAATTATTCATTTTCAGAGTTCAAAATATTCTGCTTATCAGGCATATAGTCATAGCACCCAAGTAACTTTATAACTAACATTCCCAAATGTCTGCTTTCTATCGGCATAGGGTTTTTATGCATCCTCTCTGTTTTCTAGGCACCTGCTCAGCTTTAAGTGACTTTGAGAGGCCTAAACAGCAGTAAAACCCCATAAATTATGCCATTTTAGAAATGACACTTTTCAATGTCAGAAATCAACTTCAAGAAGTGTGTTAATCCTTTAGATGTTTCACAGGGGGTAAAAAATTGAGGTGTTATTTACAAGATGTAATATTTTAGACAATGTATTGATTTTGGCTAAAAATTTTACTTTCACAAAGTATTAAATGATGAAAAACACCACAAAGTTTGATACCCAATTCCTCCTTATGAGGATGCTCCATAAGTGGTGCTAAACTGCTGTATGGCACACGGAAAGGAAGGAGCGCCATGCAGAGCAGATCTGCATTGTTACATTTTACTGGCTAAAATATATATATTTTTTTGTAATTTGGACATATGGGGGATTATTTATTGTGTGGATGAGATCCACTTTTCAGGTACATCATTTCCAGAGGGTTCAATAGCTAATAATCACATTTTATAAACTCTTTCTTTGCAGTGGTTAAAAACTCATGAATTCTTGTTTATGGTTTTAGCATTTTTTTCCCCAGAGGTGCACTGGACCATAAAAACAATGTATTATCTTTATTCTATGGGTGATCACGATTATGGTGATACCCCATTTATAAAGCTTTTTTTATGGTTAACTTGTTTTGCAGAATATAGAACTCATTTTGTGAGAAATTTTGTGAGAAATTAATGGGCATAATATTTATAATTTTTTATTTACAGAACTGTTTTAGGGCTGCTTTTTATGAGGTCAGATGTAAAAATTTCATAATTTTTGTGAGTTTTTTCTGAATTTTTTTAACCGTGTGCACCATACGGGTTCAGTGACAATTTAATTTTATAGTATGGGTTTTTACGGATGTAGTGATTTTCCTATTTTATGTTTTATTTGATTATTGCATGGGATGGGACTTCAGGGGACTTTTATTCTTTTTAATAATTTTTTGAATAGCTCTTTATTTTCACTGTTTTATTTTGTCTCAGGATGGGACATGAACAAGTGATCATTTGATCACTTGTTCATTGTAATAAACTGCAATACTAATGTATTGCAGCATATTACATAGTCAGTCTATGCATTCCTCATAGGCTGACAACTGCACGGTTAGATTATGCAGAGTGCACTGAAGGCAGCCCTGGGTTCCTTAACGGACCTCAGGCTTGCCATGGCACGAACGATCGGCAGGGCACGGAGGGTCCTGATCGTCGCAGCAATGCACTATGGACCGTGTTCTGCGGGATCCCTCGGTGATCTCACAGGCTCAGCAGAGAGGTGACGTAACACTATGTCGAAGGAAGGGGTTATATTACTCTTTTTGTCAAAGGTTTCTCCTGCTGTAAACTCTGCAGGTGGAGGCAGCTTTCTAATCTACCTTCTATATTCACATTTTAAATATGGTAGTTCACTTTACAGGACTTAATACGATCCAATTGCTAGCTGTTAAAGTATAACCAATAATAATAATAATAATAATAATTCTTTATAATTTTTGATACTGTGGGGAGGAATTGTTGTGAACATTTTTCGAATACACTTCATTGAGAAATTTTAATTAGTTTGTAAAATATCAGGCTGCATAGCTTCCTTCCATGGAGATCCATATTCCATCCTGTGTTTGTCTGTGGAGGTGATTACAAGCTTACATCAGATTTCACTGTGTGTGTTTGAACAGCTCTGGCATTGAGGATTAACCCCTTCACTTTCAGCTTGATCTATGGAAAAAAGGCTTATCGCTTACTACAGCCAGGGAGAGTGCAGGAAGAATTAACAGTAACTGCTTGGGGTTGTGCATACAAACAGGCAAGGAGAGAGAACTGTCTTCCATATGGTGGACCAAAGTACAGTGGCTTTGGAAAGTATTCATAACCCTTTAAATTTTTCACTTTTTGTTTCATTGCATCCAATTGGTAAGATCAAAAAAGTAGTTTTTTTGCTAATTAATGTACATTCTGTACCCCATCTTGACAGAAATGTAGTTATTTTTGCTCATTTATTAACCCCTTCAGGAATTAGCCATTTTTATTATTGTGTTTCTGTTTTTTACTCCCCTCATTCCCAAATTGATAACTTTTTTATTTTGACATTTAAAAAGGTGTATGAGGCCTTGTAATTTACAGGACAAATTGTAATTTTTTTGTGGCACCATTTAATATTCCATGCAATATACTGGAAAACTGGAAAAAAATTCCAAGTGCGGTGATATTAACAAAAAACCACATTTGCAGCGTTTTCTTGCAGAGCTCTGTTTTTACGACATTCATTCTGTGCTTCAATTGATGTCTGCTCTTTATTCTTTGGGTCGATTTGATCACAGTTTTACCAAATTTGTGTAGTATTTATTAGGTTTTAGTAGATTTTTTAAAAATAAAATCTTTTGAACAAAAAATTGTAATTTTTCCACATTCTGAGGCCAATAAGTTTTTCACACTTTCACACTTGTAGGGACATGTTTAAGGTGTCATTTTTTGTGGTATGTACTGGCGTTTTAATTTATATCAAGTTGGTACCTATAGTGGTGATTCAGGCATTTGGGCCCTATTTTTTGTTACAGTCGGGAATACCAGCATGACCGTGGCAGTAACAGGTGTAACAGCTGTTTAATACAGCTGACACCTGCCAGGGAGGGGCTGCTGATCCCCGCTCACAGGGGAGGAGGTCATGTGACTCTCTCTGTGTATGGAGTAGAGCTTGATATGTTCAATAATGTGGATACATATGTCTCCTGCACAGAATAGTGTGGTACAAGATCTCTGCTTTTCCCTATCCGTCCCTCCATCCCAGTCTATTAATCTACAGAACTTTCTCTTGTCTCTCTCCATCTTATGCTGCAGCCCTTCCCCCACCTTGTCATCAGCAGTATCAGCTCTGTGCAGATAAGCTATTAACCCTTAGTGCTCACACAGCACAGACTTCATGGAACTGGCTTACCTATGATTTCTTTCACTTATTACATGTTTCCTGCTCCTCCATATGATGGAAGTTGCCAGGCTGGTCACCATATACATCTTGTATGTGCATTTTGCAGTGTTTTAAAGTGATTAAATGCTAAATTACTTTGAGAGAGAACATAAAGTTTCATGGGATCTGTGGGCAAGCTAACTGACCTCACCTTGAGGGCATAGACATACAGACATTCGTCTTCATCCACTTGAACTCTGGTGAGAAACTGTTTGTCAAACACTTTCAGAAGAGAAAATACCAGAAAATGCCATAACTTTTGAAAGAAAAGGATGAGCAGCACAAAGTAGGCATTGTTCTTCTTAGGAGGATCACTTATAATAATAATTTGTTGTTGTATAAGGCTAATGCTTGTTGTCAACTATTGATCAAAACAAATGCAATTACCAGGTTGTCTGTTATATAGATTTTAAGACACATTCATATGGGCAGAATTCTGGCCGTGATCTGGTTGCACCAATTGTGGCCCGATCATAGCCACAATTGACGTCTATGGATCAGCTTTGCTGATAAGTTTTGGATTGCCCAAATTCTGTAAACTAGCTGGTAGATCTTGTTCCATAGGTATATCCATTTTAATTAGGAATAGTTTGCCGATTTTCAGAAAAAATATAATAAGCTATATTAATCAGCCTAATGTAGGATCAGGTACGGTAATCCAAAATGACCAAACAATACATATATAAAAATACAAAACAGAAAGTAGGACCGCTGGGTGGTAGAAGGCAAGTAAGGTAGAAAAATGTAAATGTATCTCCAGTGAGAAACTTTATTCCAAGTTATTTAACCCCTTTCCGACATTTGCCGTAATAGTACTGCATGGCGGGAGGAGGGTTCCCGCATTATGCAGTAATATTATGTCAAGCTTCTGGCGGTGGCTCCTGAACGGAGCCAGGGCCAGAAGCTGCGGGGGTTGGCTGTATACTATAGCCGACACCCGCCTTTAACATCTGGCTGCGGCGTGTAAGGGGCATTTAATGTGAAGCGGTGCTTACCGAGGGCTGCGCTATCCTCTTCCTGCCTTCTGGCACAGCATGCTCAGTGTCTTACATTACACAGTGCAATGCATCTGTATTACACTGTGTAAGGTGAAGAAGTGGATCGCTTGTTCAAGCCAACCTGTAAAAGTAAATAAAAAAAGTTAAAAACATTAAATAAAGCACATTTTAATAAAAAGAATTAATTAAATAAAGTTATAGTCCCCTAAACACAAACATTCCCTATGCACATGTAATAAAGTAAAAAAACCCACAAAATCGCCAAAAACCCCCCACATATTTGGTATCACCGCTTCCTTAACAATCCATACAATAACTCAGAAACATTATTGGACCTGCTTGGTGAACACCCTAAAAACAAAACCCAAAAACTCGCCAAAAATGTACATCTTTCATAAAATCTCTTCACAAAAATGTTCTAAAAAGTGATCAAAAAAAGTTATGTGCGCCAAAATGGTACCACTGAAAAGGACAACTCAACAGGTAAAAAATAAGCCCTAAACTAGCTCTGTCAACCAAAAACTATTTTAAGTTACGTCTCTGAAAAGATGGCGATGCAAAAACAAATGAGATGTCCTCTATATTAGTTTTTTTTCCAGTAAAATTGTAAAAATAAATGAAAAACTATATAAATGAGGTATCACCATAATCGTAGTGATCTATAGAATAAAGATAATATAGTATTTTTAGTGTACGGTGTACGACCCCCAAAAAATACTAAAAGAAAGGAAACCAAAACTGACAATTTTCTTTTCACCCATACATTCAAGAGTTAATAAAATCTCATCAATAAGCTAATGACCCACTAAAATGAAATATTTGTAAAGTGCATCTCATGTTGCAAAAAATAAGCCCAAAATATGTCCAAATTGCCAAATAAATAAAGATTGTATAGCCAATAAAAAGTGACAATGCATAATCTGAATGGCGCAGCTTCCCTTTGATGCCCTAGCGTGTGCCCATACAGCAGGTTACCACCACATGTGGGGTATTGTTATACACGGAAGAGATTGGGTATCAAATTTTGTGGAGCTTTTTGGTATTTTATCCACTGAGAATTTGTACATTTTTTGAAAAACACATTCATTTAGCCAAAAAAATTTTACTTTCAAGATTGCATCCGATTTTTTTTAACTCTTGTAAAACAATTAAAGGGTTAACAAACTTCGTGAAAGTTGTTTACGTACTTTGAGGGGTGTAGTTTCTATAATAGGGTAATTTATTGGGGTTTACTTTTATTTAGGCCTCTCAAAGTGACTTAAAACCTGAGCAGGTCCCTCAATAGCAGGATTTTGCGTTTTTTATGAAAATGTGAAAATTCGCACCTAACGTTCAAAGCCCCATAACATCCTACAAAAATTAGAGAAGAAATTCGGTGAATGTTAGTTATTAAGTTTTTTTGTCGTTATGACTATGTGTGGAAAAAGTAGAACATTTTGAAGTTTGAAAATCGAGAATTTTTCAAAATTTTCAGCAGATATCTGATTTTCTCATAAATAAATGCAAAACATACCACCAAAATTTTTCAGCTAACATGA
The DNA here is from genome assembly GCF_040894005.1 of Engystomops pustulosus. Lineage (NCBI taxonomy): Eukaryota > Metazoa > Chordata > Amphibia > Anura > Leptodactylidae > Engystomops > Engystomops pustulosus. The sequence continues at coordinate 100,337,948 of NC_092411.1, forward strand.
AGTACAAAGTGTCACGAGAAAACAATTCAAAATCAATTGGACATGTTTCGAAGTTATAACCATTTATAGTGACACAGGGCAGATTTGAAAAAATGGGCCATGTCAGGAAGGTGAAAAGTGGCTTCGGCATTAAGGGGTTAAAAGAGATGCACAGTGTTTACACGAATATGCAGAAAACGATGCGTTCGGACAGATGACTTTCCTTATTCGTAACATGTAATGAAATGAAATACACTCATACATATACATGATATGACATCAGATAAATCACCTAAATATTATCACCTTTGCATAGTAAAAAAGCAAACATGAGGCTACAACATAGGAAACAAGAAGAATGAAATTGTGCACGTATATACAATTTTTACTGCATGTCACTAATACAAATATAAGAAATCAGTTCTAAAATTCAATCTATTAGGAAAGCTGGTATTGAGGGTCATAATCTAAAAACCCTCCTGAGAAAGAAGGCATTTTCTCCATTTTCCTCCTCTATATGGGGCATTAAACCTCTCTATACCTTTTACAGACATACATTGAAAAGAAGATGAATACAAATCAATGCAAATCAAATGCAAATGAAATCCCAAAAATGCTTTGATACACTAGAGCAGTGGTGGCGAACCTATGGCACGGGTGCCAGAGGTAGCACTCAGAGCCCTTTCTGTGGGCACCCAGGCCATCACCAGAGAGGACTCCAGGTATCTTCCTGCAGTCCCAGACACCCCAGGACTTGCTTTGCACGGAGCTATTTTTAAGTGACAGCGCTACCTGGGACTACTGGAGGAGTTGAAGGTGTGGACAGATCTGGATTATCATTATAGCTCCTGCTCTGGCCCTGACAATTCTTCCTGTTTATGGGATCCTGGAGGGAAACTACAATGACCATCCAATTTTTTTCTATTTTCTGCTTTATTGGTGTCCTCAGTGTTGATATGAATGAAAGCTGTGACAGAGTAGGGAGTATAAACCACTAATTAAATTTCAGTGATGGCACTTTGCGATAAATAAGTGGGTCTTGATTGTAGTTTGGGCACTCGGTCTCTAAAAGGTTCGTCATCACTGCACTATAGAGATTTATCTACAGTTTCCTACATTATTTACCTACCTCGACCCCGTGGTCCTCCTCTCCATGGATTGACTTCTTTTTGCTGCAGTACAGACTTGGGAATTTATCCACCCTATTGGCGAGCAATGTCTATTTTTTGTATTTTTATCGAAGCTATTGTAATCTTGTATCACTTATTCCCTAGATTGTGTGCAATGTCTTGAGCCTGTGCAATTTTCCTCTTGAGTCTTATAAAATAAGACTCTTGAGCCATTAACTCATTATTATAAATGTGATGGTATAGTTTACAGTACATGATCATTTTAATCAATGATTATATATATGTATATATAGAACTATAACACAGGCACATCTTTTCATGTGGATACCAGCAATGGAGATGTCCAGGGATCCATGTTTAACTATCCCCTTCCCCTGTTCCTTTCCTCACTTGCATGAACTTGATGACTAAATATCTCTTTTCAACCATGCTATCTATGTAACAATATAAGTTTAGTAAATAGAGATTAGCTTTCTGTGGGTTGATATAATGCATAACATATCATCAGTCTTAACCGAGTTCATTTTAAGAGGAATTCCCCACACAAAGAATCTGCGTCTGCCCCTTGCCATTCTTTTCTCCTTTATATACATATTCACATGTTTAGGCAACTTTTTCTTGATGGTTGCAGTTCAGAAGACCCCTGCTCTTCAAACTCCTATGTATTTCTTCCTTACAAATCTTTCTTTTCTAGATATCTGTCTGTCCTCTGTTACATTACCAAAATTACTCGGAAATTTCCTGTTTGCTAAGACTATTCCATTTACTGGATGTGTATGCCAGTTATACTTCTTTCATTTCTTGGCAAGCTGTGAGTGTTTTTTGTACACTGTTATGGCATATGATCGATATCTGGCCATATGTCGACCCCTATATTATTCCAACCTCATGAGCTGGAGGATATGTACATCTTTTGCATTTGGATGTTGGCTGACTGGATCTTTGCACTCAATGACTCACACGATTTTAACTTTTTCTTTATCGTACTGTGGTTCCAATGAAATAGACTATTTCTTCTGCGACATTATCCCTGTTCTGAAGTTGGCTTGTGATGATACTACAATCAACAAGTCAGTGACTCTAGCCAATATTGGAGCCATTGCCTTGCTCTGCTTTATTTTGATTCTAGCTTCCTATATCCATATTCTCATAGCAATTCTGAAGATAAAGACTGTGGATGCAAAGATGAAAACATTTTCTACATGTGCTTCTCATATGATTGTAGTCCTGTTATTCTATGTTCCATGTGTATTTATTTACATGCGACCATATTCTGGCTCCTCAGTGGACAGCACCATAGCTATCTTCTATACCCTCATCACACCGCTGTTAAACCCTGTCATCTACAGTCTAAGAAATAAGGAGGTGAAAGTAGTTGTAAAGAAAATAGTAAAGGGAATATGTCTGCACAAAACATAAAAGCATCATTTATTTTTATGAACATCATTTGTATGTACTGTAAGAGTAAATTAGTTACCTCTATCAACCTCCTCCGCTTGATTGGGGTTGCCGTCTTTATGCCTGAACAGATGGGGCCTAATAAAAGCCCCTATGCCTGTTCCCATCATTTTTCTAATAAACCTTGCCAAATGCTGATTTTAATGGATTTAACTAACATTAGATATTCGGATTTGTGATTTTCCACAGTTTTTAATGCAGTTCTTCTTCATGAGTTTTTCCACAAAGATATTGGGTTGCACTGCTCACTTTCGTTGTCTTGTTCGCAGGGAATTCAGGGATTACACGGCTTGAACAGATATTTAACATGTGTGTGTGCTGGGATTGTGTCACACGCGATCGGATTTTGGCGGTTTTTCCAAGCGACATAAACTAGGGGGGGTGCCGTCGGACGATCCGACAGATTCGGATTGAGCGCGGGACTTAACTTTCAAATTGTGTCGCAAGACAATGCACCACGAAGTGACACATGCAGCATATCGGGCGCGCGATCTTAGAGAATTGGACAATGCACTTCCGGTGAACTCCGCAGGCCGGGTAGGTAAATGTGCCCCATTGTCATTGTACATCATGTAGCTACCCTTAATGGTTGCAGTTGGAGAATTTGATGAAATCCCACTCATAAATGTTGCTTCTTCGTATTATGTTCAAATGGCAAATGTATATTGCCTCACACATCATTATTCATACTTCATTTACAGGTTTACATGCCATGCACCATAATTGTCTATTTCTGAAACACTTTTTAGGGATAATTTATCTTAGGCGTTTCTTTTTTTGTTTCTCTTATATTTGCAACTTTTTTGGAGCATTTACATTTGCAACTTTTCTATGAGTTAAATATGAGTGTCTCAGCAAAGGGTCGCGCTTTTTGTGTGACTTATTAAAAGCCAGACTTCACTGTCTAATATATCACAAAAATTAGAAGCAAAAATCTTCTGACTAAAGATAAATGACCCCTAAATGTTTTAAACACCATGGGGTACTACTGTGTGGTTCATCTGAAAGGGGACAATACCCAAAATACTGTACATTGTCATACATCAACCTTTTTGACTTGAATAGATTCTGTAATATATAGGTTTATTGAACAAAATAAAAATGTTCAATTATTTATTTTTAAAACTTTATTATAGTCTATATTTACTTGCCAAAGACTGGATTGTGATATCTGCTAGGCATCTTGCCCATGAGTTTGATGCATCAAGTGTGCATTGTGTGCTTGCTCCATTGTCCAGCCCGAACGCTCAGAAACCGGAGCTGAACTTAGCATGTTTCTGAGCATTTAAGGCAGACATTGCAGCAAGCACACAATACAAATTTGATGCAAGTTTCATACATCAAACTCCCTCATAGACAAGAGGCCTAATGTTTCGTATGGCTAAATCTCAACATGAACTTTTACATTTCTGTGTTCACTTTTTTAAACACCATTTGAAAGTAATTTGTTACGCAGAAAGAGATATGTCAGGTTTACGATATGTTTGTTCTTTATGTGGCAGGTGAAGACTCTAGATCCCACAGAAATGAAAGCACAGGGATCTCATTTTCTTGCAAGCATCCAATCTTTATTTTTGTTGACCTGTGTGCAACATCCAGATAACAGAATAATAACTATGTCCCTGATCAGACCTAAATAAATACAGATCCTGGACAGAATCTCAAGACATAGCCCTCACCTTATTCCTGATACTGTCACTCCTGGGTTCTGTAGCAGACATTACACTAACAGGACATTGTGGAATTAAGTGTGTGAAATTAAACAAGACTGCAAAGATTGGTAGAAGAACATGGGCACCAGTGAGAACAGTATTAGATTTAATAGCTCTGAATATATGTGGCTGTACTTCTCTTTAGGTTCCACAAGGTGTCTCTAATTACTTTAATATTATTAGTCATCAGTAATTTTGTTCTTGTTTTGATAGTACTTTAGTGCCAAGAACTGTAGGAAAATTCATGAATAGTTAGTCCAGATAGTTGGGCTTACAAAGGTGAGATAACATCATATAGAAACATGTAACATGGGCTGTCCTGTGTGTGACTCTTGCAGGTCACTACCATGAGAATACAGTGAATCTAACTTTACACCCAAAGTGGGCACAGAGCCTGGTTGAAGGGCTTCACATGAAGGACAACAACCTGGTACAGGTCATGATAACAGGAACAAGATCCGCCAACAGGATCCCCTGGGTCAACACTAGAGATGAGCGAACACTAAAATGCTCGGGTACTCGTTATTCGAGACGAACTTTTCCCGATGCTCGAGTGCTCGTCTCGAATAACGAACCCCATTGAAGTCAATGGGAGACTCGAGCATTTTTCAAGGGGACCAAGGCTCTGCACAGGGAAGCTTGGCCAAACACCTGGGAACCTCAGAAAAGGATGGAAACACCACGGAAATGGACAGGAAACAGCAGGGGCAGCATGCATGGATGCCTCTGAGGCTGCTTAATCGCACCATTATGCCGAAATTATGGGCAACAGCATGGCCATGACAGAGTGACAGAATGAAGCTAGATAGCATGTAAAACATCCAATAATTGACCCTGACACTATAGGGGACGGCATGCAGAGGCAGAGGCAGCGGCAGCAGGCTAGAGAGTGGCATGGCGACATACCCTAATTGGACTCAGGCTTCAAACCAATGGGTGTCAGAGAGGAACCAAAGGAGGTGAGCAAGAAGCGCTCAAATAATATCGGTACATGATAAAAGTTTGCCAGTATATTTTGTGGATTACACAGCAGGGTGGCGACAAAGTTAACAACTTTGATGTGGAATCCATGAAAACAACCCAAATTTCTGCCTGACACACCTCGTTTGATAAAGGGACGATGTATGGAGGCAGCTATATGGACGACTTTTGGAGGTAGCAATGGAGACAACGTGTGGAGGCTGCTATGGAGACAATTTAATTTGGATAGTGCCTGTATGTGGCAGTCCCAAACATTTTTCAAACCAGAGGAGCAGGTAGGTGGCCCTCCAGTAAAATGGAATAGATTGAGTGCCTGTATGTGGCAGTCCCAAAAATGTTTCAAACCAGAGGAGCAGGTAGGTGGCCCTGCAGTAAAATGGAATAGATTGAGTGCCTGTATGTGGCAGTCCCAAAAATTTTTCAAACCAGAGGAGCAGGTAGGTGGCCCTCCAGTAAAATGGAATAGATTGAGTGCCTGTATGTGGCAGTCCCAAAAATGTTTCAAACCAGAGGAGCAGGTAGGTGGCCCTGCAGTAAAATGGAATAGATTGAGTGCCTGTATGTGGCAGTCCCAAAAATGTTTCAAACCAGAGGAGCAGGTAGGTGGCCCTACAGTAAAATGGAATAGATTGAGTGCCTGTATGTGGCAGTCCCAAAAATTTTTCAAACCAGAGGAGCAGGTAGGTGGCCCTCCAGTAAAATGGAATAGATTGAGTGCCTGTATGTGGCAGTCCCAAAAATGTTTCAAACCAGAGGAGCAGGTAGGTGGCCCTGCAGTAAAATGGAATAGATTGAGTGCCTGTATGTGGCACTCACAAAAATTGTTTCAAACAGAGGACCGGGTAGGTGGCCCTCCAGAAAAATTAAATGCATGAAGTACTATAGCAAGAGCCAGTGGGCCCTGTCAAAAAATAGCCATTTTCCTCTGCTTTACTGTACAAAGAGGAGGAGAAGGAGGAAAATGAGGAGGAGGAGGAGTGGATCAATTATTCAGGTTGAGCTTCCTTCATCTGGTGGAGATTGGAAATTCTGAGAAATCCAGCCTTTATTCATTTTAATAAGCGTCAGCCTGTCAGCGCTGTCAGTCGACAGGCGTGTACGCTTATCGGTGATGATGCCACCAGCTGCACTGAAAACCCGCTCGGACAAGACGCTAGCGGCAGGGCAGGCAAGAACCTCCAAGGCGTACAGCGCCAGTTCGTGCCACATGTCCAGCTTTGAAACCCAGTAGTTGTAGGGAGCTGTGTGATCATTTTGGACGATGGTATGGTCAGCTACGTACTCCCTCACCATCTTTCTGTAAAGATCAGCCCTACTCTGCCGAGACTGGGGACAGGTGACAGTGTCTTGCTGGGGTGACATAAAGCTGGCAAAAGCCTTGTAAAGCGTACCCTTGCCAGTGCTGGACAAGCTGCCTGCTCGCCTACTCTCCCTCGCTACTTGTCCCGCAGAACTACGCACTCTGCCGCTAGCGCTGTCAGAAGGGAAATACTGTTTCAGCTTGTGCACCAGGGCCTGCTGGTATTCATGCATTCTCACACTCCTTTCCTCTGCAGGGATGAGAGTGGAAAGATTTTGCTTGTACCGTGGGTCCAGGAGAGTGAACACCCAGTAATCGGTGCTGGAATAAATTCTTTGAACGCGAGGGTCACGGGATAGGCAGCCTAGCATGAAATCTGCCATATGCGCCAGAGTACCAACGCGTAAGAATTCACTCCCCTCACTGGCCTGACTGTCCATTTCCTCCTCCTCCAACTCCTCCAACTCCTCTTCTTCTGCCCATACACGCTGAACAGTAAAGGACTCAACAATGGTCCCCTCTTGTGTCTCACCAACATTCTCCTCCTCTTCCTCCTCATCCTCCTCCACCTCCACCTCCTCCGATATGCGCTGAGAAACAGACCTGAGGGTGCTTTGGCTATCAACAAGGGAATATTCTTCCCCTGTCTCTTGTGACGAGCGCAAAGCTTCCGACTTCATGCTGACCAGAGAGTTTTTCAACAGGCCAAGCAGCGGGATGGTGAGGCTGATGATGGCGGCATCGCCACTGACCATCTGTGTTGACTCCTCAAAGTTACTCAGCACCTGACAGATATCAGACATCCACGTCCACTCCTCATTGTAGACTTGAGGAAGCTGACTGACCTGACTACCAGTTCTGGTGGAAGTTGACATCTGGCAGTCTACAATCGCTCTGCGCTGCTGGTAAACTCTGGATAACATGGTCAGTGTTGAATTCCACCTCGTGGGCACGTCGCACAACAGTCGGTGAGCGGGCAGTTGGAGGCGGCGCTGCGCTGCCCTGAGAGTGGCAGCATCTGGGCTGGACTTCCTGAAATGCGCACAGATGCGGCGCACCTTCGTGAGCAAATCAGACAGATTGGGGTATGTCTTGAGGAAACGCTGAACTATCAGATTTAACACATGGGCCAGGCATGGCACATGTGTCAGTCTGCCGAGTTGCAGAGCCGCCACCAGGTTACGGCCGTTGTCACACACAACCATTCCCGGCTTGAGGTTCAGCGGTGCCAGCCACAGATCAGTCTGCGCCGTGATGCCCTGTAATAGCTCTTGGGCGGTGTGCCTTTTGTCGCCTAGGCTCAGCAGTTTGAGCACCGCCTGCTGTCACTTAGCGACGGCACTGCTGCTGTGCCTAGAGCTACCGACTGATGGCGCCGTGCCCACGGATGGTAGTTCGGAGGAGGAGGTGGAGGAGGGGTGGGAGGAGGAGGAGGCATAGTAGGCCTGAAACACCTGGACCGAGGTAGGCCCCGCAATCCTCGGCGTCGGCAGTATATGAGCAGCCCCAGTGTCAGACTCGGTCCCAGCCTCCACCAAGTTAACCCAATGTGCCGTCAGCGATATATAGTGGCCCTGCCCGGCAGCACTCGTCCACGTGTCCGTGGTCAGGTGGACCTTGTCAGAAACGGCGTTGGTCAGGGCACGGATGATGTTGTCTGACACGTGCTGGTGCAGGGCTGGGACGGCACATCGGGAAAAGTAGTGGCGGCTGGGGACCGAATACCGAGGGGCGGCCGCCGCCATGAGGTTGCGAAAGGCCTCGGTCTCTACTAGCCTATAGGGCAGCATCTCCAGGCTAAGCAATCTGGAGATGTGCACATTAAGGGCTTGGGCGTGCGGGTGGGTTGCACTATATTTGCGTTTCCGCTCCAGCGTCTGGGGTATGGAGAGCTGAACGCTGGTGGATGCTGTGGAGGATCGTGGAGGCGACGATGGGGTTTTTGTGGCAGGGTCCTGGGCAGGGGGCTGACTAGCAGCTGACACAGGGGAAGGAGCAGTGGTGTGCACGGCCGGAGGTGAACGGGCTTGTTGCCACTGAGTGGGGTGTTTAGCATTCATATGCCTGCGCATACTGGTGGTAGTTAAGCTAGTAGTGGTGGAACCCCTGCTGAGCCTGGTTTGGCAAATGTTGCACACCACAGTCCGTCGGTCATCCGGTGTTTCCTTAAAGAACCTCCAGACTTCTGAAGATCTAGCCCTCGCCGCAGGAGCCCTCGCCACGGGAGCTTCACTAGTTGACACATTTGGCGCTGATGCACCAGCTCTGGCCCTGCCTCTCCGTCTGGCCCCACCACTGCCTCTTCCAACCTGTTCTGGTCGAGGACTCTCCTCCGTCTCAGAAGCACTGTGTTCACCCGGCCTCTCAACCCAGCTTGGGTCTGTCACCTCATCATCCTCCGATCCCTCAGTCTGCTCCCCCCTCGGACTTCCTGCCCTGACAACAACTTCCCCACTGTCTGACAACCGTGTCTCCTCATCGTCGGACACCTCTTTACACACTTCCACTACGTCAAGAAGGTCATCATCACCCACAGACTGTGACTGTTGGAAAACCTGGGCATCGGAAAATTGCTCAGCAGCAACCGGACAAGTGGTTTGTGACTGTGGGAAGGGTCCAGAAAACAGTTCCTCAGAGTATGCCGGTTCAAATGCCAAATTTTCCTGGGAGGGGGCAGACTGGGGGGGAGGAGGCTGAGGTGCAGGAGCTGGAGGAGTGGCGATTTCGGTGACATGGGTGGACTGCGTGGAAGACTGACTGGTGGTGGACAAATTGCTCGAAGCATTGTCAGCAATCCACGACATCACCTGTTCGCACTGTTCTGGCCTCAACAGTGCTCTACCACGAGTCCCAGTAACTTCAGACATGAACCTAGGGAGTGTAGCTCTGCGGCGTTCCCCTGCTCCCTCATCAGCAGGTGGTGTCTCACCCCGCCCAGGACCACGGCCTCTGACCCCTGCAGTAGTTGGACGCCCACGTCCCCGCCCTCGTCCTCTACCCCTAGCCCTCGGGTTAAACATTTTTAAAATGAGAGTTATAACTTTTTTTTTTTTTTACTTTTTTTTGTTTTTTTTTGTGTTTTTTTTTTTTTTTTTGTGTTTTTTTTTTTTTTTTGAGTTTTTAAAACCAAACAATGCTATCCTATTGCTATGGCTATTTTCTAGCCAAGTATCAAAGCACACTACTATGCCAGATGAGATGACACTGAGTTAGTGCCTAATTGAAATCCAACCCCTACTAAATTTTCCCACTTCGGTCTTTGCTATGGATATGTGCGTCACTAAGCGCAGAACACAGCGGTCGCAAGTCTCACTACAAATTGCTCAGAATTGGCTAGTACATGCACTGCAGAAAGTACAGCCACCAGCAGATCAACCAGAAATCAAATATATAGAACGCTACTGTATGCGTAAGTAAGCTCTTTGTATTCTCCTATGGCTATTTTCTAGCCAAGTATCAAAGCACACTACTATGCCAGATGAGATGACACTGAGTTAGTGCCTAATTGAAATCCAACCCCTACTAAATTTTCCCACTTCGGTCTTTGCTATGGATATGTGCGTCACTAAGCGCAGAACACAGCGGTCGCAAGTCTCACTACAAATTGCTCAGAATTGGCTAGTACATGCACTGCAGAAAGTACAGCCACCAGCAGATCAACCAGAAATCAAATATATAGAACGCTACTGTATGCGTAAGTAAGCTCTTTGTATTCTCCTATGGCTATTTTCTAGCCAAGTATCAAAGCACACTACTATGCCAGATGAGATGACACTGAGTTAGTGCCTAATTGAAATCCAACCCCTACTAAATTTTCCCACTTCGGTCTTTGCTATGGATATGTGCGTCACTAAGCGCAGAACACAGCGGTCGCAAGTCTCACTACAAATTGCTCAGAATTGGCTAGTACATGCACTGCAGAAAGTACAGCCACCAGCAGATCAACCAGAAATCAAATATATAGAACGCTACTGTATGCGTAAGTAAGCTCTTTGTATTCTCCTATGGCTATTTTCTAGCCAAGTATCAAAGCACACTACTATGCCAGATGAGATGACACTGAGTTAGTGCCTAATTGAAATCCAACCCCTACTAAATTTTCCCACTTCGGTCTTTGCTATGGATATGTGCGTCACTAAGCGCAGAACACAGCGGTCGCAAGTCTCACTACAAATTGCTCAGAATTGGCTAGTACATGCACTGCAGAAAGTACAGCCACCAGCAGATCAACCAGAAATCAAATATATAGAACGCTACTGTATGCGTAAGTAAGCTCTTTGTATTCTCCTATGGCTATTTTCTAGCCAAGTATCAAAGCACACTACTATGCCAGATGAGATGACACTGAGTTAGTGCCTAATTGAAATCCAACCCCTACTAAATTTTCCCACTTCGGTCTTTGCTATGGATATGTGCGTCACTAAGCGCAGAACACAGCGGTCGCAAGTCTCACTACAAATTGCTCAGAATTGGCTAGTACATGCACTGCAGAAAGTACAGCCACCAGCAGATCAACCAGAAATCAAATATATAGAACGCTACTGTATGCGTAAGTAAGCTCTTTGTATTCTCCTATGGCTATTTTCTAGCCAAGTATCAAAGCACACTACTATGCCAGATGAGATGACACTGAGTTAGTGCCTAATTGAAATCCAACCCCTACTAAATTTTCCCACTTCGGTCTTTGCTATGGATATGTGTGCCACTAAGAGCTAAACACAACGGTAGCAAGTCCCCCTGCTAATTCCTCACAAAATGGTACTAGATGCAAATTAAAATAAAAAAAGTAGAACGTTATTGTAGCCCTAAGAAGGGCTGTTGGGTTCTTTGAGAATCACTCCTGCCTAACAGTAAGCTAATAGAACACCCTAACGCTTTCCCTAACCAGCAGCAGCTCTCTCCCTAGCGGCATCCAGACACAGAATGATCCGAGCAGCGCGGGCAGCGGCTAGTCTATCCCAGGGTCACCTGATCTGGCCAGCCAACCACTGCTATCGACGTGTAAGGGTACCACGTCATGCTGGGTGGAGTGCAGAGTCTCCTGGCTTGTGATTGGCTCTGTTTCTGGCCGCCAAAAAGCAAAACGGCGGGAGCTGCCATTTTCTCGAGCGGGCGAAGTATTCGTCCGAGCAACGAGCAGTTTCGATTACCCTAATGCTCGACCGAGCATCAAGCTCGGACGAGCATGTTCGCTCATCTCTAGTCAACACCTGTTGCATGGCTTGGAGGGCAGGCCCCGGTCCAATCTCAAAGTTCTGAGTTACCTGTCACTACCATTGCTTATTCTTTCTGTATTCTCCACCGCTAAGTATATCAAAATTCTCATGAGGCAAGCAAAGTAAAGCAGCTCCATGTATAGTTTCACCATAATTGCCAATTTTCCTGGGATGTCAATGAGGCTACTGGAAATGGAGAGAACCTCTTAGTGTTTGAGAATTATCAATAATAATAATCACTTTATTAGCCTCAAAGAGGAAATACAGTTATTGCATGCTACTCCATAAAAAGAACAATACAATGAATGACATAACATTAATACAGATCCTGATAAAAAAAAATTCCCCTATAATATCATAAATTAATACACTAATATCTATCAAACAATTGCTGCATACAGGTTTTACCATCACTATACATTACAGTGTAATAGAAACCTGGGGACTGCTAGACACCATAGAATGTAATAAAGAAGTAGAAGAAACTTTACTAATGGATAATAATAATAATAATAATCTTTATTTATATAGCACCATCAAATTTTGCTGAATCAATGGATACATTTTTCCAATTAGAGCTTTCTAATACAATGCACTGGTTGATGTCAAAACATTTTTTTATCAACAGGAAGTAAATGTGAAAGACAACAGGAAGCAAATACTGTATGTAACCTATATACAGAATTCAAAATAATAATTACATATTAATTATTCTATGTAAAAAGTTTAGGTAACTTTTTGTAATTCAGAGCTACAATTTCCCACAGTTCCAAGATGACATATTTTGTGTGCATACTTAAAGAGTAGTAAAGTTGTATTCTGAAGTTAATGTGTAACTACTATTTTTTTTTCTTACTTTCAAAAATGAATATTAAAGGTTATATTAGTACAAAGTACGTTTTAATATACTTTTTCAAGCTTTCGTCTTTTTACTATTGTTTCCTCTGCAAATGTAACTGGAAACCATGTGTGGCCCTCCAAAATAAGATTAACCCGTAAAAGACTAACTCTTTCCATACCTAGAGCATATTTCACTTTATGATCCAGCACTCTGAGGCGAGGAGTATAAAGTATATTACAAATTTTACTATTATCATTTGCTCTATTTACTACTATGCATTTTTGTTGAAAGTTTAGTTGGTTAACTTGTATCAGTTGTGTATTGCCTGAACTGGAAAGACTTTAAAAAGTTGTGTTTATTTGTGAGTATGTCTTGGGACCATGACTAAACAGAACAACACTCCATGCAAAATTTTTTGATCCAGCACTGTGCCCAATGTCCTATCTATAAGAGAAAATAGCATCAGTTTTGCAGATTTATCAATTATGGGTGTTTTTGTAGTGTAAGAAAATGGGACAGTTTATATTTATATATTTCAATAGATCATCTTGAATAACTTTAACCTGAGATATGGCTTCATGCACTTTTGCATTGGTGAAAATATTGAGTACCTTATGTACTGGTCTCAGATGTGGTAAACCTGAGCTAATGGTGTAGCTCTCTTCCATTCTCTCCTACATGGCTCATTTAAAGGCGTGGTATAAGTAGTGGTAAAATACAGGTGCTTATAGTTGTGTGCTGCGGCAGACATGTACAGGAAAGTGAAAAGCTGCCACAATCACAGCTGTAGTGACTCTTTAGTGACTGACATGGACCTCAAATTCTGTAAAATTCTGACTTCCACTCTAATTTTTTTATTCTTATTGACATATGTGCAGTGCAATGACATGCCCCAAATTTACACAGAAAAGATAATAAGAGAAGGGGACACTACAGTTTTTAATTGTAGCTATACATCAACCAAGTATGTTTTAATCTGGTATGTCCAAAAGTCAGGAGGATCTATCATATTCCTTCTTCATGATCAATCTAAGAAAGAAGATCTGGATAAGGAGTACAAGGAGCGCATCACTGCCAGTCATTTCTCAGAAAGCAAAACCTTTCCACTTACAATAAGAAACATTCAACGTTCAGACGCGGGGATCTATTACTGTGCCCTAGAGCATGGCACCATGTGAACTACTGAAACCGGAGCCGTACTTAAACTCTACAATGTGATATAAACTCTTTTCATAGATTGGGGATTGTCATTGGAGATCTAAGCCAGCTGTATGACTATTTCAAAGCTATCTTTCCCATTCCCCAAAAAAGCAATGTTTGTCCTGCAAGGTCCTGCACCCATGAAAATCAGTTTCAAATTTCTTTTCCAGTTCAAAATTCCTCTGTGTGAACTTACCCTTACTTTGATTTATGTATTTGAAAGAGGTATTCTTACTTGTTAGGTTGAATAATATACAATTCAGCAAATATACCTGTTTATTCTGCTGATATAGGCTGCATTTTATTTTGGTAGAGATCCTAAAAAAGGATTTACTTACTATCAGAACATGTATGATTTTTGCTTATATTTCAAATATGGCAATACAATCAGAATTGCTTTGTTTAAAAAGTTAGTTCTGTTACAGTTCTTCTTGAATGTAGGGTCATGCAATAACGGAGATGTGTTGGTTTACAGATTTTAGCAAGTGCTAAACTACCACAGTACAAAAAGCCAGTAGCTACCCTGTCTAAAAACTCTCAACTGAGAAATATCCAGTGACAGAAAACTTTTAAATCAAATTCATGATGATAAAATATTATTGCAACAATAATTCAAATCTTACAACAATAATCATAATGAAAATCCGTTTATCTTGTTAGCAAGCATGGCTAGTTTAACCCCTTGATGTCTGCCCATCATATATATACAACGGGCAATCACGAAGGGGAGAATGGAGAGGACTCCTGAAGCAAGCCCTCTCCATACGCTGCTGATGTCAACTTTATTACAAGTTGACAACTGCTGGTAACTGCCGTGGTCAGTGCTGGCACTGATCGCAGCAGTTACCTTGTTAGCTGCTGCAGTCAAATCCAACTGTGGCACCTAACAGGTCTGCTGTTGGTTGCCGCTATCTGTAAATGGCAGTCGGCACCCTCCCTAATGTCATCAGATGGTGCCGAATGGTGCTGTGACAACTGGGAGCCTGTTAAAGGCTGCTATAGCTGTCATTAGTACAGGCGGTCCCCTACTTAAGAACACCTGACTTACAGATGATCCCTAGTTACCTCTGGACGTTGGTAAGTTACTGTGCCTTAGGCTACAATGATCAGCTGTAACAATTATCAAATGTGTCTGCAATTAAGATTTATTGTTAATCCTGGTTCTGATGACAACCCAACATTTTTAAAATCCAATTGCCGTAGAGACCAAAAAACTTTTGACTGTGGGTTACAATTATAAAATATACAGTTCCGACTTACATGCAAATTCAACTTAAGAACAAACCTACATACCCTATCTTGCACGTAACCCGGGGACTGCCTGTATTTGTATATTACAGACTGAGACAGACTGAAATATAGAAGCTGTAAATCTACTATATACTGCAACACAGTTGTATTGCAGTATGTTATATCAGTTAGATAACATTTTTAAAAATTAAAAATCTCCCCCTTCTCATATATAAATATAAATAAATAAGTTAATCATACATGTCTAAACTATAGAACCATAAAAATAACTATTCCTGATGATGAACCCTGTGAAGGAAAATAGCCCCTAAATGTCCAAAGCGACACTTTTTTTACCATTTTCCATCAAATAACATTTTTTATAAAACATGATGAAAAGGTTGTACAGCTTTTTAAATGATATCAAAGAAAACATAATCCCATTTTGCAAACAGTAACACTTTAGATTGCTCTGTATACTGAAGCCCATCAGAATAACTGTGTTTTTACCAATTCCACCAGTTTTTTAGAATTTTTTTCCAGCTTCCCAGTACATGGAACAGAATATTAAATGGTGACACTAAAAAATTAAATTTGACTTGAATATAACAAGCCAACATATAGCTTTGTAAACAAGAAAAATCTAAAAGTTAGGCTACATTCACACTGCCGTTGCCCGCCCGTACCGTACCGTAGCGGGCAACGGCAGTGCACTGGGAGAGGAGGAGGAGGTGTGCTGCACGTGTGCTGCACCGTACCGCTCCCATAGGGCGCCGTGCGCCCATTGACGTGTATGGAGGACGTATATCGGCCGTATATACCTCGGCCGTATATACGTCCTCCATACGTTAGTGTGAATGTAGCCTTACAGCTTCTGGAATTAGAGGTATGAAAAATGGAAATGCAAATAAAACTAAATAACTTGGTCTTGAATGGGGTTAAATAATGTATTTTTTTAATAATAGACTACAAAGCTTGTTTTTCAGTAACTATTATTTTATTTTCCTACGGTCAAAATTTTTCTTCTCAACCGCCTAAAAGGGGTTTGCCCATGAAAGAAAGTTCGCACATTTGAATCCCCTAAGTGTTATTGCTGTTATTCTGTCACTCAGGTCAGTGTAAAATTCCAGCAGAAACTTCATGATCCCACTAGGGCTGTGGGATGCTGTGTAATGACAATGTGCATAGATTACCAGGGTTCAGGTTTATCTACACTTTTATTTAGCTTCTGAACATTCTACTGGTATTTGATGCAGAGAAAACGATAGATGAGACAGATCAGAGATGAAAGATGATGAGATACATAGGATGCATATAACACATAATAACACAATTCAGCTCTGCTACACCTGAGCTATAACAAACACTGCCAGTTATGCTACATCTGAGCTATAACACACATAGTGCCTCCTCTCCCTTGGAAAAATCCCCCAATTTTTGTTGTCGGCGATTTTTTGTTATTTTCATATATTTCAGGGCAAGCAGAACAACACAGGATACCTGTTCAGGATACGTCAAAGAAAGACATATCTATCAGGTAGGATGTAACCTCATGAGCTTATCTTGGGGAAAAGTTCATCCCAATTTTTGTTGTCGGCGATTTTTTGTTATTTTCATATATTGCAGGGCAAGCAGCTGCAGGAGTAGATGTGGACTGTCCTTGTCAGGACAGGAGCTTTTGGGGTTGCTTTGAGGGTCAGCTTGCAGTGATAGGGTCTGACTAGAGTAGTGTGATGTACCCTTTCTTCTCCTGGATGGATGGATTGACTTTGAAGGACCACAAGACCCATGTATGCTGTACCCTAACCAATGCCTGGTACCACTGACTGGGTGAGATTGCTCCTGTTTCTGTTGCATATACTATATTTATACAGCTGTCTATGCCGTGCAATAGTGTTATACTTTCCAACATATCTGAGTGAAACTTTTTCACTAGACCTTTTTATCTTAAGGCCTTATCCTGTGTAGGTTTGATTCACTTGATGAAGCTATTTTTAAGCATATTGAAGTAAAAGTTATGTTTTATACTATTTCTTTCACCCATGCTTAGTCTTATCCTGGGCTGGGGGTAGGTTTACTGGCATGGGTGGAGTTGTACCAGGCAGGGGATGGGTGTACTGCACTGGCGGTGGGTGTACTGCTTAGGGGGTGGGAGTACTGGTCAGGGGGTAGGTGTACTGGGCATGCAATTGGTGTACCTGGCTGGGGGAAAGTGTACTTGTCAGGGGGTAGGTGTACTGGTCATGGGGTGAGTGTACTGTCAGGTGGTTGGTGTAGTAGTCAGGGTGGTTGTACTGGGCAGTGGGTGGGTGTACTAGAAAGGGGGTAGGTGTGTATATAACTATACATATTACTGCGGAAAGCAGCTGCATTTAGATGCATTACTGGGGGTTTGGCGGTTGTATGTAGATGTATTACTGGGGGGTTGATGGCTGTATATAGATTTGTTACTTGGGATTAGACGGCTGTATAAAGAGGTATTACTGTGGGGTTGGCAGCTTCATATAGACATATTACTAGGGTGTTGGCGTCTGTATATAGATGTATTACTGGGAGGTTGGCAGCTGTATATAGATGTATTCCTGGTAGGTTAGCGGCAGTATGTAGATGTATGACTGGGGGGTTGGCAGCTGTATGTATATGTATTCCTGGGAGGTTGGCGTCTGTATGTAGATGTATTACTGGGGGTGGTGGGGTGGTGGATGTATGTAGATGTGTTCCTGGGAGGTTGGCGGCTGTATGTAGATGTATTACTGGGGGGGGGGGGGGGTTCGTGGATGTATGTAGATGTGTTCCTGGGAGTTGGCGGCTGTATATAGATATATTACTGGGAGGATACCGTAGTTAACGGGGGATAGGAGAAGGTTTACGTATGCTACATTCGGTGGTGGCCTCAACCAGATTTTGCGCCCAGGGACCCCTCCCAACCTTAATTCAGCCCTGTACCCACGTGGTTCTTAAGCCACAAGACAGAGTTCTGCTTCTTCAGTCCTTTGGAATTCACATTCCTATGGAAATTATGGGAACTACTTTGAGGGCATCACTCACAACAGAATCATTGCAGCAGAATTAGTGCTCGATACCTGAACTCTTTAAGTGAGGTCAAAGAGAAAGATCAGATGAACTTTTCCCCAAGAAAAGCTCATGAGGTTACATCCTACCTGATAGATATGTCTTTCGTTGACGTATTCTGAACAGGTATCCTGTGTTGTACTGTCCTTGTTTTGAGTTTTATTCTATCAAACTGCGAAATCAAATCAGTTTTTGTAGTTCTGTAAACTATTTTCACAACACAACTGAAATTATTACATTATTAGATCTGAATTTTACCCTACATAATTCATATTTTTACAAAGCAATGCTGCACTGTGCATGTTGTTGCAAGATCGTTGGAGTTTCAACAAGGTACCAGACTGATAGTGGAACCAGGTTAGTGATAACCATTTGTTTACTAGATTATTTATTTCTACAGTTCAAGGTTATACATATATCGTTAATGTGTATCTGTGATCTGCTTTGTATATCATAAGACCATTTTCACACATATATTACAGACTCCTTTTAATTTTTTAACTTCCACAACACCCAGTCACTTCTCTGTTTAACTGAATCAGCTCAGATCATCATAGACGCCAAAGGGGATTTACTTTATGTCTGAAAATATTTGCATAGCAGCCAGTTTTTAGTCTTATTTGAATGTTCACTGTACCAGATTGGATTGATTACTATTGTAACTCATGGTAGCTGGAAACATTGCCATTTTCAACCCGTTTTGCCCGAGAATATACAAGTGATATATCAAAATGACCATGATACTAGGAATTAAATTTACTTATTGCTAAATTTAACCTATTTTTAGTTAATTTATGAATAAAAAAGCATTATACATTACAAATTTTTTTTTAAATTTTAGTCACTTTAACCCCCCCAAAAAATAAATAATGGACCTAAAACCACTACATACGAAAAATTTCGCTAAAAATGCCTGGTCATTAAAGCCTCTTCATGCTGTGTTATTAAGGGTTAAATAAAATAATGTACTACAAGGCAGTTCCTATTTAATTGTAGGTTCTTTTTCTCTTCTACCACAGCTGACAACAAAGTAACATCACCTTCAGTGTTTGTGTTGAAGCCCCAGAAGGAAAACCCCCTTGTAGCTTGTCTGGCTAAAGATTTCTATCCTAAAGATCTTGAGATCTATATGAATTCCACAAAGAACAGCTTTAGTCATGGGAAGGTCTCTGCGAAGCTGTCATCAAAGGGAAAGTACAGCACTGCATTTGTGACCAACTTGGGGGCAAATAATGCACAATGTCATGCCAAGCACCAAGGAAAATGGGTGACAAACACGGAGACCACTTCAAAACTGAAAGGTACATTAATAGAGTTTAACCTTAACAAAGAATAACCGTTCTTTTATGTATATCTGCATAAATCACATACATGTCACTTTATATTATCATATACTGACATATCATAAGCTTTGAGAAAAAATATTTTGCATATTGTTTGATAAAATATTTATATGTATCTGGATATGTATTTTATGTATGGATATACAAAATAAAGGCAGATGCTCAAAAAGGCAATAAAGTCTTTATTAATTACAAAAGTATATGAATATAAAATCATTTCAAAACCCTTGCAAAGGGGGATAAGAACACAAAAGATCTCCCATTCCCAGTACAAGTAGCCAGTGTACACTTAGATGGTGTAGTATAAAAAAGTACTCAATGAAAAACATATCAGACAGGGTAATTATCATAGAAAAGCACAAGTAGATATAGTATCATGGTATTATTTAGTCAATAAATATGATAAGTCAATAAGATACCAAGTGCATGAACCTACCAGATATATGTCAGCAAATATGCTGCCAGAGTGAATACTAGAACATAGTATAATAAAATGTCACATTACCAAATCAAAGCTGGGAAACATAGAGACCAAAGATGCCCCATGCGTATCGCCCTCTAAACGGGCTTCCTCAGGGGTCAGGGGATTTTATGTATGGATATAATTTAAAAAAATTAGTTTTGCAGGGTCAATTTTTTGGCAGGCAGAATGGGTTGTAAATTAACAAACAACCCTTTACTTACCTCTCTCCCGGCATCTCCCGTCAGCACTGGTCCACTTTCCAAATAAAGGCTGCAATGGTGACAATACACAATGGGTTCACACTGCTGCCTTATAATATCCTCTATATCAGTGGTGGCGAACCTATGGCTCTCTATATGGGCACTCCTGCCATCGCCCCAGGGCAGAGTATACCAGACAGGACTCAAGGCCTCTTGCAGTCCCAGGCAGCCCAGGACCCCAGAAGGAAGCTACAATGATAATCCAAACTTCTTCTCCTTCTTTCTACTGTATTGGTGTCCTCAGGTGTCTATACTATTTAAACCCGTGAAAGAGCAGGTAGTAATAAGTTACTGCTTAAATTGTTGCATTGGCACTTTGCGAAAAATACGTGGGTTTTGTTTGTAGTTTGGGCACTTGTTGTCTAAAAGGTTTGCCATCGCTGCTCTATATGAACGGTAGGAGCTGAGTGCAAATCTCCTCTATATCAACAGCAAGGTCTGAGTGTGAGGATTTTCTAGAAGAACAACAGGAGCTAAGTGGATGGATTCTCAAAAATGTGAGGATCTGCACTCCATTCTCTGCTCATTTTCAAACAGACTGACACCATGTCCCACTCGTTTTCTTCTCATATAGCCTGCATATAGTCCTTCTTTGCAACCCATGTTTCCTTCTTTCATTAACCTGTACTCCTTATTTCCATCTTTTTCACAGTCAGCACCGCCTGCACCTCATTTCCCCCTCTTCTTCACAGCCTGCACCCCTAGTCTCCCTCATTTTCACAGACTTTATTCCCTTTGCCCCTTTTTCTCACAGTCTGCAGTTCTATCTCCCCTTCTTCACATCTACATGTACCTATTTCTCCAGCCTGAATCCTACACAAGTCCCCATCGCAGACTACACCTCTATGTCCCCTAGTCTCTCCAGATCACATGTCAATATCATCCTTTTTTTTTAAAAAGGCTGCACTTCCATATCCATGTCACAGCCAAAAGAAAAAAAATGCAAAAAGGGGAACATTAAGAACAATTGGGCTGAAACATGAAAAGGGGCATGAAATGGCATGTAAGCTTTAGAAAGGCTGGCAACATAAGGGGGGAACTAATGAAAATAGGGGGTATTTCAATGGAGGCCAACAGAAAAGGGGTAGGTATGCAGTGTGGGGGAACATTATTCTATGTCATATGGGGACCACATTAAGGGGACATTCTATAGTGTTGGTGCAGTTAGGTGAAGGACATTATATTTTTTGGGCCCACTAGTGATTAGGGATGGAATGGGTCAAGGACAGGGCTAACAAATGAAAAATGTTCGCCACCACCTTACATGCCCCACATCCTTTCCCTGTTTTGCCATCTTAGAAGTTGAGATGTATGATTAAACTATAAGGTTCTGATAAGTAGAAATATTTATTCAAATTATATCAGTTGCAGCATGCCTTTGGGGAACCAAAGTACAGTTCCCCCCCCCCTAAAACTACACTAAAATGAAAATTTAAAAAAATGTATGAAAAGCCAACAATACAGTTTTTTATATTAGCTGTTATCTATTTGCCATAAATACCTGTTTGAGACTATTTTAAGATCAGTAAGATCTGTTGGGGATCATCATAGAATGTCAAAGTTGTTATAACTTCACTATTCATACAAATCATGAGGCTGACATCAGGTTATATCTATAGCTGACCTCTTCTTCTTTGTATTACAGACCTGAACTATCAGCCCAAAGAAATAGATTTGCCAGATTCTGGAAAATGTCAGCAGAACTCAGGTTAGTGCAAAGAAATGTACATGTTTTGCTACATATGTCATATTGTTATATGTCAAACTTACCGGTAACATTAGCTTGTGTCCAGTGATCATCAATAGTTGGACTGTAATATATTAATTACTGTATATTATTTCTAGGACAAAATATATTATTGTTAATTAATAAGCAGGGTATGATTGAATTAAAAAAAACTGCTTACAGAAATAAAAGGCCTGCATTAAAGGGGTACTTAAAAGGTTCACATCACCGATTTGTTGCAAACATTCTACCCAATGACCCATTCAACTGAATGCATGCAGCAAAAACAGGTGAACAATACAGTGTGGGGTGTGAGCGATATAAAGGGTGGGATCTCACAGGGAGAGGAGTTGAACTATTTGGGACCAGTGAGTGGGCAATATTTAGTCTTGACTGACTAAATAGGGGTGTTATACAAGAGCATGGCCTTGGAAATGGACCTTTTCCACTTTCTCTCTGTACTGAAATTTGTGAGCTATGATTTAAATTGCATACTACAAAAGCGTACATGACATCTCTACATGCTCAGATAAATTACTGTCCATAATAAGTGTTTACTGTCAGAAATTTTGCTGTGTCAACAGTATGAGTGTAGTCCATACAACAGTCCACACAACACAAATATTAGATGTCAATTTATATGCAATGTTAATAATAATAAATGAATCCTCTCTATTACAGCTATTAAACAATAGATGTGGAAAGTTATGACTGTCTGACATTTAGAGCACCATGTATACCTATTGCTTAATATAATATGATATGTATTACTTTTCAGAAAGAAGCAACACTCTCTCTTTGTATGTCATTGGAATTAGACTGCTGTTCACGAAAGCTGTAGCCTTCAACATCATTGTGACAGCCAAGTTACTTGCTCTCTGAGGTAATGATTAACTTGAAAGTGGGGGTTGTATGGTATGTAATGTGTCCTTGTTGCAGAACAATCCAACTTTTCCATTGATAACATTTAATAAACTTTTAGAACTTTGACAATATTTTGTTAAAGCTTTTAATGGTGGCATAAGGCAAAAAAAGTGAAACATTCGGTAGTTTTGTTCCTGTTACAGCAATTACCGTATGAGAAAATGATTGTTTTATTTTGATTGATTGGGTATTTTGGAACACAGGAAAAGCTAACACATTCATAATTTGAGTTGTTTATTTATGCATGCATTTGAATTTTTAGTTTTCAAATTTTAAGAATTTTTTTCTTTAAATGTTTTCTACTGTAATTTCAGTCACTCATTCAATTTACTGCAATACACTCGTATTTTAGTATATTGTGAGTATATTTTGGAACTCTATGACACCCTGCCTACAGCAGGCTGCAATATGAGAGGCATCTGACTGTCATGGGCACTGAGCAGTACCCTCTGAAAGCTTTATAGGGTGCTGTTTAAAGCTAATATGGCCTTACCCAATATGGATGTTCCCAGTAAAGCTCTGGGTGACTTCTAACCCTAATCCTCAGTAACCGGGACTTCAATAAGAACTTCAGTAACAGAAGAAAGACTAAACAAATCAAGTAATTCTAAAATGCCTTTTTTATGACCCCGTGGGGAAGATATTATAAAACAGAAATACAACACATACGTACATAACAGTATGGCAATGTATTAATTTTAACATGTGATCTAGTGACAACTGTTCATGTCCCAGAGGGACACATTCACTGTGCATAGACATGTAAACGAGGATCTTACACTGATAAATATGAGGGTCCTGCAGCAGGGATGACTCATCCTGCTCCCTCCTCCCTGTGTTAATCAGTGTGAGTGAATGAGAGCAAAAAACACACACCGGAGGCTGCCATTACGGACGGACTGTAGTTATGAGAAACAGGAAGTTGTGTGGAGATGTAAAGTGCAGCATGGGGAGAACAGGGAAGGCTGAAGCTCTCACAGGATACAGATACATGTACAGATACATTTCTAATGGAAAAGATTTATTAAAAAGTAGTCAACCCCTTTAAATATACTATTTTCTGTCCTGGTCATTTATTTAATGTGAAGAAACATTTATTGTGTAAAGTAAATATCTGTATGGGCTCATACACACTAGTTTATTGTCTTTGGGATAATGTGATATCATGTAGTTTACGCCATAAATGACCCAAAGCAACCTCAAGATTAGGCGTACCTTGAACCGGACTCACATGTTCGATAAGGAATATAGCTTTGCATGCACAGCTCTTTGCATTTAGCTGTAGATGACTTTCCTTAAAAGATTGGAAATTGGCTTTGGTCATGGCAATTCAACTTTAAATGTTAAAACATGATGTACAGTAAGTTGTGCTGTTTGATTTATTAAATTTGTAATTTTATAATTTTTTTACAGATTGAATTTCCATGGAAAACTGCTCCTGAGACCAATCTCTATCTATCCAGACTTTAACATTTATTCTTACATTGCCAGCTTCAATATTTTCTATATGCTTATAAATGAAAAATAAAATATATAGTAATAATTTGATATTAGTTATCTGGTTATTTGCATTTTTAATAAATGTCACAGAACATTTTGAAATGGAGATAAACTATTGAACGAACATTTGTTTGCATAAAACTGAAGACCAGCTGCAAACCAAAACTAATAAATACATCTACATTTTATGTCACTTATATCATTATTTTTTTCTCTTTTTTGAAATACACATGTGATCCGAGATTCCGATTTCACTTTTGATACATTTTTTAGTATTTTTTTACTTTAGCCACCCTCCTCTGGAGACTGCAGAAAGTTAAAAAAAAAAACAAAAAAAAAACACTTTTTTAAAAGGTCTCCCACAATTCATTACTATTAATCTTCTTTTATCTAATTCCCTCATATATCCACTATTTGTGTAACCAGATTTATCCAATTAGATGATTTATTTATTTTACACAATACATGTACAATAAAATGTACAATAAAAGTAGTTGTATTCCATTCACATTCATTAAGCTTTAGATCAGGTCTTATTCATTTATAAAATATTAAAAGGTCAAATCACCCCCCTTTCCCTAGAACGGATATAAAACATAATAAACAGTAAAAATCACAGGCACATTAGGTATCGCCGCGTCCCAAAACGCCCGATCTATCAAAATATAAAAACGGTTACGGCCGGTGGTGACCTCCGAGGCAGGAAATAGCGCCCAAATGTCCGAAATGCGACTTTTACACCTTTTTACATCACATAAAAAATGAAATAAAAAATGATCAAAATGTCGCACAGAACTCAGAATGGTAGCAATGAAAACGACGGCTCATTTCGCAAAAAATGACACCTCACACATCTCTGTGCAACAAAGTATGAAAAAGTTATTAGCATCAGAAGATGGCAATTTTTTTAATTCTTTTTTGTACACATTCGTTTAATTTTTGAAAAGGTATTAAAACACAATAAAACCTATATAAATTTGGTATCACCATGATCGAACCGAACCAAAGAATAAAGCTGAGGTGTTATTTTGAGTGCACAGTCAAAGTCAAAAAAACGGAGCCCACAAGAACGTGACTTTTTTTTTCAGTTTTTCCACATTTGGAATTTTTTTTCAGCTTTGCAGTACACAGAATGTTAAAATAAATAACATTACGGGAAATTAAAATTTGTTACGCACAAAATAAGCCCTCATACAGGTCTGTACACGTAAAAATGAAAAAGTTATGGATTTTTGAAGTTGGAGAGCGAGAAATGAGCGGAAAAACCCTGCGTCCTTAAGGGGTTAAAATAAAATTGAACAAATTATGCTAATAATTTGGAAGGGCTCTAGGGGCTTTACCAAAGTCGCTCTATGCAGCAGATCACCCCTTTTAACTTTTTGAAAAGCATAACCTTTATAGCTGTATCAGTGTTTGCTTCTTTGCCATTTGAGTAATTTGGCACCATTTTTGGGTACATAGGATTTATTGATTTGACTTTGATTAACCCTTGTTTGGGGGAAAATTGTGTAAAAACTTAAATTCTGATGCTTTTCAGCTTTTTTTCAATTATCAGTATACACTATGCAGTGTAAATTTTATAAAAGCCAACAAATTTAATGTCTGTACCGTATATACTCGAGTATAAGCCGACCCGAGTATAAGCCGAGACCCCTCATTTTACCACCAAAAACTGGGAAAACCTATTGACTCGAGTATAAGCCGAGGGTGTAGTATATAGCCAGTCTCCGTGTAGTATACAGCCAGTCCCAATGTAGTATACAGCCTGCCCCCATAGAGTATACAGCCTGCCCCCATAGAGTACACAGCCTGCCCCCATAGAGTACACAGCCTGCCCCCATAGAGTATACAGCCTGCCCCCAAAGAGTATACAGCCTGCCCCCATAGAGTATACAGCCTGCCCCCATAGAGTACACAGCCTGCCCCCATAGAGTATACAGCCTGCCCCCATAGAGTATACAGCCTGCCCCCATAGAGTATACAGCCTGCCCCCAAATAGTATACAGCCTGCCCCCATAGAGTATACAGCCTGCCCCCATAGAGTATACAGCCTGCCCCCTGCCAAGCGAATAAAAAAAATAAAAAACGTAATACTCACCATCCGGTGTCCCGATCTTCAGCGCGAGGCTCCCGTTCCTCGGCGCGGTACCAGGCGGCGACCGCTGGCAGATCACATGGACGCGATCTGCCGGCTACAGAAGAGAGAAGAGGACCCGCCGCCGCCTGGTACCACGCCGAGGATCGGGAGCCTCGCGGTGAAGATCGGGACCCGCGCTGAAGATCGGGACACCGGATGGTGAGTATTACTGTTTTTATTTTTTTCTTGACTCGTGTATAAGCCGAAGTGAAGTTTTTCAGCACATTTTTTGTGCTGAAAAACTCGGCTTATACACGAGTATATACGGTACTTTAATATCAGTTTACGATTTAAATTTTTGGGGGGATTTTTGCTATGTAGTGTAATTTCATAAAATATTGATAGTTGAGTTTATGTTCCACTTCTTGCCCACGATAAGATTGTGCCTCTGATATTGAGTCTTGTCAGTGAGGTATTCAACCCACACATCGGTTAGTTGGGTTTCCTGTTTTAGCAAACATAACAGGAAATCTAACTACTTATTTACCTTAATCTACAGATTTTACTGATCGTTTTGCATTTCTGTTGCCAAGTATAATGCAGATAAGTACAAATAAATCGTACTTTTAGATAAATAACAATCAAGTTTCTTTCTGGTTTCTATATCATAAGAGATACAAAGCCTGTAGCTCCATGTCGCACAGTAAAGCTGTATATCCCATTTCAAGTTTCCACCAACATATGTTCTACTGCCATCATGGAGGGGAAGCCAGTGTGGGAGATTTGGCCCAGTAGAGACCGTGGTAGCGGGGTGCTGTGATGCAGTTCACGACAGTGACACCAAAGTACAGTCCAAAACAGGTCTAGCCTGTGTTTATTTCAGCAGGAATCAAAATAAAACAGCCTTCACATTCAGGCATCAAAACAAAATAATATCCTACCCGTCAGGGTGCTAACTAAACAATGGTTCTCTGACTCACCACTAACAAAATCACTTGGCTGCTCCAGGCACAGAGGTCAGTGCTGTGTGCTCTCAAGCCTCCTTCCAGAGAGAGACAACATTCTGAGCTCTGCTGAGCGGCTTTATTAGCCTGATTGGCTGTTCCCACCACCTGTGTCCAAGGTGCTGGACAACACAACCTCAGCACTAAGGCCTTGCATAATAGCAAAACCTAGGGGAAACATACCGCCCATCCACAGTTAACCCCTTCAGTGTCTCACATACCCTCCCCCTCTGTTTGACCCTGTGGGGGCGAACACTTTTGGCCATCAGACAGTGGGTATGAGACAGGGCATCGGCATTCCCATGCAGCTTTCCTGCTCGATGTTCCACCGTGAACTTGAAATTCTGCAGAATTAGGAACCACCTTGTGACCCTGGCGTTCCTCTCTTTGGCCTGACTCATCCAGGTGAGGGGAGAGTGATCGGTCACTAGTGTAAACTGTTGCCCAATCAAGTAGTATCTCAGGGATTCCAGAGCCCATTTTATCCCCAAGCACACCCTCTCAACTATACTATAGTTCTTCTCAGTGGGTGTGAGCTTGCGGCTCAGGAATGTCACGGGATGTTCCTCACCCTCCACTACTTGGGACAGGACAGCCCCTAAGCCCACGTCAGAAGCGTCAGTCTGCACAATAAAGGTCTTGGTGAAGTTAGGGGTGGTCAGTACCGGTCCCTCGCACAAAACCGTCTTAAGTCGCTGAAACGCCCCCTCAGCCTCTTCACTCCACTTTACCATCACCGCCCTGCTACCCTTGGTCAGGTCAGTCAGGGGTGCCGCTATGGTAGCAAAATCGGGGATAAATCGGCGATAATAGCCCACTATGCCTAGGAAAGCCCTCACTTGCTTCTTGCTCATAGGTCGTGGCCACTGCTGGATCGCCTCTACTTTATTTACTTGGGGTTTGATGACACCTCGCCCAATACGGTACCCCAGGTAACGGGCCTCTTCCAGACCCAGTGCACATTTTGGGGGGTTCGCTGTCAACCCTGCTGCCCTCAGGGAGTCTACCACTGCTTGCACCTTGGCCAGGTGACTCTCCCAATCGGTACTATAAACTATGATGTCATCCAGGTAGGCAGAGGCATATCTCCGGTGAGGTTTTAGCACAAGATCCATTAACCTCTGGAATGTGGCGGGAGCCCCATGTAGCCCATAGGGAAGTACCACATACTGAAAAAGCCCATCAGGAGTAACAAATGCGGTCTTCTCTTTGGCCCTGTCAGTAAAGGGTACCTGCCAATACCCTTTCGTCAGGTCAAGGGTGGAGAAGAACCTAGCCTGTCCAAGTCGTTCTATCAACTCGTCAACCCTGGGCATGGGATAAGAATCAAATTTGGACACCTCGTTCAACTTCCTAAAATCATTGCAGAACCGTAGGGAACCATCAGGCTTGGGAATCAACACAATAGGACTCGACCAGGGAGTTTTCTACTCCCATGGCCATCAGGGACTCTCTTTCCCTCCATGGCTTTTGGAGGTTCACGTGGTATATCTGTTCGGGTTTCCTCCTCCCTGGCTGAGATACCTTGTAGGTTACCTCCCCCACTTTCTCCATGACCTCATATGGTCCTTGCCATTTTGCCAAGAACTTGCTCTCAACGGTGGGCACCAGAACTAGCACTCTGTCGCCTGGGTTAAAGGTCCTGAGTCTGGCTGACCTATTGTAGACCCTAGACTGGGCCTCTTGTGCCCTTGTCGTGTGCTCCTTTACAAGGGGCATTACCGCCGCTATGCGTTCCTGCATAAGGGAGACGTGTTCTATCACACTACGGTGGGGGGTCCTCTCCTGTTCCCAGGTCTCCTTAGCTACATCCAACAGCCCACGTGGGGAACGGCCATATAACAGCTCAAAGGGTGAGAAACCCGTGGAGGACTGGGTAACTTCACGTATGGCAAACATCAAATAGGGCAACAAACAATCCCAGTCCTTCCCATCTTTGCTGACCACCCTCTTTAGCATCCCCTTCAAGGTCTTATTAAACCTCTCGACCAGGCCATCTGTCTGAGGATGATACACAGAGGTGCGGAGCTGTTTAACCTGGAGTAACTTACACATCTCCTTCATTACCCTAGACATGAATGGGGTACCCTGGTCAGTCAAGATTTCCTTGGGGAGGCCTGTGCATGAGAACACCTGGAACAGCTCCCTAGCAATATTTTTGGAGGAGGTGTTCCTTAATGGAATCGCCTCGGGATACCGCTTAGCGTAGTCCAGGATAACTAGGATGTATTGGTGCCCCCTTGAGGATTTGACTATGGGGCCAACCAGATCCATTGCAATCCGTTCAAATGGCACCTCTATGATTGGTAGCGGGACCAAAGGACTCCTGAAGTGGGAGACCGGGGCAGTAAGTTGACACTCAGGGCAGGAGCTACAATACCGGTTTACCTCCTCCCACACCCCGGGCCAGAAAAATCGCTGCAGGATCCTCTCTCGGGTCTTCTCAGCACCTAAGTGCCCTCCCAGCACATGTTTGTGTGCCAACTCTAGCACCAGCCTACGGTGAGATTGGGGTACTACAAGTTGCTCAACCTCCTCACCCCGTATCTGGTCGACCCTGTACAACAGTTCCCCAACAATCACCATTCGGGGGTATATTTTGTCAGCCCCTGGTATTTGGAGTACCCCATTTATCACCTTAACATTCTCCCGTGCTTTAAACAAGGTAGGGTCCTGTAGCTGTGCAGCCCCAAAATTTTCACGGGAAATCTCAAGGTCCGGCATGTCGGCCACCTCCTCGTGGCCCTCGACCTCACCAGCTAGGACCTCTAGGGGAGAGAATTCATCACATGGGGTCACCCCTACTGCTGGTGTG
Source organism: Engystomops pustulosus (assembly GCF_040894005.1). Classification (NCBI taxonomy): domain Eukaryota; kingdom Metazoa; phylum Chordata; class Amphibia; order Anura; family Leptodactylidae; genus Engystomops; species Engystomops pustulosus. Next base: position 100,368,179 of record NC_092411.1, read on the forward strand.
GGTACATTGGCCTCAAAGGGTTCAGGGGCTAAGGCCGGACACACGTGATGTCCATTATCTGCAACAGCACCTGCGGTGGGTCTTCGTCTCCAGAGGTCCCAAAACACCGGTAAGTCTCTGCCGATAATAACCTCATGAAACAGGGTCCCCACCACCCCCACTTCATGGGTAATAGTACCACAAGGGGTATGTAGGTTGATGACAGCAGTGGGATATTCGCGAGTGTCCCCATGTATACACAACACTCCCACTCTCCGCCCACTGTATAGTCCAGGATCAACCAAAATTCCCCGCACCAGGGTGACCAGACTCCCTGAGTCTAGCAAGGCTTCCACTGTGTGACCCCCGATTGTGACCATACACACTTGGTGTTCTGCATCCGTGATCAACTCGGCTGCCAGAACCGGCCGGGCAAACAGTGACACTCGCTGGGTCTGGTTGCAGTCCATTGGCTCCACTGACAGTGGACAGATGGCAGCAATATGGCCCATTTCATGGCATCGCCAGCACTGGATACGGCTATGACCTCTGTCACGAGCCTCACTGGGTTTCTGGGAATCCACGCCCCCCAATGAACCCCCTCCCAACCTGACATGTCTCCCCTTTTCCGCAGTAGCAGTCTTACCAGACGGTTTGGTGACCCTGTCACTGGCACTGCTTCGTGTGGGAGAGGTAAGTAGAAGGTCCTCCGTAGCCCGATACCTCTCTACAGGGGACACGAGTTCCTCAGCTTTTGTGGGACCGGCCTGTCCAACCCACCGCTGGAGCCGAGAGGGCAGAGAACGGGTGAACTTGTCGAGAACCACTCTCTCTACCATCTGTGCTGGGGTGCAGTCCTCTGGTTGTAGCCACTTCCGGACAAGATGGATCAGGTCATGCATTTGGGAGCGTGGGGGTAGTTTTTCTGAGTAAGCCCACTGGTGGACCCGACTGGAACGAACTTGAACGGTGACCCCAAGACGAGCCAGAATCTCGGCCTTTAGCTGGGGGTACTCACGGGCTTCCGTTTCACTCAGATCGTAGTAAGCCTTCTGCGATTCGCCTGTCAGGAACGGTGCCAGGACATCTGCCCACTGCTCAGCCGGTAACTCCTCTCGCTCAGCTACTCGCTCGAACACCGCGAGATACGCCTCCACGTCGTCGGTCGTCGTCATTTTTTGTAAAGCCTTTTGTACTGCAGCCCGTTCGGAGCGCTGGACAACCGGGTACCCTTGCAAACCAGTATGGGACCCCTCAGTAGTCGTCGCTTGTGGTGCTGCCATAACGCCAGAAAACTTTTCCATCATCAGCTGGAACATGGCTCGGGACTCTTCCTGTTGTTGCTGAAGCATGGCTTGCTGCTGGCGGGACCTCTCCTCCTGCTGCTGGAGCATGGCTTGCTGCAGCTGTCGATTAGCCTGGGATTCTTCCTGCTGCTGGTGGGACCTCTCCTCCTGCTGCTGGAGCATGGCTTGCTGTAGCTGTCAATTAGCCTGGGACTCTTCCTGCTGCTGGCGGGACCTCTCCTCCTGCTGCTGGAGCATGGCCTGCTGCTGTTGCCGATTAGCTCTGGCCTCCTCTTGCAGGTATTTAATAAAGTCCTCCATCTTGGCTTTATCCTGCACTTTGCCTGCTGCTTTCACCCAGGCCATGCAATGTTGCAGGATGTAGCCAGCCTTTCAGGTGTGTGTCTTTTTTGAACTGCCCGCAATCCGAAGCACCATATGTGGGAGATTTGGCCCAGTAGAGACCGTGGTAGCAGGGTGCTGTGATGCAGTTCACGACAGTGACACCAAAGTACAGTCCAAAACAGGTCTAGCCTGTGTTTATTTCAGCAGGAATCAAAATAAAACAGCCTTCACATTCAGGCATCAAAACAAAATAATATCCTACCCGTCAGGGTGCTAACTAAACAATGGTTCTCTGACTCACCACTAACAAAATCACTTGGCTGCTCCAGGCACAGAGGTCAGTGCTGTGTGCTCTCCAGCCTCCTTCCAGAGAGAGACAACATTCTGAGCTCTGCTGACCGGCTTTATTAGCCTGATTGGCTGTTCCCACCACCTGTGTCCAAGGTGCTGGACAACACAACCTCAGCACTAAGGCCTTGCATAATAGCAAAACCTAGGGGAAACATACCGCCCATCCACAGTTAACCCCTTCAGTGTCTCACACCAGGTATACCATTCATAGGTCTAAGATCCCCCCCTCATAATTTTGCATTATTGGCCTATAGAGGTAAAGTTGGCAGTACAGATGAAATACATTAAAGATGGAAAGCATGGAAGTAAGACTCTCTGGGCATGGCAGCAGCTGAGCACATAATGTAATGTGAGCACCTGGCAGGACAAGGCAAAGAGGGATGTGATACAATGGAGGCCTCAGCTGTTAATCCATTAAATGGAAAGCAGCAATGCCACAAAAAAATCTGTCTGATATTTGCTGCTCGAAAGGTGCAAGAGCTATAAAAAGGGAACCACTGTGGTCTCTATGTTCAGTTGACAAACCAGATTTGGTTAAATAGGACCTCTGCTGTTACCACCGGGTATAGTAGATGGAATTCTAGTTTGCAGTAGCTAAGAAATTGAAATGATGAATATTATGTAATATTGATAGACATTAATGGTATTTTATGGAGGAATATGTACAAATGGAGGTTTACCATGAAGTGTCACGTAGGTTCCAAGTACCAAAGAAATCTCCAGCTGGCCATGGCTGAGAGGCAATATTAGCCACTAAAGGTTCAACAAAAACATTCTGATGTTCTGTAAGATTATCGCTTGTCTTGTGTGTTTTTGTTAATATTCATATAAAAAATCTTTATTGCTGTATAATGATATAGTTACAGTAGGTGTAATAAAAGAATTGCACAATGTATGACTCTAGATGACCCAAAAACACTATTTTATGAGGAATACAATTACTTACAATCAATTCAGGGGAGGTTGCAGGTCCCCTTTAACCTCTTACTCATGTATATTGTTTTAGTAGTGACACCATATTGGCTTTGAATGTCGTTCCACCTGACCTGCAATGTGCCAGTGGGACATTGTAATAGATGATCAAAAAAATCCCCATATACTACCATACTGAAGTATGGAAGTACATGGTAGGATCAATCAGACAAAAATGTAAAAAAATAAATAATCAAATCACCCGCTATTCCCTAGAACTCAAATAAAAATAAATAAACAGTAAAAACCATAAAAGTGTTTGGTATCAACGCATCCTAAAATGTGTGATCTATTGAAAAATGGCACCCAAAAGTCCAAAACGCCACTTTTTCACCATTTTGCAACACATAAAAAATGTTATAAAACGTGATTGAAATGCTGAACAGTCCTCAAAATAGTATAGATGAAAACGTTATCTCATATCGCAAAAACTGATATATCACACAGCTCGGTACACTTAAGTATAAAAAAGTTATTAGCGGCAGAAGATGGCAAAATAAAGAGTTTTTTGTACAGAAGGTTTTATTTTTTTGAAATGCAACAAAAACACAATAAAACCTACATAAATTCAGTATATCCCTGATTTTACCGACCCAAATAATGAAGTAGACATGTCATCTAAGGTGCACAGGGAAAGCCATAAAAATTCAGCCCACAAGAAAATGGTTTAAATGTGTTTTTTCCCTAATTTCACTGCATTTGGATTTGTTTCCAGCTTCCCAGTAGGCAGCATGGAATATTAAATACTGTCACTATGAAGTGAAATTTGTTACACAGAAAACAAGCCCTAGCACTGCTCTTTGCATGAAAAAATAAAAACGTTATAGATTTTTGAAGGTAGGGAGTAAAAAATGAACACACAAAAACAAAAAAGGGCCTCGGCGTTAAGGGGTTAAGCAGCTCTAACTACTGTATTTGGCAGGGTATCATTTGTGTACCTTTCTTTTGAAAGAGAAAAGGATTGAGATGTCATTTGACACATAGGGACAGAGCATCGGAATGCACTCAAGTACACCGGCCTATTCCTAGTGAAGGTAAGTGCAAGCTCCGCAACACATTTTTTAAAAAATGCGGCGGTTTTTCCGAATCTGTTTGGTTTTCGTTCGGCCACGCCCCTCGATTTCCGTCGCGTGCATACCAGCGCCGATGGTGTATTAAACACTGCAAAATTTATCATGTAAAAATTCCATAACAGTAGTACTGTTTTTTATAATTTTTCAAACAAAATTAAATAAATAAATTTCACATAACGCAAAATGGAGCTACTAAAATCTAACATAATCTTCTTACATTTGTTATCCATTGACTGCTTTCTTCCAAAATCAGATTTATGTCAATTTCTATACAGAATTAGAAAAACAAAATATCTTGAATCATCTGCAAACATCAAGAAGAAGGCTTCATTAGAGTCAATAGGATTTTTGGGGCTCCATTCCTGCCTATTATGTAAAACATTTGGCACTTTTTTCATTGTACTGCTTCTTTAACAACAAAAGCGAGGAAGTAAACATAGCCTAGAATGGTCATGTAGAAAGTTGCAGTGCAGGGATTTCTGCCTCTTGCTCCTCCCACTTGCATTACAAGACCAATTCAGAGACAGGCACTTCCTGCCATCAAGCAGCGTAGACTTACTTTACAAGTTACAGATAAAATAAGGTCTTTATCTGGGAGGGAGGCACGTAGCTGTGGCGACAGTGTGTGTTATAGGTGAGTTAGCAGAACTGAGAGTGTCATTGTGTGTTATATTCATCTCATGGATCTCATCATCTCTCATCTCTGATTTGTCTCATCTCTCTTTCTGTGTCAAATACTAGTACAATGTTCAGAAGCTAATAAAAAGTGTAGATAAACCTTTACCTTGATAATCTAAGCACATTGTCAGAGCACAGCATTTCATAGCACATAGGAATCATGAAGTGTCTGCACATAGAGTCTCTGCCAACACTCTCAAATCACCATCACTGAGAAATTTGAGAACTTTTTTTCATGGGCAAACCTCCTTTAGGGCTAATAAGCATAATTTTAAAAATTGATTCTAGGAGGAAGAAGGCCATAGGTAAGAAATATACAAAGATTACCATAGCCACAGTTCCTGGTAAGCGTCCCTGGTTTATCATGCTTCATTTTGATGATATATTTACTTTAATAACAAGCTCTACAAATATGTATGTCATTCTGATTTGCTAACTTAAATTTGGTTATGTATGTTCTATAAAGCTACATTTACTAGACCAAACTGCACATAAAATGGAATTCCCTGTTAATATGTGACATCTACTGACTAAGTTTTAGTACTGCACTTACTTTCGTCAGCTTTTGGCTTCCTTTCCCAAACTTTTACAGTTGGCACAATTCAGTCATGCAGGTAACTTCATCATACCCAGGCTATTTAAACTCAGACCGCCATATAGATTATTAAAATTTTATCACTCCAGTGGTGGTGTCCTGTATACCACTCCATCCAATGTTTGCTGATGTTAATGCCCAGGAAAGATTGGTACTTTGCAGTTATTGGGGCAGATTTATCAAGTTGTCTGAATAGTCAGAATATTTCTAATATAGCACAGCTCAGCTTTCATTTTACCAGTGCTCATGAATATTTTAAAGGGGAGCTGTGATTGGTTGCCAGGGGCAACTAGAAATATTCTGCCTTTCAGACAGCTTGATAAATCTGCCCCATTGTGTTAGCAAAGTATTGGCAACTTTTGCACTATGCACTTCAGTACAGCCAGTCCCTGAGTTACGTACAGAATAGGTTCTTTCGTTGAATTTGCATGCAAGTCAGAAATTTATATTTTATCATTGTAACTCCAGACAAATTATTTTTGCCCCTGTGACAATTCGATTTTCACATTTTTTTTGTTGTCACAGGACCAAGAATTATCAATAAAGCTTCATTAGATACCTTACAGCTGATCATTGCAGTCTGGGACTAAAGTAAAGCATTCAGAGGGCTTCAGCAGAGGTCATTGGGGCAGAGAAGTCCGTAACTGGGGGTCATCTGTAAGTTGGTTGTCCTTAAGTCAGGGACCGACTGTCCCTAACTACCCAAAGCTTTTGCTCAATGTTTTCATATTCTGTTACAGTTTTTAGAAAAAACATACTTGAATGGGTATTTTGGGAATATAAAAGTCTGATACAAAAACCCATAATGCTATAAATAAATGTGTATAACAAAACTCAGTGTCGTTAGTCACAAAATGGAGCTTAAATAGATTTATTTTATGATTCACAAAATGGCAGAGATATCACCAAGATGGCCGCCACTGGAAACTACAAGTTCCATGATCATTTAGTTCTCGGTAACTCCTCCTCCCTCTTATGCTCTACTCCCAATGATGATGTAACTGTCCTGCTCTGTTACCATAGTAATGATGTGTAACTGCCATCACTGTACATCACCTCACTGAGATGATGCGTCACCACAACACTGGTCATACTGGATGCACTGCAGCCAACAGACTACAGCCAAACATAGTGGTGATCACATGACCTGCCCAGGCAGGTGCAGGGCATGTGATGTGGACATGTGGCCGGTATTCATCTTCTGTCCTGTGTTTGCACCTAATAGGAGCAACATGCTAAACATCCATGAGATATGTAAGCCTCAGTTTTAGCATTCAGTTGTAGAGTTCTAGTTTATGGGACTACTGATGGTGTACGCTATGTGTATCCATAGGATCTCAGATTTTTTTTTTTTATCAAACACAATAACTCCCATGGTGTTATACATTTAAAAAGGGGTTCAAACGCATTTATAAAAAAAAATAGACTGAACTGGCCCAAGGGGAAGGAAACCCTGTCACCTGGGGCCTCACAGTTATGTGACGTGGCATCACTACAGGAAATATTTTTCTGCATTATTCTAGTAGGACTTCCTACAGTATTGTATATAATCCAGGTGAACCTGTCTGGGCTCCTCCTACCCATATATAATGTATATCTCATACTATGACTGTTCATTCACGGATTCTATACTGTTTCCTCTGCTTTACAGTGGCCAGTGCTGCCATGAACACCAGCCATATTCTCTTCATCTTCCTCAGCCTTTGTTCAGGTAATTCTGATATTTATCGGTATCATTGATATACTGTATAGCACATTGATGACAGTGATAGAACATCCTATGTCCATGTGGTACACATTATTCTACCAGGATTAATGTAACAATCTACATGTTTAATCATGTTATGAAGTACTCCACATGAAGCCTTTATATGAAGATATTATTTCATGTGGATATTTGTGTTGCAGGAGAAGGCGCTGAAGACTATATTGAGCCACTGGTGTCCCATATGATGGTTGAAGTAGGCAGAGATGTCACTCTCTCCTGCTCCTTTTCCAGTAGTCACTTTGGAACCTATTATCTTCTCTGGTACCGTCAGTATTCTGGATCAGCTCCACAATTCTTATCATTTAGCGCTAACCGGGGGGTTCATTCTTATACTGACCCAACTGCTGTTAGAAGATTCTCATCTGAGGTGAAATCAAAGCTCACAAACCTTCTTATCAGTGATGTGAAGACAGAAGACTCAGCCACCTATCTCTGCGCTCTGCAGGCAGCACAGCGTCACACATGTAACCTCTCATCCTACACATACCTCATACTCACAAGCTTGACAGCCATTGAGAAATTGTTTATTTGGTTTGTCAGTAGAGTCAGAGACAAAGCCTGAAAAAACATTTTTCACTTACCACATATGTCTGATAAAGTCAATCTGATGTTAAAGATTTTGCACCTATGAACCTTTTAATTTTTTGGGGATTTTTCATGTTTAGGCAGCCAACAATAATGTATTCATGTATCTGTCAGTACAGCATTCCTCAACCTCAACAAACAGTCCTGGATCGCAGCCAAAGAATTTTAACACTCTATGCTTACCTCCAGCTTCTTCTTCCACAGCTCTGCAGCTCTGTCTTCACTTCTTGGCAAAGCAGGCAGAGGCATGTCTAATGACCCTGCCCGCGTGCACACTATGATGCAGCGGTGTTTCAACCCCGTGAAGTCATAGTGTGTGGGTGCCAACAGGGTGCATAGAGGTCACTCTGCCCACTTTGCCAGGAAGAGAAGAAAAAGGAGCCGTAGGAAAAAGAAGGTGGAGGTAAGTATAGAGTGTTTTTTTTTTAAAGGGTGTGCTGCTCTGGACATTTCATTCAAGGAAACCTACTATCACGGATCTACCTAATAAGGTAGATATAATGGCAAGTCCTATACTTTTTATTTCAAAATTTTGAGTAGCCGATATCTTGATTAAAAGTTTATCTTGTATAAAATGCAAATTACATGAAGAGGCTACTGGGGTGTGGAGTACCCGTGCCGTGGAACGGAACTCCACGTCCCAGTAGCCTCTTTGTAGCCCTCCTACCCTATTTCCTGTATTTTACAGGCTTATACTCAAGTCAATAAGTTTTCCCAGTTTTTTTCTTGGCCTAAAATTAAGTATAAAATTATAGTTCAAAATGTACAGTATTTATATTTTTTTCCTCATAGGCAAAAGGCCAAAGAAAAAGGGATATGATAAAGGGATATTATAGGTGTGTGGGAGACTATAGAAAAAGGGGAATTATAGTGTCCCATTTTCTGAAGCGCCTTCTTAAAAAGCCAGGCAACAGAAAAAGCAGCACTTTCAGGAAGGACTAATTAAAAGGGGGAATTTTAGACTAGAGGCTACTGGAAATGACATATTATATTGTTATATGGGTTTGGTGTTAGATATGGGGTATTTGGGGGGCAATTTTTTGGGTTGTGGACCACTGCGTTAATACACATTTTACACTGGCCTTCTACAGTTACATGTTTTACTATTTCATGCAGTTTGGTGATTAATTGGTTGAAGGTGCTGTCTCTACCTACAGAAGACTATAATGTTACAAAGCTTCACTGGCAGATTTCATTTCTTTGTTAAATAAAGTGTAGATAATTGGTGTCACTGTAACAAAATGCAATCATTTCATTTTTCATCCCTCACATTGAACATCATTTACACCTGAACAACGAGTGGCATTAAAGCAAAGATTATAAACATATAAAGCAAAGCGTGTCATATTACAAAAATGGGGCTGAGCCAGAAAGTGGCTTCATCCTTAAGTGGTTAAATATTTTAATTATGTTTTCATTTTGTTAAAACCTGGTGAGATGCAGGTGGTCCTACTGGTTGGTTCCTTGGAACTTTCCAGAGGTTGAACTCTAAAGTCTATAAATTGTTCCTGGGTCTACACTTTGCTTATGCAAGTTTACAAATAAGTTTACAAATATGTTAACATACTCACGCTACCTTGTGGTCTGAAAAGGCAAGCTCTTTGAACTTTATCATAGTGAATATTAATCAATTTGATTAATCAAAAAATGTGAATGTTTTACGAGAAATTATGAAGTAAATGGAAGATTTTATCCAGAAAACTTGTGTGGTCAGTTTTGCTCTTGGACACTGTTCATTTGAAGCCTATCACACTCACTAACTGGATGAAATCCTATGTCCTATCTCTGTCTGTTATCCGGCAAACAGCAGATATTTACCAAGCTCCAGGCTTCTCTGCAGTCTTTTTCACCCTGTAAATAAGATGGCGGCTGATGGCTGGTTCAAGCAGCAGAATTTTTATTTATTAACTTATTTCTTAAATTATTTTATATTGTCCCCTTATAAAAAAAAATGGCTGGACCATTCTACAACCTCTTGTGTCACCCCCTCATCCTCATAGTCTGTAAGCTCTTGTGAGCAGGGACCTCACTCCTATTGTTCTATATGACTGTTGGTACTCTGTAATGTTATATTATACTTGTATATGTCCTCTATGATTTGGAAAGCGCTTTGATGGCGCTATATAAATAAAAATGATTATTATTATTCTCTTGGTGTTAATTCTAAGCAGTATGTGTGGAGAAAACCAGGCACTGCTCATCACCTGCCAAATACAATCCCAACAGTGAAACATGGGGGTGGCAGAAGATCATGCTATCGGGGAGATTTTCAGCTGCAGGGACAGAATGGCTGGTTTCAATTGAAGGAGAGATGAAAGTACCAGATGTGGTACAGAGATATCCTGGATTAAAACCTCTTCCAGAGTGGCCATTCTTGACCAGCCATCCAAAGCCCATCCAAATCTGCAAGGAAGAATGGCAGAGGATCCCGAAATCCGGATCTGAAAAACTTGTTGCATCATTCCCAAGAACATTCATGGCTGTACTAGCTCAAAAGCTACTTATACTCAATACTGAGCAAAGATTCTGAATACTTATGAACATGTGATATTATTGTTTAATAAATGAGCAAAAATGTCTATATTTCTCTTTTTTATGTCAAGATGGGGCGCAGAGTGTACATTAATAAGCAAAAAGAAACAAAAAAGCTATTGGCTGTGATAAAACATTGAGTGAAAAAATTAGAGGGGTCTCAATACTTTTCTTACCTACTGTACCTGGATGAAAGGTGGCAAAGTTTTTCATTGCTGGGGATCCGATCACTGGAATAACAACCTCTCAAGAGAATTAGGGTTTCTATTCCACCTTGTGTTCAAGAAAGTCAACACGTGCATTCAGATCCCCTTGTTTTAAGGATGATCACAAAACTCACAGAAAGGTCCATTTTTTTCCAGAATGCTCACATATGGGCAGACAGGTGCTCTTGTATATCCTGGAAGAATGACAGAAAGCCATCACCTTCCTGTTCAAGCATTGAACCTCTGTTGCTGTTTTGCACAGTTAATGCCATCAGGACCAATGTGATTACACCATTAAGCCAAGCAGTTTCAGGGCCATACAGCAGAAGGGCAGTCGAAGGGGAAAGGTGAGTATTAGGTTTTTCTTTTTAAATTAAGAGCAATATGGATGGGAAAAGGGCTGTAGCTACTACAAAACTGGGAAAAATGGCAATTTCCACTCCCTGTGATCAGATATCCATGATTCATCTTTTGGGTGTATACACTGCTTTCTGTGGTCTATTCATAAATAACTGGTAGTTGACATTATTTCTGCTCTAGTTTAATTTTTCTGGAAAAATTGGAAAATATGAAATTGCAGCCAGTTGCAGTTGTTCTAAAGACGTCAGCAGCGGCCCAGCACTTGAAAGCCACTGATGAGACACTCATCGTAATTTTCACCTGTGTTAGGGTGCAATCACATATAGCAGTTTCACTTGAGTATACAAAAGAGGACGTACATAACATTTATATATTTGATGGCACCGTTATAGGATCAGAACAACAAACAAGGTGTCAGATTGGTTGCATGAGGGCCTACAGTCCCGGTATCCATGATAGGGTTTGTCAGTTTTCCATCATGGTGTCTGTCATTTCTATATATACATTTTTCTACCAATCTGTGTTTATTGTGAAGAGTGAAATGTAATGTGGAATGCATGTTATTGTTAGATATTCATGTAGCAGAAGTGTGCCATCTAGGGGTTTATATACATATTACAACTGTGGCAACATCCATAATTTTTGTCAAAAATAATTATTTGAAGGAGTATTCCAGGAATAAGCATAATTCATATTCAAATGCATTAAAATATAAGCCAATATGTAATTAGTTGTTATTTAAAATGTAGCTCCCCTACACAGAAAAATGTTGTGGGCATACATTATAATGAAGAATTAAAATGCTACTGGCTCTTTAATCAGTCCATTGATTTGTCCCTGTGGAGCAGACACAAGACAGAAGATGGCCGCTGGTCACATGTCCACATGAGATGTCCTGCAGCTCCCTGGGCAGGTCATGTGATCATCACTCTTTTGGCTGTAGTCGGTTGGTTGTAGTGCTTCCAGTATGGCCAGTGTTTTGGCCATGATGGCAGTTACACATCATTACTATGGTAACAGAGCAGGACAGTCTGTTACATCATAACTGGGGAAGGGCATAAAAGGGAGGAGCTGTCTATAACAGAAAACTGAGGGATCATCGGAGTTGTAGTTGTAGTTTGTGGCCATCTTGGAGATAATTCCACCTACTTAAGAAAGCCCATAAAATTTTTTGAGTCATAAAAGCAAACTATTTTAGCTTTGTTTTGTGATTACTGACAATGTGTTTTCTTGTATTAATTTATTGATAGCATTATACTAATATGGATTGCTACATTAGTACTGCTGAACATTTTAAACATTCAACATTTTTTTGTTGCTGGTTCAATAATTCAGCATTATAATTGCATGTACAGTAATTTGATGTATACACTTTTTTTAATTGATTTAGGATTACATATTTATTTCACTCTTTGGTCATTTCACAAATGATTTTCTAATGTGTTTCTAGTAAAACATTTTATTTTTCTCTGTGGTCTGGCAGACCACTTGTAAAATCTCAACAAATGGTTTTTAGCGTGTACACTCCCACATCTAGCAGATGAAGGGAACTTTTAATTAGGTCACTGAACAAAAAACGGGGGTGCATAGCGACACCCAAAAACCGTTTGGATTCACAACTGGTGCCATATAAATATCCAAATACTTTATGATTTTTTCTATTAACTGATTTTTTTCAACTTTGATGACATTATATTATTGTTGCAATCATTTCAGGCTGTAAGTTTTTTGCATTCAATTACACACTGCAATATGATACAATTTCCTGTCACAATGTATCTGCTTTACAGTATATATCTGTATCCCCAACACAAGAATAGAGCTTTCTTATGAATTGGATAGACCACTCTCGGCTCCTCCTACACATAATGTATATATGTCTCATTCTATGACTCTTCCTTCACCATATGCTGTACTGTTTCCTCTGCTTTACAGTGGCCTGTGCTGCCATGAAAACCAGCCATATTCTCTTCATCTTCCTCAGCCTGTGTCCAGGTAATTACATTTATCTGTATCACGGATATACCAGATAGTACATTAAAGGCAGTGATAAAACATCCTATGTTTGTGGGAGCTATAAACTAATCTGTACAACATACATCATAGTTGACTCCTTGTGACATCTTGTGATTATGATGTTATATATACATTGTCTTCTGCAGGAGAAGGTGCTGAAGACTATATTGAGCCACTGGTGTCCCATATAAAGGCTGTAAAAGGGATGAATGTCACTCTCTCTTGCTCTTTTTCCAGTAGTTACAGAGAAACCCTTTATCTTTTGTGGTACCGTCAGTATCCTGGAGCAGCTCCACAATTCATATCATATAGAGCTAATCAGGGGGTTCATTCTTATACGGACCCAACTGCTCGTAGAAGATTCACATCTCAGGTGAAATCAAAGTTCACAAACCTTCTTATCAGTGATGTGAAGACAGAAGACTCAGCCATCTATCTCTGCGCTCTGCAGGCAGCACAGTGTCACATATATATCCTCTCACCATACACAAACCTCTGACTGTTTTCTCTATCCCGATAACAAGTCTTCCATAGTGTGTATCCGTTGTATTACTAGGACACCGATGGGGCAGATTTACTTACCCGGTCCATTCGCGATCCAGCGGCGCGTTCTCTGCGGTGGATTCGAGTCCGGCCGGGATTCAGTAAGGTAGTTCCTCCGACGTCCACCAGGTGGCGCTGCTGCGCTGAAGTTCCCCGAGGCCCGCTGGAATGCCCTGAAGTTCACCGGCCTATTCCTGGTGAAGGTAAGTGCAAGTCCCGTGACACTTCTTTTTTTTTTAAATGCGGCGGTTTTTCCGAATCCGTCGAGTTTTTGTTCGGCCACGCCCCCGATTTCCGTCGCGTGCATGCCAGCGCCGATGCGCCACAATCCGATCATGTGTGCCAAAATCCCGGGGCAATACAGGGAAAATCGGCGCAAATCGGAAATATTCGGGTAACATGTTGGGAAAATGCGAATCAGGCCCTTAGTAAATGACCCCATTAATTTGGTTAAAAATGTTTCTCTCACTTTTTCTCTCTTTTCTCTAACCATGATAAAAGAGTGGTGAAATGGAGCTGTTGAATCATGTTTTCCATTACACTGTATAACAATGTTTCCATAATAATAATAGATGGCAAATGAAATCCATTTCACGTTCACCAAAAGGTCCACAATTTGAAGGTTAACCACCTCACCAATAAAAAAGGGCATTCAAAAAGTAGAGGATTTTTCCATTGAATTCCATTAAATAGTAGCCGAAAAGCTACATAGCTTTTAAATTTCACTAAAATGGAACATAACTGTGAGATATACCAGATACAAACTGTCTGCAAATGTGTCATTTTCCACATTATTAAGGCCAGAAGAACCCCCCCCCCCCAATTCTGTTAAACAGTGTGAAATGTTTAACAGTTCAGTTAGGAATAGTCTGGTATTTTTCTTATTAATTTAAGGGTAGGCCCCAGAAAAGATCTTCTTTGGTGCGCCCAATGTAGTCCAGTCCGACACTGCAGTGACGCTATGATGAATGAATACATACAGTGCCCCCTCTAACCGCTTCCCGACAAACCCACGTTTCACCTTCCTGACTCGGCCCATCTTTTAAAATCTGCCCTGTGTCACTGTAAGTGGTTATAACTTCGTAACAATATATCCAGGTCATATCCAGGTCATTTTGAGATTATTTTCTCGGGACCCATTGTACTTCATGTTCATTGAAACATTTGGGTGTTGTATTTTGCATTTACTTTGGCGAAAATTTGGAAAATTCTCAACTTTCGAAATTCAAAATATTCTACTTTTCCAACATAAATAACTTGATAACTAACATCTCCTGTATGTCTGCTTCACGTTGACATGGTTTTTGTAAGATGTTTTGAGCCTTTGAATTATAAAAGCCTAAATAATAGGCCCCATAAACCCCATAAATTACCCTTAATTACCATTATAGCAACTACACCCTTCAACATATGTAAAAAAAACTTTTATGAAGTTTTTCAACACTTTCATTGTTTTAAAGTGGTTAAAAAAAATGTGAGTTACCCCATATGTGGTGGTAAACTGCTGTATGGGCACACGTCATGGCATTGAAGACTATACAATCTTTATTTCTTTTTGGTAATTTGGACACATAAGGACTTATTTTCTACAAGATTAGATGCACTTTACAAATACTTCATTTTAGTCGTTCATTAGATTACTGATGGGATTTTAGTAGCTCTTGAATGTATGGAGCAAAATAATAATATGTTATTTGTATTCTATGGACCACTATGATTATGCTGATACCTCATTTATATAGTTTTTTAAATAGTTTTACAATTTTACTGACAAAAAACTAACAGAAAATCTCATCTTTTCATAGACATAGCTTTAGTTTAGGTTGACAGAGCCCTTTTAGGGATTATTTTTTACGTGTTGCGTTTTTCGTTTCAGTGGTACCATTTTGGGCTACATAAGTTTCTTTGATCACTTTTTGGAACATTTTTTAAGCGATTTTTATGAAACATTTTTGGTAAGTTTTAGAGTTTTTTTATACAGCGTTCACCAAGCAGGTCCAATCTTTCCAATTTATTGAACAGATTGTTATGGATGCAGCAATACCAAATATGTGGGGAGTTTTGTGATTTTGTACTTTATTATATTGTGTATATGGAAATGTTGTGTTTAGGGGCTGGTGCAGTACTATTATGTCAAGCGTCGAGAAGGGGTTAAGTGGGCCTGATCATCCCTACTTAAGATACATGTGTCCCATAGTGTGGACATTTGCCACTTTGCATTCATGCTGTGGAACTTAAATTTTGCAGTTATTTTGCATTTATTTTGTACTGCTGATTTTTGTGCATGTGGATCAGATTTTTTGATGTCCTATCCAATATGTTTCCAGGTATGGGTTTCCTCAATTCTGCATCTTTGTATCAGTTTAGAGGATATGAGAATAAAAAACTTTATCGGGAACACATCCGATAATGGCAATGGCAATAGTTGTGTGATATATTTTGTGGAAGATTAAAGGGGTTGTCCAAAACTGCAAAAAAAATCTTGTTGCCTGGTGAGGCTGATTAAAAAAATAAACATTTACTTAAAGGGAACCTACCACCCTTTTTTGGGCTAATCCTCACGTCCCGGCTATCTTTTCGAAAACTTTAATACTGGGATATGTAAAATTTTTTAAGCGGCTACTGGGGCGTGGAGTAGCCGGACATGAGGCTACAAGTCGCGGCTACTCCACGCCCCAGTAGCCTCTTTACTCCGCCTACCATTTAATCTTCAGTGCGCAGCTCCTCGTAGCTGCGTGCCCCCGTCCGAGTCCCCCAGCATGCGCAGAATGCCGGGGACTCGGACGAGGGCGCGCAGCTACGAGGTTAAATGGTAGCTACGAAGATTAAATGGTAGGCGGAGAAAAGAGGCTACTGGGGAGTGGAGTAGCCATGACTTGTAGCCTCATGTCCGGCTACTCCACGCCCCAGTAGCCTCTTTAAAAAATGTACATATCCCAGGATAAAAGTTTTCTAAAAGATAGCCGGGAAGTGAGGATTAGCCCAAAAAAGGGCTATCCTCACTTCCCATTCATCCAGCTACCACCCGATCTACCTTTATAGGTAGAATCGTGGTGGTAGGTTCCCTTTAAAGGGCAACGTGGTAGCTCAGTGGGATCCTGGGTTCAAGTCCCATCCAGGTGAACATTTACAAAGAGTTTGTATGTTCTCTCTGTGTTTGCATGGGTTTTCTCCCACAGTCCAAAACACACCGGTAAGTTGCTTAGATTGTGAGCCCCATATGGAAAGGGAATGATTTGGCAAACTCTGTGCAGTGCTGCATAATCTGTGTGTGCTATATAAATAATGGAATTATTATTATTACCCCTGCGGTCCATCCCGGCATCCAGTGCTGCCATCACTTTGGTCCTTGCCGCATGTAAACAAACAGGGGCATGGAAGCTGCACTTCCACGCTGGCCACACTCCCCCGCCCACATATACAGACCTTGGAATAGGGATGGGTGGGCGGAGCCGGACAGAAGCTGAGGGGCTTCCATGCCCCTGTTTGTTTACATGAGGCATGTTCTGGACAGATAGCAGCGCGAGAAGCCGGGAGGGACTGGGGAGATAAGTATATGTTTATTTTTATAAGCAGCCCCCTCCCGGCTACCAAAGTTTTTTTTTTTTACAGTTTCAAACAATCATTTCAAGGCTTTGTTCACCCAATTGACAAGCTGTGGAATGTCAGAGTTGTGAAAAAAAATATACTCGGAGTTTTCATGCGTCAGGCAGCCAAACCCTTTTCATAATGGATACAAGTCTAATGGAGTCTTTTTATATGGATACAAGTTTTTATTAACAAAATATACACACAAATATGTTTACAGTGTCAATTCCAAGGATGTTCTTTGTGTATTAAATCAGCTACACCCACATCCTACCCACAAACCACCTAATCTACAGATGTTCCACATAAAGAACATTTATTGCGGAGTGTCTGCATTATGAAAGCTGCCATGAAGACGCCTGCTCTCTTCATCATACTCCTTGCAGGTAATCTTCTATTAATGCAATAATGTCATAATGCAGTTTTATCAGTTTACAGGGCCAATCTGTATATAACACTGAACTGAATTCAAGAAACTGGGAATTATTATCAGCTACATTGACGACTAAACCAGGATATCATATACAGGCAGTCCCCGGGTTACATACAAGATAGGGTCTGTAGGTTTGTTCTTAAGTTGAATTTGTATGTAAGTCGGAACTGTATACTTTATCATTGTAACCCCCAGCCAATTTTTTTGGTCTCTGTGACAATTGGATTTAAAAAATGTTGGATTGTCATAAGAACCAGGATTAACACTAAAGCTTCATTACAGACATCTGTGATAACTGTTATAGCTGTTTATTGTAGTCTAAGGCTAAAGTACAGTAAATTACCAAAATCCAGAGGTCCGTTTGTAACTAGGGGTCGTATGTAAGTCAGGTGTTCTTAAGTAGGGGACCACCTGTATATCATCACATTCATTTTATTATCCTTCTATCTGATCACATAAATCATATATAACTCCAACTTTATCTGTGATATATCTGTAGATTTTATTAAAATATTATAAAACAATTTAGGAAAATAGTCATAAATAGATTGAATGTCCTAATGTGTTTTGTGTGTTATTTCAGGTGTCCTGGGGCAGTACTCTGTGCATCAGGACCTGTATATTTCTGTTACAGAGGGAGCAGCGGTGCAGATAATCTGTAACTACACTGGCACAGAGTATAGCCTGCAATGGTACCAACGTGTCAGCGGTCACAAAATACAGCCTCTTCTGATATTGAGAACGAATGGTTATGAATCACTTAAACGTTTTACATCGTTTCTGGATACCAAGAAAAAGTTCACATTTCTCTACATAAACCAAACACGAATGGAAGACTCAGCAGTGTACTACTGTGCGCTGGAAGCACTGTGATAGATACCTACTGGGGCACAGTGCAAGAAGCTGCCAGAATCACTTATCACATGGACAGAGGACCCTGCACATGCAGTATTAGCCAAATAATAACACATTTTACAGTGCAGAGACAATATACAAACTGTGCTACCCGCAACATCAGAAAAAAGTACCAGACATTACCCAGAAAAGCAAATCCAAGACCCAGATGCCTCTACGATGCATTAAAATCCTTAATTTCAAAGTTAGGAATATGAGCACTGTCATTATTAGTAACAACTAAGAAGTTGTGGTCAGTTCTGACTGTGACATCAGAGGGGTTAAACAGCCTCTATAGGTGTCATTAATTTCATTACATTTTCATTACACTAGGAGCCATGCATTGAGTTAATACTTGATTCTTGCACTCATCGCAAGGACTCATGCATGTTGTACTGTTGTGGTGCATATAGGAGTGGTGAATATTTCCAGCATTCTTGATTTTGTAAGAAATGCTGACAGGGAGCTCTGATAAAATTTAAAAGTTTTTAGTTGAATAAAAAAAGGTTTAATTAGCACCAAAAAGAAAAATGTTACAAAGTTTTGAAAAGAAATAAAATAACCCAGCAAAAATAAACAATAAGAATTTATTGAGCAATTAAGGAAATTCAAAAGCAAAATGAAATAAAGTTGCCAAAACAGAAAAATGTGTGTAGGTGATGTGTTAAGAGAGCTTGGTGTCTGCAAAAAAAAGCCCCCCCCCCCCCCCCCTATCAGTTTTAAAATCTGAACTCTCATAGACTGCCATTGTAAGCCATATTCATCCATTATGCTCTGTAACGGTTCACCAAGACAACAGGAAGGTACCTGGGAGTACCCGGGAGGAAAGTCCCTATGGGAAGAGTCCGCAGGGAGGAGTCTGTGGACCAGTGAACCCTCTGGACCACCGCGGGAGATGATATGAGGCCTGTGGTAGCAGCCAAGGTACAGGGATGTGCAGTAAACAGTCCAACCCTGGGATGACAGCAGGAACACGAAGGACACTGGTAACGCTGGCACAGACTGAAGACACCGCTGGACTGGAAGCCTGGAGGGCACAGCAGGAAGCGTATGGAAATCCTGGAAGACAGGACACACCAGGTGCGTATAGGAACGCTGGAGACAGGAGAAACGGAGGCGTCTGGAAAAGCTGGAAGACAGGACACACCAGGAGCGTGTGGGAACACTGGAGACTGCAGACACAGAGGTGTCTGGAAACACTAGAGGAACACGGAGGCGTCTGGAAATGCTGGAAGACAGGAGTGTCTGGAAATGCTGTTGGGCAATCACTTCAACAGGAGCCAATGTGGGAAGCCAGGTGTGGAAACCTTGGAAGTTCCGCTAGAATGCTGAAGATCCGGCCAGGAAGGAAGGGAGGTGCCGAATTATAAAGGCTGAGCCGGATTAGCCTGTGCCAATCAGGAGGACGCTGGCCTTTTAAATCCTGAGAAGTCGGCCCTAGCAGCCGGAGCGCGTGGCCTGGAGGGAAGGAGGCATGCGGCCTACACGCCGGGAACCGGAGCACAGCCAGGAGAGGTAAGTCCGGGCAGGGGGACGGGGACAGGCATACAGCGGAGCTCACCGCAAAGTGGAATGGACTTGCTGCAGCCGGATACCATCAGGTCACTCCACAGGCGCAGCTTTGCTCGCAGTGGTGGCCAAAGCGAGGTACAGAATCCGTAGGCAGGATCAGAGTCAAGGTCAGGACAGGTGGCGCAGGATTGAAGTTGATGACATAGCAGAAAGTCAAGACAGGCGGCAAGGAACCGAGGTGTGGAACGTAGCAGGAGGTCAAAACGAAAAACGCACAGAAATCTCAACAAGAACACTAAGAGACACAAAGATCAGGCAGGGGTCACAGGAAGTGGCAGGCTATTTAACAGGTCAGCGGCTGCTCAGCGCCAATTAGCAGCACACTGGCCCTTTAAATCTTATAGAACCGTTACACGCCCTAGGGGAGATGCCATTGTAGCGCGGAGAGGTAAGTAAGGCTGCAGCAGGCACGGAGGCATATAGGTGCGCCTGCAACCCAAGACATGGACATGCAGTGGCACCTGTGACACACCGGATAAATGATTCTTCTATGATATAGACTTTTTTATCCCTTTTTTATGTGACTTATATACCCCAATTTAGAGCACAACGGCCAGTTGACGCATGACTAATTGTCTAGGTGGGATTCTTCCTTCCCTTATCCACAATGATCAGGTAGACTTTTTGCGTGCTTTGGAAGCTTGGGATAACACTAACAAAAAGCTCCCCTTGATCTCCAGGGACAAAACGTCCAAACAGCAGATGTATAAAATATGATGCACTCCTCATGCAATGTGTTTTTTATTCCACCAGTATTCAGACAGGCAACGTTCCACCTTCTCAAAGGCATTGTCAATACACCCATTGTTTGCTGCATGTGCTGCTCCAAAATATTTGTCGTTTTTTATAGTTCAAACAGCAGATGTGTCTTCTTTCAGTGGACATTGGAGAGTGGAGAGGGCATTTGACCATGTGTACTGGGGATTACTGTGGGCTTTATTGCATTTCCTGGGGCTGAGGCTTTATACTCAGGGAACGTCATAGACTAGGTTTTAAGCCGAAATTTTAATCCTGCACTCTCCAAAATACACTTAGTAACCACCATATACACGAGCCATCGTCTGCTGGCTGCTGTGGCAGTTGGAAGCTGAGCCGTGATTGGTTGCTACTCTGCCACAGGTCATTATGAGCTCTGAGCTTTGATTGGCTACTATAGACAATGGGGGACATGTATCATTATTTCTTCTAGACAAAATGCCTCATTTTTGCGACTTTTGTCATATTTGCAACTTTTTTGCGACTTTTCACCTGTTGTTTTTCAAGTATGCCTTGGTCTGCTCCTTGTGCAGTGTGTCTTATTTATCTTAGTTTCCCAGATGTTCTGTGCAACTTTTCACTTATGTATCACTTTTTTTACTTATTTTTGCGACTTTTTTTGGCGCAAAACTGCACCTGGTCCAGGGCAGGTGCAAAGGAAGTTTTTTTTCATGGACCCGATTTTAACATGTAAATTGGAATTATTTCACATGCTTTAAATGTTTAACATTTTACACAGTAACCTGTTTTGTCAAAATTCTTAAATTTTTGCATTTTTTTTTTATTGGTTACTGCTAAGGGTGAGGTCAAACGTAGAGGTTTAATTGAGTTTTTAATGCATTTTGAAACTAATTACAACAGCTGAGGATAGGTGATTTGCCTTATTTCATTACTGTTAACATTTGTGCTTACAAAATGCAATATAAATGCTGCATTAATGCATGTGTTAACATTGCGTTTACTATGCGTTTTGTACATTCAAATATTAACAGTAATGTAATTAGGAAAATCACCTCTCCTCAGCTGTTGTAATAGATTTCAAAATGCATTAAAAATTAAACATGTTAAATCCCAAATTAACAGTAGTGTCCTTCGCTGTATATAACCACCTCACATGGCTTGTATCCTCTCCTGTATATAGTAACCCCCTCACATGGCTTGTGTCCAGTCCTGTATATAATCCTCCTGTGGCTTGTATCCTCTCCTGTATATAACCCCTCACAAGGCTTGTGTCCTCTCCTGTATATAACCCCCTCCCATGGCTTGTGTCCACTCCTGTATATAACCCCTCACATGGCTTGTATCCTCTCCTGTATATAACCCCTTACATGACTTGTATCCACTCCTGTATATAACCCCTCACATGGCTTGTATCCACTCCTGTATATAACCCCTCACATGGCTTGTATCCTCTCCTGTATATAACCCCCTCCCATGGCTTGTGTCCACTCCTGTATATAACCCCTCACATGGCTTGTATCCTCTCTTGTATATAACCCCTTACATGACTTGTATCCACTCCTGTATATAACCCCTCACATTGCTTGTATCCACTCCTGTATATAACCCCCTCACATGGCTTGTGTCCACTCCTGTATATAACCCCTCACATGGCTTGTATCCTCTCCTGTATATAACCACCTCACATGGCTTGTATCCTCTCCTGTATATAACCCCTCACATGGCTAGTGTCCTCTTCTGTATATAACCCCCTCACATGGCTTGTGTCCTCTCCTGTATATAACCCCTCACATGGCTAGTGTCCTCTTCTGTATATAACCCCTCACATGGCTTGTATCCATGCCTGCATATAACCCCCTCACATGGCTTGTGTCCTCTCCTGTATATAACCCCCTCACATGGCTTGTATCCTCTCCTGTATATAACCCCTCACATGGCTTGTATCCACTCCTGTATATAATCCTCACATGGCTTGTATCCTCTCCTGTATATAACCCCCTCACATGGCTTGTATCCTCTCCTGTATATAACCCCTCACATGGCTTGTGTCCTCTCCTGTATATAACCTCCTCACATGGCTTGTATCCTCTCCTGTATATAACCCCCTCACATGGCTTGTATCCTCTCCTGTATATAACCCCTCACATGGCTTGTATCCACTCCTGTATATAACCCTTCACATGGCTTGTATCCTCTCCTGTATATAACCCCTCACATGGCTTGTATCCATGCCTGCATATAACCCCCTCACATGGCTTGTGTCCTCTCCTGTATATAACCCCCTCACATGGCTTGTATCCTCTCCTGTATATAACCCCTCACATGGCTTGTATCCACTCCTGTATATAATCCTCACATGGCTTGTATCCTCTCCTGTATATGACCCCTCACATGGCTTGTATCCTCTCCTGTATATAACCCCTCACATGGCTTGTATCCACTCCTGTATATAACCCCCTCACATGGCTTGTGTCCACTCCTGTATATAACCCCTCACATGGCTTGTGTCAATTCCTGTATATAATCCTCATGTGGCTTGTATCCTCTCCTGTATATAACCCCCTCACGTGGCTTGTGTCCTCTCCTGTATATAACCCCCTCACATGGCTTGTATCCACTCCTGTATATAACCCCCTCACATGGCTTGTGTCCACTCCTGTATATAATCCTCACATGGCTTGTGTCCACTCCTGTATATAACCCCTCACATGGCTTGTGTCAACTCCTGTATATAATCCTCATGTGGCTTGTATCCTCTCCTGTATATAACCCCCTCACGTGGCTTGTGTCCACTCCTGTATATAACCCCCTCATGTGGCTTGTGTCCATGTGGATTTGAGACATTTGCAACAAAAAGTCTCAAATAGAAGCCAAAATTTGCGCCTTCCAGGATAGGAAAAACTGAACATGTATCACAAGTAAAAAGACATGATCATACATAATGTGAAAAAACTAGCCGCCAAAAGTCTCTAAAATTCACCTCAGAGAGACAAATCTATGATACATGTGCCCCAATGAGTATAAGAGTATTTGTGAGGTAATATGGATAGGGATACAGAGATAGAGGGAGATTTATCAGACATGTCTGAGGTAAAACTGTTCCAGTTGTCCATGGAAACCATTCAGGTCATTTTATAAACAGCTGACCAGAGATGGTCAGAGACGGTCAGTGCCAGAGACAGATAGACACAGACAGAGAGTCAGAGACACTAATGCCCCTACCACACTTGCGTTGCAGATCACATCAGAGTATGATCAAGGTGCGATCAGGGTTTGGTCAGTGAAAAACTGATGTTTTGCATCAGAGTGCAAACAGTTTTCAGTCAGTGTTTGTTCAGTGTCTCAGTTTTTCACGCGCGTTTTCAATGCAATTTCAATGCAATTTCAATGCATTTTTCATGCGCAGATAATGACTGAGCTCTATCTTTTCTATGGCAATTGATGCGTGAAAAACGCATTGCACTTGCAAGCGTCTCAGAGTGCAATGCGTTTTTGATGCATCTCCATAGACTTGTATGGTGTGTTTTTCACACGCGTGACTTGCAAAAGTAGAGCATGCTGAGATTTAAACGAGTGTTCAAAAAAAAAGCATGTGTGCGCTTGAAAAAATGCAAGTCTGAAAAAGCCCATTGATTACAATGGGTCAGAGTGCAATGCAAGTTCTGCGCGTCAAAAGCATGCACCGAACACGCAAGTGTGGAAGGGACCTAAGAGATAGAATCATTCAGAGAGAGAGATAGATACAAATAAAGTATTTTTTGTTAGCCCATTCTATTTTGTTAGAGCAGTTATTTACTATCCAGGGCAATGCCAAGAGTCCGAGAGCTACAGCAAGTAGATAATATTAATGAAAACAGAAAAACATTTAGGGCTCCAACACTTACGTGTCCAATAATCTTAAAAGCTATATCTGTAATGAAAAATATTAAAAAGTTTACCGAAAAAATGAGTGGGAACCATATGGAAACAAAAACCACGCAATATACAGTACACAAAAGTGGGGTGATAGAGGTGACACGTTTTGGACTTAATAGGGTACTCATATCTGGTATAAGTAAGGACCAGTAATAAAGATAAGGTCCTTCATAGGAGGGTGATAAATATATGTATGTGCCCTCATATCATTTTAATACAAAAGGGAAACAACTTAGTGGGGGTCATTTACTAAGGGCCCGAATTGCTTTTTTCCCGAATATTACCATTTTGCATAGATTTTCCCAGAATTGCCCCGTGTTTTTGGCGCACGCGATCGGATTGTGGCCATCGGCGCCGGCATGCACGCGATGGAAATCGGGGGGCGTGACCGTAAGAAAACCCGATGGATTCGAAAAAAACCACCATATTTTTTTTTGTCGCTTGATGAACTTCAGCGAACTCAGACGGAATTCAACGCAGCAGCGACACCTGGTGGACATTGGGCGCACTACCTTAGTGAATCGCCGGAAGACCCGAATCCTCCACAGAGAACGCGCCGCTGAAACGTGAATGGACCGGGTAAATAAATCTGCCCCAATTTCTTTGTTCTTCTAATCATCATATTATCTGTATGTATTTATATTCTTTGACAGCAACATCGTCATGAGAGAGATCTGATTGGTAGATAGCACTTAACAAGGCAGACAAGAAGAGATCAGCAGTGTCAGTTCTTGTTTCTAGCAGTGATCTCCTGCTCCTGTATTGTGCTTGTATCTTCCTCTTACAATGTGGAGCCCTGCGTCTTGTAATGTATGTGCTGCCTTCTCCATCACAGTTTATTATCTTTCATGTAAGTATAACAGAGTTGTTCAAATGTTTTTGTATTTTTATCAATATTGTACAGTATTACTTTATTATTACTATATAGAGTAAGTAACACAATGGGGCACATGTATCATAAGTTTAGCTTTGTCTGTCTGGTTTTTGGGACTCTTTTTATGGCTTTTCTGCAGGTCACATGTATCTTGGTCTTGGTCTTTTGGTGAATTTGAGACTTTTTAAAACAAAAGTTGCAATCACTTCCAAGCTATTTACTACACCTGGTCAGGGTATTCTATAGATTTGTGCCAACTTTTAAATATGGATTCAGGTGATAACTCAGGGAACACTGCAGAAAACTAGGCTATGGTGAACTTTGAAAGGAGAGCACAAACATTGTGAAAAGTCTCAAAAATTAAAGCTAAAGGCAAGCCATAACTTTAATACATGTGCCCCAATGACTAGTGTTCATTTTATAATTTGATATTATCACTTTATAATATTATTTATTTGATTGACGGCAATAAACATGTTTTCTCATAAAGTTAATTATGGATAAATTTTGCTCCTTTTTAAATTTCATATCTCAATTTTCTCTTCTGTTAGGGAGAGCGCTGGGAAATGTCATCAGTTCTGATACCCAAGATGTGGAGGCTAAGGCTGGGGAATCTGTAACATTAACCTGTAGCTATTCTACTAGTAGCTCTTCTCCATATTTGTTCTGGTATCGTCAGTACCCCCACCAAATCCAGTATATCCTCAAACAGGGAGCCAAAGGCTATAAAACTTATAAACACAATAATCCAGATCTAAAGTCTGAAAAATTCCAATCAGAGACCAGCGATACGACCACATCTGTAACCATCTCCAGCCTGACTGCATCTGATTCTGCTTTGTACATGTGTGCTCTAAGTGATGGTGCACAGTAGTGAACATGAACTTGGGTGCAATGTTAAAAATGCCACATGTAATACAACTTTACTGCCACTAGGTGGCAGACTACATTCACATTATATATCACATTGGTTTTGTCACCTGAATTTTATATTATCTTCTTATCTATCGTACTCATTGTATAAATCTCTATACGTGTACACATTTTTAGTTCGCTTATGAGGGATTTGCATGTAACTGAACTTTTAAAAGACAATGGGTCCCCAAACAATGGGTAATATGGTACTATCATCTACCAGTTATTTATCGGAGCACTAGTAGATGATAGTACAATATTGCCCAGGGCCACTTCTGCCATGAGGCGAGGTGAAGTCCCTGCCTCAGATGGCGAACCCCATTTAAGAGCGGAATTTTGCCGCTGGTAACACAGACTTGCCAATAGCTGGCAGGTCTGTGCCACCTGTAAAATAAATTAAATCACCGCCATTGCGCCTGTGCACACCACAGCGTGATGACGTCATCACATGCCGACCTGTGTCCCTTCACAGACATCGCGGATGCTGGCTGGGGAAGATGAGGGAGCTGCATAGGAGTGCTGAGTGGTGAGTACAAGGGTTTTTTTTTTTGTGGGGCTGAGGCTTAGGCAGTGTATACAGTAGGGGCATTGCTAGGTCATCCTCCCCTCACTCATCACGATCTGTGTCCTCAGGACACAGATCGTGATGAGAACATGAGCAGTCACTGTTTTCCCCAGCAGGACCTAGCCTTTGGGAGAATAAGACTCCTGGAGGCTGAAGGACCTTTGATGATGCAATGGTCATATGACCTGCTGGGGAAAGCAGTGCACACACAGAGAGAGCTGCATCAGTGAGGTGAGGGAGGAGACATGACAGGCGCTAGGGAAGGGGGAGGACATGGGGGGGGGACATTACTTACTGGGGGGGGGCTGTGTGGGCACATTACTTACTGGGGGGGCTGTGCGGGCACGCTACTTACTGGGGGGGCTGTGCGGGCACGCTACTTACTGGGGGGGGCTGTGTGGGCACACCACTTACTGGGAGGGCTGTGTGGGCACACTACTTACTGGGGGGCTGTGTGAGCACACTACTTACTGGGGGGGCTGTGTGGGCACACTACTTACTGGGGGGCTGTGTGGGCACATTGCTGGGGGGCTGTGTGAGGCACATTACTTACTGGGAGGCTGTGCGGGCACATTACTTACTGGGGGGCTGTGTGGGCGCATTACTGGGGGGGCTGTGTGTGGGACATTACTGGGGATCTGTGTGGGGGACATCACAAGGGGGCTGTGTGGGCTCATTACTTACTGGGGGGCTGTGTGGACACATTACTGGGGGGCTGTGTGGGGGACATTACTGGGGATCTGTGTGGGGGACATTACTGGGGGGCTGTGTGGGGGACATTACTGGGGGGCTGCGTGGAAACATTACTTACTGGGGGGCTGTGTGGGAGACATTACTGGGGGCTGTGTGGGCACACATTACTTAGTAGGGGCTGTATGTGAGACATTACTGGGGGAAGCTGTGGTGGAAATTACTTGGGGACATTACTGGGGTAGCTGTGGAGGAAATTACTGGAAGGCTGTGGGACACATTACAGGGGGTTGTATGGGGGAAATTTCGGTGGGTTGTATGGGAGACATTACTGGGGGTAGCAGTGTGGGGGACATTACTGGGGGTAATTGTGTGGGGCACGTTACTGGGGGGATGTATGGGGCACATTACTGGGGGAGTGTTCACACATGACACTAGGAGAGGCCTCGGTTTGATCTCATTTGCGTTTCTAGTAAAACACATGTGAAGGGTAACAAGCACCTGGTCTTGTTTAAATGCAAGACAAATGTGTGAGCGCAGCCTTATAGTATTTTGGGGGAGATTGTTAGGGGCAGCAGCAGGATAACACTGTCAGGGAACCAAGATATAGGGACAGTGAGGAACATAAGACGTGGTGATGCCGGAGCCTAATGGAGTCACCTGATGACAGTGGATGTAACACATAGGGATTTCTCCTGTGTTTCTGTAGCTGTATATACTCTCAGTAAAGTTGTTATGGGCACAACCACATGTGAGGGGGTTATGTACTGCGGGGAGGGGAGAAGCTGTGTATACAGGGGGTAGAAGCGAGGCTGTGTATTCAGAGGGGTGTAGGCTGTTTATATGGGGGGTTAGGGGACAAGGGGGTTAGGGGACAAGGTTATGTATAAATGGTAGAGAGGAGAGGCTGTGTATACAGCGGTGCAGGGTGTAGTGGCTGTTCATTATAGGGGAGGCTAAATTAGGGCACCTAACTAAAGGATGTTTTATGTTGGGAATAGTTTGTTCAGTCATGTTGTGAGGATAATATATATTGGAATCACAATCCATTATACTGTAAGTGACTGTGGTATTTTTAGGGGCGCCATGGGGAGTTGTGCTGCATGGAGTTGAAAAGCTGGGAGAAAGTGTAAAGAAGTACCCTTCGGGATGGAGTAGATGATCACTTGTAAGGTACTAGAGGTCACTAATATCTGTGACTAATGATTGACTACTAGTGTGTAAGGTAGCATCACCAGGGTCACGCAGGCTAGAATCACCAGGCAGCAAAAAGGCTAGAATCGGCCCTGATATTACCCATTGTTTTAAAGCAACATAAAACATGTAAGGCTGCATTCACACACAAGCGTGCCCACCGGCCCTCTCCATAGAGATACACGGCGCACAGAACCGTATTACCGAGCTTTTTCCCGGGTATGGAACGGTGGCACATTACTGCTCCCGGTGGAAACAACGATGCTGAGCTTGTTTTTATACCTGACAGACTAAAAAGTGGAGAATGTGCACCATTATATACATATTATGCTGCACATATCTTACAGCATAATATGTATGTAACGTGATGTATACATGCTGTATGGTGTGTGTATGTGTATATGCTCTACATGTGTATGAATGCAAAAAAAGGCAAGTAAAGGCCAAAAAATTATCATAGATAGAACACATCCTCCCCCTGCAGCACTAGCCTGGCATGGATAGGTAGAGGTGTGCAGGTGGAAGTGTAGCCTAGTGAAGTGAGGACTGGAATGGCTTGACTGTGGCCTAAAGCTTGTGTCATAGTAGCACTATATGCTAAGGTAGGCCCCATCCACCCCTGTCATGGGCACAAAGGATAAAAAATAAAAAAAAAGAGTTTGTAAAAAAACTTGGGAAATATTCACGAAACCCGACGGAATCGCGGGCGGACCCTTAGTAAATGAGCCCCATTGTGTTTGCTAACTCTGTAAGAACTGTGTAAGAAGGCTAATGGATAGAAAACCCTTGAAAACCCTAGTATCACTAAGCAAGTACAGTAGAGTTTCTAGTTTGAGAAACTGATGCCTCACAGGTCCTCAATTAGCAGCTTCATTAAATAGTACCCTTCAAATGCCAGTGTCAACGTCTTCAGTGAAAAGTGTTATGGACAGAACAATGTAAGTTTGACTTCTTTGGATCACACAGAAGAACATTTTTGAGATGAAGACACGTTCTGTCAAGCATAGTGCAGGTTATGTGATGGTCTAGGGTAAAGTGGGAGATTTTCAAAAGCATTTTGCATAAGGGAGGCTATCACTCCATTTTACAAAGCCATCCATAACCTGTGGACAGCGAATGATTGGAATTGATTTCATCCTACAACAGGAAAATGACCCAAAAGAGACTTCCAAATTATGCATGAACTATTTAGGGAAGAAGCAGGCAGCTGTATTCTATCTGTAATGTAGAGGCCAGCCCAGTCACCAGATCTCAATCCCACTGAGCTGTTGTGGGAACAGCTTGACCATATGGTATTCAATAGTGCCCATCAAGCCAAACCAACTTGTGGGAGGGGCTTCTGGAAGCATGGGGTGAAATTTCTCCAGATTACTTGAGCAAATTAATTGTTAGAATACCAAAGGTCTGCACTGCTGTAATTGCAGCAAGGGGAGCATTCTTTGATAAAACCAAAGTTTGAAGGAGAAAATTATTATTTCAAATGAAAAACAAAAATATTTTTTAAACCTTGTCAATGTCTGGACTATAGTTTCTATGCATTTTGCAACTCATTTGAAAAATAAAAGCATGTGGTCTTATAGAAAATTATTTGGGTAACCCCAAAATTCGGAGTGGTAATAGAGATATATATATATATATATATATATATATATATATATATATATATATCATATTTTTATACCAGTACTGAATCCAGTGCGGGGCACAGCAATAGTATAACATAGCATACCATGGGAAATTGGAATGCCAATGCAGTACATGTAGGAGATAAAATGGGTAGTTAGATCCCTGATTGAGTGTGGGCCAGTAGCATAATTTAATTTGGTAATGGCCCAACTCCAGGACATTACATCCTGATCTCTGGGGCCCATATTGTCCCCTTCCTGTTGATGGATTATTTTGCCAATTTTCCAACAAAACCCATAATGCTATAAATAAATGAATATAACAAAAGTCAATGTCATTTGACACATAATGGAGCTTAAGTAGTTTGATTTTACAATTCACAAAATGTTATTCTAAAGTAGAAGTTATTACTAAGATGGCCGCCACTGGAAACTACAAGTCCCATGATCCTTTAGTTCACAGTAACTCCTCCTCCCTCTTATGCTTTGCCCCCAGTGATGGTGTAACATACTGTCCTGTTTTGTTACCATAGTAATGATGTGCATTAGCCTTTTCTTGGGGCCTGGAGTGGCTGGCAGTTGCGGCCTAGGCACACTAGTGTCACGGTGGGGACCGGAGGGCTGTCCCACAGCCTGGCAGGTCTCCAGCAGGTGGTGTTGGCAAGAAATGATATAGAAGGAGAGGCTGATGTACTGGTTCTCCCTGGGGCAATCCTTAGAGTCTGTAGTATGTGTCCCTGGTAGATGGATGGGGCGCCCTTGATGGTGATACAGCCGTAGCAGGGACCAGACGGAGGCAATGTTGTGCATAAAAGTAACTTACAGTTCTTTATTCGAACCAACGGCAACAACAAGCCAAACGATTCTGTACAAAGGCAGTACTGGAGTGATTGTGGATAAGGAACCTCAGGAGTTGGGTCACCAGCCTGGATGCAGGGGCAGGCTGGGATGTAGCTGTCTCCAATCCTGGAAGCTGCAGCTTTGTCCTTTGTCTGTCCTGTTTGTCCTGTGTCACTCTGTGTGTAGTTGCTGAGGCCTGTGGGCAGAGTATGTGCTCTCAGGTGGTGCTTCTCAGTCTGAAGCTGGGCCTGAACTCCATGTCTGCTCACTAGCAGAGCTGTGCCTGAACTCACTTAACTCCTCCCATGACCAAGGGTTTAGTTAATCCCTGGTCAGATGGTCTCCTTCCCCAATCACACTCCAGTTCACAATTAAGTGCATTGAGGCATATTATTGGATGATAACAACAAATAACATTTAACCCTTGCCTATCCAGGCAGAATCTACTGCTTCACAATTACCCAAGTATATGTGTAGCGTCCTGTAGAGGAGCTGATCAGACTCTCTATTAGGGGAACACACATATTAGGGGCTTATTCGCAACAACTCCTCTGCCTTGCATTGGCAGGGATGTTGCAGATGTGTAACTACCATCACTGCACATTACATCACTCAGATGACGTCTCACCACAACACTGGGCATACTGGATGCACTGAAACCAACAGACTAAAGCCTAACATAGTGGTGATCACATGACCTGCCAAGGAAGGTGCAGGACATACGATGTAGACATGTGACCAGCGGCCATCTTCTGTCCTGTGTCTGCTCCGCACTGAGGAAATCAAAGGTCTGATTAAAAGGCCAGTAGACTTTTAATTCTGATTGTATACAGTGTTAGGGTACATTCAGATTTGCGGCCACTGTACAAATAGAACAGCAAAGAGTAGTGCACCTTGCAACATGTAAACAATACCAAGGCCAGGATGTCTAGACAGTTGACCTGCAGGGATCCAAACTGTTAGATCCAGCAGATCTAAAACTAGTCCCCTCCATTTTGATCCCCTGGTTAAAAATGGTGAATTAGGGGTTTTTAGTGCAGTTTTGACTGTTGATACTGTAGACTTCTTATGATAAAGTGTTTTATCTGCTCGATGTCATTGCATTAGTATCTAATGTCTCAACAAGTAACACGTTAGAATTTCTGGGCTATTGATATTAATACACCAACTAAGGGTAAATATCATCAATATGAGGTCAATGGCTCTCTCTGGAGCTAAAAGAACCCCATAGAATGTATCAAGTAGCTGATTTTCCTGTAGCTGCCAAGATGGACCTTCAAAAAGAGGGGCAGAAGCTGTGTACCATTCTTTCTGCTTGTTCTGGTATGAAGAGCTGATCAATCTGAGTAGTACTGGATCTTGAATACCCAATTTGACTTTGATATACGGTTCCTCTTTTTTAAAAAAAAAAAAATAATAAAATCTCATTTTTGGATGAATATGTTTCACAGTTTGTGCTTATAACCACAATGGTGATTTTTTTTCTTTGGTTGATTTTCCCTCTCATAGATAATCTTTCTGTATATAAATATACATATTTCTATATGTTTGTGTGTAATCTCATTGGTAGATGACACTTCTTACAACAGCATCCTCCTCCCTCCTATTGTATGTGAAAGACATCCATAGCCCCAGTTCTTGTTTCTAGCAGTGATCTCCTGCTCCTGTATTGTGCTTGTATTTTCCTCTCTGAATCTTGTTACAACGTGGAGCCTTGTGTCTTGTAACATGTATGAAATCTTCATCATCACAGTTTATTACCTATCATGTAAGTAAAACTTAATTATAAGACTGTTGTGTCTTTCACTTCATCATTATTGTACATTATGTTATAATTTCCTGTTATATAAGTAACTTTAAGACTTTTATGTGTAATTAAACGGTTCTGGTCTTTACTAATAACAAACTGCACTAAACTTTTAACATGAAGTTTAGTCTGGGTAAATTCTGCAGGCACGTCCTCATATAATAATATTTCCATTCTCTCTGTTTAATAGGTTCAGTGCTGGGCAATGTCATCAATTCTGATAGTCAAGATGTGGAGCTTAAAGTCGGGGAATCCGTAACATTATCCTGTAGCTATTCCTCTAGCAGCTCTACTCCATATCTGTTCTGGTATCGCCAGTACCCCCACCAAATCCAGTATATCCTCACCCGGGGAGCCAAGGGTCATTCAAACTTCAAGTACAATAATCCAGGCCTAAAGTCTGAAAAATTCCAATCAGAGACCAACGATACAACCACATCTTTAACCGTCTCCAGCCTGACTGCATCTGATTCTGCCGTGTACATGTGTGCTCTGCGTGATGGGGCACAGTAGTGAATATGAACTTGGGGCCCATCATAAAAGCATCCTGTGTAAATCAACTTTTCTAGCACTAGGTGGCAGACTGCATACACATACTTTGTTGATTTAAAATGTTTCCCCCTTTCAATCCATTGTTGCTTTCCTAATCTTATGCATTATAAAAAACTATATCCTAAAGCATGTAAAAGAGCAGTGAAAAATGTAAGTAGTCTTACCTCAAAAAATGTTTTCGAATAAAGAAATGATTTTGTGTAAGTTGTTAGAGAGGGGGATAAAACTAACAGAGTTCCCTTATAGCACCTATGCTATAGATATTAAGACAGTTTGCAATAAAAAATTGGTGGCCACAACGGCATGGAACTGTAACTGTAACATAATACCCACAATAGTGATGGCTAAGGAGGCTATTTAATCCGGTAGTTGCACACATATAACAATGTCAGCCTCTTATGGAGTGCAGGCTTTTTCCGACTTAAGGACACCTGACTTACAGACGACCTCTATTTACAGATGGACCTCTCTGCCCATTGTGACCTATGATCAATGGTGAATTCCCTGGATGTGTTACTTTAGTCCCAGGCTGCAATGATCAGCTGTAAGGTGTCTGTAATGAAGCTGTATTGATAATCCTTGTTCTCACGACTGCACAAAATTTGGAAAATCCAATTGTAACGCAAAAGAAATTTTTTTTGTCCCTGTGACAATTATAAAATATATACCGGTAGTTTTGCCCTACATACAAATTCAACTTAAGGACAAATCTGCAGAACCTCGTACATAACCCAGGGACTACCTGTAAGTCAACAAACAAACTAACCTAACTGTAAAGATAAAAGCCACATTGCTGATATGTAACAACAAGATCGCAACCTTTATCACACTGCTTGTGTCATACAATACGAGCCTGTTCAGAATACGATATATAGGTTGATAATATTGGAATAGGGACCCCTTTAACCTTTATTTGGAGGTGGAGGTCCTTATAGATGAAAGGTTTCTCAACTGGTGGTTTATGTTACCTGTAAGAATTATAAGCCAACAAAAAAAATGCAAAAGATAAATAAACATATAAATTTGTTTCAATGTTACAAAATGAAAACACACAAACCTCAAAAGGGAGGAGAATGAAAGGCAAAAAGAAAAAAAAGTATACAAGATAGGTTCTGTAGGTTTGTTCTTTAGTTGAATTTATATGTGAGTCGGAACTGTTTATTTTATAATTGTAATCCCAGACAAAATTTTTTTGGTCTGTGTGACAATTGGATTTTAAAAATGTTGGGTTGTCATCAGAACCAGGATTAACAATTAGGCTTCATTGCAGACACATTTAATAACTGTTACAGCTGTTTATTGTAGCCTAAGGCTAAAGTACAGTAAATTACCAATATCCAGAGGTCCGTTTGTAACTAGGGGTCGTCTGTAAGTCGGGTGTTCTTAAGTAGGGGACCACCTGTATCAGTTTCCCAGAGTGTATGCGGTTTCCATGTGGTTCAGCAGCAGTGCATGGAAAATCTAATAGCTGGTCCAGTCCCAGTAGGATCATGTGGAAGAGGAAGAAGCTAGTTTGCTATCCAGCACTTGCTTTGGTAGTATCAAAAAAAGAGAAATGATACATTAAAAATGTATAGATAAAGTAGTGATCACTACAAAAAAGGAATGATGGGTAAGACCTTATTCATACCTGGTAGGAATGCACCACCACCTTTTTTGTAGTGATCACTACTTTTCCTATTCATTTTTAATCATGTTATTTTGAAGATTTTTTACTTTTAACCCTTTTCTGTTTTTTGAAACTACCGATGCAAGTGCTGGATACCAAACTAGCTCCTTCCTCTTCCACACAATCAAAGGAATACATGGGTGTCAAACAAATCACATGGAGTGGTAACTTGCAACGGTATGTATTTTAGTAGGAATATGTCAAGTATGTCAATACATTTATATAAGAGTGGTGATGCCGCAATGAGGCTCCTGGATTATAATATATATTTATACATTTCTGGAAAATAATTCACATTTTATCACACCCAGGGGATGTCGGATTTAGAAGAATCTAAGTTTCTAAGTAATTGTCAGAAGTATAAGCCTGTGTCAATACTGGTGGTATATTGGTGGAATCTAATAGTAGGGACTACATAGGACACTGGAGGGACCAGGGATGGACACAGGAGATGTGGCGTGACAGCTGGGAGCAGTAGTAGTACAGCAGGCAAGTAAGCAGACATGCAAGAGCCAGGTGAGCAATTTGGGAGCAATAGTTCTGCAGGGTAAATCGCAGGATGGAGGAACAATCCAGAGATGGAGTTCCAAACAAGAGAACTCAAACATGAAGTAAGATGGCATCACAATCACTATCTTAACTGAGGGCAAACTTTAAGTGGGAATCATTCCTCAGAGTATTTTGCCTTTTGGTCCTCATTTAGTACCTTTTTTGGCCCATAGCAACAATGATTTTCAGCACTCAAGAGAACTACAATGAGCAAGATGGAGGGGCGAGACCTGCCTCCTGTTGCAGTAACCTTGGAGCAATGGGCTTAATGGGTGTTGTAGTGTCACATGGCGGTATGCAGCCCTAGAGTTCCCAAGGACCACACGGACCCTTTCAGTTCCTCCAGAACACCTTTGTGCAGTGTAAATAACTTCTATCACAAAGTTCAGGTGAGGGGGGCGTGGCTTGGCCGCTTGCAAGTATGGCCGCGTGAGAGGAGAGCTCCGGGTCAGTCTCCACAATATAGCGATCGGCACCAGCAGTAAGGACCTGAAATGCCCAGCAAACAAACCGGCACAGCGCCCAGCGCTCAGGGGAGAAAGAGAGGAGCGAGGGAATCGGCAGGTAAGCCGATAGAGCACTTTTTCGGCGGAGCCGCGGGCCGCTCACAAAATGGCGCCGACTCACATGGCGCGGCCGCGACCGCGCTGAGGAAGACAGCAGCGGCCCCGAGTGCGCAACAAGCGCATACTACAAGAAGAGGGGCAAAAATACCCCCCAATAAAGAGATCCCACCACAATTATGGGGTAATAACTCACCAGCTCCTGGATCCTCAAGATCGTCAGATCGTTCCTCAATACAGCCCTCCCCAGTATACATGGCAGATGATGAAAGCATGCTGCCTCTGAATCTGCAGATGAGTGACAGCACAGACCCATCATGCTCCCCCCTGCAGCTTAATTCTCCTGAGGAAACAAGGTCTGCATCCAACAGCCCTGCAAAACAAAAAGCCAAACACCACGACTCGCCACTAGATGGCATACCTAATACATTTACACCTGATGGCTCAAATCTTGACAAACAGGATTTAGATGGATTTGCTGCATTCCAAACTACAGAAAAGCTGGTTTCTGAACATACTCTGAAAACCATGCTAGAAGTGCTCCGCCGCTCTTTACAGAAGGATATCATTTCACTGGTGAAACCTATTCAAACATCTATACAAGAACTGGGGGATAGGGTATCCCAATCAGAAGATAAACTAACTTCATTTGTACAAGCACATAATGAATTAGTGGATTCTCATAACTCACTGGAAGACTCAGTGTCTGCAATTCAGGCTAAAATTATTGACTCTGAAGACAGGGACAGACGTAATAATGTCAAATTCAGAGGTATTCTGGAAACTGTACCCAACATTCACTTGAAATCATATATTCAACAGTTAACAAAATCCCTTCTTCCAAATGTGGCGGAATACGAGCTCTGTATTGACAGAGCGCACAGAGTGCCCAAGCCTAGCAATCTACCAGATTCAATACCACGAGACGTCTTGGCAAGATTTACATTTTACCACGTCAAAGAACAACTCTTGACTGAAACAAGAAAGCTTCAAACCCTTCCAGCTCCTTATGAATCCATAAAATTATTTATGGACTTATCTGCAGCCACATTACAAGCTAGGAAGAAGATGTATCCTGTTACGTCCCTCCTTAGAGAAAAAGAAATCCCATACAGGTGGGGCTTTCCCACAAAAGTCCTAGTGAAATGGAAAAACTCCATAGTAGCTATCAAAACGGTAGAAGAGGGTTTAGAGATGATGGAATCATGGGGAATATCCAAGGATGAAAGCCCACACAATCCGAAACCTCAGCATCAAAGTCGCCTAAACCCAGAATGGAAAAACAAATGAGAACTGTAATTTTCGCAACAGTCCTGAAAAGAACTTTTCACAGATAAGGAGACAACCGGCCCCCTTTCACGCTTCCACTGGAACTGTTCACCCCGAAGAAGTACTCGATTATTCCGGTACCAAGAAACATGTTAAATGTTGTTATGTTACAGGTTTTGTTAACTAATATGATTTTTCTTATAGGCCTAGAGAAATATACGATTTATATGTCACACATGATTGTATCCCATGTGGTAACACACAATGCTGTTGATAGAACATCTAGAGTTATATACTGCACTAAAATAACCGAATTCTAATGGGACTGACAATATTATCATTAAATGTAAAAGGGTTGAACACCCCATTCAAAAGGTCACTCCTATGGAAGGAGGCTAAGGGGGAAAAATGTGATATCTTATGTATCCAGGAAACCCACGCAAAGTCTACTAATCCTCCAAAAATATCTAACCCGTCATTCCCACATATTTTTATGTCCACCTTCCCTAAGAAAAAAAGAGGAGTTCTTATTGCCCTCAAATCAAACCTGTCTGTATCTGTCATCCACTCAGAGATTGATATAGAAAGCCGATATATAATACTCATATGTGAAATCAACAGCATAACTTACACTATTGTAAATTTATATGCCCCCAACAGCGGTCAGGTCTCTTTTATTAGAAAACTATTGAAAAGAGTAGATAAGATTAAAAAAGGTAACCTTATACTCTGTGGGGACTTTAATACTACCATGCATCCTTCAGAGGACACTACTACAACCAGAAACTACAGACCCCACACCCTAAGTAATCTCCTACGAGAAAACGAATTATACGATATATGGAGAATTCAACACACCTCTGAGCGAGATTTCACTTACTTTTCCCCAAGACATAAAACATACTCTCGCATAGATATGTTTATAGTCAATAAAAATCTTATGGACCAAATAAAATCCTCCTCTATTGGCCTAATCAAATGGTCAGACCATGCCCCGATAAAAATTACAATTTTAGAACAACACATAAACCAAAACGACTACATATGGAAAGCAGATATGTCAACCTTAGCACACCCACTAAACTCAGCGAGAATAGAACTAGCCCTCAGAGAATTTTTAACGTTCAACGATAATGGCGAAGCGGATATCTTCTCTATCTGGCTTATGCACAAAGGCTATATTCAGGATGATCTCAGGAAGCTAGAACATAAAATTAAAAAAGCTAGAGAAAAAGAGATCAATAGGTCCTTAGAGAAAATTCATCAACTAGAAAACATTAATAAAAAAACAATCTCACAAGTCTCTCTAGAAGCATTAAATAAAGAAAGGGACCACCTGAGAAACCTTCTGCTTCATAACCATGCCCGCATGCTTCACAAGCTCAAAATAAAATATTATTCACAAGACCACAAAGCTGGGGCCCTCCTTGCGAATAAACTTAAAAAAAGAAAACTGAAAGCTAACATACCATATATAAACATAGGACAAAAGGCAGGATCAATGACCGCGCTTCTCAGTGTAGAAAAGATTTTTTATTTGATTGCATAAAAAATCTTTTCTACACTGAGAAGCGCGGTCATTGATCCTGCCTTTTGTCCTATGTTTGTACATTTCCCAATCCCGACCTAACCAGATCGGGAAGCAGGACTACGCAGCTAAACCTCAGTTGACTCATTAATTTATGCTCCTACTACGATCCACATCGAATTTCCTTTTCATACCGAATTTTCTATGTTATTTTGATGCGCTGTGTTCTTCCTTTTTACAATCTATCCTATAACTATACCATATATAAATCACCCACTCACAGGTAAAAAAATAATGAACCCAAGAGACATAGCAAATGCCTTTAAAGATTTCTATGAGCAGCTTTACAATTTAAAACAAGACTCACATACCAGCATACCACCACCTGAACAAATCCAAAATTACCTAAACTCCCTATCTTTGCCAAAAATATCCGCTGAGGATCTCTTAAAACTTAACACCCCTATCTCAATTGAAGAAGTACTCAAAACCATAAAACAATCCCCCTCTAACAAAGCACCGGGGCCAGATGGTCTACCAGGAGCTTATTACAAAAAATTCTCTAATATAATAGCACCTTACCTAGCAAGAGTATTTGAAGCTGCTTCCTCTAGGGGAGAATTTCCCGAAACCATGCTTTCCTCTATAATAGTGACACTACCAAAACCAAATAAGACTACAGATAACCCAGCTAACTATCGCCCTATTTCATTACTAAATGAAGATGTTAAAATTTACGCCCGAATCTTAGCAAATAGATTTAAAAAAGTTATCCCCAATCTTATTACCTATGACCAAACAGGTTTCACTCCGGGAAGACAGACCTCCGATAATACGAGGAAACTAATAGATCTCCTTCAGATATGTGAAATAGAACAAACCCCGGCCTCATTTATAACAATTGATGCCGAAAAAGCATTCGACAGGGTGAACTGGGACTACTTATTTGCCACCTTAAGTAAGTTCGGACTCACCGGGCCGATCCTGAAAGCTATCCAAGCTCTCTACTCCAACCCTTCGGCGAGAGTATTTGTTAATGGTAGACTGTCTCAAAAGTTCACCCTGTCGAACGGTACTAGACAGGGTTGCCCCCTTTCCCCCATCATCTTTATTCTCTCTATAGAGCCCCTGGCAGAGCACATAAGGAATACCCAACAAATTACTGGCATAAAAGTCGGAAGGCAAGAATACAAAATTTCCCTCTTTGCCGACGACATTATCTTATCACTGACCAACCCTGAAATCTCCTTCCCAAATGCACTAAAAAATCTTCAGGAATTTGGGAAAATATCATATTATAAGGTTAATAATTCAAAATCACAAGCCCTTCCGGTCAACGTGAAGACGGAATCAATCCAGAAACTAAAACAAGAATTTAACTTTGATTGGCAATCAGAACACATAACTTACTTAGGCATTGAACTAGCATATCCGACTAAAAACCTATATAAATATAACTATGCCCCCCTTATAGCTAAAACTGATAAGGAACTCCTAGACTACTCTAAAGTATTGCTATCCTGGTGTGGACGCATAGCGTCCTATAAAATGATGACACTCCCAAAATGTATATATATCTTTAGGACCATTCCCATTCCAATACCGGATTCATTTTTAGAGAGGCTAATACTCAATTAAGGAAATTTATTTGGCAAGGGAAAAGCCCAAGAATTGCTCTACACACACTCACAAAGCCTAAGTTGATGGGCGGATTGGGTGTACCTCATTTAAAAGATTACTATAAAGCATCAATCCTCAGCCAAATTAAACCTTGGTGGAATAACGACTCAAACAATAGATGGTGTAATATCGAAAGACACTACAATAAGGACTCTCCTCTGCAAACAAGACTCATAAACCATCTATGGCAAACCCAAATACCGACATCTAAACTGAGTACTATGATAGCCTCTGAACAATCATGGAAAGAGGGGACAATTTCCTCTAGCCAATACCTAGAACGCTTACCTTTCACAAAATATTTTAACAGTTGCAGATTTACTTACCAACCAAACACTGGCCTCCTTCTCCAGCCTAGTTAACAAATACAACCTCCCCTCAGGAGAAGTATTTAATTATCTGAAAATACGCAAATACATGCAGAATCTTAATCTCGATAACCTGATAATGAACAAACACATTACCAACTTTCTACGAGATAACCCAGCCCACAAAAAAGGGATTTCATTCTTCTACTCACTAATAAACAACAAAGGGACAATGTCCAAATTACCTTATATGAACGCCTGGGAAAAAGAACTAGGGCAAACCTTTAATAATATACAATGGAAAGACGCCCTTTCCTTAACACACTCCACTTTCCGTAGTGTTTCCCACTTAGAGGCAATAGTCAAGACACACATGCGCTGGTACTTCACGCCTGCACGTCTACATAAAATCTTTAATTCCTCATCCCCGGGATGTTGGAGTTGTGCGGCCAAAAAGGCTCATTAGTACACATCCTATGGTCATGTCCTAGAATTAGAACCGTATGGATAGAAGCATACAATTTGATAAAAAATCTGGGCATCACAAATATCCCATTCTCACCAGCTGCAGCACTTTTACTAATAAATCTGAAAGAAATCCCTTTTAAGGCTCGCACCATTGTAGCACATATCTTAATGTCCACTAAACTGGCAATAACTAAACATTGGATGGATACGCAAAGACCTCATATCAATGAGGTCATCACTCAGGTGAATACCACATGCCTATACAAGAAAGCCATCTCTTTACAAAACAACAACTACAAGAACTACATAAATAAATGGGATACATGGATACAAAGCACATACTACCAAGAATGAAAGTATATCAATACCACTAGGCCTAGTTTCAAGTTTTGTGTTAATTAGGACCGATATCACGTAATCTGTCCTTGTTCTATGTTCTTACTCTTACCTAATACATTTCTGTAATGTTAGGTAGATTGTTCATTTTTTTTTTTCTCTCTCTCACAATCTTATTTTATATTATTCTATGTTATTTTAATTGATATATATCTGTATGCCATTACAATACAAATATAATGTCATAACATTGAAAAGCTATACAAATGTACAGAATTGTATAAGCAAAAAATATGTTGTCCGGGAATACTTGTAATATAACTTGCTCCCTGTCCATTTGTACTGATTTATATTAGTTCTGCCCATGGGCAGGTAATGTATGTCATAATCCATTGTTGGAAAACAATAAAAATTGTTTTAAAAAAAAAAAAAAAAGTTCAGGTGAATCAGGTACTTTTTTACTGAATGTAGTGCCAGAAAACTATCACAGTCCTTTGTAATATAACAGTTGCTTAGCAGTGTATAGCTGATAGATTCTCCAGTAAACTCCTTCACTCTCTCTCTCTCTTGGGATGGGTAGACAAGAATTAAGGAAACAGTCTCTTGTGCAGATTAGGAAAATGGAGGCTCCTAGCTCAATTACTTTACTGCAATCCAGGGGACTTTCACAGCTTGGCTTACCGTGGGTTGAGAGGCGGGCCAACTCGATTAACGGATCCGTCTTCTTAAGCGTATTGCGCTGGGGAACCCATTAAAGGCAACAATACTAGGCAGAGAAGCCCTTGACTCACTGTTATCTTCTCTGACGAATAACTACAGGAATGTCTTGAAGAAAAATACCGAAATTTCCTCCTGGTTGCGGAGCTGGGGTCAAAAGTGTGTGTAGTATGCTTTGAATCAAAATATCAAACCTGAGTCTTTGACTCTAGCCACCAGGGCAGCTGTTGAAGGTATGTTATGGATGGAGAGAGTAGAAGCAGGTCTCTGGCCTGGCTGAGGCCCAGCACACACTCCCTGTCTAGGCCCAGGGAAAACTAACAAAACACACCTCCTACAGGGGTGTTGACCTTGCACAGGGTCTCCCCAGCCAAACAGCAGGGAGTCAATATGAGGAGTCAATAACAACAGGGGGAAAGGCTGCAGAATACAAAAGGAAAGAGCAATATTCAGGTAACTCATCCAATTGCAAAAGGGCTTAAAATTACCTGCCCTACAACATATCAAAAGTTTTTTTAAATGACAGTTACAGTTTAAAGGCAAAGCAAACTAGAGGTGGAATAGCAGAGCAATTCCTAACAAAGCCTGTAGGAGACCCACAGCAGGACTCAGTGCAGGATTATTGGAGGGGTGCCTGGGGCCCCCACCACTTTGCCCTTATAGGAGCCCCCACCAAATGTGGGCGATTCGGGCAGTAGCATGAACCCCGAATCGTCAACAGGGCTGAATGCCGCCGGGCTGAATCCCGCCGATGTGCCCTGACTTCAGTCTATGGCAGAGCAATGGAACAATAAGTTGGCGGCGCAGCGTGTGGCGCTTGTAGAAGGTTGCCTCCATCTTTGTTTACATCTGGTATCCACTACCCTGACAGCTTGAGGGAAGGGAAGGAGGTCGGTGCGCATCAGGGGAACGATGGAAGGTGAGTACAATTTTGTTATTTTTAACCAAAAGTGAGTGGTATATAGTGATTGCTGGGGGTTGTATATAGTGATTGCTGGGGGGCTGTATATAATGATTACTGGGGGCTGTATACAGTGATTGCTGGAGTAGCTGTATACAGTGATTGCTGGTAGCTGTATACAGTGATTGCTGGGAGCTGTATATAGTGATTGCTGGGGGAGCTGTATATAGTGGTTACTGGAGGAGCTGTATATAGTAATTGCTGGGGGAGCTGAAGATAGTGAATGCAAGGAGCTGTATATAGTGATTACTGGGGAGGCTGTATATAGATATTGCTGGGGAGCAGTATAAAGCGATTGCGCCCAGGCGCCCCCACCAACCTTAATCTTAACCTGGCAGAAGATTCTACATGTGAACTGCTGTGTACCAGTGATTCGGAGGGTATTAAAGGGAATCTGTCACCAGCTATAAGCTCCACAAACCCCAAACAGTATCTTGTAGCTCATTGTGTATGGTTTCCATTTCTGCCTTTAAATAGCAATTTGATGCCACCATTCTTCATAAAGTACTTTTATTCATTCCCTTGATAAAGTCAAGGAGGTGGGGGACCTCCAGCATACTGTCAAGCTACCCCACCGCCTCTCATCTTCTCACACTCCTAACCTACCCCTCTACGAAGCAACATTATCCTCTTCTGGTGCTGAGTGCTCACACACTGGTCATGAAGGGAGCTAGGGGAGGGTAAGGAGTAGCTTGAATTTTTTAATAAAAAAAAGAAAAAAGATAATGTAGTGATATATAGAGAGATCTCTGAGAAGATACATCTCCATATCCCAGTGTAGTAAACTTGTGACGGAAGGTCCAGTGAGCCTCTTGTTTAGATTAAATCCTTCCATTCATAATAGGTAGCTGCATGTCCTAGTAAATAAGAGCACTATCTGCTAGAGAGTGGAGATTGTAGGTTCAATTAATTGGATAACATTACATAATTTAGAGACCTTGGGGGATGTTTATCATTCGCCAGCCTCTTGATGTATCGGGCAGAGTCCTGTGCAGTCCTGTCTGGGGTAGAAATAAACACAGCCAGCGACTTATCACATGTGAAAAGTCGCCGGCTGCAGCAAGTGCGCAGATCTGGGGACAGTAATGCCTGGCACTGGCCCACTACCACCAGCCCCGCCCTCTGCACGACCAGCCATGCCCCTATACGCCCCACTCATTTAGGTGAGGGATAAATAATCACAAGTGCTATCAATAAGCTGGCATTTGCGATTATTTCAGGGCTTCTATGCCACTGACATGGCGCAGAGGCACTGATAAAGAGCTGATCAATAGGGTGTTGGGTGTTCCGC
The DNA here is from genome assembly GCF_040894005.1 of Engystomops pustulosus. Lineage (NCBI taxonomy): Eukaryota > Metazoa > Chordata > Amphibia > Anura > Leptodactylidae > Engystomops > Engystomops pustulosus. Next base: position 100,412,988 of record NC_092411.1, read on the forward strand.
ACCAGCCTAATATAGATGACCCATTGTATGGATATACAATAGTAATACTGCATATGTTTACATCTGTATGTATATATTTATTTATTTATATTACGTGACAGTGACAATGCCATGCAAGAGGCAAATCTAATTGGTAGATGACACTTCTTAACACAGCAGCCACATCCCTTCTATTGTGTAAAGGAGATATCAGCAGCCCCATCCCTCCTAGTGTATATAGAAAACTTCAGTAGTCCCTGTTCTTTCTGGCAGTGATCTCCTGCTCCTGTAATGTGTTTCTATCTTCCTCTCTGAATCTTGTTACAATGTGGAGTCTTGTGTCTTATACAGTATGTGCCTCTTTCTCTATCACAGTTTATCATCTATCATGTAAGTATAACAGAATTATAAGCATGTCTTTCTTTTCATCAATGTTGTACATTATGTATTACTTTATTATTACTGTATAGCAACATAAACATGTATCATTTTCTGAGTCTGGTCTGTACAAAAGACAAACTGCAATGAACATGTTATCAACATACCATTTATTCTGGGTACAATTCTGCAGCCACTTCCTATAATATTTCCATTCCCTCTGTTTTATAGGTTCAGTGCTCGGAAATGTCATCAATTCTGAAAGACGGGGTGTAGAGGCTAAAGCTGGGGAAGCTGTAACATTATCCTGTAGCTATTCCTCTAGTAGCTCTTCTCCATATCTGTTCTGGTATCGCCAGTACCCCCACCAAATCCAGTATATCCTCAGACAGGGAGGAAAGGGCCTTTCAACATTCAAGCACAATAATCCAGACCTAAAATCTGAAAAATTCCAATCAGAGACCAACAATACGACCACATCTTTAACCATCTCCAGCCTGACTGCATCTGATTCTGCCTTGTACATGTGTGCTCTGCGCGATGGTGCTCAGTAGTGACAATTAACTTGAGAGCAATATTAAAAACTTCCTGCGTAGTGCAACTTTAGAAGCATTAGGTGGCAGATTGCATTCACATTTACATACTGGGGCACATTTACTTACCCGGCCCATTCGCGATCCAGCGGCGCGTTCTCTGCACAGGATTCGGGTCCGGCTGGGATTTAAGATGGTAGTTCCTCCGCCGTCCACCAGGTGGCGCTGCAGCGCCGAAAATAATCTTAACGCCCCGGAATGCACCATCCCATAGAAGGTGAAGGTGAGCGCTCCCCAAGCGACACATTTTCGGTTTTTAAATGCGGCGGTTTTTCCGAATACGTCGGGTTTTCGTTCGGCCACGCCCCCCGATTTCTGTCGCGCGCATGCCGGCCCCGATGCGCCACAATCCGATCGCGTGCGCCAAAAACCCGGGGCAATTCATGTACAAGCGGCGCAAATCGGAAATATTCGGGTAACACGTCGGGAAAACGCGAATCGGGCCCTTAGTAAATGACCCCCACTGTGTTAGTTTTGAATTTTATAACTTTAATTTCTTATTGTATTCTAAATCCTATAACAGAAATGTAGACAGAATTACACTCTACCTCATCCCTGCTAAAATTCGAAGCGGTAGCACAGTACCACCCTCACTATCAAGGCTACGACATGGACACAACAAATAAGGTCCTGCTCACTTGCTTCACAACTAATTTTCTTAATGTGAACATCTTAATTGGACATCACATCATGTCATGGACAGCCACCACATTTGTGGCGCAAAGAAACATCCTTAGGCTACATTCACACTATCGTATGGGGGACGTATATATGGCTGACCTATATACGCTATAGGCGTATGGGCACACAACGTTGCATGGGAGCGGTACGGTGCCCCACACATATATCACCATATCACCATGGAGAGGGGTGAGCAGCGCCTCTGTCGCTGACGTGTGCCCGCCGTACTACGATACAGCAGTGTGAATATAGCCTTAGCAATGGCTTAGTCCCACGCATTGAATTGATAGTTTCTATATCTTCGATAGTAAAATAACATACAGATATGCAATACAGCTGCATACTATTGATTTTGTTAGAGTTGCTAGATATTAAAAGGAAGCTCTGCTCAGTTACATTCCACTCTCTGTAATGAAAACAGGCAACCGTTCAGAGCTCAGCTTTCATTTTCCCACAGCTGTTTATAAAATGAAAGCTGAGCTCTGATTGGTTTCCATGGGCAACTCGGGAACAGGTTTACGTCAGACACTGCTGATGCATCTCCTCCTAATAATAGCGTTACCTTTGCAACTCAAAATGACTGGTTACAACAGCGTTGTACTAAAAAATAACAGCCACAATAGTGGTGGCTGAGAGGACTAGTCAGCCAGGTAGCGAAACTTATAACAATATCACCCTGTAATGGTGTCAGTGAGCAAATATGCCAGAATAACAGTAGATAACTGCCAGTTTGTTGGGATATCGACTAGACCACAACCTTATTAACACTACCTGTGTCATACTAAAGGAGCTGGCTCAGAATAGGAATACGGAGACCCCTTAAAGGGGTATTCCAGGAATCAGCATAATTCATATACAAATGGGTGCTCAAAATATAAGCTAATGTGTAATTAGTTGTTATTTAAAATTTTGCTTCCCTTAGCAGAAAATGCTGGTGACATACATTGTAATGAAGAATTAAAATGCTACTGGCCCTTTAATCAGTCCGTTAATTTCCTCCGCGTGGTCCGTTGTGGAGCATACACAGGACAGAAGATGGCCCCTCTTCACATGTCCACATCACATGTCCTGCACCTGCCTGGGCAGGTCATGTGATCACCACTACGTTTGGCTGTAGTCGGTTGGTTGCGGTGCATCCAGTATGACCAGTGTTTTGGTGATGGCAGTTACATGTCATTACTATGGTAACAGAGCAAGAAAAGCTGTTATATCACCACTGGGAGCAGAGCATAAGAAGTAGGAGGAGTGACTGAGAACTAAAGGATCATGGAACTTGTAGTTTCCAGTGGCGGCCATCTTAGTGATAACTCCACCTACTTTAGAGAGGCCATAATTTGTGTAAATCATAAAATCAAACTATTTAGGTTCCGATTTGCGACTAATGACATTGATTATTGTTGTATTCATTTATTTATATCATCATGGGTTTTTGTGATAGATGTTCATATTCCCGGAATACCCCTTTAAACTCGGTTTGGAGGTGATATTTCCTAGAACAGGAGTATTCAGTTGGTGGACCATGGTTTGAATCTGCACTGTAAATGCCAAGAGTCTATACTTGTAGGAGACCCACAGAAAAATTTATAATATTAGACACTGGCCCACATTTATCAATACTAGTGCAGTCTGCACTACGAGCAGTTTGTGGAGTGTGCAGACTGCGGCAAATTATCCAAAACTACCGGTCTTCTGATGCTCGGTCTTCATTAATCTGGTGATCCCTGCACTGCTCTAGTTTGTTCATGCTGCAGATTTGTGGTGCAGACAAAATTGTAGAGCATGTCAGTAATATATGTGGCACAAACTATGACTAAGCACTAACGCGCCCCTTCAGGTGCACATTTTCACTTGTCGGACACAGTGTAGCCGTGGCAGAAAATTGGCACAAACACTTTAATAAATGTGGGCCACTGTGTGCCAGTGTATGCATCTCTGTTGGGCGTGTAAACACTAAGTCATGAGATAAGGTGTTATTTAGTGTTTATACTTCACTATGCACATACAGTGCTTAGGTCCCCACATTGGTGCCAGACTCTGCCCATTCACTTTAGAAAGTTGTGGGCCAAATGCTTATTAGAATCTTTACAGAAGTATTTCACTGTATAAATACAGTAAGAGAACAAAGATTACTGTATAAATTTGGTTGGAGAACCAAGCATACCCCATAATTCACATTTGAGATTTGCTATTCAGCTCTATCGTAACTGTAGGTTGTATTGTGTTCTAGGGAGATCAATGGACTGTCATGCACACAGGTGGTTGAAACCCCCAGTATTCTGAACTTCTTCCGTATGGTATCTGAGCAGGATTTCATGAATCTTTGTTGAAACAGCAATGAGTGTTTTACATAAGGCATTAACTGCTCAAAAAAATCTTTATATGAAAATGTTAAGAATATATTATACATATAATATGCTATTGTACTTGTTTGTGTTTGGAAAAACAATTAAAAAACATAAAAAAAAGTACAAATATCCTACCGCTTAAATGTATTTTCCACCAGTATAAAACTAATGGCATCTTTGGTAAAGGCAATCAATTTTTAGATCTATTGGGTTGTGACAGTCGAGATCCCCTCAGATCAGCTGCAACAGTATCTCATTCCAATCTATGAATTACCATTGCAGTACACAAAACTTCTGTAAAAATAACAGAGCCATTCTCTCCAGACAAAGCTGATCTGCAGGGGTACCAATTGTTAGATCCAGCGGATCAAGGTTGCAATCCCCCAGCTGAAAGATGGTTAATAAGCATATTTAGTGCAGTGTTCTTGCAGCTTTTTACAGTTGAAACTGTAGAATTGGGTTATTGATTTTGATGACAATGGTCATCAATATCAGATCAATGGTTCTCTCTCTGTCACCAAAACAGAGAACAGAAGTAGGATTCCAGTTTTTAACAAAATTTGAGCAAGAAGTCTGTTGTTTGGCACGGCATAAGACAAAATAATACTTTACTAAATAATTTCAATATTTAAAATGATATTTAATATAATATTTAAATCAAAATTTTTGTATCTAAAAGTGAGTTAGTTTACATTTTTGTAAAACTTTATATTTTTCTAGCCTACAATTTAAAAACATTTGCCTGTCTATGAATAAAACTGTTCACAAACCTACCTACACAGACTATTTGTAGTTATAAATCTATAGTTTAGTTTTTGCTGAAGATATATAAAAAATGAATCATAAAAAGTATCTGTGTAGTCTGTCACACAAGAAGAAGAATAACAAAGCACTCCACAGTGCAGGGGGAGTTACAGCAGAATTCTATATTCGAGGATAATCCAAGAATTTACTGAAAATCTGGCATCTCTTAGAAGGAGGATTTCTCTTTAATTTTCTTCTTCCTTGCAACCTTGTCAGCTTCTTCTGGCAATGACATGCCTCTATTGTAGGTTCCTCTCTTCGTGATCTTCTTCTTCACCTTCTTATCAAAAACTGTTTTCTTACTTCTCTAGATGCTACTATTATGCCTCCTCAGGTGCTAATATAGTAACAGTACTCCCTCAAAACAGTATCATAGTATATAAGGCTGGAAAAAGACACAAGTCCATCAAGTCCAACCTTTAAGAATTAAATAAATGTTTTATCCCCATAACCCGTGATATTTTTTCTCTCCAGAAAGGAATCCAAGCCTCTCTTGAACATGTACATAGAGTCCGCCATAACAACCTCCTGCGGCAGAGAGTTCCATAGTCTCACTGCTCTTACAGTAAAGAACCTTTGTCTATGGCTATGGTAGAATCACCTCTCTTGTATGCGCAGAGGATGCCCCCTTGTCCTGGTCACAGGCCTAGGTATAAAAAGATCTTTGGAGAGATCCTTGTACTGTCCATTCAGGTATTTGTACATTGTAATCAGGTCTCCCCTCAGTCGTCTTTTTTCTAAACTGAATAATTTTTTTTTTTCTAAACTGAATAATCCCAAATTTTATAATCTGTCATTGTATTCTAGTCCCCCCATTCCCCTAATAATCTTGGTTGCTCTCCTCTGCACCTGTTCCATCTCTGCTATATCCTTTTTATACACTGGTGCCCAAAACTGTACATAATATTCCATGTATGGTCTGACCAGGGATTTGTATAAGGGCAAAACTATGTCTTTATCATGAGAATCTATTCCTCTCCTGATACATCCCATAATTTTATTTGCTTTAGCAGCAGCAGCCTGGCTCTTGTCACTAAAATTAAGTTTACCATCCACCAATACCCCCAAGTCCTTTTCAGCTCCAGTTTTACCAAGTAATTGACTGTTTAGAACATAATTATACTTTTTGTTTCCATGGCCCAAGTGCATAACTTTACATTTATCTACATTAAATCTCATTTCTCTGCCCACTCCTCAAGCTTCCACAAACCCCTCTGTAATGCTAAACTATCGGCTTCAGTATTTATTACTTTACACAGCTTAGTATCATCTGCAAATATTGAAACTTGACTGTGTAAACCCACTACAAGGTCATTAATAAAAATATTAAAAAGAAGTGGCCCCAATCAGATTAGTCTGACAGGACCGATCTCTCATAAACCCATGCTGACGCTGGGTTCTAAGGTTATGCACAGTGAGATACTTGAGGACAGCATCTTTAACAAACCCCTCAAATATTTTCCACACCACACACAGAAGTTAGACTTACAGGACTGTAGTTTCCAGGATCGCTTTTTGATCCTTTTTTGTATATTGGTACTACATTTGCTATGTGCCAGTCCTGCGGAACATAACCAGTCCTCAGTGAATCTTCAAATATTAAAATATTAAAATAGTAACAGGACCCTCAGTAGCCAATATAGTAACAGAGTCTCACTGTAGCCAATATAGCCCCACAGTAGTCAATGTACTCTTAGTACCCCACACATAGCTAATACAGTAACAGAGCCCCATCAGTAGCCAATATAGTAACAGGGCTCCTACAGTAGCCAATATAGTAACAGGGTTCCTATAGTAGCCAATACATAAACAGTGCCTCCACAGTAGCCAATATATTAAAACGGTCATTACAGTAGCAAATATAGTAACATTGTCCTCACAGTAGCCAGCATAGTACCAGGACCCACCCACAGGGTAGCTAATGTAGTAACAGTACCCCGAGGATAGACAATATACTCACAGAGTTGTGTCCCTTAGTAGTCAATATAGCCATGGTGTCCTACATAGTCACAGTCCCTTACAATAGCCAATGATCACAGAACCCCACAGTACCTAAAATGTACAGTGCCTCCAGTAACCAATATAGTCACAGTGTCCTTCAGTAGCCATCGGTTACAGTGGTCCACAATAGCCAATAGTAATAGTGCCCCTCAGTAACCAAAAGGCACAGTGCCCCACAGTAGCTTAAAGTCACATTATTTAACTGTCATTATTCCTAGAAGCCAACAGTAATAGAGCCCCAGATTGCCCAATAGTGACAGTGCCCACAGTAGCTAATAGCAACAGAGCCCCCAGTGATTAATAGTAAAAGTGCCCGAGTAGCCAGTAAAAATGTAGTGTCCAATGATTAAAAGTAACAGTGCCAAAAAAGCAAGTACACTGTTTCTATATTTTCCCAATTGGCACCACAATGATGTCATTGCATATACCTGAACTGGGTCAGAAGCATCATACATCATTGGCCTATATAGGCCCTTGGCCTGTGAAGCAGGGACATGACACAAGAGTATGTGGTGATTAGGTTGCCTTTCCTGCACAGGAGGAGGTTGGCAACTATTAATTCTGCAAGCCTGCTGTGTTCTGTGATGGGAAATGACACATCAGGGCAATACAGGTTCCCATGTTTTTTAGCCATCTTTGCGGATAACATCCCTAGAGATTACCTCTCCCTGTCTGGCTGTAAATTTAACAACAATCACAGGTAAGAAAGAAAGAAACGGCTGGTGTTGAGTACCCACCACCCTGAAAAAGAAGTCCTGTATGAATACTGTATGTGTTCAAGAACAATACTAGAAAATCTTTTTGTGGACCTTTCCAAAGTTTGTGCTTATTTTGGTTATTTTTTTCTCTTCCCCGTTTGTATATACAGTATATAATAGGTTTTTGTTATTACATCACAGTGACATTGTCTTAGATAGAGCTGTGATTGGTAGATGACAATTATTTTCACAGCAGCCACATCCCTCCTATTGTTTGTAGAAGAGATCAGCAGTGTTAGTTCTTGTTTCTGGCAGTGATCTCCTGCTCCTGTATTGTGCTTGCATCTTCCTCCCTGAATCTTGTTACAATGTGGAGTCTTGTGTCTTATACAGTAAGTGTTTCTTCCTTCATCACAGTTTATCATCTATCATGTAAGTATAACAGGGTCATTAGAATGTTCTTATGTCTTTCTCTTCATCATTGTTGCACATAATTACTTTATTATTACTTTATAATAACATAAAGACTATTGTATATCATTTAATGTCAGGTACTTTGGTTAAGAATTTTTAAAAATAAAAAACTACGATAAATCTGTTTTAAATATAAGGTTCATTTTGGGTAAAACTCTGCAAACATTTATTTCTAATATTTTCCTTTTCTTCTGTTAATAGGTTCAGTGCTGGGAAATGTCATCAGTTCTGATACCCAAGATGTGGAGGCTAAGGCTGGGGAATCTGTAACATTAACCTGTAGCTATTCCACTCGTATCATTACTCCATATTTGTTCTGGTATCGTCAGTACCCCCACCAAATCCAGTATATTCTCACCCGGGGAGCCAAAGGCTATAAAACTTATAAGCACAATAACCCAGATTTAAAGTCTGAAAAATTCCAATCAGAGACCAGCGATACGACCACATCTTTAACCATCTCCAGTCTGACTGCATCTGATTCTGCTTTGTACATGTGTGCTCTAAGTGATGGTGCACAGTAGTGAACATGAACTTGGGTGCAATGTTAAAAACATATTGTGTAATACAACTTTACTGCCACTAGGTGGAAGACTGCAGACAAATATGTACACAGTATATATATATATATATATATATATACACACTGTTAGTTCATCTTTTCACCATAATTCATTACTATTTCTCACATTTTCTAACAATTCCTTTGCCTTGAATAAAATGACATGCCTGCACATTTTACAATTCCCATTTATAAAATCTGCATCTATAAGAATTATATAAAAAATGTATAAGATCACGTGTTTAGAAAATGCTCAAAAGGCAATATTTAAAGAGGTGTTCCCATTACAGTAAATTAATGTTAATGTTTTTATGATAAAAAGTTATACAATTTTCCTAAAATACTTTTTTGATCGATTCCTAGATCTCTGGTTGCTGTCATTCTATAGAAAGCTTCTACGTTTACTTCCAGTGGACAGATATATGATCATGGTCACACATGTTCATGGCTCATTATATTACACAGCTCTGATTACTTTCTGTGATACTGATGAGCTGTGTGATGCACCTGAAGTAAACATACAAGCTTTCTATAGAATGACAGCCGTTCTAGAGAAAGGGGCTGATTTAAATTTTTTATTTTGTAAAAAAATATTTTTCAGACCCCCAAGGATAATTTAACACTTGGTTGTCTGATTGATCCTACTATACAGTATACTGCCATGTATGCAGTATATGGGAATTTTACACATAAGGGATGCACGGTGGCTCAGTGGTTAGCAATACAGGCTTACAGCGCTGGGGACCTGGGCTCAAGTTTGAGGGTCAACATCTGCAAAGAGTTTGTATGTTCTCTCCGTGTTTGCGAAGGTTTCCTCCAGTTTCCTCCCACACTCCAAAACATACAGGTAAGTTGATTAGATTGTGAGCCCCATGGGGACAGGGACTGATTTGGCAAGCTTTGTGCAGCGATGCGGAATCTGTATGCGCTATATAAATAAATAATTATTATTATTATCATGATCTTTTACAATGTGCCTCTGGCACAGAAACCAACTTTTATAAAAAACCAAGGCTGTCTTGGTGACAGATTGTAGCTCCCTGACATCACAGGGAACGACAATCTCAGTCAAGATGGCAGTGCCCATGCGTCATGCCCATGCGTCACCGGCTCTTGACTGCCATTGGCAATTAAAGGGGTAACACCCACAATCAATGTTAGTGCTGATGTTTGGTGTTACCAGTAGGCGTTTGCTGCATATTGCAACACTGAGAGCACTCAGCCCATGAGCCCTCGCCATACACCCGCAGCCAACATGGACATAACAATATGCACACGTCGGTAAGGGGTAAATGTGGAACTACTGCTAAATCCTTTGAAAAAAATATTTATGCAGTAGTTTATTAAGATCATCGATCTAAAGATTGAAACATGCTCTGGCACATACTTGCATACCCCCCATCCCTGATTTAGTGAGATAGGTCTGAATTTTGGATATTCTTCTGCTGTTTTGAGTGGCAGAATTGTGCCTTATCTTTTCTCTTCTAATGTGATTATGTAACTGCTCAGATCTGTCTTCAGTGAAGACAAAGTGTATTTGCAATGGGTATGGTTTGAGTGGGGGTTCGGTTGGAGCTCAATCTGCCCTGTAGTCCCCTCAGCTGTCTCTAAAAGCATGGATAATTTTGTTTCCTCTGCTACAATGGAGATTGAACTATTATTGTAACTAGTAGGTGGCAGCATCAAGCACTTTACACTTCTCCTATAAAACTACCAATATAGCTTTTAGATCCTGTTACACCAAAATCCATATCAACCTAAATAATTGCATTTTTTTGCATAAATGCGAGTGAATACTAATTTTCTATTCTTCTTTTGCCACACGTTTTCACGATTTGCCATCATTTGTGATAGTTAAATAAGATTTGTGTTAATAATGTTTTGAAGCTACCTATATACCAATACAAGCTATGTTTCAGGAAGCCCACAGCTAACTCCTCCTCCTGAGGGCTGTATGTCTCCAGCTTATCACATATAATACAGTGTCACATAACAGCTGTTCTCCAGACCGTATTGACTTCAGATCTACAATGCAGAAGATCAGCCACATCATCTGCATGCTACTGCTTCTCTGCTCAGGTATTAGGTTATTTAGTATGGAGCGCAAATAATGACAGATGTGGTATCACAACTAGACATGCACTATATCTAACAGAAAATATTTCCAATGTCTGTGATAAGTAGATAAGGTTATAATTAGAAATTATTATGGATATGTTCTTTTTCAGGACATGTGATCGGAGACTCTGTTGAGTCAACAAATTCACAAATATTTACTAAAGAAGGAAAGGAAGTGACTTTGTCCTGCTCCTACAAAACCTCATATTCCACCACGTATTATCTTTACTGGTATCGTCATTATCCTGGATCAGCTCTACAGTACATATTACATAAAGCTAATAAAGGCTCTGCTGGTAAACCTGCTGTTGGAAGATTCACATCTAATGTGACTTTAAACTTGACAGAACTAGTTATCAGTGATGTAAAGACAGAAGACTCAGCCACCTATCTCTGCGCTCTGCAGGCAGCACAGTGTCACATATATATCCTCTCATCATACACATACCCTTAGAAGTTTTCTAACGTAGATATGCTTTCTGCAGGTAATTTACAAGAGTTCTCAGCCACGCTATTTTCTTGTGCGCTCCGTTTTTACGGCTTTTACTATGCACTCTAAATTAAATCTGTGCTCTATTCTTTGGATCAGCGCAATGACAATGATACCAAATTAATAAATTTTATTAAGTTTTAATAGATTTGTAAAAATGAAAACCTTTTTAAAAAAAAAAAAAAAATATTCATTTTGCGGAGATGTACTGAGTTGTGTAAGGTGTCGGTTTTTGCAGGATAAGCTGACATTTTCATTGCTCCCATTTTGGTGAGTGTACAGCCTTTTTGTTCCAATTTGCAATGTAACAAAATGATGTGGACATTTTTGATTAATAAAATAGATCAAAAATGTAAAAAATAAGATACAGTGCTAATAAAATACAGTATATACTCGAGTATAAGCCGGCCCGAGTATAAGCCCAGACCCCTAATTTTACCATCAAAAACCCGGGAAAACCTATTGACTCGAGTATAAGCCGAGGGTGTAGTATACAGCTAGCCAACCCCCTGTAGTATACAGCCAGCCCCCATGTAGTATACAGCCAGCCAGCCCCCTGTGGTATACAGCCAGCCCCTGTAGTATACAGCCAACCCCCAGTAGTATACAGCCAGCACCATGTAGTATACAGCCAGCCCCATGTAGTATACAGCCAGCCCCAAGTAGTATACAGCCAGCCCCATGTAGTATACAGCCAGCCAGCCCCATGTAGTATACAGCCAGCTCCAAGTAGTATACAGTCAGCCCCAAGTAGTATACGGTCAGCCCCCATGTAGTATACAGTCAGCCCCCATGTAGTATACAGCCAGCCCCCATATAGTATACAGCCAGCTCCCTGCCTAGCGCAAAAAAAAAAAAAACTTGATACTCACCCTCCGATGTCTGGATCGTTGGCGCGGCTCCCAATCTTCGGCGCGGTGACACCGCCGCATCATAGTGTGCTCCCGCCGGCAGATCGCATGGACGCGACTCTGCCGGCTAGAGAAGAAAGAAGAGAGGAGCCACTGGGAACCGCACCGAAGATTGGGACCCTTGCGCCGAAGATCGGGAGCCTTGCGCCGAAGATTGAGTCCCGCGCCAATGATCCGGACACCAGAGGGTGAGTATTAAGTTTTTATTTTTTAATTGACTTGTGTATAAGCCGAGGTGAGTTTTTTCAGAAAATTTTTTTTATATACACAAGTATATACGGTAATAAAAGACCAGTAGGTAATGTTGGCAGGCTACCTTACTCACTCAGCGAGCAAGTTAATAAAGGAATACATTGGGTTTTGAGGCCAATAGTAGAAGTGGGTTGATTAGGCCCTCTCCTCCAATACCCCAGGCATTATGCCACACTGCATCACTACACATACAAGCTACCTAGTAAAGCTCTCTAGCAAGAATCTGTCTTATTATCAATTGTATCTCTGCCCTAATGTGTTCCCATCTTAGCCACACATGGCAATCATAAGAATAAGCAGCTCTTTTTCTCAGAAACAGGTACAGGCAGTCCCCTACTTAACCCCTACGGGACTCAAGGACGCGGCCCCATTTTTCAAATCTGGCCTGTGTCACTATAAGTGGTTATAGCTTTGGAATAATATAAGATATCCAGGGGATTTTGAGATTGTTTTCTCGTGACACATTGTACTTCAAATTAGTTAAAAAATTTGGATGAAATCTTTTGCGTTTAGTTATGAAAAAAAAAAAAAATTTGGAAAAAATTTGGATTTTTTTTTTATTTTCAACGTTCTAAATTCTCTACTTTTGATGCAGATAGACATAGCACCCAAATAAATTCATAACTTACATTTCCCAAATGTCTGCTTTATGTTGGATGGTTTTTTAAGATTCCACATATTTTACTAGAATGTTATGAGGCTCAGAATTTAGGTATCATTTTTCAAATTTTTTGTAAAATCACCAAAACCTGTATTTAGATGGACCTGCTCAACTTCTAATTGACACTGAGAGGCCTAAATAATAGTGAGACTCGTAAAATACCCCATTGCGGAAACTACACACCTCAACGTATGAAAAACCACTTTTAAGAAGTTTGTTAACCCTTTAGGTGTTTTATAAGGGTTAAAACAAAATGGAGGTGCAGTCTGCAAATTGTAATATTTTTTTCACAATACACCCATTTTGGGTGGAAAATTAAACATTTACAATGGATTAAATGAAAAAAGGCTCCACAAAGTTTGAAAACCAATTCCTCCCGAGTACACGGATACTCTATATGTGGTGGTAACCTGCTGTATGGGCCCACGGCCGGGCATAGAAGGGAAGGAGGCGCCATCCAGATCAGATTTGCTATGTCACATTGTACAGGCTATAATTTTTTTTTTAATGTGGACCTATAGGGGCTTATTTCTTTTGCCAGAAGAGATGCACTTTTATGGTACATAATTTTGGGGCATCTATAGCTGATTGGTGAGATTTTATTAACTCTTTGTTGGTGGAGGAAATAAAAATCATCAATCTTTAGGAACATTTTTATGTGGTTTTTTTTTGGCCGTTAACCATGTCATAAAAATAGTATATTATTTTTATTCTATGGGTCGCCACGATTACAAAAAGACCTCATTTATATAGATTTTTTATTTTTTCCCATTTTTACTGAATAAAAAGTAATCTGGCAAAAATGTTGTTAATTTTAACATCACCACTAGAGATGAGCGAACATGCTCGTCCGAGCTTGATGCTCGGTCGAGCATTAGGGTACTCGAAACTGCTCGTTACTCGGACGAATACTTCGCCCGCTCGAGAAAATGGCAGCTCCCGCCGTTTTGCTTTTTGGCGGCCAGAAACAGAGCCAATCACAAGCCAGGAGACTCTGCACTCCACCCAGCATGACGTGGTACCCTTACACGTCGATAGCAGTGGTTGGCTGGCCAGATCAGGTGACCCTGGGATAGACTAGCCGCTGGCCGCGCTGCTCGGATCATTCTGTCTCTGGATGCCGCTAGGGAGAGAGCTGCTGCTGGTCAGGGAAAGCGTTAGGGTGTTCTATTAGCTTACTGTTAGGCAGGAGTGATTCTCAAAGAACCCAACAGCCCTTCTTAGGGCTACAATAACGTTCTACTTTTTTTATTTTAATTTGCATCTTTTACCATTTTGTGAGGAATTAGCAGGGGGACTTGCTACCGTTGTGTTTAGCTCTTAGTGGCACACATATCCATAGCAAAGACCGAAGTGGGAAAATTCAGTAGGGGTTGGATTTCTATTAGGCAATAACTCAGTGTCATCTCATCTGGCATAGTAGTGTGCTTCCTTTGATACTTGGCTAGAAAATAGCCATAGGAGAATACAAACAGCTTCTTGAAGCCTACAGTAGCGTTCTATATATTTGATTTCTGGTTGATCTGCTGGTGGCTGTAGTTTCTGCAGTGCATGTACTTGCCAATTCTGAGCAATTTGTAGTGAGACTTGCGACCGCTGTGTTCTGCGCTTAGTGGCGCACATATCCATAGCAAAGGCCGAAGCGGCAAAATTCAGTAGGGGTTGGATTTCTATTAGGCAATAACTCAGTGTCATCTCATCTGGCATAGTACTGTGCTTCCTTTGATACTTGGCTAGAAAATAGCCATAGGAGAATACAAACAGCTTCTTGAAGCCTACAGTAGCGTTCTATATATTTGATTTCTGGTTGATCTGCTGGTGGCTGTAGTTTCTGCAGTGCATGTACTTGCCAATTCTGAGCAATTTGTAGTGAGACTTGCGACCGCTGTGTTCTGCGCTTAGTGGCGCACATATCCATAGCAAAGGCCGAAGTGGCAAAATTCAGTAGGGGTTGGATTTCTATTAGGCAATAACTCAGTGTCATCTCATCTGGCATAGTACTGTGCTTCCTTTGATACTTGGCTAGAAAATAGCCATAGGAGAATACAAACAGCTTCTTGAAGCCTACAGTAGCGTTCTATATATTTGATTTCTGGTTGATCTGCTGGTGGCTGTAGTTTCTGCAGTGCATGTACTTGCCAATTCTGAGCAATTTGTAGTGAGACTTGCGACCGCTGTGTTCTGCGCTTAGTGGCGCACATATCCATAGCAAAGGCCGAAGTGGCAAAATTCAGTAGGGGTTGGATTTCTATTAGGCAATAACTCAGTGTCATCTCATCTGGCATAGTACTGTGCTTCCTTTGATACTTGGCTAGAAAATAGCCATAGGAGAATACAAACAGCTTCTTGAAGCCTACAGTAGCGTTCTATATATTTGATTTCTGGTTGATCTGCTGGTGGCTGTAGTTTCTGCAGTGCATGTACTTGCCAATTCTGAGCAATTTGTAGTGAGACTTGCGACCGCTGTGTTCTGCGCTTAGTGGCGCACATATCCATAGCAAAGGCCGAAGTGGCAAAATTCAGTAGGGGTTGGATTTCTATTAGGCAATAACTCAGTGTCATCTCATCTGGCATAGTACTGTGCTTCCTTTGATACTTGGCTAGAAAATAGCCATAGGAGAATACAAACAGCTTCTTGAAGCCTACAGTAGCGTTCTATATATTTGATTTCTGGTTGATCTGCTGGTGGCTGTAGTTTCTGCAGTGCTTGTACTTGCCAATTCTGAGCAATTTGTAGTGAGACTTGCGACCGCTGTGTTCTGCGCTTAGTGGCGCACATATCCATAGCAAAGGCCAAAGTGGCAAAATTCAGTAGGGGTTGGATTTCTATTAGGCAATAACTCAGTGTCATCTCATCTGGCATAGTACTGTGCTTCCTTTGATACTTGGCTAGAAAATAGCCATAGGAGAATACAAACAGCTTCTTGAAGCCTACAGTAGCGTTCTATATATTTGATTTCTGGTTGATCTGCTGGTGGCTGTAGTTTCTGCAGTGCATGTACTTGCCAATTCTGAGCAATTTGTAGTGAGACTTGCGACCGCTGTGTTCTGCGCTTAGTGGCGCACATATCCATAGCAAAGGCCGAAGTGGCAAAATTCAGTAGGGGTTGGATTTCTATTAGCCAATAACTCAGTGTCATCTCATCTGGCATAGTACTGTGCTTCCTTTGATACTTGGCTAGAAAATAGCCATAGGAGAATACAAACAGCTTCTTGAAGCCTACAGTAGCGTTCTATATATTTGATTTCTGGTTGATCTGCTGGTGGCTGTAGTTTCTGCAGTGCATGTACTTGCCAATTCTGAGCAATTTGTAGTGAGACTTGCGACCGCTGTGTTCTGCGCTTAGTGGCGCACATATCCATAGCAAAGGCCAAAGTGGCAAAATTCAGTAGGGGTTGGATTTCTATTAGGCAATAACTCAGTGTCATCTCATCTGGCATAGTACTGTGCTTCCTTTGATACTTGGCTAGAAAATAGCCATAGGAGAATACAAACAGCTTCTTGAAGCCTACAGTAGCGTTCTATATATTTGATTTCTGGTTGATCTGCTGGTGGCTGTAGTTTCTGCAGTGCATGTACTTGCCAATTCTGAGCAATTTGTAGTGAGACTTGCGACCGCTGTGTTCTGCGCTTAGTGGCGCACATATCCATAGCAAAGGCCAAAGTGGCAAAATTCAGTAGGGGTTGGATTTCTATTAGGCAATAACTCAGTGTCATCTCATCTGGCATAGTACTGTGCTTCCTTTGATACTTGGCTAGAAAATAGCCATAGGAGAATACAAACAGCTTCTTGAAGCCTACAGTAGCGTTCTATATATTTGATTTCTGGTTGATCTGCTGGTGGCTGTAGTTTCTGCAGTGCATGTACTTGCCAATTCTGAGCAATTTGTAGTGAGACTTGCGACCGCTGTGTTCTGCGCTTAGTGGCGCACATATCCATAGCAAAGGCCAAAGTGGCAAAATTCAGTAGGGGTTGGATTTCTATTAGGCAATAACTCAGTGTCATCTCATCTGGCATAGTACTGTGCTTCCTTTGATACTTGGCTAGAAAATAGCCATAGGAGAATACAAACAGCTTCTTGAAGCCTACAGTAGCGTTCTATATATTTGATTTCTGGTTGATCTGCTGGTGGCTGTAGTTTCTGCAGTGCATGTACTTGCCAATTCTGAGCAATTTGTAGTGAGACTTGCGACCGCTGTGTTCTGCGCTTAGTGGCGCACATATCCATAGCAAAGGCCAAAGTGGCAAAATTCAGTAGGGGTTGGATTTCTATTAGGCAATAACTCAGTGTCATCTCATCTGGCATAGTACTGTGCTTCCTTTGATACTTGGCTAGAAAATAGCCATAGGAGAATACAAACAGCTTCTTGAAGCCTACAGTAGCGTTCTATATATTTGATTTCTGGTTGATCTGCTGGTGGCTGTAGTTTCTGCAGTGCATGTACTTGCCAATTCTGAGCAATTTGTAGTGAGACTTGCGACCGCTGTGTTCTGCGCTTAGTGGCGCACATATCCATAGCAAAGGCCGAAGTGGCAAAATTCAGTAGGGGTTGGATTTCTATTAGCCAATAACTCAGTGTCATCTCATCTGGCATAGTAGTGTGCTTTGATACTTGGCTAGAAAATAGCCATAGCAATAGGATAGCATTGTTTGGTTTTAAAAACTCAAAAAAAAAAAAAAAACACAAAAAAAAAAAAAAACACAAAAAAAAACAAAAAAAAGTAAAAAAAAAAAAAATAAAGTTATAACTCTCATTTTAAAAATGTTTAACCCGAGGGCTAAGGGTAGAGGACGAGGGCGGGGACGTGGGCGTCCAACTACTGCAGGGGTCAGAGGCCGTGGTCCTGGGCGGGGTGAGACACCACCTGCTGATGAGGGAGCAGGGGAACGCCGCAGAGCTACACTCCCTAGGTTCATGTCTGAAGTTACTGGGACTCGTGGTAGAGCACTGTTGAGGCCAGAACAGTGCGAACAGGTGATGTCGTGGATTGCTGACAATGCTTCGAGCAATTTGTCCACCACCAGTCAGTCTTCCACGCAGTCCACCCATGTCACCGAAATCGCCACTCCTCCAGCTCCTGCACCTCAGCCTCCTCCCCCCCAGTCTGCCCCCTCCCAGGAAAATTTGGCATTTGAACCGGCATACTCTGAGAAACTGTTTTCTGGACCCTTCCCACAGTCACAAACCACTTGTCCGGTTGCTGCTGAGCAATTTTCCGATGCCCAGGTTTTCCACCAGTCACAGTCTGTGGGTGATGATGACCTTCTTGACGTAGTGGAAGTGTGTAAAGAGGTGTCCGACGATGAGGAGACACGGTTGTCAGACAGTGGGGAAGTTGTTGTCAGGGCAGGAAGTCCGAGGGGGGAGCAGACTGAGGGATCGGAGGATGATGAGGTGACAGACCCAAGCTGGGTTGAGAGGCCGGGTGAACACAGTGCTTCTGAGACGGAGGAGAGTCCTCGACCTGAACAGGTTGGAAGAGGCAGTGGTGGGGCCAGACGGAGAGGCAGGGCCAGAGCTGGTGCATCAGCGCCACTGTCAACTAGTGAAGCTCCCGTGGTGAGGGCTCTTGCGGCGAGGGCTAGATCTTCAGAAGTGTGGAGGTTCTTTAAGGAAACACCGGATGACCGACGGACTGTGGTGTGCAACATTTGCCAAACCAGGCTCAGCAGGGGTTCCACCACTACTAGCTTAACTACCACCAGTATGCGCAGGCATATGAATGCTAAGCACCCCACTCAGTGGCAACAAGCCCGTTCACCTCCGGCCGTGCACACCACTGCTCCTTCCCCTGTGTCAGCTGCTAGTCAGCCCCCTGCCCAGGACCCTGGCACAAAAACCCCATCGTCGCCTCCACGATCCTCCACAGCATCCACCAGCGTTCAGCTCTCCATACCCCAGACGCTGGAGCGGAAACGCAAATATAGTGCAACCCACCCGCACGCCCAAGCCCTTAATGTGCACATCTCCAGATTGCTTAGCCTGGAGATGCTGCCCTATAGGCTAGTAGAGACCGAGGCCTTTCGCAACCTCATGGCGGCGGCCGCCCCTCGGTATTCGGTCCCCAGCCGCCACTACTTTTCCCGATGTGCCGTCCCAGCCCTGCACCAGCACGTGTCAGACAACATCATCCGTGCCCTGACCAACGCCGTTTCTGACAAGGTCCACCTGACCACGGACACGTGGACGAGTGCTGCCGGGCAGGGCCACTATATATCGCTGACGGCACATTGGGTTAACTTGGTGGAGGCTGGGACCGAGTCTGACCCTGGGGCTGCTCATATACTGCCGACGCCGAGGATTGCGGGGCCTACCTCGGTCCAGGTGTTTCAGGCCTACTATGCCTCCTCCTCCTCCCACCCCTCCTCCACCTCCTCCTCCGAACTACCATCCGTGGGCACGGCGCCATCAGTTGGTAGCTCTAGGCACAGCAGCAGTGCCGTCGCTAAGCGACAGCAGGCGGTGCTCAAACTGCTGAGCCTAGGCGACAAAAGGCACACCGCCCAAGAGCTATTACAGGGCATCACGGCGCAGACTGATCTGTGGCTGGCACCGCTGAACCTCAAGCCGGGAATGGTTGTGTGTGACAACGGCCGTAACCTGGTGGCGGCTCTGCAACTCGGCAGACTGACACATGTGCCATGCCTGGCCCATGTGTTAAATCTGATAGTGCAGCGTTTCCTCAAGACATACCCCAATCTGTCTGATTTGCTCACGAAGGTGCGCCGCATCTGTGCGCATTTCAGGAAGTCCAGCCCAGATGCTGCCACTCTCAGGGCAGCGCAGCGCCGCCTCCAACTGCCCGCTCACCGACTGTTGTGCGACGTGCCCACGAGGTGGAATTCAACACTGACCATGTTATCCAGAGTTTACCAGCAGCGCAGAGCGATTGTAGACTGCCAGATGTCAACTTCCACCAGAACTGGTAGTCAGGTCAGTCAGCTTCCTCAAGTCTACAATGAGGAGTGGACGTGGATGTCTGATATCTGTCAGGTGCTGAGTAACTTTGAGGAGTCAACACAGATGGTCAGTGGCGATGCCGCCATCATCAGCCTCACCATCCCGCTGCTTGGCCTGTTGAAAAACTCTCTGGTCAGCATGAAGTCGGAAGCTTTGCGCTCGTCACAAGAGACGGGGGAAGAATATTCCCTTGTTGATAGCCAAAGCACCCTGAGGTCTGTTTCTCAGCGCATATCGGAGGAGGTGGAGGTGGAGGAGGATGAGGAGGAAGAGGAGGAGAATGTTGGCGAGACACAAGAGGGGACCATTGTTGAGTCCTTCACTGTTCAGCGTGTATGGGCAGAAGAAGAGGAGTTGGAGGAGTTGGAGGAGGAGGAAATGGACAGTCAGGCCAGTGAGGGGAGTGAATTCTTACGCGTTGGTACTCTGGCGCATATGGCAGATTTCATGCTAGGCTGCCTATCCCGTGACCCTCGCGTTCAAAGAATTTATTCCAGCACCGATTACTGGGTGTTCACTCTCCTGGACCCACGGTACAAGCAAAATCTTCCCACTCTCATCCCTGGAGAGGAAAGGAGTGTGAGAATGCATGAATACCAGCAGGCCCTGGTGCACAAGCTGAAACAGTATTTCCCTTCTGACAGCGCTAGCGGCAGAGTGCGTAGTTCTGCGGGACAAGTAGCGAGGGAGAGTAGGCGAGCAGGCAGCTTGTCCAGCACTGGCAAGGGTACGCTTTACAAGGCTTTTGCCAGCTTTATGTCACCCCAGCAAGACACTGTCACCTGTCCCCAGTCTCGGCAGAGTAGGGCTGATCTTTACAGAAAGATGGTGAGGGAGTACGTAGCTGACCATACCATCGTCCTAAATGATCACACAGCTCCCTACAACTACTGGGTTTCAAAGCTGGACATGTGGCACGAACTGGCGCTCTACGCCTTGGAGGTTCTTGCCTGCCCTGCCGCTAGCGTCTTGTCCGAGCGGGTTTTCAGTGCAGCTGGTGGCATCATCACCGATAAGCGTACACGCCTGTCGACTGACAGCGCTGACAGGCTGACGCTTATTAAAATGAATAAAGGCTGGATTTCTCAGAATTTCCAATCTCCACCAGGTGAAGGAAGCTCAACCTGAATAATTGATCCACTCCTCCTCCTCCTCCTCATTTTCCTCCTTCTCCTCCTCTTTGTACAGTAAAGCAGAGGAAACTGGCTATTTTTTGACAGGGCCCACTGGCTCTTGCTATAGTACTTCATGCATTTAATTTTTCTGGAGGGCCACCTACCCGGTCCTCTGTTTGAAACAATTTTTGTGAGTGCCACATACAGGCACTCAATCTATTCCATTTTACTGCAGGGCCACCTACCTGCTCCTCTGGTTTGAAACATTTTTGGGACTGCCACATACAGGCACTCAATCTATTCCATTTTACTGCAGGGCCACCTACCTGCTCCTCTGGTTTGAACAATTTTTGGGACTGCCACATACAGGCACTCAATCTATTCCATTTTACTGCAGGGCCACCTACCTGCTCCTCTGGTTTGAACAATTTTTGGGACTGCCACATACAGGCACTCAATCTATTCCATTTTACTGCAGGGCCACCTACCTGCTCCTCTGGTTTGAACAATTTTTGGGACTGCCACATACAGGCACTCAATCTATTCCATTTTACTGCAGGGCCACCTACCTGCTCCTCTGGTTTGAACAATTTTTGGGACTGCCACATACAGGCACTCAATCTATTCCATTTTACTGCAGGGCCACCTACCTGCTCCTCTGGTTTGAACAATTTTTGGGACTGCCACATACAGGCACTCAATCTATTCCATTTTACTGCAGGGCCACCTACCTGCTCCTCTGGTTTGAACAATTTTTGGGACTGCCACATACAGGCACTCAATCTATTCCATTTTACTGGAGGGCCACCTACCTGCTCCTCTGGTTTGAAACATTTTTGGGACTGCCACATACAGGCACTCAATCTATCCCATTTTACTGGAGGGCCACCTACCTGCTCCTCTGGTTTGAAAAATGTTTGGGACTGCCACATACAGGCACTATCCAAATTAAATTGTCTCCATAGCAGCCTCCACACGTTGTCTCCATTGCTACCTCCAAAAGTCGTCCATATAGCTGCCTCCATACATCGTCCCTTTATCAAACGAGGTGTGTCAGGCAGAAATTTGGGTTGTTTTCATGGATTCCACATCAAAGTTGTTAACTTTGTTGCCACCCTGCTGTGTTATCCACAAAATATACTGGCAAACTTTTACCATTTAGGGATATTATTTCAGCGCTTCTTGCGCATCTGTTTACATTCCCCTCACCCGGCATATCCTAAACTTATAAGAACGCTACTACACTTGATCTTATACAAAAGGTTCTTAGAAGTGCTGTTTGGGGAGTAGCCTAGAGACAGGGGCTTGGATTGGCGAAAGCTCGCCTGGCAGCGGAACGCCAGCTCCATGCGCATCATGCGCTTCTTGCGCATCTGTTTACATTCCCCTCACCCGCCATATCCCAAACTTATGAGAACGCTACTACACTTAACTTGGTGCAGGCTGGGACCGAGTCTGACCCTGGGGCTGGTCATATACTGCCGACGCAGAGAATTGCGGGGCCTACCTCGGTCCAGGTCTCAAAGGCCTACTATACCTCCTCCCACCCCTCCTCCACCTCCTCCTCCTCCGAATTACCATCCGTGGGCATGGCGCCATCAGTCGGTAGCTCTAGGCACAGCAGCAGTGCCGTCGCTAAGCGACAGCAGGCGGTGCTGAAACTGCTGAGCCTAGGCGATAAAAGGCACACCGCCCAAGAGCTATTACAGGGCATTCCACATCAAAGTTGTTAACTTTGTCGCCACCCTGCTGTGTAATCCCCAAAATATACTTGCAAACTTTTACCATTTAGGGATATTATTTCAGCGCTTCTTGCGCATCTGTTTACATTCCCCTCACCCGCCATATCCTAAACTTATAAGAACGCTACTACACTTGATCTTATACAAAAGGTTCTTAGAAGTGCTGTTTGGGGAGTAGCCTATAGACAGGGGCTTGGATTGGCGAAAGCTCGCCTGGCAGCGGAGCGCCAGCTCCATGCCAAGATCCAACTAACATAGTTTTAACTGCAGCACCTTTAATCTACTACTAGTTCACTGCCTCCATACATCGTCCCCTTATCAAACGAGCTGTGTCAGGCAGAATTTTGGGTTGTTTTCATGGCTTCCATGTTAACTTTGTCGCCACCCTGCTGTGTAATCCACAAAATATACTGGCAAACTTTTATCATGTACCGATATTATTTGAGCGCTTCTTGCTCACCTCCTTTGGTTCCTCTCTGCCACCCATTGGTTTGAAGCCTGAGTCCATTTAGGGTATGTCGCCATGACACTCTCTAGCCTGCTGCCGCTGCCTCTGCATGCCGTCCCCTATAGTGTCAGGGTCAATTATTGGATGTTTTAGATGCTATCTAGCTTCATTCTGTCACTCTGTCATGGCCATGCTGTTGCCCATAATTTTGGCATAATGGTGCGATTATGCAGCCTCAGAGGCATCCATGCATGCTGCCCCTGCTGTTTCCTGTCCATTTCCGTGGTGTTTCCATCCTTTTCTGAGGTTCCCAGGTGTTTGGCCAAGCTTCCCTGTGCAGAGCCTTGGTCCCCTTGAAAAATGCTCGAGTCTCCCATTGACTTCAATGGGGTTCGTTATTCGAGACGAGCACTCGAGCATCGGGAAAAGTTCGTCTCGAATAACGAGTACCCGAGCATTTTAGTGTTCGCTCATCTCTAATCACCACCTTTTCATATGCAGAACTTTTTTATTTTTCGTCTCACAAATCTGTTTAAGGGCTTACTTTTGTGAGAAGGATTGTTCTTTTTAGTGGTCTTTAGTGGTCTTTAGTGCATAACATTTTTTAAATCACTTTTTAGAGCATTTTTATAGGGTATTAATTAAAAATGATCTTTTTTTGGAGCTTTTTGGTTTTTTTTTTTTACGAGGTTCACTTTGTTGATCTAATAACGATTCCGTTTTATTATGCAGATTGTTACAGATTCAGGGATACCAAATATGTGGGGGTTTTGTGTATTTTATTTAACTGTACTGAATAAAAATTAATTTGGAGAAAATCTTGTTCATTTTAGCATCACCAACTTTTCATATGCATAACTTTTTTTATTTTTCGGCTGACAAATCTGGTTAGGGGCTTATTTTTTGCGAGAACAGTTGTTCTTTTTAGTGGGCTTATTTTAGAGTGCATAACATTTTTAGAGCATTTTTTATAGGGTATTAATTAAAAATTATCCCTTTTCGGATTGTTTTTTTTGCGTTTTTTTCTCCAGCGTTTACCGTGCAAGTCCATAATGATTCTGTTTTATTAAACAGATTGTTATGGACGCGGCAATACCAAATATGCGGGGTTTGTTTGTGTTTTTTATACTTAAGTGTTTTAATGGGAAAGTGACATTTTAGGGGCTTATATTTTTATGTATTTATTTTTTATTTATTATAATGTGTAGTGTTTAGTGTTTTTACATGTTTTTACTTATACATACTTGAACTTGAACCAGCGATGCTCTGATCGCTGGTTCAAGTTCAATACACTGCTCTACAATACTATTTTATTGTAGAGCAGTGTAAACTGTCTGAGCTTGCAGACGCATGCGCAGACAGTTTACAGTCAAACCCAGAAGGTGTCTGACTGCCAGGGAGAGCGGGCAGCTCTGGGGCACATGGCAGTCCTCGGAGCTGCCCAGAAGAGGATTGGATCCCCCGATCCAAAGCGGAAACACCCTTACACGCCACGGTCATGCTTGAGGAGTTAACACCCACAATCGGACGTTATAGCACGTTATAGCTTAGCATGTAGCCCCGGGGACGTACTATAATGTCCTGGTGCGCCTAGGGGTTGTAGGGACTTGTGGATCAGGCGCACTCCTTACTGCAGAGGGAAAAAGGAGGAAAAACGGAAGATATAAGCATTTTATTTTATTTGGCAGTGCACTTAACCTGTTAAAAAAAGGTTTTAAATGTTTTGTTTTAATTAAGTTATATTTAATAGTTTTATTAATAGTTTTAATAGTTAAGTTAAATTTTATTCTGTCATAAACATTCTAAGTGTAAGTATAAGATGCTACTTTTGCTTCATATATCGTATCACAAAACTAATAACAAAAAGTATGTTTGAATTTTTTCCATATCCCTCGATATGGTAATAGTAGAAAATATTCTTATAACTTGCTCTGGCATATACATTTAGAATCAGAGTAGGGACAAATGTCAGCCATAAACACCTTTTTTTAATACCATACTATTTTGCAAATCATACTTACACTTTTGGACCCAGGTAGAAAAAAAACCTTGGTCTCATATTTGCTAAACCCAACAGGGCATGTAGTTCAAAGGATTTCTTTATGAAGAAAGTATGGCTATTCTCTCCTTCCAGATGTGCCCTGTGCATATTATCAAATGGAAGACCATTAGTATGCAAAGTAGAATTGCACAATTGCAAAATCCTCCACCAGGACCTAGTCTTTTTTGGTGGCTTTAGACAGCTGGAGTGGCTGGCTTATGTGGCCTTGGCCACGCTATCATGGTGCTTGGTATTGTTTCTCCCTGGGGCAACCTCTAAGGCAGTGGTGGCGAGGCGGCACTCAGAGCCCTTTCTGTGGGCACCCGGACCATCACCCCAGCACACCAGACAGGACTTCCTGCAGTTCCAAGCAACTTAAAAGATGTGGCTTTCAGTCATATTTTTATACATACTTCGCTACTTGGGACTGTAGGAAGAGGGAGAATGAGGATACAGGGACAAATTATTTTTGGAGGACCTCCTGCTGGCTCCACGATTCTCTGTGTACAGAGGGACACTGTGTTGCTGTCCTCAGGAGGCGAATATGATTGAAAGTTGTTAAACAGGGAGCAATAAGTTACTGCTTTAATTTTTGGTTGGCACCTCACGATAAATAAGGGTATTTTGGGTTGCAGTTTGGGCACTCGACTGCTAAAAGGTTTGCCATCACTGCAAACATATATATGGGACAAACATATATATATGTCTGACTTTCTGCTCTGACCATGTGCTCCCGCCCATCAGGGGTTTTTATACTCCCCTCATCAGGTGGCAGAACTCTCCAATCAGCTTCCAGTTGGCATTGCAATGGTACAAAGAATGTCATTGGTTATCTCTTGCCTTACCAGGCAGTGACTTACAGCAGCAATTACAAAGTTTGCCAGGGAAATAGCTTCTCATCAGATAGACCCTGACAAGGAGAGGGCGCTATTCGCAATAACCATTTAGCCTATGCATTGGCAAGGGTATTGCACAATCACAAAGCATTAGTAACCAGTTGGTATTTTCTCAGTAACAGGATCACTTGTGACCTCTAGCAATGAACAAATGAAAAATCAGCAGCTTGATAATGTTATTCTAACCAACACCATAAAGCTTTCCATTTCAGGATCAATTTCTTCAACAGAGACCCATTAATGGGTCTAACAGTGCTGGACAACATAGTGAACTTTTATAGGATAAGGAAACCAGGTCAGTATGAAGGTCATCTTATCATCAACATGCAACAAACACCCACCTTGTATGGAGAGGGTTCACTCCAATACTCGCCTACTGGCTTGCAAGGAGAAAAGCCTATAAAATGGCAGTGATAGGGCCAATTACATGCCTTCTCCACCAGAAAACTGTCTGAGAAATTATAAAAATGTCCCCCATTGTGTACAAATGATTTAAGATAAATGCATGATTAATAGATTAGGTTAGGTCCCAAAGACACTATGCAAATTGTATAGGTACCTCAATACAGTAAATGACTATGCAACATCCCCCACCGGGGCCTAGCCTTTTCTTGGGGCATTGAGGCAGCCAGGGCCCAGAATACCGGAGTGGCTGGCGGTTGTGGCCTAGGCACGCTAGTGTCATGGTGCTTGGTATGGGGACCGGAGGGCTGTCCTACAGCCTGGCAGGTCTCCAGCAGGTGGTGTGTGCAAGAAATTAGATGAGGGAGAGGCTGTGGTACTGGTTCTCCTTGGGGCAACCCCTTAGTGTCCGTAGTGTGAGTCCCTGGATGATAGATGGGGAGGCCCTTGATGGTGATACAGCCGTAGCAGGGATCAGAAGGAGGCAAAGTTGTGCATAAAATAACTTACAGTTCTTTATTCGAACCAACAGCAGCAATGAACCAAACTATTCCATACATATGCCGGATACTGGGAGTGATCTTGGAGAGTGAACCTCATGAGTTAGGTCACCAGCCTGGTTGCAGATGCAAGCTGGGATGTAGCTGTATCCAATACTGGAAGCTGCAGCTTTGTCCTGGTTGTTCTGTGTGAACTCACTAGAGGTGTGAGGCACACGCTGTCTCTAATCACTCTGTGTGTGGTCAATATGCTCCTCAGACAAGAGCTGGGTTCCTAGAGCTTGTTCTCTCAGAAGTTTCTGGAACTCTACTACCTCCAACTCCTCCCCTGACTAACGGTTTTGTTAAACCCTAGTCAGGTGATCTCACTCTCCAATCACACTCCAGTTACAAAGATGGAACATCATCGGATGATAATTATTAAACATTCTTAACCCTTGCCTATCCAGGCAGCATTTACCGCTGCACAATTACCTCTATATGTACTAAATGGTACAAGGGGTTTATTCGCAACTACTCCTCTGCCATGCGCATTGGCAGGGATATTGCAACTATAAAACATCATTGTCCCCTGTTTGTATGGGGGACTAATTGTTTTCTTGAACAAAGTGAAAGTCTATTCACTTCAGTATCCCTTCAGATATCTTAGCATGTCAGTGTTTATAACAGCAGGTGGCGCCGCAGGCTTGTATTTACCAGGAAATGGAATCCTTGAATAAAATGGATTATTAGAGTCAACACCTGACAAGAGGAAAAGAAAAGTTTCTGTGCCATTTAACTACTTAATATAACAACTAGAAATGTCAGATGACTGAGCAATCTACTTTGTAGTGATGTTTTATAACAGTCAGTTGGATTTTTACAGAAAAAGCAGACACACTTATTGGAGATGAAATATCATACACCATACCTCCCAACTTTTGCGGAGGCCACACCCTAGCCACGCCCCCTAACCACAACTCCTGGCCATGCCACTGCTCATACCTCCAACGCATCCACTGACACCAATGTATATATATATATATATATATATATATATATATATATATATATACTGATTAACCCCACTGGCACCAATGTATATTTATGTATATAATTGGGGGGCATATTCCACTCCCCCTAGACAACGAGCGTGTCCCCCCCCTAGACAGCGAGCATATCCCCCCCCCCCTAGACAACGAGCATTTCCCCCCCCCCCAATGGTTGCGTGCCCTTTTTTGTGTGTTTGTGTTATTTGTGTCTTCCAGGACCGTACCTGCTGTGGACTACTTCGGATTCGAAGGATTACGTCGATGACCGACATTTCTAACAAATAAAATGGTCAACGAGGGTGTGTCTGCGTTCTTTAAACTTATATTTGTTAAAAACGGTGTGATTTATTTTTTTGCGACACTCTTCATAGTTTGCCGTAGTAGTGGTGCCGGCTAGATGACGGTGCTCATTACTAAGGGCTGGCCTTAGTGTTTGTCTTAATTTTTTTTGGCAAATTCACACTAACGCCCATACCATTACCGCGGTACCCACCGCCACCAGGGGTGCTGGGAAGAGCCGGGTACAAACCAGTACCTAACCGTCTATAGATGGTCAGGTAGTGGGGCGGCTGCAGGCTGTTATTGTTGCGCTGGAATAGCCCCCTAACAGTGGGCTATCCCAGCTCAGTAATGGCAGGCTGCTGCTGCTTTTTTGTAGCTGGATGATTTGAAAAATAGGGGGTACCCCATGCCGTCTTTTCTTAAAATTTTTGACAAAAATATGCGTGGGGTCCCCCCTTCAAAGGGGGCTCCCAGGCTGTTTCCCCCATTTTACAAAAAAATGGGGGGAAAAACTGTGTGGGGTGCCCCCTATTGTTCAAATAAGCCAGATACAAAAAAGCAGCAGCAGCCTGCTATTACTGAGCTGGGATAGCCCACTGTTAGGGGGCTATTCCAGCGCAACAATAACAGCCTGCAACCGCCCCACTACCTGACCATCTATATACTGGTTTGAACCCAGCTCTTTTCGGCACCCCTGGTGGCGGTGGGTACCGGGGTAATGGTATGGGCGTTAGAGTGAATTTGACAACCACTAAAGCCAGCCCTTAGTAATGAGCACTGTCATCTAGCCGGCACCACTACTACGACAAACTATGAAGAGTGTCGCAAAAAATTTAATCACACCATTTTTAACAATTATAAATTTAATTGAACAAAGAACGCAGACACACCCTCATTGACCATTTTATTTGTTAGAAATGTTGGTCATCTACGTAATCCTTCGAATCCGCAGTAGTCCACAGCATGCACGGTCCTGGAAGACACAAATAACACACACTGTGGCGGATGCACTGAATTATTGTGACATGCACCCCCTCAATAAGATGTCCCCAAAATGGTATTAATGTAAGTGTCATCTCATACCGCAAAAATTACACCTTAAAAGGACCTGTCACCCAGAAATTCGGCACTAGATGTTACTAAAGTAATCAGCTCCTAGTGCTAAACCAAACGCAGCGGTGTTACACAGAAACCTCTGATAACGCTAACTAACACTGCCGCACTGTACACTACAAACACAAGACCGCTCTCAAAGTGGCGAATTCATGAGGGGGTGGGATTGTGGGCGGTGACATTCATTTCCATATCTATCTAAATTTCATGTGTAACCCACATGTAAGATTTATAAACAGCCCAGGCTTCCATTTTTGTTGGGACTGCAAATATACAACAATGTACGTTTCTTAACTCTTTAAGGACATCGCCCTTTTTTGTTTTTTCATTTTCATTTTTCACTCCCCACAATCAAAAATCTATAACTTTTTTTTTTTTTTTTTACACATAAAGAACTATGTGACAACTTGTTTTCTGCACGCCAAATTGCACTTCATAGTGATGGTATTTATTCTTCCATGCCATGTACTGGGAAGCTGTAAAAAAATTAAAATTTTTACTTTTACTATTTTTCAGTCTCCCTAAAGTACTTTAACCCTAGGTTGTCCTATTCACCCTACCATATACTGCCATACTACTTAGGGCAGTATATGGGGATTTTCCTCCTCATTCATTACACTCATTCCTCGCACATTGTAATCATTGGATTGAAACGAGACAGCCTCGGGTCTTTGGAAGACCCAAGGCTGTCATGGAAACGGAGTGACGCTCCCCGATGACGTCACGCGGAGCAACAATCTCCAACAAAGTGGCGGCGCATGGGCTCTCTGAAGCCGCCAGCAGCTTTGCTGGCGGCAATGTGTGGGTTAACACCCGTTTTTAATAAAAAATAATGTTTTTAACAAATTAGGCTAGGTTCTAGGATTATTAAATTACAGATTAGAACAGAGGCAGGCAGGAGGAATCTACCATCACATCTACTTCTGATAGTAGATTCCTTATGTTAGGTTTCCTTTAATCGTTCTTACAAGTTCAGTTTGTGTTCAGCAGAAGCCATGCTGTTAGTAGCATTGATCTCCAATCCTAAATAAGCTCCTTCTCAATTTAGTGCTAGAACACTTGAGTTTGTCAGCATAATTTACAGTTCTGGAGGTGCTTTTTTTTCTTACTGTTACAGATGTAAGAAATGTACCGGAGATGTAATACAGATGCCTCCCAAACTCGCTGCAGACCAAGGACATACAGCTACTATGAGCTGTGAGTATACTGACAGCACGTTCTACACTCTGCAGTGGTAGAAGACTCGGCTGTCTCCAGGTGTGCTTTGGAGACTCAGTAAGAGAAAGCTGCTGAAAACTCTGCAAAGACCTTCATTTTTTGATCATCCATATCAACTGTTCTAAATGTTATAGAGATGCGTAGAGGAGTCAATTCATGTGTATTTCAGTCCATTAGCTACATAATAAATACTATCGGAATAATTTCTTGCTGTAGGCACATACCAAATCAGACATCCAGAAAGTCAAGTGAAGAAGGGATCAGGAGCATCATTAATGGAGCAGCAGAAGGCAAGCATTTTTATTTTAGGTGCCCCTCCACAGATGAATCTACCTTTTATTTACTGTAAACTACTTTAACTTTATATGTCAGTATTCTGGTTCTTTACATTCTACTTCTACATTAACAGTAAAATACACTGTAGTTTTTTCCAAGAGAAAGAGCTGACCATTTTCTTTGAGGATCAAAATGGATGATGTATCTTATAGATAATTGGAAGAAAAAGGACCCCATTTTTAACCCCTTCAAGTTGCAGCATTTTTACAATTATTTTTTACACACTACCTTCAAAAATGTACAACTTTTTTTTCCTGTACAGACGGGTTACGTGCAAGATAGGTTCTGTAGGTTTGTTCTCAAATTGAATTTGTATGTAAGTCAGAACTGTATATTTTATAATTGTAAGTCCAGACAAATTTTTTTTGGTCTCAATTGTGACAATTGTATTTTAAAAAAGTTGGATTGTCATAAGAACAAGGATTAACAATAAAGCTTAAAGAGGACCTGTCACCAAATAAGAGGTCGGATTGACGTTCAGGTCCCCTAGCAGTTGGCCGTATTCATGAGGGGGGCGGCTGACACTCCACCTTCACGCCACTGTCAGTCAGGGACCTATAAGAATCGCTGGCAGCAGCGCATGTTTTGCACAATCGCTGCCGGCTCTACGCAATGCAGAAATTAGGCTGTGCCGCGCTTATTCACAGCGCCGGTTGAATGTTCGGCTGTCAGCTAGGCTAAGACCTTCAGATCTGAACCCAATCAGAAATCTTTGGAGGGAGGTGAAATTCTATGGTGCCCAGCAACAGCCTCAAAACCTTAAAGATCTGGAGAAGATCTGTATGGATGACTGGGCCAAAATCACTGCTGCAGTGTGTTCAAACTTGGTCAAGAAATACAGGAACATCTGAACTACGTTTGTGAAGATAACTTCCCATAAATCTAAAAATGAGATATCATATATACTGGAGTATAAGCCGACCCCAAATTTTAACACAAAAAACTGGAAAAACCTATTGACTTGAGTATTAGCCGAGGCTGGGAAATGCATTGGTCACAGCCCCCCCAGTATATAGACAGCCAGCCCCCTGTAGTATATAGCCAGTCAGCCCCTGTATTATATAGCCAGCCTCCTGTAGTATATAGCCTGCCAGCCCTCTGTAGTATAATATAGCCTGCCAGCCCCCTGTAGTATTACATAGCCTGCCAGCCACCCATAGTATGTAGCCAGCTCCCTGTAGTATATAGCCAGCCCCCTGTAGTATATATCCTGCAACCCCTGCAGTATATAGATTGCCAGCCCCCTCTAGTATATAGCCTGCAGCCCCTGCCACCAATACAATGCCTGTAGGGAAAAAAACTAAAAGTGTACTCACCTTCCGACCCGCCAAAGACCCCCTCCCCCCCTCGCAGGTCCTTTTCCATACATCCCGGCTCTGGCATCGGCTTAGTGTCCCCCTGCGCGGTCCGTCACAGGCACCATGACGTCAGCCACTCACTGACATCATAGTGTTGCTAGTGCTAGTGTTTCTAGGAGGTATCTACAGCTGCAATTACATAATATTCAGGTTCCAGAACCTTCCTAACAACTCCTGACCTGGAAAGGGCGCCAATCGCTATTACCAGCCTGTCTATGCATTGGCAGGGGTGTTTCACAAAGTGTGTCAATAACTTTATTAGTTAATTTGTTTCTCATAAGCATCTTGCCCTTTTATCATACAGTGCACATTGTCACTTTAACTTGATCCATCCAACTTGACTCAATCAAGATGTTATCCAATGATGTGGCTGTATTGTTAGCTGGATTGTGATTGGAGAGGTGCTACCATTTGACCAGGGGGAGTATAAAAACCCCTGCTGGGGGGAAGCACATGGTCTCGGGTTTTACGTCTTCAGAGTGAAGAGAGAGACAGTGTTTGCAGTACACCTTCAGTGCTGCCACAGATTCTAATCCCAGGAACCACACATATGGCAAGTCAGGAGACTCCAGCCAGAGCTACAGCTTCCATAATTTGGACACAACACCCGCTCAGCTATCCTAGCCTGCATATACTATCAGGCTGGTGCACCACCATTCCTGCGGACCACTCTCCATGACCACTCCAGTAACCAGAATTTGCTGTGTTATTATTAGGCCATTACTGATGTCTGAAGCTCAATAAAGAAGTGTAAATTGATTTGCACAACATAGCCTCCATCTGATCCCTGGATACGGCTGCTTACCACCCAGGGACTCATCCTACAGACACTCAGGCGTTGCCCCAGGGAAAAACCATTGCATCAGCCTCTCCCACCATATTTCTTGCACACACTATCTGCTGGAGTCCTGCCAGGCTGTAGGACAGCCCTTCGGTCCCCATAGCAAGCACTGTGACCACAGTGTGCCCTAGGCCACAATAGCCAGCCACTCTGGTATTCTGGGCCCTGGCTGCCTCCAGGCCCCAAGAAAAGGCTAGGCCTCGGTGGGGGGTGTTGCAGATGTACTGTACCTTATGTCAATGTATAGTAGTAACCTGCAGGTAAATAAAAGTCACAAAGGAAGTACAAGTAACAAGAATCATGATGTGGGCTGCCTCATGTGGTTTTGCTTCAATAGTAACAACAGGTTCATATTCAGCAGATGCCGTTGCATTTCATTACACTCTGTTTTTAGACCTGCAGAACAATGCCACCAAGTCAGCTCCTTCTCATCCTTATTATATACCTTCAAAGTAAGTAACTACTGCATATAATACATTCTTAGCTGTTTTTATGTGCAGTTCCATACAGTGTATTTTTTAGTTAATATGTAATATTATTTTATGAGTTTTATTAAAGGGGTATAACCATTTCAGAAAATTATTATTATTGTTTTTATAATAAAAAGTTATAACATTTTCCATTATACTTTTTGTATAATTTTCTCACGGATTTCTGCTTTTTGTCATTCTATAGAAAGCTTCTATGTTTACTACAAGTGGACAGAAACCTGACCATGGTCACACAGGTGCACGTCTCGTTATATCACACAGCTCTGTTTACTGACTACTGTCTGTAAAATAATGAGCTGTGCACCTGTGTGACCATGGTGAGATTTCAATCCACTTGTAGTAATCATAGAGGCTTTCTATAGAATGACAGCAAGCAAAAATCTAGAAATCCATGAAAAATTGATACAGGACAAATATTGGAAAATTGTATAACTTTTTATCATAAAAGGAATGGCATTAATTTGCTGTAATGGGAACATCCCTTTAAGTGTAAACAATATGATTTAGTAATTGCCTAAGTTTAGTGTGAAATCTCATCTGGCCATGGGTGTGAATCTTACATTTTTTAAATTTTTAATCAAATGATCATATAATATAAGATAATGATTAACAATCTTTCCCATATTCTTCCAGATGGTAAATGTACCGGAGATGTAATACAGCTGCCTCCTATTCTCACGGTAGACCAAGGACATACAGCTACTATGAGCTGTGAATATACTGACAGCGCGTTCTACAGTCTGCAGTGGTTCAAGCAAATTCAGGGGAAGGGTCTTGTTTCATTATCAATTCTAAGAGTAGATAATAAGAATAATACACAGGATAGATATGTGTTTTCACTGAAGAAAGACAAGAAGCTAAGCACCATGTTTATCGTGAATCTAGATGTGGAAGATTCGGCTGTCTACTGGTGTGGGTTTGAGGCACAGAGAGCAAAAGCTGCTGGTAACTGTGTCAAAAACCTTCACTGTTCTAGAGATGCGAAGCAGGAGTCAAATACTGTGTCTTCCTCATGTCATATAATCAATACTATCCGTATTATTTTATAGTGTTGGTCTATACAAAATCAAATATTTAAAGAAATACCAATATCACTATTACTATCAGATGTGAAAGCCCTAGGAGAAACCACTTAGCTAGAAACCATAGTGGTGGTAGCTTTTATTAACATCTTCTATATTAGTTTCAACACAAAAAGGACAACATTTTATCAAGTGCCCTGCTCAAGTACTGTGGCATATCAAACAGTTATATAAAGCAAATAAACAGAAAATAAACAGACAGAACCTGTACTAGTTGGGAGATATGTATCAGCAGACTAAATCATATGACATGTTGTAACCTGGTAATCAGTGGCACAAACAAAATATTGAGGGTCATTTACTAAGGGACCGATTCACGTTTTTTCGGCGGGCCTCGGCGGACTGCAGCGCAGCAGCGCCACCTGGTGGACGTCGGAGGAACTACCTTAGTGAATCCCGACCGGACCCGAATCCACCACAGAGAATGCGCCGCTGCATCACGACCGGGTAAGTAAATCTACCCCATTATGTCATCATCATAAAGATCATCACTCCTATAAGATTCCAAATAGGAACGCACCAAATTTAAGGCAACCTTAACGGGTGTCTATAACCACAATTTATCTAACTTTTATGTTACATAGTGCTATTCTGACACATGTCACTCATACACTATTTTTTATTATTTGCCAGTTTCTTCTTCCATGATAAAACTTCACTTTAGAAATGAGGTTGAAGTGCTGGGAGGAGGGAGGGAGATAGCAGAAAGGGGCTTCTGGGCTTTTGGCTCCACAGCAATAATATCACCTATCAGCCATGCTATATATTTACTGTCCAAGGCCTTTTCTCATCCTTCCCCTTCATCATATTTCAGTATCAGTTTCAGAGCCCCCAAAGCACTTCAGTTTTGCATATATGTTAAGTGTTAGCATAGGAGTAGCTGGAAAATAAAAACAAAATTTTGTGTGACATGTGTGAGTTTAAAGGGGTTGTCCGAGTTAAAAAAAAAAAAATGTGGCCGGGAGCGGGGTTACTAAAACAATAAAGCTGTACTTACCTTCCGGTGCCCTCCCGTATCCAGCGCTGCTGTCGCTCCGGTCCGGGGGCCATGTAAACAAACATGGCCGCCGGAGCAGCGCTGGACTCAGCTTCCGGCCGGCCGTGGCCGGGTACGCCTATCCGTCCCTATACACAGCATTGTGTATGGGGACCGGAAGGTTGTCGCATCCGGCCGGAAGCTGAATGCAGCACTGCTCCGGCGGCCATGTTTGTTTACATGGCCCCCGGACCGGAGCGACAGCAGCGCTGGATACGGGAGGGCACCGGGAGGTAAGTACAGCTTTATTGTTTTAGTAACCCCGCTCCCGGCCACATATATTTTTTTTTTTAAACTCGGACAACCCCTTTAACCCTACATAGCATAACAGGTAAATCGTGGCAATGGACGCCTTACAACCCCTTCTCCAGCTGGACGTGATAGTACATCTGAGGGAGAATGTGCTATTACATCCAGCTTCTAACACCAGCTCACGAGCAGAGCCAGAATCAGTAAGTGTCAGCTGTATATCACATGCAGGGGAAGGGGTTTCCCACTAGGCTTTGGCATGCTAGACAATTAACACTACAATACACTTAGTACTCTTAAAGGTGTATTCCAGGAAGCAGCATATTTCATATACAGGCGGTCCCCTACTTAAGAACACCCGACTTATATAAGACGTAATTTACTGTAATTTAGCCTTAAGCTACAATAAACAGCTGTAACAGTTATCAGAGGCGTCTGCAATGAAATTTTAGTGTTATTCATGGTTCTTATGACAATCCAACATTTTTAAAATCCAATTGTCACAAAGACCCCAAAAAATTTGGCTTGGGCTACAATTGTAAAATATACAGATCCGACTTACATATAAATTCAACTTAAGAACAAACCTACAGACCGTATTTTGTATGTAACCCGGGGATAGCCTGTACAAATGGGTCTATACATTAAAGCTAATATGTCAAATTTAGCTCCCCTTAGCAGAAAAATACTGCTGACATAAAATTTAATGAAGAATTAAAATTCTACTGACCGTTTAATCAGTCCATTGATTTCTTCTGTACAGAGCAGAAGATGGCCGCTGGTCACATGTCCACATCACATGTTCTGCACCTGCCTGGACAGGTCATGTGATCACCACTATAAACATGCAAGGGAAGAAAAAGAATATTGTTTGTCTCACTATTTTTGTTTTCATGTTTGAATAAAATTAAATATATTATTACGGCCATTTTTTTGTACCTTGCATGTTTATAGTATTGTTTGGTGCAATTGGCCTAGGAGTATATCATATTATTGCTGTGCCGTCCCTCTGCTTTTGGTTCTAGCACTATGTTTGGCTGTAGTCAGTTGGTTGCAGCACATCCAGTGGCCAGTGTTGTGGTGAGACGTCATCTCAGTGATGTGCAGTGATGGCAGTTACACATCATTATGATAACAGAGCAGGACAGTCTTTTACATCATCACTGGGAGCAGAGCATAATTGGTAGGAGGAGTTACTGAAAACTAACGGATCTTGGGATTTGTAGTTTCCATTGGTGGCCATCTTGGTGAAAACTCTGCATACTTTAGAGAGGCCATAAAATTCAGTAAATCATAAAATCAAACTATTAAAGCTCCATTTTGTGACTGAGGACATTGAGTTTTGTTATATTCATTTATTTATAGCAGCACGGGTTTTCAGATCAGATGTTCATATACCTGAAATACCTCTTTAAAATTAAAAAACACAATTTGGTATTGCTGCATATGTAACATGCTGCATAACTAAATAGAATTTTGTTATTGGACCCACACGTGCACACCATTAAAAAAAATGTGAAAGAATGTTCAGAAAAAAGATGATTTTTTAACTGTAAAGAGTTGTATGTTTTCTCCGTATATATGCGTGGGTTTCCTCCGCGTCCTCCGGTTTCCTCCCACACTGCAAAACATACTGGTAGATTAATTAGATTATGAGCCCCATTGGGGACAGGGGCTGATTTGGCAAGCTCTGTGCAGCACTGCAAAATCTGTGTGTGCTATATAAATAAAGGAATTATTATCATAATACTCTTAAAAATGTTCTAAACTGTGGTAAAAAAAAAAGATTTAACCCCTTAATGACTTGGCCTTTTTTAGTTTTTTTCACTTCCATTTTTCACTCACCACCTTCAAAAATCTATAACTTTTTTATTTTTCCACATAAAGAGCTGTGTGATGGCTTATTTTCTGCATAACAAATTGCACTTCATAGTGACGGTATGTAATATTCCATGGTGTGTACTGGGAAGCGGGAAAAAAATTAAAAATGCTGTGAAAATGGTGAAAAAACACATTTGCAACGTTTTCTTGTGGGCTTAGATGTTACAGCTTTCACTCTACTTCCCAAATTATATGTCTTCTTTATTCTTTGGGTTGGTACGATCACGTGGATACCAAATTTGTATAGGTTTTATAATGTTTTCATACATTTAAAAAAATTAAAACCTCCTGTACAAATTTTTTTTTTTATTTTGCCATCTTCTGGCGCCAATAACTTTTTGATACTTTGGTGTACGGAGCTGTGGGTAGTGTCATTTTTTGCGAATTTTGATGGCGTTTTTAATGCTATCATTTTTGGGACTGTGCGACCTTTTGATCACTTTTTATAAATTTTTTATATTTTTCAAAATGTCAAAACAATGGCATTTTCGACTTTGGACCTATTTTCCATTAAGGGGTTAAACACAGTGAAAAACCATTATTATATTTTGATAGATCGGACATTTTTGGACGTGTCGATACCTTACGTGTTTATGATATTTACTGTTTATTTCTATTTATATCAGTTCTAGGGAAAGGGGGGTGATTTGAATTTTTAGGTTTATTTATTATAATTTTTTTTTTAATTTTTTTTTATTTTTACTTTTACTATTTTTCAGAATCCCTACGGTACTCTAACCCTAGGTTGTCTGATTCATCCTATGAAATACTGCCATACTACATTATGGCAGTATATGTGGATTTTACTCCCTATTCATTACAATTTGCAATGAATTACGTAACCAAGATCTTAACTAGATTTTAAACAGAGTTAGGCCCCTGGCAGATAAACCTATTTGGGCTGCACAATGATCATACATTGGGGGTCATTTACTAAGGGCCCGATTCGTGGTTTCCCGACGCGTTACCCGAATATTTCCGATTTGCGCCGATTTTCCCTGATTTTGGCGCACGCGATCAGTTTGTGGCGCATCGGCACTGGCATGCACGTGACGGAAATCGGGGGCATGGCCTAACGGTAACCCGACGGATTCGGAAAAACCGCCGCATTAAAAAAAAAAAAAATTGGTCGCACGGGCCATACTCACATGCACCACGATGAAGACGATGAACTCCGGGGCACCTGGTGGACATCGGGCGCAGGACCTTCATGAATCGCCGGAAGACCCGAACGCTCGTCAGAGAATGCGCCGCTGGAACGCGAATGGATCGGGTAAGTGAATGTGCCCCAATGTCTCACTGTACCATACGACGCAAAATATTGGACATGCCTTTTTAACGGCACAACAAGACTTAACAACACCTTCCCAATTCCTACCCCTCATCCCACCCCTAGATTCCCCCTCCCATTCCCCGGTACAGCAGTACAAAAGTCTACATCATAATATGACGATGAGGCGATGAGTCCATTCAAGGGTTTGGAGATTTACAATCAGATAACGTGATCTCTTCCCCTAGCTATTCATTCTTCACTCAGTCATACAGCACTTACCCACAAGAGTATTGCTAATCTTTCCGGTCATACTTAATACAATTACAATATGATTATCCCAGGAGGGCAAAGGGAGACAATAGAAACCTAGAGGGGAGACCCGGTGTCGCAATCCAGGGACCCCATATGGTGTCAAACTTTTTTACGTTTTTTCCCTTTCCTATACACTCCTTTCTCTAGTCGGATTACATCATTGAGGCACTCCTTCAGCTCTTTGATTGGGGGGGGGGGGCTGTATCCACTTGGCTGCTATTAGCTTTCGAGCCTGATAGAGTATGCAAGACATGCCTATTATGTCACTTGTAATGGTCATGTCCTCTTCCAATAGCCCCAACAGACATATCCGTGGAGAAGCTTCACAACCTTTCGTGTTTCAATGAAGAGGGGAGGGGTGAGGAGCGCTCACCCCTCTCTCCTGTACGCGTATGTATGCTTTCCTGGCCTGTTATGCTGTTCAATGCTCAATGCACTGGTATATAGAGATCTCTTCACATATCTCTACATTATCATTTTGTATTTTTTTTAATAGATAATTAATACATTTATTCATATCAATGTACTTTACAGTATATAGACACCATGCACATACAGCATAGACTGTAGGGAGTAACAAACCCAACCTTATTAAATCCGGTATTTGGCCCTGTACTTAAAACCCAATATGACAATAAAGAACCGGGAAACTTACTGTTTGGGTAACGTGGGAAGGCCACAGAATTTTTATTTTTATAACAAAAACATCAATTATTAAATAAAATAATAAACTTGAAAAATTAACAACATGGTAGGCTCATAGACTTCTTCAAACCTTGGGATGGGACTTCACCCGAATGGCGGCTGCGGCCCGGAAGCCGGCATGTGGGAAACCTCAAAATGCCTTTGGGCCTGTGTCCAACTCCGCCTATGTTGTGACATCTGTAGAAAAACAGAAGGGAACAGCCAGAACCTGTAGGAGAACACCTGAAAAGAATTTATTCTGAGGGCAGGGTGGGAGGGATACTTCACACCTCTCCGATCCTGAGGGCAGAAGGAAAGAGGCCGCCCCCACGTGCACTCAAGCTTTTTAAAACACCCGGGCGGGTCCTTACACGCCCCCAAAGACCGCCTCCAGTGACCTCACTCAGGGAGGGGTAAAGGGCCAACCACCAAGAGCCTTCTAGAAGCCCTGAAACTCCACCCCCCCACAGTCCTCAGCCCCTTCGCTAGTCTCTTTGGTGCTTATTATACACATCACAGATACAGCATATACACATCACATTTACTATATACATATTATACGATACAATGTCATATAATAATAATAATTATATAATACAATAGCATTCTATATATATATATATATATATATATATATATATATATATATATATATATAGGTTTACATCCTCTACTTTTTACTGTGTCAGGTCAGACGATGGGGTCCCCTTACACCATGGGCCTATAGGGGACAGTTGCTTATCTAGAAGGTATGCCCTGCATATTTTATGTCTATGTCTGCAGAAAATTTTATGTAGGAGTCCAGTGGTGTTAGTGGCAGGCCAGGGACTCGCAGAGTAAAGATGAGATCTATATGTTGTGCAAACAGAATTTAAACAAACATTAACCATTAAGTTATAAATAGTCATGCATTGATAGCATAACACAAGTAATTTCCTATTTCCGCCACTTGGTGGTAGTGTGGTACTGAAATGCAGCTTAACCAGGGGATTTGATTGCAATTACAGGGATCATGGGACTGAGTTGAGGCAGCCTAGTGGGGTGACCAGTACCAACAAGAACTCCAGGGAGCAGATTTCACAATGGCCCAACTCCATCACATCCCACGTGTCATGCAAAAAATGGAATGACACACTAAATAAATGCACCTAGTGGCTTACACATAGGGGACCTTTCTCAAGAAAACAGCACAGTAAGCAGGTGTGACATGAGAGGAAAAATTGAGGTGGGGTGTGTGATATATGTGACATCTCCTCCTCACAGTCCTCAGACACCTGATGATACAAGGTGCAGTACACACAGCACAACATGATGTGGCCTCCCAGCAGGACAATCCTTCCAGGACTACTACTAGTTATTATACTTATTACAGGTGAGGATGGATTTTTTAAATATTTTCTGGTTGAACTCTTGTAAATATTTTCCAGTTATGTACAAATTTCATATATTTTACCTCAATGCATGTAGAACTAATACACAACTATACTGATATAGTTTACTAGAACTAAAACTAGAAATAATATATATTCATTGTATTTTCCAGATGTGCAGTCAGATGCTCAGGTGTCACAGGACCCGAAAATTCATGCTACAGAAGACCAAGATGTCACCCTGAGATGTACCCACAAAATATCCACTTATAATTTTCTCATCTGGTACAAGCACATCCCTGGACTGGGACTGGAGATCTGTGCTTATGGGGTGGACAAAGCTAATAATCGAAATCCAAGATATTCAATGACTATAGAGAGAAGCTCTCTCAGTACTGAGCTCCATATACAGAAGGTGAAGGGGAGAGACACAGCTGTGTATTACTGTGCAGTGAGAGACACAGTGACACTGATACACTGCAACGCTGTATAAGAAGTCATTATCCTCAGTAAAGCTAATATAATTTATATTGTTGAACACCAATTAAAAAAAATATTAAAGGAGTTGTCCGACTGTTCAAAATTTTATATAATAGCTATACCGACCTGCTCCGGTACTTCCGGTGTACCGCATCACTGTCCATCTGAGCCATGCCCATGTTTGTTTACTAGCCAACTTTTTTTGCACAGCTGTGTAAAGCATTGAAAAGGTCACATAAAAAGTTGCAAAGTCACTCCAGTACCCTTGTTATGTGTGTATTTGCTATATGTCTGTGTATGGTATGGTATTATATATACATTATGGGGGTCATTTACTAAGGGCCCGATTCGCGTTTTCCCGACCTGTTACCCGAATATTTTTGATTTGCGCTGATTTTCCCTGAATTGCCCCGGGATTTTGGCGCACACGATCGGATTGTGGCGCATCGGCGCCGGCATGCACGCGGCGGAAATCGGGGGCGTGGACGAGCGAAAACCCGACAGATTCGGAAAAACCGCCGCATTTAAAAAAAGAAATGTGTCGCTTGGGACGCGCTTACCTTCACCGGTGAACTCCAGCGCGTTCAGATGCTTTTCAGCGCAGCAGCGCCACCTGGTGGACGGCGGAGGAACTACCTTGATGAATCCCGGCCGGACCCGAATCCAGCGCAGAGAACGCGCCGCTGGATTGCGAATGGACCGGGTAAGTAAATCTGCCCCTATGTGTGTATTTGCTGTATATGTGTGCATATTTGATGTGTATATGCTCTATATGTTTGTGCACATTTGATGTGTATATGCTGTATGCCTCTGTATATGCTGCATGGGTGTATATGCAGGGTCGGACTGACCCACCTGGGTGCACCGGTGGGCCCTGACACCTGCTGGCTCCGCCTCCTTGTCATGCCGACTCTGCCCCTCGCGTGCCGACTAGGCCCCCTTTTACCGTTCGGGACTTCAACTGTGCCCGATGGAATCTCTCATTGCGGGCATTAACCCCTTTCACGCGTGCAAGGGACCCATGCGCCCCTAAACACAAACATTCCCTATACATATCTAATAGAGTAATAAAACACAAAATCACCAGAAAACCCCCACATATTTGGTATCCCCGCATCCGTAACAATCTGTACAATAACTCAGTAACATTACTGGACCCGCTCGGTGAACGCCGTAAAAACAAAACACGAAAAAACACGCCAAAAATGTAAATTTTTTATAAAATCTCTTCACAAAAATGTTCTAAAAAGTGATAAAAAAAGTTATGTACACTAAAAAGAACAACTCAAAACGCAAAAAATAGGCCCTAAACCAGCTCTTTCAACCGAACAGTGGCTTCGGCGGTAAGGGGTTAAAAGGAGGGAGGTTAGAGGGGATATAAATGAGGAGGGGGTGTGAGAAAGGGGGTACAGAAGTTCAGGGGAGCCCACAATGAGAGGGGGAAATACCAGTGGGCCCACAATAAGAGAGGGAGATACTAGGGGATAACATAAAGATGAGGGAGGTCAGAGGGGCAATAAATGAGGGGGGTGAAAGGGAGTACAGACGATATAAAAACTGGGAAACCTATTGAATTGAGTATGAGCCTAGTATATAGCCTGCCAGATCATGCCCCCAGTATATATCCAGAAGCCCCTTGTCCCTAGTATATAGACAGCCAGCTCATGTCCCCAGTATATGTCCAGCAGCCCCTGCCCCAAATACATAGCCTGCAGCCCTTGCCCCCAGTATACAGCCTGCAGCTCCTGTCCCCCCAGTATATAGCCAGAAGTCCCTTGTCCCCAGTATATAGACAGCCAGCTCATGCCCACAGTATATAGATAGCCAGTTCATGTCCCCAGTGTATGTCCA
This sequence comes from Engystomops pustulosus, assembly GCF_040894005.1. Taxonomy (NCBI): domain Eukaryota; kingdom Metazoa; phylum Chordata; class Amphibia; order Anura; family Leptodactylidae; genus Engystomops; species Engystomops pustulosus. Next base: position 100,456,931 of record NC_092411.1, read on the forward strand.
GCAGCCCCTGTCCCCAGTATATAGCCTGCATCCCCTGCACCCCAGTATATAGCCTGCAACCCCTGCTCCAAGTATATAGCCTGCAGCCCATGTCCCCTATTATATATAGCCTGCATCCCCTGTCCCCCAGTATTTAGCCTACAGCCCATGTCCCCTAGTATATAGCCTTCAGCCCCTGTCCCCCAGTATTTAGCTTACAGCCCCTGCCTCCCCAGTATATAGCCTGTAACCCCTGTCCCCATTATATAGCCTGTAGCTCCTCCCCGAGAAATGCCCAGCCCAGAAGAAAAAAAACAAAATGTGTACTTATTTTGCGACGCCCCGCGGCAGGTCCTCTTCTTTCCACCGATGTTTTGGTTCTGGGTCCGTCAACTTGCTGACATCATAGTGTGTACCGATGGCAGCGCACACACTGGAATGTCAGCATGCGGCTGATGTCATCATGTGAGCAGGGGGCATCGGAAGGTGAGTACACATTTTGTTCTTTTATAGACTAGGGCAGTGATGGCAAACCTTTTAGATACAATGTGCCCAAACTACAACCAAAACCCACATAATTTTCACAAAGTGCCAAAGCCACAATTTAAGCAGTAACTTATTACTCCCTGCTCTGTCACAGGTTTAAATTGTAAAGGCACCTGAGGACACCAATACAGTAGAAAGAAGGAGAAGAAGTTTGGATTATCATTGTAGCTTCCTTCTAGGGTCCTCAGCTGCCTGTGACTGCAAGAGGCTTTGGGTCCTGTCTGGAGAACCCTGCCCTGGGGTGATGGCAAGGGTGCCCATATAGAGGGCTCTTAGTGCCACCTCTGGCACCCGTGCCATAGGTTCGCCACCACTGGACTAGGGTATAAGCCGAGTTAATTTTTTTTTAGCTTATTTTTTGTGCTGAAAAACTTGGCTTATGCTCGAGTATTTATGGTACATTTAATATTCCATGTAGCAGTAGGTGGGCAGTATCAATTTCACTGGTGGGCCTTGGTCCCTCAGTCCGACCCTGTGTATATGGTACTATATTTATGCATATGTCATTAGTATTTTATATGGGGTGTGTATATACTGTCTGTTTATGCTGTATGTTTGTATATGGTGTTTATATGCTTTATGTGTATGTATATAAGTATATAAATGTGTGTATATATGAGTGTATAAATATATGTGATTGTAAATCTCATGTGCAAGTATACAATTATGTATATTTTTATGGAGTCCCATTCAGAAGTCTGCTATGGGGCCCTGCCTCTCCTAGTTACGCCCCTGTCTATGACTGTCAATGGTCAATGCAACAGAGGTAAACCACCAGATGTCTCCAGCTCCACATATCACATCTCCACACTGCGCCCAAATAAATACCAAGTCACTTACAGCATAATGTCACTTGGATAACAACACAGTGCTCCTAAATAATAAACTACACAATATTAAAACATACCCCCATATATAAAACATACACTGTGTGACCCTCCTAGTGTATTAGAATATACAGTAAACCATATACTTTTACAAAATTAATATACAGCCCTCTTATTATTTTATAAAGAGTGGCACCCGAATAAATAAATACATATATATTTATAACACCATTGTAATGAATTTATATACAGAACCCCCAAGTTTCATTATTTATAGCACCCCAGTATAATTTTGATTATATATATATAAGATCTTCATAAACCTCATCCACCCTTAGTTGACTCATATACAGTTCTGAACAGCTCCCCTACCTCCCTCCCCTCCCCATTTAACTCAGTCCAGAATATTCAGCCCCCACTGCGGTTAAACATATTCACATTATATCCGCCAAATTTAGCCCCAGTTTTCAGGTGCCGCTCCCCTGTTAGAAACAGGAAAAATATTATTATATCTATTATAATAATAGAAAATATTATTAATAATGTGGCCAATGCAAAAATAAAACTTATACTTACCTTATCCCATGCTGTGGATGTTTCCTCTTCCCCTGGATCTTCTGCCGGGTCAGACGCAGGTGGCGTGTGATGATGTCATCACACGCCGCCTGTGTCCTCCACTTCAAAAGAGCAGCGCAGACAAACAGCGTCACTCTACCTCTGGCATTGACGTCTGAAGTACTCTTAAACTACGGGCAAGCAGCAGGTCCGCACTAGTGGCGGGTGATCCAACTTTACCGACAGCTCTTCTGCTGCCCCCATTTAGATGCAATCTGTCGCCTGAAGTGGGCATCTGTATCCTGCTTCATGGGAGATGCGGCCCTGGTTATGGGTAATTTATCAGAGCTGAGTGTTTCATTGTGTCTAATATCCATCTCATGACTCTGATCTGTCTCATCTCTCTTTTTCTGTGTCAAATATTAGTAGAATGTTCAGAAGTTAAATGAAAGTGTATCTAAACCCTGGACCTTGATAATCTAACCATATATTCAGCACACAGCATTTCTCAGCACAGAGGAATCATGAAGTGTTTGCTTAGAGAGTGCCAGCTAACACTCTGGAATTTTACACTGACTATCACTGAGTCATAGGACCAAAATGAGCCATAAAACTGAGTATAACTGTAAAGTAAGGGGTTAAAAGGAAAATTTAATGATTTTTCAACACTGACAATGAGATAGAAAAGCAGATTGTGCGCAGAACTTGTTCATTAATAGTAATTCTAGGGATACTTTTCTATACATTTGTCTAATTGTATAATTTGTATATTTTGTATACTGATTATAAGATCTATATATGTAGAAGTAACAATAACACACCTCCACAGGAAAGTGATATGTGTATATGACAATTGAACTTTTTCCTTTTGTTTTCTGAGAGGAAACACAAATCATTATCACTAGAGGGTGCTGTGCCTCTTAAATTAAGGAAATAGAGGAGTCTTTTTTTTGAGAATATCTGTACAGTCAATGCCAAAACTACTAAGGATAACTATTTTGAAGAGAAAAAATATTGTACATCCTTATGAGGATGCACAGCTCCATATAGATATTTCCACCTTTAGTTAAGTGTCACGAATGCTCCTGCGACCCATCTCCCAGGTCGCAGGCGCACCCATACCCCTCTCCGCTGCTCCGGGTCTCCACCGTCCACTCACCTCCCCACGATCCAGCGATGACTCCGGCAGTGGGGTGTGTGTTCCCTGCCTCCTAGGGCATGCGTGGCAGCTTCAAAAAATTTAAAGGTCCAACCGATAATTGGCACTGGCCGGCCAGCCATATTGCTTAGATTTACAGCCCCTTCCTGTGTCCCCTGCCTCACAGCCTGTGCCTCACAGCCTGTGCCTCACAGCCTTAGAAAAAGCTCCCTAGCGATTATCCTGCATTCCTGTGCCTCCAGCGTTCCTGCATGTTCCTGTGTATCCTGCTTTCCTTTTCCAGTGTGTTTCTGCTGTGTGCTCCTGCTCCTGTGTCCTCGTGTCCTGTGTCCCCTGTGCCTGTGTTCCCGTTCCCATCTGCCTGACCCTGATCCTGCTATGGTACCTTGGCTAGTACCACGGGCTAGTCACACCTGTGGAACGAGCCTGGTGGTACCCTGCCGCAGCAAGACCATCCTGCTTTGTGGCGGGCTCTGGTGAAGCGCAGGTGCCACTTAGACTCTGGTCCCAGGTGTAGGCAAGTACCACATCCCACGGTGGTCCAGTGGATTCACACATCCCAAATCCTGACGTTTAGCTTAACTGTATTTGCTTAAACTCTGACATAAAAAAAATATGTTTTCTTACAGGGAACATGTCAGCAGAAACTGTCTTAATTAAAAACTACTGGTATGTTGTCAAAGAGATTACCCTCTGTCAGATCATGATTATTTCATGCTCCAGTGTGTTGGCATCATCCAAAAAAATCAGATTTTAAGTGAGATGTACATTGGTTATATGAAGTTAAAGAAGTGGAGAGTTCAGCACTGAAGTCAACTCACAACACCTTCTCCTGTGATAGGCATCATGCACCAGATTTCTGGAGAGGAGTTTACTGATGTTCATAGAATCAGGGGCATCAATTACAGAAAAGGGGCCATTCTGAGGCAAGAAGAGCTTAAAGGGAACCTACCACCATGAATCTACCTATAAAGGTAGATCAGGTGGTAGGTGGATCAATAGGACGTGAGGATAGGCCTCGTAGCTGCGCGCCCTCGTCCGACGAACCTGCAATCTGCACATGCGCAGAATAGCAGGCCCGTACATCTCCGGCTTCGGAGCAGTGACCGCACAGGCGCGGGGCTGCTGTTCTGCGCATGCACAGATGGCAGGTTCGTCGGACAAGAGCTGCGCGCAGAAGATTGTGGGTCGGAGGAGTAAAGAGGCTACTGGGGCGTGGAGTAGCCGCGCCGTGTAGCCTCAGCTGCGGGTACTCCACGTCCCAGTAGCCGCATAGCAAAATTTACATATAGGGATAATAAAAGTTACCAAAAAAGTGCGGGGACGTGAGGATTAGCCCTTAAAAGGACTATCCTCACGTCCTATTGATCCACCTACCACCCGATCTACCTTTATAGGTAGATTCGTGGTGGTAGGTTCCCTTTAACTTCACTGCTATATCTCCTACCTCCTTGACTTTATACAATCAATTTACATCTTAAGTCAAAGTAAATTTTACAGATGATGACACCTCAAAAGGAATATTATCCAGAAGGTGTTCAGCTGGTTCACAACCAAATGATAGTGGTTTATTTGGTCAATTTCTATGGACATGTTTCCTTTAACCCCCTCACTCTCTGTGGCGGATATATCCGCTACGGAGCTATGAAGGGTGTATGAAGAGGGCTCACGGGCTGAGCCCTCTTCATACAGAGATGGGCTTTGCTCCATATCACTGCAAAACAGCCATCGCTATCACCCGCAGTTGGTGCAGTGCACCGATTATGGGTGTTAACCTGTTGTTTGCCGCCGGCAAAGTCGCCACATGGGCGCCAACTTACCTCCGATCGCCACTCCCCTGAACGTCATCGGGGGGGGGGGGCGACGATCGGTTGGGGGCTATGCTAGTGGCTCATTGTAATGAATCATGTGCAAAAATGCTATATATTGCTATACAGAAGTATTGCAGTATATGGTAGGAACAATCGGACCATCTAGGGTTAATGTACCCTAGAGGGTCTAAGAAATAGTGAAAAAAAATGAATTTTTTTTCCTAGAACTGATATAAAACATAATAAACAGTAAAAATCACAGACACATTAGGTATTGCCGCGTCCCAAAATGCCCGATCTATCAAAATATAAAAACGGTTACAACCGGCGGTGTCCTGCGAGACAGGAAATGGCACCCAAATGTCCAAAATGCAACTTTTACGCCTTTTTACATGACATAAAGTCCTCAAAATGGTAGCAATGAAAACTTCGGCTCATTTCGCAAAAAATTACACCTCATACAGCTCCGTGCCCCAGAGTATGAAAAAGTTATTAGCGTCAGAAGATGGCAAAACATTTTTTTTTTTTGTACACATTCGTTTAATTTTTGAAAATGTATCAAAACACAATAAAACCTGTATATATTTGGTATCACCGCGATCGTACCAAAGAATAAAGTAGAGGTGTTACTTTGAGAGAAGAGTGAAATTTGTAAAAACTGAGCCCACAAGAACGTGACCCACATGCACATTTTTTCAATTTTTCTACATTTGGAATTTTTTTCCTGCTTCCGACTACATGGCAGGGAATAATAAATAACATCACTGAAAAGTAAAATTTGTTACACACAAAATAAGCCCTCACACAGCTCTCTACATGGAAAAATTAAAAAAAGTTATGGATTTTTGAAGATGGAGAGTGAGAAATGAGCGAAAATACCCTGCGTCCTTAAGGGGTTAAAAATAGCTCTTCCTAGAAATAGGTGTTCCTGAACTACACAACTCAGAATACAAACTGCCCAATAGTGAGAAGTGAATTATTCATTCTTGTAGAACCATAATAGACCATCACTGAAATACAGTAGAGTATTTAGGACCTTATATTATATGCCTCTGGAACCCTTTAGTGGAAAATCTTTGTAAGCTGTAGCAATGTTGTCTTGCAACACTCAATAATGAGCAAAGTTTGGAAAAAGCTCTGGGCTGTTGAGAAAGTTTGGGCCCCTATATAATATGTTGTAAGGGTACAGTGCAGACTAGTATTTGAGTCTAACTACTGTAACCTAGTGCATATTCCTCCATAACCTGTATTGGTACAATTCAAAGGCAAAAAGCACATTGGGGAGTGATACTATTACATCCAGTATAAAGTGCTCTGCATTCCTTAAATAATGACATAAAAATGAGTATTGGAACCATTTTTGGACCATTGGAAAACATTATGAAACTGATGTTCAATTCATGATGTGCTATGAATCACCAATATGATGTTACATGGTATTTGTACATTTATTTGTACAGGTGCTGCAGAATATTCAGTGCAAACACAGTTTATGTATATGGATTCTTATGATCTGTCATGTGACATGAGAGGAAAGAGTGAGGTGCGGTGTGTGATATATGTGACATCTCCTCCTCACAGTCCTCAGACACCTGATGATACAAGGTGCAGTACACACAGCACAACATGATGTGGCCTCCCAGCAGGACAATCCTTCCAGGACTACTACTAGTTATACTTATTACAGGTGAGGATGGGTTGTATCACATACTGATAATGCTAAGTTTGGTTTAATATTATTTACTTCTATTGATTCTATACTTATGTGGAATTAGCTATATAATAATTATCATAATAATAATACTATTAAATATGAAATCTTCATACTGTTTTGGATTTTCTAGGTGTGCTATCAGATACTCAGGGGTCACAGGATCCTGATGTTCATGCTACAGAAGACCAAGATGTTACCCTGAAATGTACCCACAAAATATCAAATGCCAGGCTTCTCATCTGGTACAAGCACATCCCTGGACTTGCTCTGGAGATCTGTGTTCATGGCTTTACCTCGACGACCTCTATCCAGAACCCAAGATACTCAATGACTGTAGACAAAAGCTCTCTTAGTACTGAGCTCAATATACAGAAGGTGAAGGGGGGAGACACAGCTGTGTATTACTGTGCAGTCGAGGACACAGTGACACTGATACACTACAGCGCTGAACAAGAATCAGACACCATTATTCATAGTACAGAATATGCTTAGACTGTATCCTTGGACAGAGGGATGAAGCACAAACATCTAGGGCCATAGTGATGAAATAAATATATATAAGTAAATAAAAGAAAACAGCATGTGCATTTAGAATAAGCAGCATTCATTAATTTTTTTTTCAATCTAATGTTACAATTGCTATGTTTTAGATGTTAGAGTCAAAACCAAGTTTGGAGCGTACACACAGAAAGGTTTGAACATGCTCTGGGGGTTCTGGTTTTGGGTCTCCACTTACCGATGCATGAAACTATAACTAGTCGACAGACCTGTTTCTTACACCGGGCAGGTCAGGCAATGGCCAAGGGCGCAAACCCGGCAGAAGAAACAGTACAGTGTGATGGCTACCTATATAGTCTGGGGGATGGGGTGTGCTGGCTACCTACAGTGCCTACAAGTAGTATTCAACCCCCTGCAGATTTAGCAGGTTTGATAAGAAGCAAATAAGTTAGAGCCTTCAAACTTCAAACAAGAATAGGATTTATTAACAGATGTATAAATCTTACAAACCAAAAAGTTATGTTGCTCAGTTTAATTTTAATAATTTTTAAACATAAGGGTCAATTGTTTTACTTCATATGCTGCATTGTAATATCTTGTATTAATATTGTAAATATATTTTTTTTCAAATTCAATATACAATTAGCATGACAATTTTAATATGGACATTTTTATATCAATTATTTAATATTTTTCTTTTTCTTTTATTGTGTTTTCCAGATGTGCAGTCAGATGATCAGGTGTCACAGGATCCTGATCTTCATGTTACAGAAGACCAAGATGTCACCCTGAGATGTACCCACAAAATATCAACGTATGATGTAATTATCTGGTACAAGCACATCCCTGGACTGGGACTGGAGATCTGTGATTATGGTTTGATGAAAGCTAATAACCCGCACCCAAAATACCTGATGACTATAGAGAGAAGTTCTCTCCGTACTGAGCTCCAGATAAAGAGTGTGAAGGGGGGAGACACAGCTGTGTATTACTGTGCAGTGAGCGACACAGTGACACTGATACACTACAACACTGTACAAAAAATCGCAAAGCCACTTCATATAATAGAAACCAGAAAACTTATTCTTTAACCTTTTTTTGCCATCCACCTAAATGTACAGCAGAAGCTAGGAGTTTAATATGGCTGCAGCTCAGGAGCTGATCAAGCATAGAAAATGGATAAGGCAAATAAGGCTTTAGTTTTGTATAAGTAGGTATTTCCCTTTAACCCTCTAGGGCACCACAACAAAATAGTACTTTGTGATTTGGTAAGGGTTTTATGAAGAGAGCACATGGGCTAAGTTCTCTCCATACAGGCTAGGTGTCAGTGGTAGTATTATACAGCTAACACTTGCTGTTAACCTGGTAAAGGCACCTTAAAGGGAACCTGTCACCAGGAGACCCATTTTTAGCACTCCCCCAGTCCCCACAGAGCATAGTACATACACTGCCAAAGTGTTTTTGTATAAAAAATAGGTTTTACAGAAAAAAAGATATGTTATATTGTACCTTTCATTAGCATCTGCTGTGTGACTAGGCAGTTGCCTATTGGGAGGGGCTTGAAAGGAGCAGTTCCCCCCCACCCTTGGGATTCAGCTTCTCCATGTGACCTTTTCAAATATATGAAAACATCCATCACTTGACTTAGCGACGCCCCCTGCTCCTCTACAGCCAATCCTGAGTGAGGGGAGTTATACATATATTTGAAAAGGTCACATGTTTCCCAAGGGTGGGGGGGGCTGCTCCTTTCCAGCTCCTCCCAATTGGCAACTGCCTAGTCACACAGCAGACGCTAATGAAAGGTACAATATAACATATCTTTCTTTTTGTAAAACCTATTTTTTATACAAAAAACACTTTGGCAGTGTATGTACTATGCTCTGTGGGGAATGGGGGAGTGCTAAAAATGGGTCTCCTGGTGACAGGTTCCCTTTAAGGCCCCTTCCACACTAGCATTGCATTTCACGTCAGAGTGCAATGCGTGAAAAACTGACGTTTTTGGCTGCGTTTTTGTTCCGTTTTTCCTTGGAGTCATTAGCGTTTTTGCGTTTTTCACGCGCGTGTTGTTCGCATTTTTCTTGCATTTTCGGTGCGTTTTTTAAGTCAATGGGAGACTCGAGCATTTTTCAAAGGGACCGTGGTTCGGGAATAAAATTTTTTATTTAATTGAAAAAGAATGTCTTCTGATAAGTTATCAGATGTATGCAAACATCTACAATCTATTCTTCACTGTTCAGCGCGTATATTATCTCCTGACAAGTTAGCAGATGTGAAGAACAGTGAAGAATAGAATAAAAACAGTGAACACAGTGAACACAGGATCATTTAAGTGAAAAACACAGTGAAGAACACAGTGAAGAATAGATTACAGATGTTCGGCACATCTGCTTACTTGTCGGGAGATACACGCGGAACGGTGCAAACAAAATAGTATGTGTAAACAACACTGTCTATGTGTAAAGAACACATTGCAGATGTATGGAAACATCTGCAATGTGTTCTTTACACACATATATAGTGTTCTTCACATACTAGATGTGTTCGGCACATCTGCTTCCTTGTCGGGAGATACGCGCGGAACGGTGCAAACAAAATAGTACGTGAAGAACACTGTATATGTGTGAAGAACACATTGCAGATGTCTGGAAACATCTGCAGTGTGTTCTTCACACACATATATAGTGTTCTTCACATATATACGTTCCGGGCGTATCTCCCGACAAGTAAGCAGATGTGCTGAACATCTGTAATCTATTCTTCACTGTGTTTTTCACTTAAATGATCCTGTGTTCATTGTGTTCACTGTTTTTATTCTATTCTTCACTGTTCTTCATTGTGTTTTTTAAATTAAATGCTCGATCTCGAGCAGGGGAATTATTCATGTCACCTAACAACCCATCTGTTTAAAACGCATTGCACTCGCATTGCACTTGCGATGATTCCGAGTGCAATGCGTTTTTGATGCGTCTCCATGAGGGTTACACTCATGGCCAGATCATAGGGTTGGAAGTCAAGCTGCAAGCCACAGGTTATAGGCAACCCATATAGTTATAATATATATATAAAGCCCCGACTGGTGTATATTCAATCCCCAGTAATGTCCCCCACATCCCCTCCAGTAACGTCTCCAACGCCTCCCCAGTAATATCCACCACATCCTACCTAATGTCCACTGAAAAATATAGTATGGTTCCCGCGCCACCCTGCGCCAAAGTTTAAAAACTAATAAACCTGCCCTGCCATCTGCCCCATCATTCCCAAAGTGGGGGAGGGGGAAAATAACAACAAATATGTAGAAAATGGAGCTTCTGACATATCTTGTCTACCAGAAATCTGACAAGGCATGTTACATACCGTGTTTTATGTCTTCAGGACCAGACAAAGTGTCCCACATTTAGAAAAACTATGTGCAGTTTGCCTGTGCAAACTGTATCATGAATCTGGAGCCCCTGCACTGCTCTGGAAGTGTCCACCAGTGTTTTTTCAGTGCACTTTGATCATGCTTCAGAATTGTGGCGCAGAATTGTGGTGGAAGTCCCAGACACAGTATAGCCATGACACAAAACTGGTGCAGTCACTTTATAAATACATGTGCAAGCAGTTTGCACCTTCTTTCTGGTGCAAAGTCAGACAGGAAACTGGAGCAAATACTTTAATAAATGTGGGCCAATGTGGGCCGCCAGTCTCAGACTGGAAAGCACTAGTCTTTTGCTGCACCAGATTTATCACTGTGATAATATAAGGCTGTCCGTTACTACCTTGTTTTAGTTGGTCTAAACTTTGCGCCAGAATTTTTGGTGCACTTACTATTTCCCTTTGGTTACATCCTTTTTCTGGAGGGCACTCACCTTTGGTTGTAGAAGTCAGAAAAGTCCAAAAAAGGGTCTAAAAGCCTTGATAAATGTGGCACAAAGAATTGTAGACAATTATTTAGTCCAAATATGCCAGAATTCTGGCACAAGCATTCTGTTTTTTTATGGTAACTGGGTCTCACATAGGGTCTCATATGAGCACTCATACAAGGCATCTTTGCAGAGCTACTCAGAGCTTGGAATAGCTTTAGCCCCTGGAACTCAAAGAGGCTATTACAATGCCACAAGTAGCCTCTGCAGGTAATTATCTATTACCAAAAAAAGTTTAAAGAGATGTAGGCTGCATTCAAGAAAATAGTAAAAGCACTATAGGGAAGACATAGACATGAGGAATCTACTACTGGATCTAGTTAGGTTAGTAAATTCCAGACTTACTTTAATCCTTTAACGACTGTGGGTGTATGGAGAGGGCTCTTTGGCTATGCCCTCTCCATACAAGGTGGGCGTTTGCTGCATATTGCTGACACCAATCACGGGTGTTGTCCCTTCGATTGCTACCGATGCGCGGGTGCCACCATGTTGGCTTAGATATTGTCGCTCAGTGTGACATCCTCGGGGAGCGACAATCTGTCTCAATGACAACCTCAGGTCTTACAAAGATGTATGTTTTTGGCCATTTGTTACATTGTGTCAGTGGCACTAGAAATAAATTTGTCAGTTAAAAGTACTGTAGTATGGCAGTATATAGTAGGTATAGTAGAAAATCTAGGGTAAAAGTACCCTGTGTTCTTCACTGCATTTGGATTTTTTTTCCCGCTTACCAGCGCTCAGCATAGAAAATCAAATACCATCACTATGAAGTGCAAAAGGGTCCCTTAGCTTTACAGTCTTTTTGTTCTTTACAGTCTTTTGCTTATTGCTTATTTTTTCAAGAGAGCGCAACACTAAAAGACAAACACTAGATGACGATCTTCCACCTTAATGAAAATGTAGCTCTGCACAACCAAACCCAAGAGTTTGCTAAAGTACAAGAATGTAAACTAAATACATATACACAAAACCTACAAAAGACAGCATTTACACACACACACAATAGGAGTCTGTAAGACCCAGGATGAACAGCACTGTACTGCTGCAAAATAATTGCAGTGGACTTTCCACAGGTCTTCTAGCCACGGCAAGAACCAACTGAAAATGACAGGTATCTTCCGTAACTTTCAGCTGCAATTTTTCAGGCTCTACTACAATAATGGACATACAGTACTGATGACTCTAGACTCTCAGAGTGGATCATTTTACACAGTAGGGAGAATTTGTAGAAACGAATGCACTAGCTGTGCCATAAACAATTCCACTTTGGATTACCAGCACAGCAGTATATATCTTTAGGATTAAGATAATCCAGTGGGGTTTCATCAAAACCACTGATGCAGCAAAAAGGAAGGAGAAGAAAAGGCTATTTTTAAAAAGAGACAAAGTTACATCAGATGCTTACAGAAAACCAAGTAGACATGTCAATACTGTGGGTCACAGTAATAAATGTGGTGCTTGGTCTGACCCTGCACCCCTTTAGGTGCAGAATTTTGTGGCGCGGCTGTACTGTGTCACAATACTGCCACAAATACATCAAAAATACATGTGCAAGCAGTTTGTACATTCTTTTCAGACAGAAAACTGACGCTAAACACTTTAATAAATATGGTCCTGTGGGTCCTAAAATAATCTTTACATGTGTTGGGTTATTAACAGGGAAAATGCCCTAGACTTATAATGGAATATATCTCATTTATACACAAATATCAGATACAGAAGGCGTGTATCATGTGACATGGGATGAAACAGTGGGGTGCGTGTGTGATATATGTGATATATATCTCCTCCTCGCAGTCCTCAGACACCTGATGATACAAGGTGCAGTACACACAGCACAACATGATGTGGCCTCCCAGCAGGACAATCCTTCCAGGACTACTACTAGTTATACTTATTACAGGTGAGGATGGGTTGTATCACATACTGATAATGCTAAGTTTGGTTTAATATTATTTACTTCTATTGATTCTATACTTATGTGGAATTAGCTATATAATAATTATCATAATAATAATACTATTAAATATGAAATCTTCATACTGTTTTGGATTTTCTAGGTGTGCTATCAGATACTCAGGGGTCACAGGATCCTGATGTTCATGCTACAGAAGACCAAGATGTTACCCTGAAATGTACCCACAAAATATCAAATGCCAGGCTTCTCATCTGGTACAAGCACATCCCTGGACTTGCTCTGGAGATCTGTGTTCATGGCTTTACCTCGACGACCTCTATCCAGAACCCAAGATACTCAATGACTGTAGACAAAAGCTCTCTTAGTACTGAGCTCAATATACAGAAGGTGAAGGGGGGAGACACAGCTGTGTATTACTGTGCAGTCGAGGACACAGTGACACTGATACACTACAGCGCTGAACAAGAATCAGACACCATTATTCATAGTACAGAATATGCTTAGACTGTATCCTTGGACAGAGGGATGAAGCACAAACATCTAGGGCCATAGTGATGAAATAAATATATATAAGTAAATAAAAGAAAACAGCATGTGCATTTAGAATAAGCAGCATTCATTAATTTTTTTTTCAATCTAATGTTACAATTGCTATGTTTTAGATGTTAGAGTCAAAACCAAGTTTGGAGCGTACACACAGAAAGGTTTGAACATGATCTGGGGGTTCTGGTTTTGGGTCTCCACTTACCGATGCATGAAACTATAACTAGTCGACAGACCTGTTTCTTACACCGGGCAGGTCAGGCAATGGCCAAGGGCGCAAACCCGGCAGAAGAAACAGTACAGTGTGATGGCTACCTATATAGTCTGGGGGATGGGGTGTGCTGGCTACCTACAGTGCCTACAAGTAGTATTCAACCCCCTGCAGATTTAGCAGGTTTGATAAGAAGCAAATAAGTTAGAGCCTTCAAACTTCAAACAAGAATAGGATTTATTAACAGATGTATAAATCTTACAAACCAAAAAGTTATGTTGCTCAGTTTAATTTTAATAATTTTTAAACATAAAAGTATGGGTCAATTATTATTCAACCCCTCAAACCACCAGCATTCTGTTTGGTTCCCCTAAAGTATTAAGAAGTAGTTCAGGCACAAAGAACAATGAGCGCTGTGAATTTCCCCACTGTGGGACTAATAAAGGATTATCTTATCTTATCTTATCTTATCTTATCTTATCTTCACATGCTTGGATTAATTATCTGGTTTTCCAGCCTTTTCTGACTATTTAAGACCCTCCACAAACTTGTGAACAGCACTCATACATGGTCAACATGGGAAAGACAAAGGAGCATTCCAAGGCCATTACAGACAAGATCGTGGAGGGTCACAAGGCTGGCAAGGGGTACAAAACGCTTTCCAAGGCGTTGGGCCTACCTGTCTCCACTGTTGGGAGCATCATCCGGAAGTGGAAGGCTTATGGAACTACTGTTAGCCCTCCACGGCCTGGATAGCCTTTGAAAGTTTCCTCCCGTGCCGAGGCCAGGCTTGTCCGAAGAGTGAAGGCTAACCAAAGGACAACAAGGAAGGAGCTCCGGGAAGATCTCATGGCAGTGGGGACATTGGTTTCAGTCAATACCATAAGTAACGTACTCCACAGCAATGGTCTCCGTTCCAGACGAGCACGTAAGGTACCTTTACTTTCAAAGCGTCATGTCAAGGCTCGTTTACAGTTTGCTCATGATCACTTGGAGGACTCTGAGACAGACTGGTTCAAGGTTCTCTGGTCTGATGAGACCAAGATCGAGATCTTTGGTGCCAACCACACGTGACATTTGGAGACTGGATGGCACTGCATACAACCCCAAGAATACCATCCCTACAGTCAAGCATGGTGGTGGCAGCATCATGCTGTGGGGCTGCTTCTCAGCCAAGGGGCCTGGCCATCTGGTCTGCATCCATGGGAAGATGGATAGCATGGCCTACTTGGAGATTTTGACCAAGAATCTCCGCTCCTCCATCAAGGACCTTAAGATGCGTCATCATTTCATCTTCCAACAAGACAACGACCCAAAGCACACAGCCAAGAAAACCAAGGCCTGGTTCAAGAGGGAAAAAATCAAGGTGTTGCAGTGGCCTAGTCAGTCTCCTGACCTTAACCCAATTGAAAACTCGTGGAAGGAGCTCAAGATTCAAGTCCACATGAGACACCCAAAGAACCTAGATAACTTGGAGAAGATCTGCATGGAGGAGTGGGCCAAGATAACTCCAGAGACCTGTGCCGGCCTGATCAGGTCTTATAAAAGACGATTATTAGCTGTAATTGCAAACAAGGGTTATTCCACAAAAAATTAAACCTAGGGGTTGAATAATAATTGACCCACACTTTTATTTTTAAAATTTATTAAAATATAACTAAGCAACATAACTTTTTGGTTTGTAAGATTTATGCATCTATTAATAAATCCTGCTCTTGTTTGAAGTTTGAAGGCTCTAACTTATTTGCTTCTTATCAAACCTGCTAAATCTGCAGGGGGTTCAATACTACTTGTAGGCACTGTATATACTGGAAGGAAGGGGGGCTGCAGTGTGCTGGCAATGTATATACTGTGGGTGAGGGGGCTGCAGTGTGCTCGGTACTGATATACTTGGTGGGGAGGGGTCTGCAGTGTGCTTGATACCTATATGCTAGGGTAGCTGCAGTCTACTGGCTACCTATATACTACAGGGGAGGCTGCCCTGTGCTTGCTACTTATATACCGGGTGGGGAGGGGGTCTGTAGTGTGCCAGCTTCCTATATACTCTAGGGGTGGTTGCAGTGTGCTGGCTACTTGAATAATGGGGCGGAAGGGCTAAAATGTAAACCAAAGACTAACTAGTCAACAGCCTGGCGGAGGAAATGGGTGAAGCCAGCAACCTCCTACTGCCGCCAGTAAAAAACTAAGTACTAACCTTCTGTAACACCCCATGGTTCATCTTCTCCCCTTTTCTTCAGCAGTAGTGCCAACCCTGTTCCGTGCGCACCTCCATTCGCACACACAATGATGTCATACTGAGAGTGGGGGGCTTCAGTGTGCTGTTCCTTTATACTGCAAGGGTTTGAGGGCGGTAGTGTGCTGGCATTTATTTACGGGGGGTTGGAGGCTGCAGTGTGCTGGATACCTATATACTGGGTGCAGAGAGGGGTCTGCAGTGTGCTGGCTACCTATATATCTAATAAATGGAGGGTGGTATTTAATAGAGGGGAACAGTGTATAACTAACACAGGGAGCACAATGGGCCACATTTACTAAGGGCTTTGTGCCTGTTTTGTGATGGACTTTGCACGTCCTTTCTAGCGGAAGCTGCTTGCACAGATATTTAAGAAGCATCTGCTTCACAAATAAGTCGCACACAACCGTTTTGTGGCGCGGCTGCACTAGTCATCATGCAACACAAATTAGGGGATGTCCTGGTGCTCAGTCAGACCATGCGCCAGATTTATCATGAAAAGTCTTTTGCAGGCTCTATGTTAAAGGTGCAGCACAAAAAAGTTGGTGAACTCTGTCGGGCCAGTGCAGGGAAGCGCCAGATTCATGATTTGTGGCACACGTTCTTAATGAATCTGTCACACCCAGTATTATACACGGGCAGAGCACTTTTGGTGCATCTTCCCACATTCTTAGAAAATGTGCCCCATTATCTATCTATTTATGACAGGCTGTACAATATAAATTAAAAAGGGGGGGGCTGCATGTATTCATTCATTAAGCGTATTTTGTACACATGTAAATTTTATATACACTCCAGGCTGTCATGACAAGGGATCATCACCATGTGATGACATCATGTGGAGCGACAAGCCAAGCTAATATGGCAGCATCAATGTGCTGCCAGTGGTAAAGGTTTAACACCTGACATGGGTACCAGCACCGATAGTGGATTTTACCATAGGGTGTTTGCTGCAGTTTGCAGAAAATACCCGGGCTGTATGGAGAGGGCTGTATAACATATAATAATAATTCCTTTATTCATATCAATTTTAGTTATATAGCACACACAGATTATGCAGCGCTGCACAGAGCTTGTCAAATCGGTACGTCCCCATGGGGCTCGCAATCTAATCAACCTACCAGTATGTTTTGGTGTGTGGGAGGAAATCGGAGGACCCGGAGGAAACCCACAAATACACGGAGAGAACATACAATCTCTTTGCAGATGTTGACCTGGATGGGACCACAGCGCTTCAAGGTTGTAGTGCTAACCAATGCAGAGGCATTTGATTAATGGCTCCAATAGGGGGCATAAGGACTGTTTGTACAGAGGCTGGCATCAACTCTAAATACGGCCCTGATTCTCAGCCATACTCTACAGATGGAGGTTGATGCCGTCACAGACGAAACACGTGAACTAAAGTTCAATAGCCACAAAGTAAAGGTGCATGGAAATAGATATGTGGTTTATATTTGGAGATCCCTTTGTCTCAAAAGAGTATTATTAGTCATATGTATACATAACAAATGTCATCAATTTGTGTTTAATGTGTTTTAAAACTTTCCTGCTTTGCTTAATGTATTTTTAGAGATAATGTCAATAAAAATCACTAGAGGGTGCTGTTCCGCTTCATGAAAAAGTTATTAAATTATCTTTAATACAGTTTTACATATACCAGTTCACATGTAATTCCGAACCCCCCTTCCAGGTTAAAAGGGCTTTTCCAATCTAAAAATATTAATGAGCCATAGGTTTATTGGAGATGGAATGGAATTTTGAACAAGGCGGTAACTTCTTTTCTTTTTGTATGCTACGTAAATTTTTTTTCAAGAATGAACATTATTTCTGAATTTCCTATTTTGTGTTGGTCATTTATTAAGATTAGTGCAAACTGCACTAAAGGTCCTCTGCCTGTGTATAATGCAGGGGGCGCCAGATTCATTAAAAACGTCCATCAGAAATCATTAATCTGTCGCTTCCCTGCACTGCCCCGACAGAGTTCACCAACCTTTTTGTGGTGCACCTTTAACATAGGGCGTGCAAAAGACTTTGCATGTTAAATCTGGCGCATGGTCCGACTTAGCATTGGAACCCCCATAATTTGTGTTGCATGGAGGCTAGCGCAGCTGTGCCACAAAACGGTCACGTGCGACACACATTTGTGTTGCAGACATTTCTTAAATACCTGTGCAAGCAGTTTCCACTACAAACAATGTGCAAAGTCCGACAAAAAACTGGCACAAAGCATGTAAAGTCCCAATATGTAAAGTCCTGGCACAAATGCGACGACTATGGCAATGTTTTTTGTAGTGTATCGAGGGATTTTTTAAAATTTTATTGGGAAATGTAAATGTATTTTTATAAAAAATTTTTGGGTGTGTGTTTTTAATTTATTTGACCCCCGTGAGGTCATAAAAAACCCCTGGGGGACATTTTCACAGCTTTTTGAAAGCGGCTGACTGCTGCAAAGTATAGGTGTTGGACCCCACTAATGACTAGCGCAAAGGCTAGATATTTTTTTTTAAAAAGTCACAAAAAAAGATGCAAATCCACACCTGTTCCCTACCATGCATAGAAAATAAGTTAGAGTTGTTTGAGACTTTTGTTTGTAAAAAGTCTCAAATTCACTAAAGACCGAACTCTTCAAATATCATATGTTGATAAAACCACTGATATACACCTGACCAGCAAAGAAACGCAAAAAAAGTAGGGACACAAAGCCATGCTTATGATATCTGTGCCCTGATATGGTTGAAATACTTTAATGTGTTTGTGTAAAACATTTTTATACCAAAATATTTCAGTCACAAGCAAGTCCACCACTAGCAACTTTTGCACTTCTATTGGAGTAGTTGTGTTATGTAGCCACAAACCTTCAGTTGTCAGATCCCATTGCCCCAATCACTTCCACAGTGACATCCACAATAATAGCACGTCCCCTAGCCCATTCATTGCTCTAGTGACGATCTGCCCACTAATGCTATACATCTTCATTATTTTTGGGATGGGAATGTTAGGGAGGGGTTTAGGTTTCCCTAGGGCTAACTGGAGTTTTGTTACACCACTGGCTAAAAGTAAAAAGTATTATTAACCCAGACAACCCCATTTAATATTCTCCATGGTTGTATATATTGTAGATTATACAATATATACAACCACATTGTCTTCCTATCAGTTGGTAAGTACTGAAGGTAGAATTATATCCAGTCTAGGCAATGCTCAATCAGCCACCATTGCACATATCTCTGCAGTCGTTTGCAACAATTATTAAGAAGTTCCCAGATTGTTTAGCTCCCCGGACATTGGAGCCGATGGATACCAGTGCATCCTGAGAGAACTGCATTCTTTCCAGACTATATGATGGGAATAAAATACTATTTCGTTTTGCTGCTAATTTTTTGCAAGGGGGGAGGGTGGCAGTGTACATGCCATGTGTTTACCATATTGAATAATAATATGGATAACGATATTAAAAAAAATCTAAAAATCATAAAATTACAAACAGCAAAAGACATTCCATAACTGGGAAAACATTTACGGGGATTGCCAAGTTAAAAGGGTTGTCAGAGACTGTATAAAAAAAAACAATGGTGGCCAGAAGATGTCCTTACTTACCTCCCGACTTTCCACAATGCCATTGCTCCGGTCCATGCCCCATGTAAAGAAACAGGGGTAAGGAACTTGCTCTGCAAAGCTGAATGCAGTGTGGCTTCCGTGTCCCTGTGTTTGTTTATAGAGCGTTGGCTTTGTGGGCCGCCGGGAGGTAAGTAAACATTTATTTTTTTTGTACAGTTTTGGATAACCCCTTTAATAAAGTAACTATACATGAGATTATAGTTTGTTCCTGTAGTAAAAAGACCATTTTTTTTAGAAAATTTTAATTCTGAGAGCAAGTAGGGAGTCAAAATAATAGGTCAATGAATGAAATTCTGCATATTTAAAAAAAAAATGAAAATGTGTGGTTGCAAGTTGTAATGCATATGTTTGATATGTGTCATGTGACATAACAGGAAAGAAGGGTTTGATATATGTGACATCTCCTCCTCACAGTCCTCAGACACCTGATGATACAAGGTGCAGTACACACAGCACAACATGATGTGGCCTCCCAGAAGGACAATCCTTCCAGGACTACTACTAGCAGCTTTCATTCTAGGTAGGAACATTAACAGATCTTTTTTCCATTAACTACATGCAGTAGAATTAACACAAATATATTTAAATTGAACATAAATGAATTTTCATACATAGTATGAAATTATTTAATCTCTTCCAGATGTGCAGTCAGATGCTCAGGTGTCACAGGATCCTGATCTTCACGTTACAGAAGACCAAGATGTCACCCTGAGATGTACCCACAAAATATCCACTTATAATATTCTCATCTGGTACAAGCACATCCCTGGACTCGCACTAGAGATTTGTGCTCATGGCTTTACTGGCCAGGTGACCTCAATCCAGAATCCAAGATACTCAATGACTATAGAGAGAAGTTCTCTCAGGACTGAGCTCCATATACAGAAGGTGAAGGGGGGAGACACAGCTGTGTATTACTGTGCAGTGAGCGACACAGTGATACTGATACACAGCTACGCAGTACAAGAATCAGGGGACTGCACAAGAATATAGAGCACTAGTAAAAAAAAGAATACTATCATCCAAAAAAGATTAACCAGTTCACGACCGCCCGCCGTGTATTCACGGCGGTGGTCGGGTCGCGCTGCATGGAGAGGGCTCACTGGCTGAGCCCTCTCCATAGCCGGTAAGTCTTTGCAGCATATTGCAGCAAAGGCTTACCGGTAACACCCGCGATCGGTGCAAAGCTGCCGGTAGCCTCAAAAAGATAGCGGCGCATGGGCGCCGCCAACTTACCTGGGATGGCCGCTCCCCGTGATGTCATCGGGGAGCGGCGATCTGTCTCCATGGTAGCTTCGGGTCTTCCGAAGACCCGAGGCTATTTCGTTTTAACCCCTTCATTACAATGTGCTGATAGCACTTTGTAATGAATGAGGAGGAAAATCCCCATATACTGCCATACTGTAGTATGGCAGTATATGATAGGATTGATCAGACAACCTAGGGTTAAAGTACCCTAGGGAGTCTGAAAAATAGTCAAAATAAAAATAAAAAAAGTTTAAAAAAAAAATTATAATAAAAAAACCAAAAATTTCAAATCACACCCCTTTCCCTAGAACTGACATGAATATAAATAAACAGTAAAAATCATAAACACATTAGGTATCGACGGAAATGCCCGATCTATCAAAATATGATAACGGTTTTTCAATGTGTTTAACCCCCTAACGGAAAATAGCGCCCAAAGTCGAAAATGGCCCTTTTTTGCCATTTTGAAAAGTATAAAAAAATCTATAAAAAGTGATCAAAAGGTCATACAGTCCTAAAAATAATATCATTGAAAATATTATCAAATTTCGCAAAAAATTACACCACCCACAGATCCGTACAACAAAGTATAAAAAAGTTATTACCGCCAGAAGTTGGCAAAATCAAAAAAATTATTTTTGTACAGGAGGTTTTAATTTTTGTAAATGTATGAAAACATTATGAAACCTATACAAATTTGGTATCCCCTTAATCGTACCGACGCAAAGGGTAAAGTAGACATGTCGTTTGGGGCGCTCAGTGAAAGACGTAATATCCAAGCCTACAAGAACATGGCGCAAATGCGTTTTTTCACCATTTTCACTGCATTTGGAATTTTTTTCCCGCTTCCGAGTACATGGCTTGGAATATTTAATACCATCACTATGAAGTGCAATTTGTTACATAGAAAACAAGCCCTCACACAGCTCTTTACGTGTAAAAATAAAAAAGTTATAGATTTTTGAAGGTGGGGAGTGAAAAATTGACATGAAAAAACTGGAAAGGGCCCGGTCCTTAACCGGTTAAAATGTATTTTATCCCTTCTAGATATACAGAGATTGTTTATTGTTGTATGTAAATGAAGAAAAATGGGTGGGGTTAAATATTACATGCTTTTATATTCATTTTCATTTTCTTATTTTTTTTTTTTTTACAATTTCATTTTTGTCACAATGTATAAAACAGAAATATGGTGCATTCTCAGAAAGAGCCATATATAATAAGATTGTTTGGTTTCATGGAAGCCAAAGGCCCTGTAAAGGAGACCCCTAGTATGTTCAAGTCCCCAAGGGGAACTAAAAAGGGTTTAAGAATATTATAGATCAAAAGAATATAAATTCTAAAACAAATACCTGTATTTCCTCCAAATATTACTGATAAAAACTACACCCTACACTGTAAAAATAAACTAGTACTTACATATCTCAGGTGCTGTGAATATAAAAAATCTATTGGTGTCAAAATATGACAACACAAGGCAAATTATTATTAAACCTAAGTTATATGTGATGCTAAAAAACTGGAAAAATTGCAGAAATGTACCATCATTGCAGGCCAGTGCTTTACACGTAAAGGAAATCTTCCACTTAGGAAAAATAAAGAAAACCTAGAAATACTCACCGCCACTCCTTTTCAATTTGATCCTGGCGCTGTCCTCGCTAGTCTTGAAACGCCGAGATCACATACAAAAAAGACTCATAATTAGCCGCATGGAGCCCGGGACAAGATGTCACACGCTCCGGGAGGATAATTATGCACACCCCCACAACTCCCTCTCCCATGCTCCCAGATGTGGAGGCGAGTATTTCTAGGGTTTTTTTTACTTTTCCAAAGTGGTAGATTTCCTTTAAAGGATAAAACGCTAAACCACAAGAGGGTGCTGCTCCAAAAGAAAAAAAAAACAAGACATCTGTAATGTAATAACACATATGGGAAGAGTTGTGATACATGTCATGTGACATGACAGGAAAGAGTGAGGTGCGGTGTGTGATATATGTGACATCTCCTCCTCACAGTCCTCAGACACCTGATGATACAAGGTGCAGTACACACAGCACAACATGATGTGGCCTCCCAGCAGGACAATCCTTCCAGGACTACTAATAGTTATACTTATTACAGGTGAGGATGGAGTTTTTTTTACATTACATTGTAATCATAAACCTTCATGTCAGTATAATATTCTGTATTATATCTAAATCTTACACATAATTTGCACACGACTATTGATATAGTAAAATTAAAAACGTGAAATGTTCATATTGTGTATTTTTTTTTCCAGATGTGCAGTCAGATTCTCAGGTGTCGCAGGATCCTGATCTTTATGTTACAGAAGACCAAGATGTCACCCTGAGATGTACCCATAAAATATCAAATCATAATATTCTCATCTGGTACAAGCACATCCCTGGACTTGCGCTGGAGATTTGTGCTTTTGGCTATACACAGGCAACCCCTGGTCTGAACCCAAGATACTCAATGACTATAGAGAGAAGTTCTCTCAGTACTGAGCTCCATATACAGAAGGTGAAGGGGAGAGACACAGCTGTGTATTACTGTGCAGTGAGCGACACCGTGACACTGATACACAGAAACACTGTGCAAGAATCAGGGAACTGCACAAGAATATAGAGCACTAGTAAAAAAAGGAATACTTAAGTACCATGCAAAAAATAATAAAATGTATTTTATCCCTGCTAGACATCCAGAGATTGTTTATTGTTGTAAATAAAAGAAGAAAAATGGGAGGGCTTAAATATTACATGATTTTATATTCATTTTCATTTTCTTAAAAATGTAATTCTTAAAAGGAGCCATACGTAATAATATTGTTTGTTGTTATGCAAGCCAAACACCTTGTAAAGAAGACACTTAGCATGTTCAAGTCCCCAAGGGGAACTAAAAAGGTTTAACCCCTTAGCGCCGCAGCCCTTTTTCGTTTTTGCGTTTTCATTTTTCACTCCCCACCTTCAAAAATCTATAACTTTTTTTATTCTTCCATGTACATAGCTGTGTTATAGCTTATTTTCTGCGTAACAAATTACACTTCAAAATAGTGGTATTTAATATACATGCCATGTACTGGGAAGTAGGAAAAAAATTCCAATTGCAGTGAAATTGGTAAAAAAATGCATTTGTGCCATATTCTTGTGGGCTTGGATTTTACGGATTTAACTGTATGCCCCAAATGACATGTCGACTTTATTCTTTGGGTCGGTACAATTACAGGGATATGGGGGGATTTTGCCGTCTTTTGGCGCTAATAACTTTTTTATACTTTGTGGATTTAGATAATGTTTACAATGTTATCATTTTTAGGACTTTGCGACCTTTTGATCACTTTTTATAGAATTTTAAATTTTTTTATAAAATGGCAAAAAAGTGCCATTTTCGACTTTGGGTGTGTTACCGGTAAGCCTTTACTGCAATATGCAGGAAAGACTTACCGGATATGGAAAAGGCTCTGCCTGTGAGCCTTCTCCATGCACCCGCACCCGGCATGTGACGAAGCATTACGTCACATGTCAGTAAGGGGTTAAGAATATTATAGATCAAAAGAATACAAATTATAAAACAAACACTCTCAATGGCCACATACCAGGTAATTGTTAGTCTTTTAACTCCTTTCAGACTGACCGATGACTTTAGACGTCAGCAGGCACGGGTCCTGAGTATGCGTCGTCATCTTTAGACGTCGCTGCAGTTTTCTGCTGCTCCCGCACTAGCCACAGGAGCAAAATCTGGTCTCCGGGTGTCAGAGGCACCCGGAGACCCTAGGGAGAAGGGAGATGGGATTCGTTACCACTTCTCCGCTCCTCCGTTCATCGCGCTGTATAGTCTTTTATGACCTCATGGGGGACATAAAAAGCAAAAACACGCAAAAAAATAACCTGTTCACTCTCTGCATCAGATATATGGGACGCGAGAGCTACTTGCATTTTGGACGTCACCCTGTAGTGAGACATGGTGATACCTCGGTGGGAGGTGTCGGCATCGCCAGCCGACACCCCACCGATGATATCACAGGACCAATCTGGTCTGATTGGTCCTGTGATTTCAATCGTCCCCATTGGCCAGTCAATACAGACTGGCCAGTGGCATCGATCAGTGACGATTTTTTGGCAGATCTTACGGGCCCAACACTCTCCAACATCGCCATTTTGTGATTAGCAGTGTCGGAGAGAGTTGTGCTAGTGGTCTGTCCCTTTACACAATTACCCCCCCCCCATTGTCCGTTTTCCCTATCCCCCACAACAACCGCACTTTTTAAGTGTGATGTGTTAGGAGTAGTAGTAGCATGGAGTAGTAGTAGTTGCGTGGAGGAGTTGTAGAAGCGTGGGGGAGTAGTAGTAGCGTGGAGGAGTAGCGTGGAGGAGTAGGCATAGCGTGGAGGAGTAGGAGTTACGTGGAGCAGGCATTGTGTGGAGGAGCTTGTGTGGAGGAGGAGGTGTTATGTGGAGGAGGAGGCATTGTGTGGAGGAACAGGCATTTTGTGGAGGAGGAGGCGTTATGTGGAGGAGCATACGTTGTGTGGAGGAGCAGGTGTTGTGTGGAGGAGCAGGCATTGTGTGGAGGAGCAGGCTTTGTGTGGAGGGGCAGGCGTTGTGTGAAGGGGCAGGCGTTGTGTGGAGGAGCAGGCGCTGTGTGGAGGAGCAGGCGTTGTGTGGAGGAGCAGGTGCTGTTCTGTGTTTTTCTGTGTAGGTTGTGTACTATCCCCCCATCATGTCCCAGAAGACATATGCTGACTTGGAGGTATATAATTATATGGCCTCCGATATGGAGTCTGCTAGTGGGGACTAAAGTCCGTTTTATTTGTCCATCTTATCCTTACACCCGACTTTGAGGAACCCCCGACAAGGCGCTTTTGTAGTCATGCCAAAGTGCCAGGGACTTCTGCTGAAGTGCTTAGGTACAAGGACAAAAGAGAGGTCCTTGTACTAACAACAATACATGGGCACACCACCACTCCTGCCCCTGTATGAGGTGCCAGTACAGAAGCCAGACTGTATATTTGTTTACAATAGGTACATGGGAGGGGTGGATTTGTCGGACCAGGTACTTCAGCCATTTAACGCCATGCGGAAGTCGAGGGTGTGGTACAAGAAGCTGGCCATGCACATTGTACAGATGGCACTGTATAATGCTTATGTGCTACATCGATGCAGGCCAGAGGGGAACTTTCCTGTAATTTCAAGAGGTGGTAGTCAAGCAGTTGATTTTTAGAGACCATCTAGTGGGGAGTGCTAGTACATCTGGAAGCAAGGCCACACATATTGTACTAGGGCAGCCTCTTTAGGGAGAAGTTCCCCAAACTGTCAGCAAGGAAAGGGCACAGAAGAGGTGTAGGGTGTTCTCCAAAAGGGGCATAAATAACAAACAATATACCAGTGTAACACTCGCCCCGAAAAAAATAGGGTTATGCATGAATGAGTGTTTGGATATATAATTGTACCCTGGTGCTCTGCCGTGTGCCACATTTGGGGTATTGCTATACCTGGGAAAACTCACATCATGATTTTTAGGGTGTTTGTCTCCTGTGGCAAGAGCTAGGCACAAGATGACACACTGGATATTTTGTACTATGCACTATCCATTATGCATCATCCTTGGGGTCCACCTGTGGGGTAAAATTCTCACTACACACCTAGATTAATTCATGCAGGGGGTGAAGTATTCAAATAGGATCAGTTCTCAGAGGTTTTTAAGGGCATCCACAAATGTTTTATGGTGCCAAAAAAAAATGTAAATGTCGGTGCTCCAAATGCCATTCTTTCTACATTCTCTACCCCACCTTGTAGATTATTGCCACGTACCGGGGAAAACCTGCATGATGATTTTTGGGGTGTTTGTCTCCTGTGGCATGAATTGGCCAATATACTTTTGACACTACAATGACAAATTTTTGGAAATTCCAAAGCAAATTTTACTCGACACCATTCAATTTGTGTTACATTTGAGCCAGGATCTTATCTTATTACAACCATAAATAAATTCTTTGCGGGTTTCCTTTTGCTAAAACAGGGTCACTATTCAGGGCTTTCTATTGCACCAATACCTCAGGGCACCGCAACACCAGTCTAGTGAAAAGCATACTCCAAAAGCTAAATTTTGCTTGTCCCTTCTCAGGCCTGCCATGTCCCCAGTCTGTAGACTATTGCCACACATGGGGTATTACCGTACCCATTATAACCCACAGAATGATTTTTGGGGTGTTTACCCACAGTGGGATGAGTTGGGCTGAATACATTTCTTCCTACTTACACATTTGATAAAACATTGCAATTTCACTTTGCAAATTTCACTTTGTATTACATTTGGGCCAACATCTCAGGTGTTTAAAATGTTCATAAAATCCTAGATAAATTCTTTGAGGGGTTCCCTTGCCTAAAATTGGGGTCACTACTCAGGGGTTTCTATTGTATTAGTACCTCATGGGTACCCCAACATCAGTCTAGTGACCATGGTGCTCCAAAAGCAAAATTTTACTCCTTCCTTTCTTAGCCCTGCTATGTGCCCAGCCTGTCAAATATTGGCACATATGTGGTATTTCTATACTCTAAACAATCCACAGAATGAGTTTTGGGGTGTTTGTCTACAGTGCCATAGGTTGGTGACAATATATTAGGCAATAAAATGACATTTTTGAGATAAAAACACAATTTTTGCTCTGCATCATTTACTTTGCATTAGATTTTTATCCTACAGATAAATTCTTTGAGGGGTCTAGTTTCCAAAATGGTATAATTTCTTGGGTGTTTCTATTGCACTGGTACCTCACAAGCTCTGGGAACATGACATGGCACTCTAAATCAAACGTGTGCAAATGGAGTTCCAAAAGCAAAATTTTGCTCCTTCCCTTCTCAGCCCTGCTGTGTGCCCAGCCTGTCAATTATTGGCACATGTGTGGTATTGCTGTACTCGAGACAACCCGCAGAATGATTTTTGGGGTGTTTGTCTAAAGTGGCACGAGTTGGGCACAATATGTTAGGCACTAAAAGGAGATTTTTGAGATAAAAACACAATTTTTACTCTGCACCATTTACATGAGATTTTGACCAGCATGTTGGGGGTTAAAATGCTCACCACACCCCCAGATAAATTCTTTGAGGGGTGTAGTTTCCTAAATGGTGACATCTTTCGGGGTTTTCTATTGTACTGTTACTTCAGGGGTTCTTCAAGTACACTGTGGCACCACAAAACATTTGTAGCCAAATTGGCTCGCCAAAAACCCAATGGTACATACTCTGTTCTGGACATCGCGTTGCGACAAAAAAAGCAGTTGACATCCACATGTTTGGTATTGCCGTACTCGAAGAAGCAGGGCAAAAATTTTGAAATTTATGTTTATCTCAAATTCCTTCTGAATGTGTCAATTTAAGGGCTAAATAAGAATAATCTTATTCAAAAATGTAAATTTTAAAATTTTCAATCGATTTTGTTTGCTTCCAGAGAAAGATTTAAAGGGTTAACAGACTTCTCAAACGCTGATTTGAATAGCTTGAGACTTTGATTCATAAAATAGGTTTACTTGTGGGGATATACAGTACATAAGCCTTTATAGGGCACTTCCAAACTGAATTGGTCACCAAAAATTTAGCATTTTTCAAATCTGGAAAAATGGAAACGTAAAACAAATTATGGAAATAAATAGAAGACCAATGGCAAATGGATTCTACAAAAAAAATAAAAAATTGTTGTATGACTTTTTGTCTATAAAGTAGAACATTTGAAACTTTGAAAATTGTGATCCGAGGAAGCTATCTCGTTTCTAAGGGACAACATGGTTACATTTATGAGAAATTATCTTCACACAGGAACATGTTTTTTAATAACATCTAATTGAAGAAATGTTTATATATGGCAGATTAATGAAACTAAATGTGAATGCCCAGATGAGAATACCCCTTTAAATCTAAGGAATAAATGGCAGAAATGTAGCATCATTGCAGGCCAGTGCTTTACACTTAAAGGAAATCTACCACTTTTGAAAAAATAAATAAAACCTAGAAATACTCACCGCCACTACTTTTCATTTTGATCCTGGCGCTGTCCTCGCTAGTCTTGAAACGCCAAGATTACCTAGAAAAAAGACTTATTATTACAAGCACTTATTATTACAAGAGAATGGGGACAAGATGTCCCGTGCTCCGGGAGGATAATTATGCACACCCCTGGACCTCCCTCTCCCATGTTCCCAGGAGTGGAGGTGAGTATTTCTAGTTTTTTTTTTAACTTTTCCAAAGTGGTAGATTTCTTATAAAGTATAAAACGCTAAACCACTAGAGGGTGCTGCTCCAAAAGAAAAAAAAAAAACGACATCTATAATGTAAAAACACATATGGGAAGAGTTGTGATACTTGTCATGTGACATGAGAGGCTTGAGGTGCTATATGTGACATCTCCTCCTCACAGTCCTCAGACACCTGATGATACAAGGTGCAGTACACACAGCACAACATGATGTGGACTCCCAGCAGGACAATCCTTCCAGGACTTCTACTGGTTATACTTATTACAGGTGAGGATGGGTTTTGTTACGTTACAGTGGTAATCATAAACCTTCCTGTCAGTATAATATTCTGTATTGTATCTAAATCTTACAATTTGTAATTAGCAAATGACTATTGACTTATTTTTTTCCAGATGTGCAGTCAGATGCTCAGGTGTCGCAGGTTCCGGATCTTCACGTTACAGAAGACAAAGATGTCACCCTGAGATGCACTCACAAAATATCAAATTACCAGCTTCTAATCTGGTACAAGCACATCCCTGGACTGGGACTGGAGATCTGTGATTATGGTATTGTCACAGCTAGTAACCTGAACCCAAGATACTCAATGACTATAGAGAGAAGTTCTCTCAGTACTGAGCTCCATATACAGAAGGTGAAGGGGGGAGACACAGCTGTGTATTACTGTGCAGTGAGAGACACAGTGACACTGATACACAGCAACACTGTGCAAGAATATAGGAAACATCGTCTTTAGCTTACACAGATGCTTAAGTGGAAGTTGTAACAAATTCTGTCACAATTCTGTCACAAATACATGAAATGGGAAACGCATCATTCATTTATTAAACTATAAAGATCTTTGGGATCCTACTAAAACAATATTTCCATACTGTCTGTCAGAATTGCAAACTTGCAAATATTTTATAATATTTATCGGAATTTCCAGGCCCAACTATACTGAAAAAAGAAGTAATACATGGACATGCAATAGGTGTCTATGTAAATGATACAGTAAATTGTGAGTAAATGTCTTTTGAAACCCATTAACCAATCACTATGGGGTCTAGGAGCAAACTTCCACAAGCATGTAAATAGTTGCCAGTCTCTATATGAACAAATATTTAAAAGTTTCACCAGTAATGTTGATAGTCTAAGGCTATTTAGCATGATAGTACAGAGGTCATTAGTTTGCATCAGTATTTGGAATTCAAAATTAATGAATTCCAAGAATTCCTACACAAAACTCTCACCATGCTTGACCCCTAGATTGTCCAGCACAATCCACTGACAATCTGGGGTAGAGACAAAAATTCTTCTTTATTGTAGATTAAAATCCATTGTGCAACCCACCATAGTAACTGGCAATGCCAAACAGTCTACGCATTTCGATACGAAGTGCCTTAATCATGACCTGTTAGTTTGGCTGACACATATGACATTTTAAAAAGTCTACCTTACACGTCCTCATCATGTGATACCATGATAATGTTCACTGTTTAGAAATGAAGGAGCCAACCCAAACTAGCCAACCCACTCGTGGAAGGTTAGAATGTTCACATAAATACATTGTACATACATAAACATTTTTCTTTAAAACATTTAACTCATGTGTCTATCTTACAATGGGAAAAAAATGTAATGATAAAATACCAGTGCTTGTTGCAGACTAATAGGAATTTTTTTACCCCCTGGCATGAAATACAACCAAGCGTAAACATCCAGTATGTTTCGCGATTGAGGAATTTCCTTTTTATATAGCCATCTCTGAAAGGTCGAAAAACCTTTTCAATGCCTCTCCATGCAAAGCCTGTACTACTTTTATTATGTACATCTCTGAAATGCCTAAATGCTGCAGATACATTCACTGAATTATTGGTTATGCCTGACAAATGTCTACATATTCTAATTTTCAATGGACTTTCTGTATGTCCCACATATTGCTTCATGCATATTTGGCAAAAGATTATGTATAAAGTATTTTCGG
Organism: Engystomops pustulosus; assembly: GCF_040894005.1. NCBI lineage: Eukaryota > Metazoa > Chordata > Amphibia > Anura > Leptodactylidae > Engystomops > Engystomops pustulosus. Next base: position 100,487,910 of record NC_092411.1, read on the forward strand.
TATTGCAGTTGATTTATGATTTAATTGGGAACTTTTACCTGTGAACAAAAATTGCACTGATGACGGAAGCATTTAAAAACGATTCTTCTGATTTTCTTTTAGGTAGTGGACAAATTAAGGTACTTTAAGAGTCTCTCCACACCCAGACTAAATTGTCTATATAGCCACCAAACCAGGCCATTTGACTTTTAAATGGTTTGTTATCAGCAAAAAGATCTTCCCATCTTATATAAAGAAATTATTTTCAAACAATAACTTGGTGGCCAAAAGAAAAAATTGCTTAAGAATGTCACTAAACTGCTGTACTTATGAAGGTGTCTTCTCAAAAAGTGTAGGCCAAGATCATGGGTAATAGAGGAATAAAGTGGGGTCACGTCACACGTGGCCCACCTAAAATCCTCTTGCCATGTAAACTTCTCCAAGATCTGTGAGCATATGTTTTGTGTCCAGCAGAAACAGCTTATTTCGGTAATATTTCTCAATTAATAGCTGCTCCCTATGTACAAGTGTATAACTACTATAAAACTGCACCTATGTACAAGAATACAACTACTATAATACTTCCCCCTATGAACAAGAAGATAACTACTATAATACAGTCCCATATGTGCAAGAATGTTACTACTATAATACTGCCCCTATGTACAAGAATATAACTACTATAACACTGCCCCCTATGTACTAGAATATAATACTATAATACAGCCACCTATGTACTAGAATATAACTACTATAATACTGCTCCCCTATGTACTAGAATATATCTACTATAACACCGCTCCTATGTACAAGAATGTAAGTACTGTAATACTGCCTCTATGTGCACCTGAGTGATTTACATAGAGGGAGTGGCGGAAGTCCTATGTAAGAAAACAAAGGGAGTAAGGCTGCAGCAGGCCAATGTAAAATATGGACCTATGGGGTGCAGTAGACCTGTGTAATTTATCTACATGCCTGCACCCAATGGCCCCAAAATACATGCAGAAATACTACACTAGGCCTCACTATCTTTCCTTCAACAGGAATTGCTATGCCGTGATTAGCAGCATGAAGAAGTGAAATTTAGCATCTCAATATGCGTAAAAAAATATAAATATGTATGCAAGAAAGGAGATAGGGTAGGGGGAAGAGACTTTTAACCCCAACCTTATGGTCCTCATGGTCATTTTGTACCTTGTATTAAACTTAATGTGACTTTTGTGCTTTTAGTATTATGTTCTGCTATAAATCTGCCTCTGACTACAATTTTTGACATGACCTATTACTCCTCCTGGGGTGTCCTTGAACCCTCAGATGACAAGTGTAGCACAGACAATCTTCTGATGCTTCCTTGAAGAGCTCCAAAGCTTGAATAAGTAGTAAGACTGTCACAGCAGAACCTGGCCCTTATGATGTCATAGTCAAAGTCTCCAAGGAGCTAAACTAAGACATGCGCAGTGTTCCATTTTATGCAAGTTAGCCTCACAGTTTCTTCTGGTGGCTTCCAACTTGAGTCTTCACCTCTGGGGAAGCCATTTTCAATCTCCATTGCCAAGCTTCTCTGACACACAAATGGAACTTGCAAGCACCTAAAATGAAGACAACTCTCTACAAAGGTAAAAAGGTTAGGCACAAACAAGGGGTACAGCCATCTCTATTATTGCCTTTTAATATTATTTTTTCAGTTTGCATGAGTCATAACTATATTGATGTTGATGCTTCAGATGTTGCTAAAATTTCGGGAATTTTCCTAGAAGTTTATATAAATGAAGTATGGATAAACCTACTTAAAAGGATTTAACTTAGGGAAAAAGAGGACAATGACACAATTGGTTGGATGTAAAGAACATAAATGCACTTCATGAAGCCGGTCTTACATCCAGGTCCATGCTTCCACTAGACGTAGGTCTTTGATTCCAATGAAAGAGAAAAACTTTTGTTTGGATAATTACAGAATGGTGTTTAGCAGTGTAAACAAGTATCTTGGGCTGATGCTTCTTTGCATTGAGAAAGGTGGGCAAGGGGAGAGGATGTCTAGATTGTGACTTGTCCTCTGGGTAATATGCATCAAAAACAAAAATATGTGTGGTAAGAAAGGGGATAATTTATGGGGAAGAGGCCACTAACCTCAATTTTATGGTCATTTTGTACCTAGCATTAAACTTAATGTGACTTTTGTGCATTTAGTATTATGTTCTGCTATAAATCTGCCTCTGACTACCATTTTTGACATGACCTATTACTCCTCCTGGGGTGTCCTTGAACCCTCAGATGACAAGTGTAGCACAGACCATCTTATGATGCTTCCTTGAAGAGCTCCAAAGCTTGAATGAGCAGTAAGACTGTCACAGCTGAACCTGGCCCTTATGATGTCATAGTCAAGGTCTCCTAGGAGCTTAACTATGACACGCGCAGTGTTCCACTTTATGCAAGTTAGCCTCATAGTTTCTTCTGGTGGCTTCCAACTTGAGTCTTTTCCACTGGGGAAGCCATTTTCAATCTCCATTGCCAAGCTTCTCTGACACACAAATGGCACTTGCAAGCATCTAAAATGAAGACAACTCTCTACAAAGGTAAAAAGGTTAGGCACAAAGAAGGGGTACAGCCATCTGTATTAATGCTTTTTAATATTAATTTTTCAGTTTGCATGAGTCATAACTATATTGATGTTGATGCTTCAGATGTTGCTAAAATCTTAGAAATTTTCCTAGAAGTTTATATAAATGAAGCATGGATAATTCTACTTAAACGGATTTAACTTAGGGCAAAAGAGGACAATGACACAATTGGTTGGATGTAGAGAACATAAATGCACTTCATGAAGCAGGTCTTACATCCAGGTCTATGCTTCCACTAGACGTAGGTCTTTGATTCCAACGAAAGAGAAAAACTGTAAGTTGGATTATTACAGAACAGTGTTTAGCAGTGTAAACAAGTATCTTGGGCTGATGCTTCTTTGCATTGAGAAAGGTGGGAATGGGGAGAGGATGTCTAGATTGTGACTTGTCCTCTGGGTAATATGCATCAAAAACAAAAATATGTGCGGTAAGAATGGGGATAATTTTGGGGGAAGAGGCCACTAACCTGAATCTTATGGTCATTTTGTACCTTGCATTAAACTTAATTTGACTTTTGTGCTTTTAGTATTATGTTCTGCTATAAATCTGCCTCTGACTACCATTTTTGACATGACCTATTGTCAGGCTTGCGGGTTGTGGATCCACTGGACCACTGCAGACGATGACTCAAGCCACTACCTGGGACCGGAGTCTAAGTGGTACCCGGTTTTCACCAGAGCCCTTAGACAAGCTGCGGCGTGATACCACCAGGTCGTTCCTCAGGCTTGACTTGTCTGCAGTGGCGGCCAAGGTTGAGGTACAAGAACGGCAATCAATCTCGTGGTCAAAGTCCAGGCACAGGGTCAAGGCAGGCGGCAGAGATGCAACGTCAGGGTTCAATCCGAGGTCAGCAACAGGAGGTCCAAGCAGGGGGTACGGGAACACAGAACAGCAGCACGGAGGAAAACAGGTATACGGAAACACGGAGGAGCTCAGGTAACACAGGAACACGGAGGGACACAGGAACGCAGGAGACACAGGAACGCAGGAGACACAGGAACGCAGGAGACTCAGGAACGCAGGCTAATCGCAGTAAAGCTTTCTCTCAGGCTGTGAGGCACAAAGATCCGGCAGGGCTTGCAGGAAGAGGCAGGCTTACATAGATTTGGGCAATATGGCCAGCGCCAATTAATGGCGCGCTGGCCTTTTAAATCTTGAGAAGGGGACGCGCGCGGACCGCGGGGGGAAGCGAGCCGGGAGCCGGGCCAGGTGAGACGCGCTGGCGGGGGCTGGGCAGCACGGGTGAGCCCGCGACCCGCGATATGGGTCGCGGGACCACCCGTGACAGTACCCCCCCCCCCTTCAGCCTCCCCCTCCTTCTGGGCTGGAGAAATTTCTGCAGGAGATCACGATCCAAAATATTGTCCTCAGTCTCCCACGACCTCTCTTCTGGCCCGAATCCCTTCCAGTCAACCAAGAAGAAACGCTACCCCCTTACCATCTTCATGTCCAGGATCTCCTTTACCTCGTAGGTGTTGGTGGAGTCCGCCACTGGACTGGGGGGAAGAACGTGCCGGGAGAAGCGATTCAGAATGACAGGTTTCAGCAGAGATACGTGGAAAGAATTTGGGATGCGCATAGTAGGAGGAAGGCGGAGTTTATATGCCACTGGATTAATGCGCTGTAACACCTTGAACGGTCCCAGAAAACGTGGACCCAGCTTGTAACTGGGAATCTTCAAACGGACATACTTGGATGACAGCCACACTTTGTCACCTGGAGAGAATATGGGAGGAGACCTGCGTTTCTTGTCCGCTTGAGTTTTTGAACGGGCGGATGCCTGAAGTAAAGACTGACGAGTCTGTTCCCAGATAGTTTTGAGGTCTTCTACCAACTCTTCCACAGCAGGAACGTCAGCAGACACGGAGAGAGGAAGAGGTGGTCGTGGATGTCTCCCATAGACAATGAAGAAAGGACTGGCACCGGCAGACTCAGAGTTCAGGGAGTTGAAGGAGAACTCAAGCCCATGGGAGCAGAGTGGACCAGTCGTCCTGTCTGGCGGAGACAAAATGACGGAGATAACAACCTAAGGTCTGATTAACCCTCTCGACTTGTCCATTCGACTGAGGGTGATACGCTGAGGAAAAGTGCAATTTCACCTGAAGTTGACTGCGCAGAGAATGCCAGAACCGGGAAACAAACTGAACTCCACGGTCAGATACTATGTGCCGGGGAAGACCATGAAGCCGGAAGATGTGAGTGAAGAACAGTCTGGCAAGGCGAGGAGCAGACGGTAGACCTGGCAGCGGAACAAAATGAGACATTTTGGAGAACCGATCAGTTACCACCCAGGTTACAGTATTCCCAGAGGAACAGGGAAGGTCCGTGACAAAGTCCATGGCCACGTGAGACCATGGGCAACTGGGTATCGGCAACGGCATCAGGAGACCGGCAGGTTTGAGGCGTGATGGTTTATTACGAGCACAAGAGATGCAGGAAGCCACAAAATCCCGTACGTCTTGGACCAGACTCGGCCACCAATAATAACGAGAAATGAGGGCTAAGGAGCGCTGCACCCCAGGATGCCCGGCCACACGAGAACAATATCCCCAGGTCAAGATCTTCTTCCGAAGAGCAGGTCGGACATACGTCTTGCCAGGAGGGAGCTGGCGGAGGTCTACTGGAGCAGCCACAACCAGCCGTTCCGGAGGGATGATATGCCGAGGAGCCGGTTCTTCCCCAATAACATCAGAGGCACGTGAGAGGGCATCTGCCTTGATGTTCTTCTCAGCTGGACGAAAATGGATCAAAAAATTAAAACGTGAAAAGAAAAGGGACCAGCCGGCTTGTCTTGGATTGAGACGTTGAGCAGTCTGGAGGTACAGGAGGTTCTTGTGGTCAGAATATACACTGACCGGGTGACGAGCTCCTTCCAGAAGATAGCGCCACTCTTCCAAGGTGAGTTTAATAGCTAGGAGTTCCCGATCTCCTATGGAGTAGTTCCTCTTAGCCGCAGAGAAGGTTCTGGAAAAGAAGCCACAGGTAAGTGTTCGGCCTTTGGGCCCTTTCTGAGTGAGCACAGCTCCAGCACCCACGGAGGAGGCGTCAACCTCAAGTTGGAAGGGTTTCTCTAAATCTGGTCGCGTCAGAACAGGAGCAGAGGCGAAGGCAGACTTCAGTCTAGAGAATGCTTCCTCCGCAACTGGAGACCAGTGTCTGGGATCAGCACCTTTTTTAGTTAGAGCCACAATGGGAGATACGAGGGAAGAGAAGTGAGGAATGAATTGCCGGTAATAATTAGCGAAACCAAGGAATCTCTGTATGGCACGAAGTCCCACTGGGCGAGGCCACTGAAGTACCGCAGACAACTTGGTTGGATCCATCTGTAGGCCTTTATCGGAGATTATGTATCCTAGAAATGGAAGGCTCTTCTGATGGAATTGGCACTTCTCCAGTTTAGCATAGAGGCGATTGGCTCTTAGGCGCCTAAGAACTTGCCGTACATGCATTTGATGAGACTCCAGATCAGGAGAGAAGACCAAGATGTCATCTAAGTAAACAACGACACAGGAGTATAGGAGGTCTCTGAAAATGTCGTTCACGAATTCCTGAAAGACTGCAGGCGCATTACACAGTCCAAAGGGCATGACCAGGTACTCAAAGTGCCCGTCTCGGGTGTTAAAGGCGGTCTTCCATTCATCGCCCTCCCGGATGCGGATAAGATTATAGGCCCCTCTAAGGTCCAATTTAGAGAAGATTTTAGCTCCACGAAGGCGGTCAAAGAGTTCCTTGATTAACGGCAATGGATACCGGTTCTTTATTGTCACCTTATTGAGACCCCGATAGTCAATGCAGGGACGAAGAGAACTATCTTTCTTGGCCACAATGAAGAAGCCGGCACCGGCAGGAGAAGAGGACTTGCGGATGAACCCCTTCTGTAGATTCTCCTTGATGTAGGCCGACATGGCCGCAGTTTCAGGCACGGACAGCGGGTAAACTTGACCTCGTGGCGGAGAAGTTCCTGGCAGCAGTTCAATAGGGCAATCGTATGGACGATGCGGTGGCAAGGTCTCCGCTTGCTTTTCAGAGAAGACATCAGCATAGTCCAGGTAAGCAGCGGGAAGACCCTTCAGAGACTTGAGAGACAAGGAGGAAGGTATAGTAGCAACCGGACGAAGAGCCCTGAGACAACGGGACTGGCATCCAGAACCCCAGCGAAGAACCTCCCCCGTCTGCCAGTTAAGAACAGGTGCATGTCTCTGCAGCCACGGAAGTCCCAATAGGACGGAGGAAGTGGAGCGAGGTAGTACGTGGAAAGACAGTCTCTCCATATGCAGGGCACCAACTTGCAGACACAGGGGTTCAGTGCGGTACTGGACTGGATCAGAGAGGATCTGACCACTGACCGAAGAGATGACCAGATGCTTGTTGAGGCGGATCACTGGAATGTGATGCTGCGAGACCAGTGCAGCATCCACAAAATTTCCTGCGGACCCAGAGTCCAAGAAGGCAGACACTTGGAACTGGCTGCTCGTACCAACGCTGAGGAGCACAGGAATGGTCAAACGTGGAGAAGCTTCGCACACACCTAGGGACGCTTCTCCCAAGAACCCTAGGTGGTAGCTAGAGATGAGCGAGCACTAAAATGCTCGGGTGCTCGTTATTCGAGACGAACTTTTCCAGATGCTCGAGTGCTTGTCTCGAATAACGAGCCCCATTGAAGTCAATGGGAGACCCGAGCATTTTTTTAATAAAACTGAACAGTAAAAGAACAGTGCAAAAAAAATTTTTTCAGATGTTTGCAGATGTTTTACTTGTAAGAACACATTGAAATAACACTATTCTTCACTTTGCAGGTGTTCGCGCGTGTCTCCCGCTAAGTTAGGAGATGTGCACGAACATCTGGAATGTGAAGAATAGTGTTCTTTCAATGTGTTCTGCACTTAAATGGTCCTGTATTCAGTTTTTAATGTTTTAATTCTATTCGTCACTTTGCAGATGGTAGCGCGTGTCTTCCGATAATGTCGGAGATGTGCGCGCACATCAGCAATGTGAAGAATAGTGTTATTTCAATGTGTTCTGCACTTAAATGCTCCTGTATTCACTGTTTTTAATGTTTTAATTCTATTCTTCACATTGCAGGTGTGCGCGCGTATCTCCCGATAGGTTCGGAGATACGCGCGCACAGCTGCAAAGTAAAGAATAGAATTAAAACATTAAAAACAGTGAATACAGGACCATTTAAGTGCAGAACACATTGAAAGAACAATATTCTTCACATTCCAGATGTTCCGAACATCTCCGAACCTAGTGGGAGACATGCGCGAACACCTGGAAAGTGAAGAATAGTGTTATTTCAATGTGTTCTTACAAGTAAAACATCTGCAAACATGTGTAATATTTTTTTTTTACAATAAAAATACTTTTATTCAATTTATTTTATTAATTTACTGCTCGATCTCGAGCCGGCGAGATAATCGTCCGAGTAACGAGCCGGTCCGAGTATGCTAATACTCGACCGAGCAGTATGCTCGGACGAGTATACTCGCTCATCTCTAGTGGTAGCATTTCCCGAACGTTGGGGACGGACAGGACACATTCTGATGAAATGCTCAGGACTCGCACAATAGAGGCAGAGATCTCCCTGTCGTCTTCTGTTGCACGGTACAGCCGGTGACTGGAGCGGCCTCTGGAAGACCGGAGCCAGGCGAGGAAGACGTCTTGGACGAGCTTGAGGCTGCTCGAGACTCTTCGGCACGCTCTCTAAATCGCACGTCTATCCAGGTGGCCAGAGAGATTAGACCACTCAGGGTGGACGGCAGATCACGAGCGGCAAGAGCGTCTTTAACATGGGAGGAGAGCCCCTTTTTGAAAGCTGCGGACAGGTCCGCGTCGTTCCAAAAGAGCTCTGAGGCCAGGGTACGGAACTGCACAGCGTACTCTCCAACAGATGAATTGCCCTGATGCAGATTCAACAATGCAGTCTCAGCAGAGGAGGCCCGTGCTGGTTCTTCAAAAACAGACCGGAATTCTTCCAGAAATGCCGAAAGTGTAGCAGTGACCGGGTCGTCTCTGTCCCAAAGCGGAGTAGCCCAGGCCAGGGCTTTCGCGGAGAGGAGGCTGAGGATAAATGCCACCTTGGAACGCTCCGTGACGAATTGGGACGGCATGAGCTCTATGTGTAGAGAACACTGGGTGATGAAGCCCCTGCATAACTTGGGATCCCTGTCATACTTGCCAGGCATAGAAAGACGTAACCTGGGTTCGGTAGCAGGAAGGACGGCTTGAGTAGCATGGGTTGCAGGAACAGCTTCAGGGACCTGTTGCTGATGCTGAGTAGTTAGCAACTGTTGCAGCATGGCGGTGACTGGCTCCAGCTGCTCACGCTGTGCGGCAATCTGCCGAGATTGATGCATCACAATCGTAGTAAGATCGGACCGACTGGGAGACGGAACCTCAGCGGGATCCATGGCCGGATCTTACTGTCAGGCTTGCGGGTTGTGGATCCACTGGACCACTGCAGACGATGACTCAAGCCACTACCTGGGACCGGAGTGTAAGTGGTACCCGGTTTTCACCAGAGCCCGCCGCAAAGCGGGTTAGACAAGCTGCGGCGTGATACCACCAGGTCGTTCCTCAGGCGTGACTTGTCTGCAGTGGCGGCCAAGGTTGAGGTACAAGAACGGCAATCAATCTCGTGGTCAAAGTCCAGGCACAGGGTCAAGGCAGGCGGCAGAGATGCAACGTCAGGGTTCAATCCGAGGTCAGCAACAGGAGGTCCAAGCAGGGGGTACGGGAACACAGAACAGCAGCACGGAGGAACACAGGTATACAGAAACACGGAGGAGCTCAGGTAACACAGGAACACGGAGGGACACAGGAACGCAGGAGACACAGGAACGCAGGAGACACAGGAATGCAGGAGACTCAGGAACGCAGGAGACTCAGGAACGCAGGCTAATCGCAGTAAAGCTTTCTCTCAGGCTGTGAGGCACAAAGATCCGGCAGGGCTTGCAGGAAGAGGCAGGCTTACATAGATTTGGGCAATATGGCCAGCGGCAATTAATGGCGCGCTGGCCCTTTAAATCTTGAGAAGGAGCCGCGCGCGCGCCCTAGCAATCGGGGACGCGCGCGGACCGCGGGGGGAAGTGAGCCGGGAGCCGGGCCAGGTGAGACGCGCTTGCAGCGCGCTGGCGGTGCACTGGCGGGGGCTGGGCAACACGGGTGAGCCCGCGACCCGCGATATGGGTCGCGGGACCACCCGTGACACCTATTACTCCTCCTGGAGTGTCCTTGAACCCTCAGATGACAAGTGGAGCACAGACAATCTTCTGATGCTTCCTTGAAGAGCTCCAAAGCTTGAATGAGCAGTAAGACTGTCACAGCAGAACCTGGCCCTTTTCATGTCATAGTCAAAGTCTTCAAGGAGCTTAACTATGACACGAGCAGTGTTCCATTTTATGCAAGTTAGCCTCATAGTTTCTTCTGGTGGCTTCCAACTTGAGTCTTTTCCTCTGGGGAAGCCATTTTCAATCTCCATTGCCAAGCTTCTCTGACACACAAATGGCACCTGCAAGCACCTAAAATGAAGACAACTCTCTACAAAGGTAAAAAGGTTAGGCACAAACAAGGGGTACAGCCATCTCTATTAATGCTTTTTAATATTAATTTTTCAGTTTGCATGAGTCATAGCTATATTCATGTTGATTAGAGATGAGCGAACATACTCATCCGAGCTTGATGCTCGTCCGAGCATTAGCGTACTCGAAACTGCTCGTTGCTCGGACGAATACTTCGCCCGCTCGAGAAAATGGCATCTCCCGCCGTTTTGCTTTTTGGCGGCCAGAAACAGAGCCAATCACAAGCCAGGAGACTCTGCACTCCACCCAGCATGACGTGATACCCTTACACGTCGATAGCAGTGGTTGGCTGGCCAGATCAGGTGACCCTGGAATAGACTAGCCCCTGCCTGCGCTGCTCGGATCATTCTGTGTCTGGATGCCGCTAGGGAGAGAGCTGCTGCTGGTCAGGGAAAGCGTTATGCTGTTCTATTAGAATAGTGTTAGGCAGGAGTGATTCTACAAGAACCCAACAGCCCTTCTTAGGGCTACAATAACGTTATACATTTTTTTTTTTATTTGCAGCTAATACCGTATTGTGAGGAATTTGCAGGGGGACTTGCTACCGTCGTGTTTAGCTCTTAGTGACATACATATCCACCTCAAACACCAAAGTGGGACAATTTATTAGGGGTTTGATTTCAATTAGGCACAGTCTGCCAGTTTCTTTTTATTTTACGTTTATTTTTTCATAACTCAGCGTCATCTCATCTGGCATAGCAGTGTGCTTTCATACTTGGCTAGAAAATAGCCATAGGAGAATCCAAACGGCTTACTTAGGCCTACAATAGCGTTATATATTTTATTTCTGGTTGATCTGCTGGTGGCTGGCCTTGCTGTAGTGCATCTACTACCATATTGTAAGGAATTTGCAGTGAGACTTGTGACCGTTGTGTTTAGCGCTTAGTGACGCACATATCCATCGCAAAGACCGAAGTGGGACAATTTATTAGGGGTTGGATTTCAATTAGGCACAGTCTGCCATTTACTTTCTATTTTACGTTTATTTTTTCATAACTCAGCGTCATCATCTCATCTGGCATAGCAGCGTGCTTTCATACTTGGCTAGAAAATAGCCATAGGAGAATCCAAACAGCTTACTTAGGCCTACAATAGCGTTATATATTTTATTTCTGGTTGATCTGCTAGTGGCTGGCCTTGCTGTAGTGCATCTACTACCATATTGTGAGGAATTTGCAGTGAGACTTGCGACCGTTGTGTTTAGTGCTTAGTGACGCACATATCCATCACAAAGACCGAAGTGGGACAATTTATTAGGGGTTGGATTTCAATTAGGCACAGTCTGCCATTTACTTTTTATTTTACGTTTATTTTTTCTTAACACAGCGTCATCATCTCATCTGGCATAGCAGTGTGCTTTCATACTTGGCTAGAAAATAGCCATAGGAGAATCCAAACGGCTTACTTAGGCCTACAATAGCGTTATATATTTTATTTCTGGTTGATCTGCTAGTGGCTGGCCTTGCTGTAGTGCATCTACTACCATATTGTGAGGAATTTGCAGTGAGACTTGCGACCGTTGTGTTTAGCGCTTAGTGACGCACATATCCATCGCAAAGACCGAAGTGGGACAATTTATTAGGGGTTGGATTTCAATTAGGCACAGTCTGCCATTTACTTTTTATTTTACGTTTATTTTTTCATAACTCAGCATCATCTCATCTGGCATAGCAGTGTGCTTTCATACTTGGCTAGAAAATAGCCATAGCAATAGGATAGCATCGTTTGGTTTTAAAAACTAAAAAACACAAAAAAAAAAAACACAAAAAAAAAGTAAAAAAAAAATTAAAGTTATAACTTTCATTTTCAAAATGTTTAACCCGAGGGCTAGGGGTAGAGGATGAGGGCGGGGACGTGGGCGTCCAACTACTGCAGGTGTCAGAGGCCATGGTCCTGGGCGGGGTGAGACACCACCTGCTGATGAGAGAGCAGGGGAACGCCGCAGAGCTACACTCCCTAGGTTCATGTCTGAAGTTACTGGGACTCGTGGTAGAGCACTGTTGAGGCCAGAACAGTGCGAACAGGTGATGTTGTGGATTGCCGACAATGCTTCGAGCAATTTGTCCACCAGTCAGTCTTCCACGCAGTCCATCCATGTCACCGAAATCGGCACTCCTCCAGCTCCTGCACCTCAGCCTCCTCCCCCCCAGTCTGCCCCCTCCCTGGAAAATTTGGCATTTGAACCGGCATACTCTGAGGAACTGTTTTCTGGACCCTTCCCACAGTCACAAACCACTTGTCCGGTTGCTGATGAGCAATTTTCCGATGCCCAGGTTTTCCACCAGTCGCAGTCTGTGGGTGATGATGACCTTCTTGACGTAGTGGAAGAAGTGTGTAAAGAGGTGTCGGACGATGAGGAGACACGGTTGTCAGACAGTGGTGAAGTTGTTGTCAGGGCAGGAAGTCCGAGGGGGGAGCAGACTGAGGGATCGGAGGATGATGAGGTGACAGACCCAAGCTGGGTTGAGAGGCCGGGTGAACACAGTGCTTCTGAGACGGAGGAGAGTCCTCGACCAGAACAGGTTGGAAGAGGCAGTGGTGGGGCCAGACGGAGAGGCAGGGCCAGAGCTGGTGCATCAGCGCCAAATGTGTCACGTAGTGAAGCTCCCGTGGCAAGGGCTCCCGCGGCGAGGGCTAGATTTTCAGAAGTCTGGAGGTTCTTTAAGGAAACACCGGATGACCGACGGACTGTGGTGTGCAACCTTTGCCAAACCAGGATCAGCAGGGGTTCCACCACTACTAGCTTAACTACCACCAGTATGCGCAGGCATATGAATGCTAAACACCCCACTCAGTGGCACAAAGCCCGTTCACCTCCGGCCGTGCACACCACTGCTCCTTCCCCTGTGTCAGCTCCCCAGGACCCTGGCACAAAAACCCCATCGTCGCCTCCACGATCCTCCACAGCATCCACCAGCGTTCAGCTCTCCATACCCCAGACGCTGGAGCGGAAAAGGAAATATAGTGCAACCCACCCGCACGCCCAAGCCCTTAATGTCCACATCTCCAGATTGCTTAGCCTGGAGATGCTGCCCTATAGGCTAGTAGAGACCGAGGCCTTTCGCAACCTCATTGCGGCGGCGGCCCCTCGGTATTCGGTCCCCAGCCGCCACTACTTTTCCCGATGTGCCGTCCCAGCCCTGCACCAGCACGTGTCAGACAACATCATCCGTGCCCTGACCAACGCCGTTTCTGACAAGGTCCACCTGACCACGGACACGTGGACGAGTGCTGCCGGGCAGGGCCACTATATGTCGCTGACGGCACATTGGGTTAACTTGGTGGAGGCTGGGACCGAGTCTGACCCTGCGGCTGGTCATATACTGCCGACGCCGAGGATTGCGGGGCCTACCTCGGTCCAGGTCTTTCAGGCCTACTATGCCTCCTCCTCCTCCCACCCCTCCTCCACCTCCTCCTCTGAACTACCATCCGTGGGCATGGCGCCATCAGTCGCTAGCTCTAGGCACAGCAGCAGTGCCGTCGCTACGCGACAGCAGGCGGTGCTCAAACTGCTGAGCCTAGGCGATAAAAGGCACACCGCCCAAGAACTATTACAGGGCATCACGGCGCAGACTGATCTGTGGCTGGCACCGCTGAACCTGAATCCAGGCATGGTTGTGTGTTAAATCTGATAGTTCAGCGTTTCCTCAAGACATACCCCAATCTGTCTGATTTGCTCACGAAGGTGCGCCGCATCTGTGCGCATTTCAGGAAGTCCAGCACAGATGCTGCCACTTTTAGGGCAGCGCAGCGCCGCCTCCAACTGCCCGCTCACCGACTGTTGTGCGACATGCCCACGAGGTGGAATTCAACATTAACCATGTTATCCAGAGTTTACCAGCAGCACAGAGCGATTGTAGACTGCCAGATGTCAACTTCCACTAGAACTGGTAGTCAGGTCAGTCAGCTTCCTCAAGTCTACAATGAGGAGTGGACGTGGATGTCTGATATCTGTCAGGTGCTGAGTAACTTTGAGGAGTCAACACAGATGGTCAGTGGCGATACTGCCATCATCAGCCTCACCATCCCGCTGCTTGGCCTGTTGAAAAACTCTCTGATCAGCATGAAGTCGGAAGCTTTGCGCTCGTCACAAGAGACGGGGGAAGAAGATTCCCTTGTTGATAGCCAAAGCACCCTCAGGTCTGTTTCTCAGCGCATATCGGAGGAGGTGGAGGAGGAAGAGGAGGAGAATGTTGGCGAGACACAAGAGGGGACCATTGTTCAGTCCTTCACTGTTCAGCGTGTATGGGCAGAAGAAGAGGAGTTGGAGGAGTTGGAGGAGGAGGAAATGGGCAGTCAGGCCAGTGAGGGGAGTGAATTCTTACGCGTTGGGACTCTGGCGCATATGGCAGATTTCATGCTAGGCTGCCTATCCCGTGACCCTCGCGTTCAAAGAATTTATTCCAGCACCGATTACTGGGTATTCACTCTCCTGGACCCACGGTACAAGCAAATTCTTTCCACTCTCATTCCTGGAGAGGAAAGGAGTGTGAGAATGCATGAATACCAGCAGGCCCTGGTGCACAAGCTAAAACAGTATTTCCCTTCTGAAAGCGCTAGCGGCAGAGTGCGTAGTTCTGCGGGACAAGTAGCGAGGGAGAGTAGGCGAGCAGGCAGCTTGTCCAGCACTGGCAAGGGTACGCTTTATAAGGCTTTTGCCAGCTTTATGTCACCCCAGCAAGACACTGTCACCTGTCCCCAGTCTCGGCACAGTAGGGCTGATCTTTACAGAAAGATGGTGAGGGAGTACGTAGCTGACCATACCATCGTCCTAAATGATCACACAGCTCCCTACAACTACTGGGTTTCAAAGCTGGACATGTGGCACGAACTGGCGCTGTACGCCTTGGAGGTTCTTGCCTGCCCTGCCGCTAGCGTGTTGTCCGAGCGGATTTTCAGTGCAGCTGGTGGCATCATCATCGATAAGCGTACACGCCTGTCGACTGACAGCGCTGACAGGCTGACGCTTATTAAGATGAATAAAGCCTGGATTTCTCATAATTTCCAATCTCCACCAGGTGAAGGAAGCTCAACCTGAATAATTTATGCACTCCTCCTCCTCATTTTCCTCCTTCTCCTCCTCTTTGTACACTAAAGCAGAGGAAACTGGCTATTTTTTGACAGGGCCCACTGGCTCTAGCTATAGTACTTTATGCATTTAATTTTTCAGGAGGGCCACCTACCCGGTCCTCTGTTTTAAACAATTTTTGGGACTGCCACATACAGGCACTCAATCTATTCAATTTGTCTGGAGGGCCACCTACCTGCTCCTCTGGTTTGAAAACTTTTTTGGACTGCCACATACAGGCACTCAATCTATTTCATTTTTCTGGAGGGCCACCTACCTGCTCCTCTGGTTTGAAAACTTTTTTGGACTGCCACATACAGGCACTCAATCTATTCAATTTGTCTGGAGGGCCACCTACCTGCTCCTCTGGTTTGAAAACTTTTTTGGACTGCCACATACAGGCACTCAATCTATTTCATTTTTCTGGAGGGCCACCTACCTGCTCCTCTGGTTTGAAAACTTTTTTGGACTGCCACATACAGGCACTCAATCTATTTCATTTTTCTGGAGGGCCACCTACCTGCTCCTCTGGTTTGAAAACTTTTTTGGACTGCCACATACAGGCACTCAATCTATTTCATTTTTCTGGAGGGCCACCTACCTGCTCCTCTGGTTTGAAAACTTTTTTGGACTGCCACTTACAGGCACTCGATCTATTTCATTTTTCTGGAGGGCCACCTACCTGCTCCTCTGGTTTGAAAACTTTTTTGGGCTGCCACATACAGGCACTATCCAAATTAAATTGTCTCCATAGCAGCCTCCACACGTTGTCTCCATTGCTACCTCCAAAAGTCGTCTATATAGCTGCCTCCATACATCGTCCCCTTATCAAACGAGGTGTGTCAGGCAGAAATTTGGGTTGTTTTCATGGATTCCACATCAAAGTTGTTAACTTTGTCGCCACCCTGCTGTGTTATCCACAAAATATAAGGGCAAACTTTAATGATTAACTGATATTATTTCAGCGCTTCTTGCGCATCTGTTGATTACACTGCTGTGTAATCCACAAAATATACTGCCAAACTTTTACCATTTACGGATATTATTTCAGCGCTTCTTGCGCATCTGTTTACATTCCCCTCACCCGCCATATCCCAAACTTATAAGAACGCTACTACACTTAACTTGGTGGAGGCTGGGACCGAGTCTGACCCTGGGGCTGGTCATATACTGCCGACGCCGAGGATTGCGGGGCCTACCTCGGTCCAGGTCTCAAAGGCCTACTATACCTCCTCCTCCTCCCACCCCTCCTCCACCTCCTCCTCCGAATTACCATCCGTGGGCATGGCGCCATCAGTCGGTAGCTCTAGGCACAGCAGCAGTGCCGTCGCTAAGCGACAGCAGGCGGTGCTCAAACTGCTGAGCCTAGGCGATAAAAGGCACACCGCCCAAGAGCTATTACAGGACATTCCACATCAAACTTGTTAACTTTGTCGCCACCCTGCTGTGTAATCCACAAAATATACTGGCAAACTTTTATCATTTACCGATATTATTTCAGCGCTTCTTGCGCATCTGTTTACATTCCCCTCACCCGCCATATCCCAAACTTATAAGAACGCTACTACACTTGATCTTATACAAAAGGTTCTTAGAAGTGCTGTTTGGGGAGTAGCCTAGAGACAGGGGCTTGGATTGGCGAAAGCTCGCGTGGCAGCGGAGCGCCAGTTCCATCTCAAGATCCGACTAACATAGTTTTAACTGCAGCACCTTTAATCTACTACTAGTTCACTGCCTCCATACATCGTCCCCTTATCAAACAAGCTGTATCGGGCAGAATTTTGGGTTGTTTTCATGGCTTCCACATCAAACTTGTTAACTTTGTCGCCACCCTGCTGTGTAATCCACAAAATATACTGGCAAACTTTTATCATTTACCAATATTATTTCAGCGCTTCTTGCGCATCTGTTTACATTCCCCTCAACCGCCATATCCTAAACTTATAAGAACGCTACTACACTTGATCTTATACAAAAGGTTCTTAGAAGTGCTGTTTGGGGAGTAGCCTAGAGACAGGGGCTTGGATTGGCGAAAGCTCGTCTGGCAGCGGAGCGCCAGCTCCATCTCAAGATCCAACTAACATAGTTTTAACTGCAGCACCTTTAATCTACGACTAGTTCACTGCCTCCATACATCGTCCCCTTATCAAACGAGCTGTGTCAGGCAGAATTTTCAGGTGTTTCACCAGATACATAGTGGAACGCGGCCCATCTGTCGCCGCCATGATGGAGACCTGAATTTGCAATCATAGCAGCGCAATATGGATCCCCCATACTGTCGCTCTTAATCATGGAACCATTTCCGTAAAAACAATTAAAAATAGAACCACTATGCTATTCCATTATTCCTAGGTGAAATATTCAAACGACCAGGCCTGCTTTGAAAATTATAATTTTTTCAAAGTAAACGCTTCTGGCCCCCAGGCCCATTTTGGGTGGGGAGGAGCCGAGAGACAGGGGCTTGGACAGGCGAAATCTCGCCTGGCAGTGGACCGCCAGCTCCATCCCAAGATTAGGCAGCCTCAGAGGCATCCATGCATGCTGCCCCTGCTGTTTTCTGTCCATTTTGCCTCCACGATCCTCCACAGCGTCTACCAAAGTCTCATTTCAACTCTCTATACCCCAGACGCTGGAGCACGAGAGGATATGCAGCACATCATCCCCTTATCAAATGAGCTGTGTCAGGCAGAATTTTCAGGTGTTTCACCAGATACATAGTGGAACTCGGCCCATCTGTCGCCGCCATGCTGGAGACCTAAAGATGCAATCATAGCAGCGCAATATGAATGCCCCATACTGTCGCTCTTAATCATGGAAGTCGTCTCCATGGCTGCCTCCACATGTTGTCCCCTTATCAAAAGAGCTGTGTCAGGCTCATTTTTAGGGTGTTTCACCAGATACGTTATGGAACTTGGTCACTATGTCGCCACCATGCTGTGGTATCGACTAACTATACCGTCAACCTTTTGTTCACATAGTGATACCTGAGTCCATTTAGGGTATGTCGCCATGAGACTCTCTAGCCTGCCACTGCTGCCGCTGCCTCTGCATGCCGTCCCCTATAGTGTCAGGGTCAATTATTGCAAGTTTTAGATGCTATCTAGCCTCATTCGGTCACTCTGTCATGGCCATGCTGTTGCCCATAATTTTGGCATAATGGTGCGATTAAGCAGCCTCAGAGGCATCCATGCATGCTGCCCCTGCTGTTTCCTGTCCATTTCCGTGGTGTTTCCATCCATTTCTGAGGTTCCAAGGTGTTTGGCCAAGCTTCCCTGTGCAGAGCCTTGGTCCCCTTGAAAAATGCTCGAGTCTCCCATTGACTTCAATGGGGCTCGTTATTCGAGACGAGCACTCGAGCATCGGGAAAAGTTTGTCTCGAATAACAAGTACCCGAGCATTTTAGTGCTCGCTCATCTCTAATGTTGATGCTTTAGATGTTGCTAAATTCTTGGGAATTTTCCTAGAAGTTTATATAAATGAAGCATGGATAAACCTACTTAAACGGATTTAACTTAGGGCAAAAGAGGACAATGACACAATTGGTTGGATGTAGAGAACATAAATGCACTTCATCAAGCTGGTCTTACATCCAGGTCCATGCTTCCACTAGACGTAGGTCTTTGATTCCAATGAAAGAGAAAAACTTTTGGTTGGATTATTACAGAATGGTGTTTAGCAGTGTAAACAAGTATTTTAGGCAGATGCTTCTTTGCAGTGAGAAAGGTGGGCACGGGGAGAGAATGTCAAGATTGTGACTTGTCCTCTGGGTAATATGCATCAAAAACAAAAATATGTGTGGTAAGAAAGGGGATAATTTAGGGAGAAGAGGCCACTAACCTCAATCTTATGGTCATTTTGTACCTTGCATTAAACTTAATGTGACTTTTGTGCTTTTAGTATTATGTTCTGCTATAAATCTGCCTCTGACTACCATTTTTGACATGACCTATTACTCCTCCGGGGGTGTCCTTGAACCCTCAGATGACAAGTGTAGCACAAACCATCTTCTGATGCTTCCTTGAAGAGCTCCAAAGCTTGAATGAGCAGTAAGACTGGCACAGCAGAACCTGGCCCTTATGATGTCATAGTCAAAGTCTCCAAGTAGCTTAACCATGACACGCGCAGTGTTCCATTTTATGCAAGTTAGCCTCACAGTTTCTTCTGGTGGCTTCCAACTTGAGTCTTCTCCTCTTGGGAAGCCATTTTCCATCTCCATTGCCAAGCTTCTCTGACACACAAATGGAACTTGCACGCACCTAAAATGAAGACAACTCTCTACAAAGTTAAAAAGGTAAGGCACAAACAAGGGGTACAGCCATCTCTATTAATGAATGCTCTTTAATATTAATTTTTCAGTTTGCATGAGTCATAACTATATTGATGTTGATGCTTCAGATGTTGCTAAAATCTTGGGAATTTTCCTACAAGTTTATATAAATGAAGTATGGATAAACCTACTTAAAAGGATTTAACTTAGGGCAAAAGAGGACAATGACACAATTGGTTGGATGTAGAGAACATAAATGCACTTCATCAAGCAGGTCTTACATCCAGGTCTATGCTTCCACTAGACGTAGGTCTTTGATTCCAATGAAAGAGAAAAACTTTTGGTTGGATTATTACAGAATGGTGTTTAGCAGTGTAAACAAGTATTTTGGGCTGATGCTTCTTTGCAGTGAGAAAGGTGGGCACGGGGAGAGGATGTCTAGATTGTGACTTGTCCTCTGGGTAATATGCATCAAAAACAAAAATATGTGTGGTAAGAAAGGGGATAATTTAGGGGGAAGAGGCCACTAACCTCAATCTTATGGTCATTTTGTACCTTGCATTAAACTTAATGTGACTTTTGTGCTTTTAGTATTATGTTCTGCTATAAATCTGCCTCTGACTACCATTTTTGACATGACCTATTACTCCTCCGGGGGTGTCCTTGAACCCTCAGATGACAAGTGTAGCACAAACCATCTTCTGATGCTTCCTTGAAGAGCTCCAAAGCTTGAATGAGCAGTAAGACTGGCACAGCAGAACCTGGCCCTTATGATGTCATAGTCAAAGTCTCCAAGTAGCTTAACCATGACACGCGCAGTGTTCCATTTTATGCAAGTTAGCCTCACAGTTTCTTCTGGTGGCTTCCAACTTGAGTCTTCTCCTCTTGGGAAGCCATTTTCCATCTCCATTGCCAAGCTTCTCTGACACACAAATGGAACTTGCACGCACCTAAAATGAAGACAACTCTCTACAAAGTTAAAAAGGTAAGGCACAAACAAGGGGTACAGCCATCTCTATTAATGAATGCTCTTTAATATTAATTTTTTAGTTTGCATGAGTCATAACTATATTGATGTTGATGCTTCAGATGTTGCTAAAATCTTGGGAATTTTCCTACAAGTTTATATAAATGAAGTATGGATAAACCTACTTAAAAGGATTTAACTTAGGGCAAAAGAGGACAATGACACAATTGGTTGGATGTAGAGAACATAAATGCACTTCATCAAGCAGGTCTTACATCCAGGTCTATGCTTCCACTAGACGTAGGTCTTTGATTCCAATGAAAGAGAAAAACTTTTGGTTGGATTATTACAGAATGGTGTTTAGCAGTGTAAACAAGTATTTTGGGCTGATGCTTCTTTGCAGTGAGAAAGGTGGGCACGGGGAGAGGATGTCTAGATTGTGACTTGTCCTCTGGGTAATATGCATCAAAAACAAAAATATGTGTGGTAAGAAAGGGGATAATTTAGGGGGAAGAGGCCACTAACCTCAATCTTATGGTCATTTTGTACCTTGCATTAAACTTAATGTGACTTTTGTGCTTTTAGTATTATGTTCTGCTATAAATCTGCCTCTGACTACCATTTTTGACATGACCTATTACTCCTCCTGGGGTGTCCTTGAACCCTCAGATGACAAGTGTAGCACACACCATCTTCTGATGCTTCCTTGAAGAGCTCCAAAGCTTGAATGAGTAGTAAGACTGGCACAGCAGAACCTGGCCCTTATGATGTCATAGTCAAAGTCTCCAAGGAGCTAAACTAAGACATGCGCAGTGTTCCATTTTATGCAAGTTAGCCTCACAGTTTCTTCTGGTGGCTTCCAACTTGAGTCTTCTCCTCTTGGGAAGCAATTTTCAATCTCCATTGCCAAGCTTCTCTGACACACAAATGGAACTTGCAAGCACCTAAAATGAAGACAACTCTCTACAAAGGTAAAAAGGTAAAGCACAAACAAGGGGCACAGCCATCTCTATTAATGCTCTTTAATATTAATTTTTCAGTTTGCATGAGTCATAACTATACTGATGTTGATGCTTCAGATGTTGCTAAAATCTTGGGAATTTTCTAGAAGTTTATATAAATGAAGGATGGATAAACCTACTTAAAAGGATTTAACTTAGGGCAAAAGAGGACAATGACACAATTGGTTGGATGTAGAGAACATAAATGCACTTCATCAAGCTGGTCTTACATCCAGGTCCATGCTTCCACTAGACGTAGGTCTTTGATTCCAATGAAAGAGAAAAACTTTTGGTTGGATTATTACAGAATGGTGTTTAGCAGTGTAAACAAGTATTTTAGGCAGATGCTTCTTTGCAGTGAGAAAGGTGGGCACGGGGAGAGAATGTCAAGATTGTGACTTGTCCTCTGGGTAATATGCATCAAAAACAAAAATATGTGTGGTAAGAAAGGGGATAATTTAGGGAGAAGAGGCCACTAACCTCAATCTTATGGTCATTTTGTACCTTGCATTAAACTTAATGTGACTTTTGTGCTTTTAGTATTATGTTCTGCTATAAATCTGCCTCTGACTACCATTTTTGACATGACCTATTACTCCTCCGGGGGTGTCCTTGAACCCTCAGATGACAAGTGTAGCACAAACAATCTTCTGATGCTTCCTTGAAGAGCTCCAAAGCTTGAATGAGCAATAAGACTGGCACAGCAGAACCTGGCCCTTATGATGTCATAGTCAAAGTCTCCACGTAGCTTAACCATGACACGCGCAGTGTTCCATTTTATGCAAGTTAGCCTCACAGTTTCTTCTGGTGGCTTCCAACTTGAGTCTTCTCCTCTTGGGAAGCCATTTTCCATCTCCATTGCCAAGCTTCTCTGACACACAAATGGAACTTGCACGCACCTAAAATGAAGACAACTCTCTACAAAGTTAAAAAGGTAAGGCACAAACAAGGGGTACAGCCATCTCTATTAATGAATGCTCTTTAATATTAATTTTTCAGTTTGCATGAGTCATAACTATATTGATGTTGATGCTTCAGATGTTGCTAAAATCTTGGGAATTTTCCTACAAGTTTATATAAATGAAGTATGGATAAACCTACTTAAAAGGATTTAACTTAGGGCAAAAGAGGACAATGACACAATTGGTTGGATGTAGAGAACATAAATGCACTTCATCAAGCAGGTCTTACATCCAGGTCTATGCTTCCACTAGACGTAGGTCTTTGATTCCAATGAAAGAGAAAAACTTTTGGTTGGATTATTACAGAATGGTGTTTAGCAGTGTAAACAAGTATTTTGGGCTGATGCTTCTTTGCAGTGAGAAAGGTGGGCACGGGGAGAGGATGTCTAGATTGTGACTTGTCCTCTGGGTAATATGCATCAAAAACAAAAATATGTGCGGTAAGAAAGGGGATAATTTAGGGGGAAGAGGCCACTAACCTCAATCTTATGGTCATTTTGTACCTTGCATTAAACTTAATGTGACTTTTGTGCTTTTAGTATTATGTTCTGCTATAAATCTGCCTCTGACTACCATTTTGACATGACCTATTACTCCTCCTGGGGTGTCCTTGAACCCTCAGATGACAATTATAGCACAAACCATCTTCTGATGCTTCCTTGAAGAGCTCCAAAGCTTGAATGAGCAGTAAGACTGGCACAGCAGAACCTGGCCCTTATGATGTCATAGTCAAAGTCTCCAAGGAGCTAAACTAAGACATGCGCAGTGTTCCATTTTATGCAAGTTAGCCTCACAGTTTCTTCGGGTGGCTTCCAACTTGAGTCTTCTCCTCTTGGGAAGCCATTTTCAATCTCCATTGCCAAGCTTCTCTGACACACAAATGGAACTTGCAAGCACCTAAAATGAAGACAACTCTCTACAAAGGTAAAAAGGTAAAGCACAAACAAGGGGTACAGCCATCTCTATTAATGCTCTTTAATATTCATTTTTCAGTTTGCATGAGTCATAACTATGTTGATGTTGATGCTTCAGATGTTGCTAAAATCTTGGGAATTTTCCTACAAGTTTATATAAATGAAGTATGGATAAACCTACTTAAAAGGATTTAAATTAGGGCAAAAGAGGACAATGACACAATTGGTTGGATGTAGAGAACATAAATGCACTTCATCAAGCAGGTCTTACATCCAGGTCTATGCTTCCACTAGACGTAGGTCTTTGATTCCAATGAAAGAGAAAAACTTTTGGTTGGACTATTACAGAATGGTGTTTAGCAGTGTAAACAAGTATTTTGGGCTGATGCTTCTTTGCAGTGAGAAAGGTGGGCACGGGGAGAGGATGTCTAGATTGTGACTTGTCCTCTGGGTAATATGCATCAAAAACATAAATATGTGTGGTAAGAAAGGGGATAATTTAGGGGGAAGAGGCCACTAACCTCAATCTTATGGTCATTTTGTACCTTGCATTAAACTTAATGTGACTTTCTTGCTTTTAGTATTATGTTCTGCTATAAATCTGCCTCTGACTACCATTTTTGACATGACCTATTACTCCTCCTGGGGTGTCCTTGAACCCTCAGATGACAAGTATAGCACAAACCATCTTCTGATGCTTCCTTGAAGAGCTCCAAAGCTTGAATGAGCAGTAAGACTGGCACAGCAGAACCTGGCCCTTATGATGTCATAGTCAAAGTCTCCAAGGAGCTAAACTAAGACATGCGCAGTGTTCCATTTTATGCTAGTTAGCCTCACAGTTTCTTCGGGTGGCTTCCAACTTGAGTCTTCTCCTCTTGGGAAGCCATTTTCAATCTCCATTGCCAAGCTTCTCTGACACACAAATGGAACTTGCAAGCACCTAAAATTAAGACAACTCTCTACAAAGGTAAAAAGGTAAAGCACAAACAAGGGGTACAGCCATCTCTATTAATGCTCTTTAATATTTATTTTTGAGTTTGCATGAGTCATAACTAGAGATGAGCGAGCACTAAAATGCTCGGGTACTCGTTATTCGAGACAAACTTTTCCCGATGCTCGAGTGCTCGTTTCGAGTAACGAGCCCCATTGAAGTCAATGGGAGACTCAAGCATTTTTCAAGGGGACCAAGGCTCTGCACAGGGAAGCTTGGCCAAACACCTGGGAACCTCAGAAAAGGATGGAAACACCACGGAAATGGACAGGAAACAGCAGGGGCAGCATGCATGGATGCCTCTGAGGCTGCTTAATCGCACCATTATGCCAAAATTATGGGCAACAGCATGGCCATGACAGAGTGACCGAATGAGGCTAGATAGCATCTAAAACATCCAATAATTGACCCTGACACTATAGGGGACGGCATGCAGAGGCAGCGGCAGCGGCAGCAGCGGCAGGCTAGAGAGTGTCATGGCAACATACCCTAAATGGACTCAGGCTTCAAACCAATGGGTGGCAGAGAGGAACCTAAGGAGGTGAGCAAGAAGCGCTCAAATAATATCGGTACATGATAAAAGTTTGCCAGTATATTTTGTGGATTACACAGCAGGGTGGCGACAAAGTTAACATGGAAGCCATGAAAACAATCCAAAATTCTGCCTGACACAGCACGTTTGATAAGGCGGCCATGTATGGAGGCAGTGAACTAGTAGTAGATTAAAGGTGCTGCAGTTAAAACTATGTTAGTTGGTTCTTGGCATGGAGCTGGCGCTCCGCTGCCAGGCGAGCTTTCGCCAATCCAAGCCCCTGTCTCTAGGCTACTCCCCAAACAGCACTTCTAAGAACCTTTTGTATAAGATCAAGTGTAGTAGCGTTCTTATAAGTTTAGGATATGGCGGGTGAGGGGAATGTAAACAGATGCGCAAGAAGCGCTGAAATAATATCCGTAAATGGTAAAAGTTTGCCAGTGTATTTTGTGGATAACACAGCAGGGTGGCGACAAAGTTAACAACTTTGATGTGGAATCCATGAAAACAACCCAAATTTCGGCCTGACACACCTCGTTTGATAAAGGGACGATGTATGGAGGCAGCTATATGGACGACTTTTGGAGGTAGCAATGGAGACAACGTGTGGAGGCTGCTATGGAGACAATTCAATTTGGATAGTGCCTGTATGTGGCAGTCCAAAAAAGTTTTCAAACCAGAGGAGCAGGTAGGTGGCCCTCCAGAAAAATGGAATAGATTGAGTGCCTGTATGTGGCAGTCCAAAAAAGTTTTCAAACCAGAGGAGCAGGTAGGTGGCCCTCCAGAAAAATGGAATAGATTGAGTGCCTGTATGTGGCAGTCCAAAAAAGTTTTCAAACCAGAGGAGCAGGTAGGTGGCCCTCCAGAAAAATTGAATAGATTGAGTGCCTGTATGTGGCACTCCCAAAAATTTTTAAAACAGAGGACCGGGTCGGTGGCCCTCCATAAAAATTAAATGCATAAAGTACTATAGCTAGAGCCAGTGGGCCCTGTCAAAAAATAGCCAGTTTCCTCTGCTTTACTGTACAAAGAGGAGGAGAAGGAGGAAAATGAGGAGGAGGAGGAGTGGATAAATTATTCAGGTTGAGCTTCCTTCACCTGGTGGAGATTGGAGATTAGGAGAAATCCAGGCTTTATTCATCTTGATAAGCGTCAGCCTGTCAGCGCTGTCAGTCGCTTATCGGTGATGATGCCAACAGCTGCACTGAAAACCCGCTCGGACAAGACGCTAGCGGCAGGGCAGGCAAGAACCTCCAAGGCGTACAGCGCCAGTTCGTGCCACATGTCCAGCTTTGAAACCCAGTAGTTGTAGGGAGCTGTGTGATCATTTAGGACGATGGTATGGTCAGCTACGTACTCCCTCACCATCTTTCTGTAAAGATCAGCCCTACTCTGCCGAGACTGGGGACAGGTGACAGTGTCTTGCTGGGGTGACATAAAGCTGGCAAAAGCCTTGTAAAGCGTACCCTTGCCAGTGCTGGACAAGCTGCCTGCTCGCCTACTCTCCCTCGCTACTTGTCCCGCAGAACTACGCACTCTGCCGCTAGCGCTTTCAGAAGGGAAATACTGTTTCAGCTTGTGCACCAGGGCCTGCTGGTATTCATGCATTCTCACACTCCTTTCCTCTGCAGGGATGAGAGTGGAAAGATTTTGCTTGTACCGTGGGTCCAGGAGAGTGAACACCCAGTAATCGGTGCTGGAATAAATTCTTTGAACGCGAGGGTCACGGGATAGGCAGCCTAGCATGAAATCTGCCATATGCGCCAGAGTACCAACGCGTAAGAATTCACTCCCCTCACTGGCCTGACTGTCCATTTCCTCCTCCTCCAACTCCTCCAACTCCTCTTCTTCTGCCCATACACTCTCAACAGTGAAGGACTCAACAATGGTCCCCTCTTGTGTCTCGCCAACATTCTCCTCCTCTTCCTCCTCATCCTCCTCCACCTCCACCTCCTCCGATATGCGCTGAGAAACAGACCTAAGGGTGCCTTGGCTATCAACAAGTGAATCTTCTTCCCCTGTCTCTTGTGAGGAGCGCAAAGCTTCCGACTTCATGCTGACCAGAGAGTTTTTCAACAGGCCAAGCAGCGGGATGGTGAGGCTGATGATGGCGGCATCGCCACTGACCATCTGTGTTGACTCCTCAAAGTTACTCAGCACCTGACAGATATCAGACATCCACGTCCACTCCTCATTGTAGACTTGAGGAAGCTGACTGACCTGACTACCAGTTCTGGTGGAAGTTGACATCTGGCAGTCTACAATCGCTCGGCGCTGCTGGTAAACTCTGGATAACATGGTCAGTGTTGAATTCCACCTCGTGGGCACGTCGCACAACAGTCGGTGAGCGGGCAGTTGGAGGCGGCGCTGCGCTGCCCTGAGAGTGGCAGCATCTGTGCTGGACTTCCTGAAATGCGCACAGATGCGGCGCACCTTCGTGAGCAAATCAGACAGATTGGGGTATGTCTTGAGGAAACGCTGAACTATGAGATTTAACACATGGGCCAGGCATGGCACATGTGTCAGTCTGCCGAGTTGCAGAGCCGCCACCAGGTTACGGCCGTTGTCACACACAACCATGCCTGGCTTCAGGTTCAGCGGTGCCAGCCACAGATCAGTCTGCGCCGTGATGCCCTGTAATAGTTCTTGGGCGGTGTGCCTTTTATCGCCTAGGCTCAGCAGTTTGAGCACCGCCTGCTGTCGCTTAGCGACGGTACTGCTGCTGTGCCTAGAGCTACCGACTGATGGCGCCATGCCCACGGATGGTAATTTGGAGGAGGAGGAGGTGGAGGAGGGGTGGGAGGAGGAGGAGGCATAGTAGGCCTGAAACACCTGGACCGAGGTAGGCCCCGCAATCCTCGGCGTCGGCAGTATATGACCAGCCGCAGGGTCAGACTCGGTCCCAGCCTCCACCAAGTTAACCCAATGTGCCGTCAGCGATATATAGTGGCCCTGCCCGGCAGCACTCGTCCACGTGTCCGTGGTCAGGTGGACCTTGTCAGAAACGGCGTTGGTTAGGGCACGTGCTGGTGCAGGGCTGGGACGGCACATCGGGAAAAGTAGTGGCGGCTGGGGACCGAATACCGAGGGGCGGCCGCCGCCATGAGGCTGCGAATGGCCTCAGTCTCTACTAGCCTATAGGGCAGCATCTCCAGGCTTAGCAATCTGGAGATGTGCACATTAAGGGCTTGGGCGTGCGGGTGGGTTGCACTATATTTGCGTTTCTGCTCCAGCGTCTGGGGTATGGAGAGCTGAACGCTGGTGGATGCTGTGGAGGATCGTGGAGGCGACGATGGGGTTTTTGTGGCAGGGTCCTGGGCAGGGGGCTGACTATCAGCTGACACAGGGGAAGGAGCAGTGGTGTGCACGGCCGGAGGTGAACGCGCTTGTTGCCACTGAGTGGGGTGTTTAGCATTCATATGCCTGCGCATACTGGTGGTAGTTAAGCTAGTAGTGGTGGAACCCCTGCTGATCCTGGTTTGGCAAATGTGGCACACCACAGTCCGTCGGTCATCCGGTGTTTCCTTAAAGAACCTCCAGACTTCTGAAAATCTAGCCCTCGCCGCAGGAGCCCTCGCCACGGGAGCTTCACTAGTTGACACATTTGGCGCTGATGCACCAGCTCTGGCCCTGCCTCTCCGTCTGGCCCCACCACTGCCTCTTCCAACCTGTTCTGGTCGAGGACTCTCCTCCGTCTCAGAAGCACTGTGTTCACCTGGCCTCTCAACCCAGCTTGGGTCTGTCACCTCATCATCCTCCGATCCCTCAGTCTGCTCCCCCCTCGGACTTCCTGCCCTGACAACAACTTCCCCACTGTCTGACAACCGTGTCTCCTCATCGTCGGACACCTCTTTACACACTTCTTCCAGTACGTCAACAAGGTCATCATCACCCACAGACTGCGACTGGTGGAAAACCTGGGCATCGGAAAATTGCTCATCAGCAACCGGACAAGTGGTTTGTGACTGTGGGAAGGGTCCAGAAAACAGTTCCTCAGAGTATGCCGGTTCAAATGGCAAATTTTGCTGGGAGGGGGCAGACTGGGGGGGAGGAGGCTGAGGTGCAGGAGCTGGAGGAGTGCCGATTTCGGTGACATGGGTGGACTGCGTGGAAGACTGACTGGTGGACAAATTGCTCGAAGCATTGTCGGCAATCCACGACATCACCTGTTCGCACTGTTCTGACCTCAACAGTGCTCTACCACGAGTCCCAGTAACTTCAGACATGAACCTAGGGAGTGTAGCTCTGCGGCGTTCCCCTGCTCCCTCATAAGCAGGTGGTGTCTCACCCCGCCCAGGACCACGGCCTCTGACCCCTGCAGTAGTTGGACGCCCACGTCCCCGCCCTCGTCCTCTACCCCTAGCCCTCGGGTTAAACATTTTGAAAATGAGAGTTATAACTTTAATTTTTTTTTTAACTTTTTTTTGTGTTTTTTTTTTTTTTTGTGTGTTTTTTAGTTTTTAAAACCAAACGATGCTATCCTATTGCTATGGCTATTTTCTAGCCAAGTATGAAAGCACACTGCTATGCCAGATGAGATGACACTGAGTTATTAAAAAAATAAACGTAAAATAAAAAAGGAAATGGCAGACTGTGCCTAATTGAAATCCAACCCCGGCCCCTAATAAATTTTCCCACATCGGTCTTTGCGATGGATATGTGCGTCACTAAGCGCAAAACACAGTGGTCGCAAGTCTCACTCCAAATTGCTCACAATTTGCTAGTAGATGCACTGCAGCAACTACAGCCACCAGCAGATCAACCAGGAATCAAATATATATAACGCTACTGTAGGCGTAAGTAAGCCGTTTGGATTCTCCTATGGCTATTTTCTAGCCAAGTATTAAAGCACACTACTATGCCAGATGAGATGACGCTGAGTTATGAAAAAAATAAACGTAAAATAAAAAAGGAAATGGCAGACTGTGCCTAATTGAAATACAACCCCGGGCCCTAATAAATTTTCCCACTTCGGTCTTTGCGATGGATATGTGCGTCACTAAGCGCAAAACACAGTGGTCGCAAGTCTCACTCCAAATTGCTCACAATTTGCTAGTAGATGCACTGCAGCAACTACAGCCACCAGCAGATCAACCAGAAATCAAATATATATAACGCTACTGTAGGCGTAAGTAAGCCGTTTGGATTCTCCTATGGCTATTTTCTAGCCAAGTATTAAAGCACACTACTATGCCAGATGAGATGACGCTGAGTTATGAAAAAAATAAACGTAAAATAAAAAAGGAAATGGCAGACTGTGCCTAATTGAAATCCAACCCCGGGCCCTAATAAATTTTCCCACTTCGGTCTTTGCGATGGATATGTGCGTCACTAAGCGCAAAACACAGTGGTCGCAAGTCTCACTCCAAATTGCTCACAATTTGCTAGTAGATGCATTGCAGCAACTACAGCCACCAGCAGATCAACCAGAAATCAAATATATATAACGCTACTGTAGGCGTAAGTAAGCCGTTTGGATTCTCCTATGGCTATTTTCTAGCCAAGTATTAAAGCACACTACTATGCCAGATGAGATGACGCTGAGTTATGAAAAAAATAAACGTAAAATAAAAAAGGAAATGGCAGACTGTGCCTAATTGAAATACAACCCCGGGCCCTAATAAATTTTCCCACATCGGTCTTTGCGATGGATATGTGCGTCACTAAGCGCAAAACACAGTGGTCGCAAGTCTCACTCCAAATTGCTCACAATTTGCTAGTAGATGCACTGCAGCAACTACAGCCACCAGCAGATCAACCAGAAATCAAATATATATAACGCTACTGTAGGCCTAAGTAAGCCGTTTGGATTCTCCTATGGCTATTTTCTAGCCAAGTATTAAAGCACACTACTATGCCAGATGAGATGACGCTGAGTTATGAAAAAAATAAACGTAAAATAAAATAGGAAATGGCAGACTGTGCCTAATTGAAATACAACCCCGGGCCCTAATAAATTTTCCCACTTCGGTCTTTGCGATGGATATGTGCGTCACTAAGCGCAAAACACAGTGGTCGCAAGTCTCACTCCAAATTGCTCACAATTTGCTAGTAGATGCACTGCAGCAACTACAGCCACCAGCAGATCAACCAGAAATCAAATATATATAACGCTACTGTAGGCGTAAGTAAGCCGTTTGGATTCTCCTATGGCTATTTTCTAGCCAAGTATTAAAGCACACTACTATGCCAGATGAGATGACGCTGAGTTATGAAAAAAATAAACGTAAAATAAAAAAGGAAATGGCAGACTGTGCCTAATTGAAATACAACCCCGGGCCCTAATAAATTTTCCCACTTCGGTCTTTGCGATGGATATGTGCGTCACTAAGCGCAAAACACAGTGGTCGCAAGTCTCACTCCAAATTGCTCACAATTTGCTAGTAGATGCACTGCAGCAACTACAGCCACCAGCAGATCAACCAGAAATCAAATATATATAACGCTACTGTAGGCGTAAGTAAGCCGTTTGGATTCTCCTATGGCTATTTTCTAGCCAAGTATTAAAGCACACTACTATGCCAGATGAGATGACGCTGAGTTATGAAAAAAATAAACGTAAAATAAAAAAGGAAATGGCAGACTGTGCCTAATTGAAATACAACCCCGGGCCCTAATAAATTTTCCCACATCGGTCTTTGCGATGGATATGTGCGTCACTAAGCGCAAAACACAGTGGTCGCAAGTCTCACTCCAAATTGCTCACAATTTGCTAGTAGATGCATTGCAGCAACTACAGCCACCAGCAGATCAACCAGAAATCAAATATATATAACGCTACTGTAGGCGTAAGTAAGCCGTTTGGATTCTCCTATGGCTATTTTCTAGCCAAGTATTAAAGCACACTACTATGCCAGATGAGATGACGCTGAGTTATGAAAAAAATAAACGTAAAATAAAAAAGGAAATGGCAGACTGTGCCTAATTGAAATACAACCCCGGGCCCTAATAAATTTTCCCACTTCGGTCTTTGCGATGGATATGTGCGTCACTAAGCGCAAAACACAGTGGTCGCAAGTCTCACTCCAAATTGCTCACAATTTGCTAGTAGATGCACTGCAGCAACTACAGCCACCAGCAGATCAACCAGAAATCAAATATATATAACGCTACTGTAGGCCTAAGTAAGCCGTTTGGATTCTCCTATGGCTATTTTCTAGCCAAGTATTAAAGCACACTACTATGCCAGATGAGATGACGCTGAGTTATGAAAAAAATAAACGTAAAATAAAATAGGAAATGGCAGACTGTGCCTAATTGAAATACAACCCCGGGCCCTAATAAATTTTCCCACTTCGGTCTTTGCGATGGATATGTGCGTCACTAAGCGCAAAACACAGTGGTCGCAAGTCTCACTCCAAATTGCTCACAATTTGCTAGTAGATGCACTGCAGCAACTACAGCCACCAGCAGATCAACCAGAAATCAAATATATATAACGCTACTGTAGGCGTAAGTAAGCCGTTTGGATTCTCCTATGGCTATTTTCTAGCCAAGTATTAAAGCACACTACTATGCCAGATGAGATGACGCTGAGTTATGAAAAAAATAAACGTAAAATAAAAAAGGAAATGGCAGACTGTGCCTAATTGAAATACAACCCCGGGCCCTAATAAATTTTCCCACTTCGGTCTTTGCGATGGATATGTGCGTCACTAAGCGCAAAACACAGTGGTCGCAAGTCTCACTCCAAATTGCTCACAATTTGCTAGTAGATGCACTGCAGCAACTACAGCCACCAGCAGATCAACCAGAAATCAAATATATATAACGCTACTGTAGGCGTAAGTAAGCCGTTTGGATTCTCCTATGGCTATTTTCTAGCCAAGTATTAAAGCACACTACTATGCCAGATGAGATGACGCTGAGTTATGAAAAAAATAAACGTAAAATAAAAAAAGAAATGGCAGACTGTGCCTAATTGAAATACAACCCCGGGCCCTAATAAATTTTCCCACTTCGGTCTTTGCGATGGATATGTGCGTCACTAAGCGCAAAACACAGTGGTCGCAAGTCTCACTCCAAATTGCTCACAATTTGCTAGTAGATGCACTGCAGCAACTACAGCCACCAGCAGATCAACCAGAAATCAAATATATATAACGCTACTGTAGGCGTAAGTAAGCCGTTTGGATTCTCCTATGGCTATTTTCTAGCCAAGTATTAAAGCACACTACTATGCAAGATGAGATGACACTGAGTTATTAAAAAAATAAACGTAAAATAAAAAGAAACTGGCAGACTGTGCGTAATTGAAATCAAACCCCTAATAAATTTTCCCACTTTGGTGTTTGAGGTGGATATGTGTGTCACTAAGAGCTAAACACAACGGTAGCAAGTCCCCCTGCTAATTCCTCACAATATGGTACTAGCTGCACTACTAGTGCCAGCAAGCCCAGCCACAAGCAAATAAAAAAAAAAAGTATAATGTTATTGTAGCCCTAACAAGGGCTGTTGGGTTGTTGTAGAATCACTCCTGCCTAACAGTAAGCTAATAGAACACCCTAACGCTTTCCCTGACCAGCAGCAGCTCTCTCCCTAGCGGCATCCAGACAGAGAATGATCAGAGCAGCGCGGGCAGCGGCTAGTTTATCCCAGGGTCACCTGATCTGGCCAGCCAACCACTGCTATCAACGTGTAAGGGTACCACGTCATGCTGGGTGGAGTGCAGAGTCTCCTGGCTTGTGATTGGCTCTGTTTCTGGCCGCCAAAAAGCAAAACGGCGGGAGCTGCCATTTTCTCGAGCGGGCGAAATACTCGTCCGAGCAACGAGCAGTTACGAGTACGCTAATGCTCGATCGAGCATCAAGCTCGGACGAGTATGTTCGCTCATCTCTAGTCATAACTATATTGATGTTGATGCTTCAGATGTTGCTAAAATCTTGGGAATTTTCCTACAAGTTTATATATATGAAGTATGGATAAACCTACTTAAAAGGATTTAACTTAGGGCAAAAGAGGACAATGACACAATTGGTTGGATGTAGAGAACATAAATGCACTTCATCAAGCAGGTCTTACATCCAGGTCTATGCTTCCACTAGACGTAGGTCTTTGATTCCAATGAAAGAGAAAAACTTTTGGTTGGACTATTACAGAATGGTGTTTAGCAGTGAAAACAAGAATTTTGGGCTGATACTTCTTTGCAGTGAGAAAGGTGGGCACGGGGAGAGGATGTCTAGATTGTGACTTGTCCTCTGGGTAATATGCATCAAAAACAAAAATATGTGCGGTAAGAAAGGGGATAGTTTAGGGGGAAGAGGCCACTAACCTCAATCTTATGGTCATTTTGTACCTTGCATTAAATTTAATGTGACTTTCGTGCTTTTAGTATTATGTTCTGCTATAAATATGCCTCTGACTACCATTTTTGACATGACCTATTACTCCTCCTGGGGTGTCCTTGAACCCACAGATGACAAGTGTAGCACAAACCATCTTCTGATGCTTCCTTGAAGAGCTCCAAAGCTTGAATGAGCAGTAAGACTGGCACAGCAGAACCTGGCCCTTATGATGTCATAGTCAAAGTCTCCAAGGAGCTAAACTAAGACATGCGCAGTGTTCCATTTTATGCAAGTTAGCCTCACAGTTTCTTCTGGTGGCTTCCAACTTGAGTCTTCTCCTCTTGGGAAGCCATTTTCAATCTCCATTGCCAAGCTTCTCTGACACACAAATGGAACTTGCAAGCACCTAAAATGAAGACAACTCTCTACAAAGGTAAAAAGGTAAAGCACAAACAAGGGGTACAGCCATCTCTATTAATGCTCTTTAATATTAATTTTGCAGTTTGCATGAGTCATAACTATATTGATGTTGATCCTTCAGATGTTGCTAAAATCTTGGGAATTTTCCTACAAGTTTATATAAATGAAGTATGGATAAACCTACTTAAAAGGATTTAACTTAGGGCAAAAGAGGACAATGACACAATTGGTTGGATGTAGAGAACATAAATGCACTTCATCAAGCAGGTCTTACATCCAGGTCGATGCTTCCACTAGACGTAGGTCTTTGATTCCAATGAAAGAGAAAAACTTTTGGTTGGATTATTACAGAATGGTGTTTAGCAGTGTAAACAAGTATTTTGGGCTGATGCTTCTTTGCAGTGAGAAAGGTGGGCACGGGGAGAGGATGTCTAGATTGTGACTTGTCCTCTGGGTAATATGCATCAAAAACAAAAATATGTGCGGTAAGAAAGGGGATAGTTTAGGGGGAAGAGGCCACTAACCTCAATCTTATGGTCATTTTGCACCTTGCATTAAACTTAATGTGACTTTCGTGCTTTTAGTATTATGTTCTGCTATAAATCTGCCTCTGACTACCATTTTTGACATGACCTATTACTCCTCCTGGGGTGTCCTTGAACCCACATATGACAAGTGTAGCACAAACAGTCTTCTGATGCTTCCTTGAAGAGCTCCAAAGCTTGAATGAGCAGTAAGACTGGCACAGCAGAACCTGGCCCTTATGATGTCATAGTCAAAGTCTCCAAGGAGCTAAACAAAGACATGCGCAGTGTTCCATTTTATGCAAGTTAGCCTCACAGTTTCTTCTGGTGGCTTCCAACTTGAGTCTTCTCCTCTTGGGAAGCCATTTTCAATCTCCATTGCCAAGCTTCTCTGACACACAAATGGAACTTGCAAGCACCTAAAATGAAGACAACTCTCTACAAAGGTAAAAAGGTAAAGCACAAACAAGGGGTACAGCCATCTCTATTAATGCTCTTTAATATTAATTTTTCAGTTTGCATGAGTCATAACTATATTGATGTTGATGCTTCAGATGTTGCTAAAATCTTGGGAATTTTCCTACAAGTTTATATAAATGAAGTATGGAAAAACCTACTTAAAAGGATTTAAATTAGGGCAAAAGAGGACAATGACACAATTGGTTGGATGTAGAGAACATAAATGCACTTCATCAAGCAGGTCTTACATCCAGGTCTATGCTTCCACTAGACGTAGGTCTTTGATTCCAATGAAAGAGAAAAACTTTTGGTTGGATTATTACAGAATGGTGTTTAGCAGTGTAAACAAGTATTTTGGGCTGATGCTTCTTTGCAGTGGGAAAGGTGGGCACGGGGAGAGGATGTCTAGATTGTGACTTGTCCTCTGGGTAATATGCATCAAAAACAAAAATATGTGCGGTAAGAAAGGGGATAGTTTAGGGGGAAGAGGCCACTAACCTCAATCTTATGGTCATTTTGCACCTTGCATTAAACTTAATGTGACTTTCGTGCTTTTAGTATTATGTTCTGCTATAAATCTGCCTCTGACTACCATTTTTGACATGACCTATTACTCCTCCTGGGGTGTCCTTGAACCCACAGATGACAAGTGTAGCACAAACCATCTTCTGATGCTTCCTTGAAGAGCTCCAAAGCTTGAATGAGCAGTAAGACTGGCACAGCAGAACCTGGCCCTTATGATGTCATAGTCAAAGTCTCCAAGGAGCTAAACTAAGACATGCGCAGTGTTCCATTTTATGCAAGTTAGCCTCACAGTTTCTTCTGGTGGCTTCCAACTTGAGTCTTCTCCTCTTGGGAAGCCATTTTCAATCTCCATTGCCAAGCTTCTCTGACACACAAATAGAACTTGCAAGCACCTAAAATGAAGACAACCCTCTACAAAGGTAAAAAGGTAAAGCACAAACAAGGGGTACAGCCATCTCTATTAATGCTCTTTAATATTAATTTTTCAGTTTGCATGAGTCATAACTATATTGATGTTGATGCTTCAGATGTTGCTAAAATCTTGGGAATTTTCCTACAAGTTTATATAAATGAAGTATGGATAAACCTACTTAAAAGGATTTAACTTAGGGCAAAAGAGGACAATGACACAATTGGTTGGATGTAGAGAACATAAATGCACTTCATCAAGCAGGTCTTACATCCAGGTCTATGCTTCCACTAGACGTAGGTCTTTGATTCCAATGAAAGAGAAAAACTTTTGGTTGGATTATTACAGAAGGGTGTTTAGCAGTGTAAACAAGTATTTTGGGCTGATGCTTCTTTGCAGTGAGAAAGGTGGGCACGGGGAGAGGATGTCTAGATTGTGACTTGTCCTCTGGGTAATTTGCATCAAAAACAAAAATATGTGTGGTAAGAAAGGGGATAATTTAGGGGGAAGAGGCCACTAACCTCAATCTTATGGTCATTTTGTACCTTGCATTAAACTTAATGTGACTTTTGTGCTTTTAGTATTATGTTCTGCTATAAATCTGCCTCTGACTACCATTTTTGACATGACCTATTACTCCTCCTGGGGTGTCCTTGAACCCTCAGATGACAAGTGTAGCACAAACCATCTTCTGATGCTTCCTTGAAGAGCTCCAAAGCTTGAATGAGCAGTAAGACTGGCACAGCAGAACCTGGCCCTTATGATGTCATAGTCAAAGTCTCCAAGGAGCTAAACTAAGACATGCGCAGTGTTCCATTTTATGCAAGTTAGCCTCACAGTTTCTTCTGGTGGCTTCCAACTTGAGTCTTCTCCTCTTGGGAAGCCATTTTCAATCTCCATTGCCAAGCTTCTCTGACACACAAATAGAACTTGCAAGCACCTAAAATGAAGACAACTCTCTACAAAGGTAAAAAGGTAAGGCACAAACAAGGGGTACAGCCATCTCTATTAATGCTCTTTAATATTAATTTTTCAGTTTGCATGAGTCATAACTATATTGATGTTGATGCTTCAGATGTTGCTAAAATCTTGGGAATTTTCTTACAAGTTTATATAAATGAAGTATGGATAAACCTACTTAAAAGGATTTAACTTAGGGCAAAAGAGGACAATGACACAATTGGTTGGATGTAGAGAACATAAATGCACTTCATCAAGCAGGTCTAACATCCAGGTCTATGCTTCCACTAGACGTAGGTCTTTGATTCCAATGAAAGAGAAAAACTTTTGGTTGGATTATTACAGAATGGTGTTTAGCAGTGTAAACAAGTATTTTGGGCTGATGCTTCTTTGCAGTGAGAAAGGTGGGCACAGGGAGAGGATGTCTAGATTGTGACTTGTCCTCTGGGTAATATGCATCAAAAACAAAAATATGTGTGGTAAGAAAGGGGATAATTTAGGGGGAAGAGGCCACTAACCTCAATCTTATGGTCATTTTGTACCTTGCATTAAACTTAATGTGACTTTTGTGCTTTTAGTATTATGTTCTGCTATAAATCTGCCTCTGACTACCATTTTTGACATGACCTATTACTCCTCCTGGGGTGTCCTTGAACCCTCAGATGACAAGTGTAGCATAAACTATCTTCTGATGCTTCCTTGAAGAGCTCCAAAGCTTGAATGAGCAGTAAGACTGGCACAGCAGAACCTGGCCCTTATGATGTCATAGTCAAAGTCTCCAAGGAGCTAAACTAAGACATGCGCAGTGTTCCATTTTATGCAAGTTAGCCTCACAGTTTCTTCTGGTGGCTTCCAACTTGAGTCTTCTCCTCTCGGGAAGCCATTTTCAATCTCCATTGCCAAGCTTCTCTGACACACAAATGGAACTTGCAAGCACCTAAAATGAAGACAACTCTCTACAAAGGTAAAAAGGTAAAGCACAAACAAGGGGTACAGCCATCTCTATTAATGCTCTTTAATATTAATTTTTCAGTTTGCATGAGTCATAACAACTATATTGATGTTGATGCTTCAGATGTTGCTAAAATCTTGGGAATTTTCCTACAAGTTTATATAAATGAAGTATGGATAAACCTACTTAAAAGGATTTAACTTAGGGCAAAAGAGGACAATGGCACAATTGGTTGGATGTAGAGAACATAAATACACTTCATCAAGCAGGTCTTACATCCAGGTCTATGCTTCCACTAGACGTAGGTCTTTGATTCCAATGAAAGAGAAAAACTTTTGGTTGGATTATTACAGAATGGTGTTTAGCAGTGTAAACAAGTATTTTGGGCTGATGCTTCTTTGCAGTGAGAAAGGTGGGCACGGGGAGGGGATGTCTAGATTGTGACTTGTCCTCTGGGTAATATGCATCAAAAACAAAAATATGTGTGGTAAGAAAGGGGATAATTTAGGGGGAAGAGGCCACTAACCTCAATCTTATGGTCATTTTGTACCTTGCATTAAACTTAATGTGACTTTTGTGCTTTTAGTATTATGTTCTGCTATAAATCTGCCTCTGACTACCATTTTTGACATGACCTATTACTCCTCCTGGGGTGTCCTTGAACCCTCAGATGACAAGTGTAGCACAAACCATCTTCTGATGCTTCCTTGAAGAGCTCCAAAGCTTGAATGAGCAGTAAGACTGGCACAGCAGAACCTAGCCCTTATGATGTCATAGTCAAAGTCTCCAAGGAGCTAAACTAAGACATGCGCAGTGTTCCATTTTATGCAAGTTAGCCTCACAGTTTCTTCTGGTGGCTTCCAACTTGAGTCTTCTCCTCTTGGGAAGCCATTTTCAATCTCCATTGCCAAGCTTCTCTGACACACAAATGGAACTTGCAAGCACCTAAAATGAAGACAACTCTCTACAAAGGTAAAAAGGTAAAGCACAAACAAGGGGTACAGCCATATCTATTAATGCTCTTTAATATTAATTTTTCAGTTTGCATGAGTCATAACTATATTGATGTTGATGCTTCAGATGTTGCTAAAATCTTGGGAATTTTCCTACAAGTTTATATAAATGAAGTATGGATAAACCTACTTAAAAGGATTTAACTTAGGGCAAAAGAGGACAATGACACAATTGGTTGGATGTAGAGAACATAAATGCACTTCATCAAGCAGGTCTTACATCCAGGTCTATGCTTCCGCTAGACGTAGGTCTTTGATTCCAATGAAAAAGAAAAACTTTTGGTTGGATTATTACAGAATGGTGTTTAGCAGTGTAAACAAGTATTTTGGGCTGATGCTTCTTTGCAGTGAGAAAGGTGGGCACGGGGAGAGGATGTCTAGATTGTGACTTGTCCTCTGGGTAATATGCATCAAAAACAAAAATATGTGTGGTAAGAAAGGGGATAATTTAGGGGGAAGAGGCCACTAACCTCAATCTTATGGTCATTTTGTACCTTGCATTAAACTTAATGTGACTTTTGTGCTTTTAGTATTATGTTCTGCTATAAATCTGCCTCTGACTACCATTTTTGACATGACCTATTACTCCTCCTGGGGTGTCCTTGAACCCTCAGATGACAAGTGTAGCATAAACCATCTTCTGATGCTTCCTTGAAGAGCTCCAAAGCTTGAATGAGCAGTAAGACTGGCACAGCAGAACCTGGCCGTTATGATGTCATAGTCAAAGTTTCCAAGGAGCTAAACTAAGACATGCGCAGTGTTCCATTTTATGCAAGTTAGCCTCACAGTTTCTTCTGGTGGCTTCCAACTTGAGTCTTCACCTCTTGGGAAGCCATTTTCAATATCCATTGCCAAGCTTCTCTGACACACAAATGGAACTTGCAAGCACCTAAAATGAAGACAACTCTCTACAAAGGTAAAAAGGTAAAGCACAAACAAGGGGTACAGCCATCTCTATTAATGCTCTTTAATATTAATTTTTCAGTTTGCATGAGTCATAACAACTATATTGATGTTGATGCTTCAGATGTTGCTAAAATCAAGGGAATTTTCCTACAAGTTTATATAAATGAAGTATGGATAAACCTACTTAAAAGGATTTAACTTAGGGCAAAAGAGGACAATGACACAATTGGTTGGATGTAGAGAACATAAATGCACTTCATCAAGCAGGTCTTACATCCAGGTCTATGCTTCCACTAGACGTAGGTCTTTGATTCCAATGAAAGAGAAAAACTTTTGGTTGGATTATTACAGAATGGTGTTTAGCAGTGTAAACAAGTATTTTGGGCTGATGCTTCTTTGCAGTGAGAAAGGTGGGCACGGGGAGAGGATGTCTAGATTGTGACTTG
The DNA here is from genome assembly GCF_040894005.1 of Engystomops pustulosus. Taxonomy (NCBI): domain Eukaryota; kingdom Metazoa; phylum Chordata; class Amphibia; order Anura; family Leptodactylidae; genus Engystomops; species Engystomops pustulosus. Next base: position 100,528,687 of record NC_092411.1, read on the forward strand.
TCCTCTGGGTAATATGCATCAAAAACAAAAATATGTGTGGTAAGAAAGGGGATAATTTAGGGGGAAGAGGCCACTAACCTCAATCTTATGGTCATTTTGTACCTTGCATTAAACTTAATGTGACTTTTGTGCTTTTAGTATTATGTTCTGCTATAAATCTGCCTCTGACTACCATTTTTGACATGACCTATTACACCTCCTGGGGTGTCCTTGAACCCTCAGATGACAAATGTAGCACAAACCATCTTCTGATGCTTCCTTGAAGAGCTCCAAAGCTTGAATGAGCAGTAAGACTGGCACAGCAGAACCTGGCCCTTATGATGTCATAGTCAAAGTCTCCAAGGAGCTAAACTAAGAAACGTGCAGTGTTCCATTTTATGCATGTTAGCTTCACAGTTTTTTCTGGTGACTTCCAACTTGAGTCTTCTCCTCTTGGGAAGCCATTTTCAATCTCCATTGCCAAGCTTCTCTGAAACACAAATGGAACTTGCAAGCACCTAAAATGAAGACAACTCTCTACAAAGGTAAAAAGGTAAGGCACAAACAAGGGGTACAGCCATCTCTATTAATGCTCTTTAATATTAATTTTTCAGTTTGCATGAGTCATAACAACTATATTGATGTTGATGCTTCAGATGTTGCTAAAATCTTGGGAATTTTCCTACAAGTTTATATAAATAAAGTACGGATAAACCTACTTAAAAGAATTTAACTTAGGGCAAAAGAGGACAATGACACAATTGGTTGGATGTAGAGAACATAAATGCACTTCATCAAGCAGGTCTAACATCCAGGTCTATGCTTCCACTAGACGTAGGTCTTTGATTCCAATGAAAGAGAAAAACTTTTGGTTGGATTATTACAGAATGGTGTTTAGCAGTGTAAACAAGTATTTTGGGCTGATGCTTCTTTGCAGTGAGAAAGGTGGGCACGGGGAGAGGATGTCTAGATTGTGACTTGTCCTCTGGGTAATATGCATCAAAAACAAAAATATGTGTGGTAAGAAAGGGGATAATTTAGGGGGAAGAGGCCACTAACCTCAATCTTATGGTCATTTTGTACCTTGCATTAAACTTAATGTGACTTTTGTGCTTTTAGTATTATGTTCTGCTATAAATCTGCCTCTGACTACCATTTTTGACATGACCTATTACTCCTCCTGGGGTGTCCTTGAGCCCTCAGATGACAAGTGTAGCACAAACCATCTTCTGATGCTTCCTTGAAGAGCTCCAAAGCTTGAATGAGCAGTAAGACTGGCACAGCAGAACCTGGCCCTTATGATGTCATAGTCAAAGTCTCCAAGGAGCTAAACTAAGACATGCGCAGTGTTCCATTTTATGCAAGTTAGCCTCACAGTTTCTTCTGGTGGCTTCCAACTTGAGTCTTCTCCTCTTGGGAAGCCATTTTCAATCTCCATTGCCAAGCTTCTCTGACACACAAATGGAACTTGCAAGCACCTAAAATGAAGACAACTCTCTACAACGGTAAAAAGGTAAAGCACAAACAAGGGGTACAGCCATCTCTATTAATGCTCTTTAATATTAATTTTTCAGTTTGCATGAGTCATAACAACTATATTGATGTTGATGCTTCAGATGTTGCTAAAATCTTGGGAATTTTCCTACAAGTTTATATATATGAAGTATGGATAAACCTACTTAAAAGGATTTAACTTAGGGCAAAAGAGGACAATGACACAATTGGTTGGATGTAGAGAACATAAATGCACTTCATCAAGCAGGTCTTACATCCAGGTCTATGCTTCCACTAGACGTAGGTCTTTGATTCCAATGAAAGAGAAAAACTTTTGGTTGGATTATTACAGAATGGTGTTTAGCAGTGTAAACAAGTATTTTGGGCTGATGCTTCTTTGCAGTGAGAAAGGTGGGCACGGGGAGAGGATGTCTAGATTGTGACTTGTCCTCTGGGTAATATGCATCAAAAACAAAAATATGTGTGGTAAGAAAGGGGATAATTTAGGGGGAAGAGGCCACTAACCTCAATCTTATGGTCATTTTGTACCTTGCATTAAACTTAATGTGACTTTTGTGCTTTTAGTATTATGTTCTGCTATAAATCTGCCTCTGACTACCATTTTTGACATGACCTATTACTCCTCCTGGGGTGTCCTTGAGCCCTCAGATGACAAGTGTAGCACAAACCATCTTCTGATGCTTCCTTGAAGAGCTCCAAAGCTTGAATGAGCAGTAAGACTGGCACAGCAGAACCTGGCCCTTATGATGTCATAGTCAAAGTCTCCAAGGAGCTAAACTAAGAAACGTGCAGTGTTCCATTTTATGCATGTTAGCTTTACAGTTTTTTCTGGTGACTTCCAACTTGAGTCTTCTCCTCTTGGGAAGCCATTTTCAATCTCCATTGCCAAGCTTCTCTGACACACAAATGGAACTTGCAAGCACCTAAAATGAAGACAACTCTCTACAAAGGTAAAAAGGTAAGGCACAAACAAGGGGTACAGCCATCTCTATTAATGCTCTTTAATATTAATTTTTCAGTTTGCATGAGTCATAACTATATTGATGTTGATTAGAGATGAGCGAACACTAAAATGCTCGGGTACTCGTTATTCGAGACGAACTTTTCCCGATGCTCGAGTGCTCGTCTCGAATAACGAACCCCATTGAAGTCAATGGGAGACTCGAGCATTTTTCAAGGGGACCAAGGCTCTGCACAGGGAAGCTTGGCCAAACACCTGGGAACCTCAGAAAAGGATGGAAACACCACGGAAATGGACAGGAAACAGCAGGGGCAGCATGCATGGATGCCTCTGAGGCTGCTTAATCGCACCATTATGCCGAAATTATGGGCAACAGCATGGCCATGACAGAGTGACAGAATGAAGCTAGATAGCATGTAAAACATCCAATAATTGACCCTGACACTATAGGGGACGGCATGCAGAGGCAGAGGCAGCGGCAGCAGGCTAGAGAGTGGCATGGCGACATACCCTAATTGGACTCAGGCTTCAAACCAATGGGTGTCAGAGAGGAACCAAAGGAGGTGAGCAAGAAGCGCTCAAATAATATCGGTACATGATAAAAGTTTGCCAGTATATTTTGTGGATTACACAGCAGGGTGGCGACAAAGTTAACATGGAAGCCATGAAAACAACCCAAAATTCTGCCTGACACAGCTCGTTTGATAAGGGGACCATGTATGCTTACAGTTCATGCCAGTCGCTGCACTGGCTGCCAGTCTCCTTTCGAATACAGTTTAAAATAATAATAACCCTCATCCATAAAGCTCTGTATAATGCTGCACCCCCCTACCTCTCCTCTCTTATCTCAGTCTATCGCCCAACCCGTGCTCTTAGATCCGCCAGTGATCTTAGATTAACCTCTACCCTAGTGCGGACCTCCCACTCGCGTCTCCAAGACTTCTCTAGAGCTGCACCAATTCTATGGAATGCTCTGCCCTGGACTATCAGACTAATACCTAACCTCCAAAGTTTCAAACGTGCTCTTAAAACCCATTTCTTTAGGCAAGCCTATAACACTCATTAACTGCATGAAGTTTTAACTCTTCTACTAACCCGTCCTGTGTCGTCCTCCCATCTGTTATCCAGCAACCAACAGGCACCAGACTTCTCTGCAGTCCCATTCACCCTGGACCTGGTATATAAGATGACGGCTGAGTGGTTCAAGCGACAGCAATTCCATTTATTATATTTTTTTCTATTCCCTAAGAAGAATGGCTTGACCATTAAATATTCTTTTACCTCGTGTTACCCCATCATCTTCATAAACTGTAAGCTCTGGCGAGCAGGGACCTCACTCCTGTTGTTCCATACAAATGTTGTGCTCTGTTACATTACATTTGTATTTGTTTCCTATGATTTGTAAAGCGCTACAGAATATGATGACGCTATATAAATAAAGATTATTATTATTATTATTATGGAGGCAGTGAACTAGTAGTAGATTAAAGGTGCTGCAACTATGTTAGTTGGATCTTGGGATGGAGCTGGCGCTCTGCAGCCAGGCGAGCTTTTGCCAATCCAAGCCCCTGTCTCTAGGCTACTCCCCAAACAGCACTTCTAAGAACCTTTTGTATAAGATCAAGTGTAGTAGCGTTCTTATAAGTTTAGGATATGGCGGGTGAGGGGAATGTAAACAGATGCGCAAGAAGCGCTGAAATAATATCCCTAAATGGTAAAAGTTTGCAAGTATATTTTGTGGATTACACAGCAGGGTGGCGACAAAGTTAACAACTTTGATGTGGAATGCCCTGTAATAGCTCTTGGGCGGTGTGCCTTTTATCGCCTAGGCTCAGCAGTTTCAGCACCGCCTGCTGTCGCTTAGCGACGGCACTGCTGCTGTGCCTAGAGCTACCGACTGATGGCGCCGTGCCCACGGATGGTAGTTCGGAGGAGGAGGTGGAGGAGGGGTGGGAGGAGGAGGAGGCATAGTAGGCCTGAAAGACCTGGACCGAGGTAGGCCCCGCAATCCTCGGCGTCGGCAGTATATGAGCAGCCCCAGTGTCAGACTCGGTCCCAGCCTCCACCAAGTTAACCCAATGTGCCGTCAGCGATATATAGTGGCCCTGCCCGGCAGCACTCGTCCACGTGTCCGTGGTCAGGTGGACCTTGTCAGAAACGGCGTTGGTCAGGGCACGGATGATGTTGTCTGACACGTGCTGGTGCAGGGCTGGGACGGCACATCGGGAAAAGTAGTGGCGGCTGGGGACCGAATACCGAGGGGCGGCCGCCGCCATGAGGTTGCGAAAGGCCTCGGTCTCTACTAGCCTATAGGGCAGCATCTCCAGGCTAAGCAATCTGGAGATGTGCACATTAAGGGCTTGGGCGTGCGGGTGGGTTGCACTATATTTGCGTTTCCGCTCCAGCGTCTGGGGTATGGAGAGCTGAACGCTGGTGGATGCTGTGGAGGATCGTGGAGGCGACGATGGGGTTTTTGTGGCAGGGTCCTGGGCAGGGGGCTGACTAGCAGCTGACACAGGGGAAGGAGCAGTGGTGTGCACGGCCGGAGGTGAACGGGCTTGTTGCCACTGAGTGGGGTGTTTAGCATTCATATGCCTGCGCATACTGGTGGTAGTTAAGCTAGTAGTGGTGGAACCCCTGCTGAGCCTGGTTTGGCAAATGTTGCACACCACAGTCCGTCGGTCATCCGGTGTTTCCTTAAAGAACCTCCAGACTTCTGAAGATCTAGCCCTCGCCGCAGGAGCCCTCGCCACGGGAGCTTCACTAGTTGACACATTTGGCGCTGATGCACCAGCTCTGGCCCTGCCTCTCCGTCTGGCCCCACCACTGCCTCTTCCAACCTGTTCTGGTCGAGGACTCTCCTCCGTCTCAGAAGCACTGTGTTCACCCGGCCTCTCAACCCAGCTTGGGTCTGTCACCTCATCATCCTCCGATCCCTCAGTCTGCTCCCCCCTCGGACTTCCTGCCCTGACAACAACTTCCCCACTGTCTGACAACCGTGTCTCCTCATCGTCGGACACCTCTTTACACACTTCCACTACGTCAAGAAGGTCATCATCACCCACAGACTGTGACTGTTGGAAAACCTGGGCATCGGAAAATTGCTCAGCAGCAACCGGACAAGTGGTTTGTGACTGTGGGAAGGGTCCAGAAAACAGTTCCTCAGAGTATGCCGGTTCAAATGCCAAATTTTCCTGGGAGGGGGCAGACTGGGGGGGAGGAGGCTGAGGTGCAGGAGCTGGAGGAGTGGCGATTTCGGTGACATGGGTGGACTGCGTGGAAGACTGACTGGTGGTGGACAAATTGCTCGAAGCATTGTCAGCAATCCACGACATCACCTGTTCGCACTGTTCTGGCCTCAACAGTGCTCTACCACGAGTCCCAGTAACTTCAGACATGAACCTAGGGAGTGTAGCTCTGCGGCGTTCCCCTGCTCCCTCATCAGCAGGTGGTGTCTCACCCCGCCCAGGACCACGGCCTCTGACCCCTGCAGTAGTTGGACGCCCACGTCCCCGCCCTCGTCCTCTACCCCTAGCCCTCGGGTTAAACATTTTTAAAATGAGAGTTATAACTTTATTTTTTTTTTTACTTTTTTTTGTTTTTTTTTGTGTTTTTTTTTTTTTTTGTGTTTTTTGTTTTTTTTTGAGTTTTTAAAACCAAACAATGCTATCCTATTGCTATGGCTATTTTCTAGCCAAGTATCAAAGCACACTACTATGCCAGATGAGATGACACTGAGTTAGTGCCTAATTGAAATCCAACCCCTACTAAATTTTCCCACTTCGGTCTTTGCTATGGATATGTGCGTCACTAAGCGCAGAACACAGCGGTCGCAAGTCTCACTACAAATTGCTCAGAATTGGCTAGTACATGCACTGCAGAAAGTACAGCCACCAGCAGATCAACCAGAAATCAAATATATAGAACGCTACTGTATGCGTAAGTAAGCTCTTTGTATTCTCCTATGGCTATTTTCTAGCCAAGTATCAAAGCACACTACTATGCCAGATGAGATGACACTGAGTTAGTGCCTAATTGAAATCCAACCCCTACTAAATTTTCCCACTTCGGTCTTTGCTATGGATATGTGCGTCACTAAGCGCAGAACACAGCGGTCGCAAGTCTCACTACAAATTGCTCAGAATTGGCTAGTACATGCACTGCAGAAAGTACAGCCACCAGCAGATCAACCAGAAATCAAATATATAGAACGCTACTGTATGCGTAAGTAAGCTCTTTGTATTCTCCTATGGCTATTTTCTAGCCAAGTATCAAAGCACACTACTATGCCAGATGAGATGACACTGAGTTAGTGCCTAATTGAAATCCAACCCCTACTAAATTTTCCCACTTCGGTCTTTGCTATGGATATGTGTGCCACTAAGAGCTAAACACAACGGTAGCAAGTCCCCCTGCTAATTCCTCACAAAATGGTACTAGATGCAAATTAAAATAAAAAAAGTAGAACGTTATTGTAGCCCTAAGAAGGGCTGTTGGGTTCTTTGAGAATCACTCCTGCCTAACAGTAAGCTAATAGAACACCCTAACGCTTTCCCTGACCAGCAGCAGCTCTCTCCCTAGCGGCATCCAGACACAGAATGATCCGAGCAGCGCGGGCAGCGGCTAGTCTATCCCAGGGTCACCTGATCTGGCCAGCCAACCACTGCTATCGACGTGTAAGGGTACCACGTCATGCTGGGTGGAGTGCAGAGTCTCCTGGCTTGTGATTGGCTCTGTTTCTGGCCGCCAAAAAGCAAAACGGCGGGAGCTGCCATTTTCTCGAGCGGGCGAAGTATTCGTCAGAGCAACGAGCAGTTTCGAGTACCCTAATGCTCGACCGAGCATCAAGCTCGGACGAGCATGTTCGCTCATCTCTAATGTTGATGCTTCAGATGTTGCTAAAATCTTGGGAATTTTCCTACAAGTTTATATAAATAAAGTACGGATAAACCTACTTAAAAGAATTTAACCTAGGGCAAAAGAGGACAATGACACAATTGGTTGGATGTAGAGAACATAAATGCACTTCATCAAGCAGGTCTAACATCCAGGTCTATGCTTCCACTAGACGTAGGTCTTTGATTCCAATGAAAGAGAAAAACTTTTGGTTGGATTATTACAGAATGGTGTTTAGCAGTGTAAACAAGTATTTTGGGCTGATGCTTCTTTGCAGTGAGAAAGGTGGGCACGGGGAGAGGATGTCTAGATTGTGACTTGTCCTCTGGGTAATATGCATCAAAAACAAAAATATGTGTGGTAAGAAAGGGGATAATTTAGGGGGAAGAGGCCACTAACCTCAATCTTATGGTCATTTTGTACCTTGCATTAAACTTAATGTGACTTTTGTGCTTTTAGTATTATGTTCTGCTATAAATCTGCCTCTGACTACCATTTTTGACATGACCTATTACTCCTCCTGGGGTGTCCTTGAGCCCTCAGATGACAAGTGTAGCACAAACCATCTTCTGATGCTTCCTTGAAGAGCTCCAAAGCTTGAATGAGCAGTAAGACTGGCACAGCAGAACCTGGCCCTTATGATGTCATAGTCAAAGTCTCCAAGGAGCTAAACTAAGACATGCGTAGTGTTCCATTTTATGCAAGTTAGCCTCACAGTTTCTTCTGGTGGCTTCCAACTTGAGTCTTCTCCTCTTGGGAAGCCATTTTCAATCTCCATTGCCAAGCTTCTCTGACACACAAATGGAACTTGCAAGCACCTAAAATGAAGACAACTCTCTACAAAGGTAAAAAGGTAAAGCACAAACAAGGGGTACAGCCATCTCTATTAATGCTCTTTAATATTAATTTTTCAGTTTGCATGAGTCATAACAACTATATTGATGTTGATGCTTCAGATGTTGCTAAAATCTTGGGAATTTTCCTACAAGTTTATATATATGAAGTATGGATAAACCTACTTAAAAGGATTTAACTTAGGGCAAAAGAGGACAATGACACAATTGGTTGGATGTAGAGAACATAAATGCACTTCATCAAGCAGGTCTTACATCCAGGTCTATGCTTCCACTAGACGTAGGTCTTTGATTCCAATGAAAGAGAAAAACTTTTGGTTGGATTATTACAGAATGGTGTTTAGCAGTGTAAACAAGTATTTTGGGCTGATGCTTCTTTGCAGTGAGAAAGGTGGGCACGGGGAGAGGATGTCTAGATTGTGACTTGTCCTCTGGGTAATATGCATCAAAAACAAAAATATGTGTGGTAAGAAAGGGGATAATTTAGGGGGAAGAGGCCACTAACCTCAATCTTATGGTCATTTTGTACCTTGCATTAAACTTAATGTGACTTTTGTGCTTTTAGTATTATGTTCTGCTATAAATATGCCTCTGACTACCATTTTTGACATGACCTATTACACCTCCTGGGGTGTCCTTGAACCCTCAGATGACAAATGTAGCACAAACCATCTTCTGATGCTTCCTTGAAGAGCTCCAAAGCTTGAATGAGCAGTAAGACTGGCACAGCAGAACCTGGCCCTTATGATGTCATAGTCAAAGTCTCCAAGGAGCTAAACTAAGAAACGTGCAGTGTTCCATTTTATGCATGTTAGCTTCACAGTTTTTTCTGGTGACTTCCAACTTGAGTCTTCTCCTCTTGGGAAGCCATTTTCAATCTCCATTGCCAAGCTTCTCTGACACACAAATGGAACTTGCAAGCACCTAAAATGAAGACAACTCTCTACAAAGGTAAAAAGGTAAGGCACAAACAAGGGGTACAGCCATCTCTATTAATGCTCTTTAATATTAATTTTTCAGTTTGCATGAGTCATAACTATATTGATGTTGATGCTTCAGATGTTGCTAAAATCTTGGGAATTTTCCTACAAGTTTATATAAATAAAGTACGGATAAACCTACTTAAAAGAATTTAACTTAGGGCAAAAGAGGACAATGACACAATTGGTTGGATGTAGAGAACATAAATGCACTTCATCAAGCAGGTCTTACATCCAGGTCTATGCTTCCACTAGACGTAGGTCTTTGATTCCAATGAAAGAGAAAAACTTTTGGTTGGATTATTACAGAATGGTGTTTAGCAGTGTAAACAAGTATTTTGGGCTGATGCTTCTTTGCAGTGAGAAAGGTGGGCACGGGGAGAGGATGTCTAGATTGTGACTTGTCCTCTGGGTAATATGCATCAAAAACAAAAATATGTGTGATAAGAAAGGGGATAATTTAGGGGGAAGAGGCCACTAACCTCAATCTTATGGTCATTTTGTTCCTTGCATTAAACTTAATGTGACTTTTGTGCTTTTAGTATTATGTTCTGCTATAAATCTGCCTCTGACTACCATTTTTGACATGACCTATTACTCCTCCTGGGGTGTCCTTGAACCCTCAGATGACAAGTGTAGCACAAACCATCTTCTGATGCTTCCTTGAAGAGCTCCAAAGCTTGAATGAGCAGTAAGACTGGCACAGCAGAACCTGGCCCTTATGATGTCATAGTCAAAGTCTCCAAGGAGCTAAACTAAGACATGCGCAGTGTTCCATTTTATGCAAGTTAGCCTCACAGTTTCTTCTGGTGGCTTCCAACTTGAGTCTTCTCCCCTTGGGAAGCCATTTTCAATCTCCATTGCCAAGCTTCTCTGACACACAAATGGAACTTGCAAGCACCTAAAATGAAGACAACTCTCTACAAAGGTAAAAAGGTAAAGCACAAACAAGGGGTACAGCCATCTCTATTAATGCTCTTTAATATTAATTTTTCAGTTTGCATGAGTCATAACTATATTGATGTTGATGCTTCAGATGTTGCTAAAATCTTGGGAATTTTCCTACAAGTTTATATAAATGAAGTATGGATAAACCGACTTAAAAGAATTTAACTTAGGGCAAAAGAGGACAATGACACAATTGGTTGGAAGTAGAGAACATAAATGCACTTCATCAAGCAGGTCTTACATCCAGGTCTATGCTTCCACTAGACGTAGGTCTTTGATTCCAATGAAAGAGAAAAACTTTTGGTTGGATTATTACAGAAGGGTGTTTAGCAGTGTAAACAAGTATTTTGGGCTGATGCTTCTTTGCAGTGAGAAAGGTGGGCTCGGGGAGAGGATGTCTAGATTGTGACTTGTCCTCTGGGTAATTTGCATCAAAAACAAAAATATGTGTGGTAAGAAAGGGGATAATTTAGGGGGAAGAGGCCACTAACCTCAATCTTATGGTCATTTTGTACCTTGCATTAAACTTAATGTGACTTTTGTGCTTTTAGTATTATGTTCTGCTATAAATCTGCCTCTGACTACCATTTTTGACATGACCTATTTCACCTTCTGGGGTGTCCTTGAACCCTCAGATGACAAATGTAGCACAAACCATCTTCTGATGCTTCCTTGAAGAGCTCCAAAGCTTGAATGAGCAGTAAGACTGGCACAGCAGAACCTGGCCCTTATGATGTCATAGTCAAAGTCTCCAAGGAGCTAAACTAAGAAACGTGCAGTGTTCCATTTTATGCATGTTAGCTTCACAGTTTTTTCTGGTGGCTTCCAACTTGAGTCTTCTCCTCTTGGGAAGCCATTTTCAATCTCCATTGCCAAGCTTCTCTGACACACAAATGGAACTTGCAAGCACCTAAAATGAAGACAACTCTCTACAAAGGTAAAAAGGTAAAGCACAAACAAGGGGTACAGCCATCTCTATTAATGCTCTTTAATATTAATTTTTCAGTTTGCATGAGTCATAACTATATTGATGTTGATGCTTCAGATGTTGCTAAAATCTTGGGAATTTTCCTACAAGTTTATATAAATGAAGTACGCATAAACCTACTTAAAAGAATTTAACTTAGGGCAAAAGAGGACAATGACACAATTGGTTGGATGTAGAGAACATAAATTCACTTCATCAAGCAGGTCTTACATCAAGGTCTATGCTTCCACTAGACGTAGGTCTTTGATTCCAATGAAAGAGAAAAACTTTTGGTTGGATTATTACAGAATGGTGTTTAGCAGTGTAAACAAGCATTTTGGGCTGATGCTTCTTTGCAGTGAGAAAGGTGGGCACGGGGAGAGGATGTCTAGATTGTGACTTGTCCTCTGGGTAATATGCATCAAAAACAAAAATATGTGTGGTAAGAAAGGGGATAATTTAGGGGGAAGAGGCCACTAACCTCAATCTTATGGTCATTTTCTACCTTGCATTAAACTTAATGTGACTTTTGTGCTTTTAGTATTATGTTCTGCTGTAAATCTGCCTCTGACTACCATTTTTGACATGACCTATTACTCCTCCTGGGGTGTCCTTGAACCCTCAGATGACAAGTGTAGCACAAACCATCTTCTGATGCTTCCTTGAAGAGCTCCAAAGCTTGAATGAGCAGTAAGACTGGCACAGCAGAACCTGGCCCTTATGATGTCATAGTCAAAGTCTCCAAGGAGCTAAACTAAGACATGCGCAGTGTTCCATTTTATGCAAGTTAGCCTCACAGTTTCTTCTGGTGGCTTCCAACTTGAGTCTTCTCCTCTTGGGAAGCCATTTTCAATCTCCATTGCCAAGCTTCTCTGACACACAAATGGAACTTGCAAGCACCTAAAATGAAGACAACTCTCTACAAAGGTAAAAAGGTAAGGCACAAACAAGGGGTACAGCCATCTCTATTAATGCTCTTTAATATTAATTTTTCAGTTTGCATGAGTCATAACTATATTGATGTTGATGCTTCAGATGTTGCTAAAATCTTGGGAATTTTCCTACAAGTTTATATAAATGAAGTATGGATAAACCTACTTAAAAGGATTTAACTTAGGGCAAAAGAGGACAATGACACAATTGGTTGGATGTAGAGAACATAAATGCACTTCATCAAGCAGGTCTTACATCCAGGTCTATGCTTCCACTAGACGTAGGTCTTTGATTCCAATGAAAGAGAAAAACTTTTGGTTGGATTATTACAGAATGGTGTTTAGCAGTGTAAACAAGTATTTTGGGCTGATGCTTCTTTGCAGTGAGAAAGGTGGGCACGGGGAGAGGATGTCTAGATTGTGACTTGTCCTCTGGGTAATATGCATCAAAAACAAAAATATGTGTGGTAAGAAAGGGGATAATTTAGGGGGAAGAGGCCACTAACCTCAATCTTATGGTCATTTTGTACCTTGCATTAAACTTAATGTGACTTTTGTGCTTTTAGTATTATGTTCTGCTATAAATCTGCCTCTGACTACCATTTTTGACATGACCTATTACTCCTCCTGGGGTGTCCTTGAACCCTCAGATGACAAGTGTAGCACAAACCATCTTCTGATGCTTCCTTGAAGAGCTCCAAAGCTTGAATGAGCAGTAAGACTGGCACAGCAGAACCTGGCCCTTATGATGTCATAGTCAAAGTCTCCAAGGAGCTAAACTAAGACATGCGCAGTGTTCCATTTTATGCAAGTTAGCCTCACAGTTTCTTCTGGTGGCTTCCAACTTGAGTCTTCTCCTCTTGGGAAGCCATTTTCAATCTCCATTGCCAAGCTTCTCTGACACACAAATGGAACTTGCAAGCACCTAAAATGAAGACAACTCTCTACAAAGGTAAAAAGGTAAAGCACAAACAAGGGGTACAGCCATCTCTATTAATGCTCTTTAATATTAATTTTTCAGTTTGCATGAGTCATAACTATATTGATGTTGATGCTTCAGATGTTGCTAAAATCTTGGGAATTTTCCTACAAGTTTATATATATGAAGTATGGATAAACCTACTTAAAAGGATTTAACTTAGGGCAAAAGAGGACAATGACACAATTGGTTGGATGTAGAGAACATAAATGCACTTCATCAAGCAGGTCTTACATCCAGGTCTATGCTTCCACTAGACGTAGGTCTTTGATTCCAATGAAAGAGAAAAACTTTTGGTTGGATTATTACAGAATGGTGTTTAGCAGTGTAAACAAGTATTTTGGGCTGATGCTTCTTTGCAGTGAGAAAGGTGGGCACGGGGAGAGGATGTCTAGATTGTGACTTGTCCTCTGGGTAATATGCATCAAAAACAAAAATATGTGTGGTAAGAAAGGGAATAATTTAGGGGGAAGAGGCCACTAACCTCAATCTTATGGTCATTTTGTACCTTGCATTAAACTTAAAGTGAGTTTTGTGCTTTTAGTATTATGTTCTGCTGTAAATCTGCCTCTGACTACCATTTTTGACATGACCTATTACTCCTCCTGGGGTGTCCTTGAACCCTCAGATGACAAGTGTAGCACAAACCATCTTCTGATGCTTCCTTGAAGAGCTCCAAAGCTTGAATGAGCAGTAAGACTGGCACAGCAGAACCTGGCCCTTATGATGTCATAGTCAAAGTCTCCAAGGAGCTAAACTAAGAAACGTGCAGTGTTCCATTTTATGCATGTTAGCTTCACAGTTTTTTCTGGTGGCTTCCAACTTGAGTCTTCTCCTCTTGGGAAGCCATTTTCAATCTCCATTGCCAAGCTTCTCTGACACACAAATGGAACTTGCAAGCACCTAAAATGAAGACAACTCTCTACAAAGGTAAAAAGGTAAGGCACAAACAAGGGGTACAGCCATCTCTATTAATGCTCTTTAATATTAATTTTTCAGTTTGCATGAGTCATAACTATATTGATGTTGATGCTTCAGATGTTGCTAAAATCTTGGGAATTTTCCTACAAGTTTATATAAATGAAGTACGGATAAACCTACTTAAAAGAATTTAACTTAGGGCAAAAGAGGACAATGACACAATTGGTTGGATGTAGAGAACATAAATGCACTTCATCAAGCAGGTCTTACATCCAGGTCTATGCTTCCACTAGACGTAGGTCTTTGATTCCAATGAAAGAGAAAAACTTTTGGTTGGATTATTAAAGAATGGTGTTTAGCAGTGTAAACAAGCATTTTGGGCTGATGCTTCTTTGCAGTGAGAAAGGTGGGCACGGTGAGAGGATGTCTAGATTGTGAATTGTCCTCTGGGTAATATGCATCAAAAACAAAAATATGTGTGGTAAGATAGGGGATAATTTAGGGGGAAGAGGCCACTAACCGCAATCTTATGGTCATTTTGTACCTTGCATTAAACTTAATGTGACTTTTGTGCTTTTAGTATTATGTTCTGCTTTAAATCTGCCTCTGACTACCATTTTTGACATGACCTATTACTCCTCCTGGGGTGTCCTTGAACCCTCAGATGACAAGTGTAGCACAAACCATCTTCTGATGCTTCCTTGAAGAGCTCCAAAGCTTGAATGAGCAGTAAGACTGGCACAGCAGAACCTGGCCCTTATGATGTCATAGTCAAAGTCTCCAAGGAGCTAAACTAAGACATGCGCAGTGTTCCATTTTATGCAAGTTAGCCTCACAGTTTCTTCTGGTGGCTTCCAACTTGAGTCTTCTCCTCTTGGGAAGCCATTTTCAATCTCCATTGCCAAGCTTCTCTGACACACAAATGGAACTTGCAAGCACCTAAAATGAAGACAACTCTCTACAAAGGTAAAAAAGGTAAAGCACAAACAAGGGGTAAAGCCATCTCTATTAATGCTCTTTAATATTAATTTTTCAGTTTGCATGAGTCATAACAACTATATTGATGTTGATTAGAGATGAGCGAACACTAAAATGCTCGGGTACTCGTTATTCGAGACGAACTTTTCCCGATGCTCGAGTGCTCGTCTCGAATAACGAACCCCATTGAAGTCAATGGGAGACTCGAGCATTTTTCAAGGGGACCAAGGCTCTGCACAGGGAAGCTTGGCCAAACACCTGGGAACCTCAGAAAAGGATGGAAACACCACGGAAATGGACAGGAAACAGCAGGGGCAGCATGCATGGATGCCTCTGAGGCTGCTTAATCGCACCATTATGCCGAAATTATGGGCAACAGCATGGCCATGACAGAGTGACAGAATGAAGCTAGATAGCATGTAAAACATCCAATAATTGACCCTGACACTATAGGGGACGGCATGCAGAGGCAGAGGCAGCGGCAGCAGGCTAGAGAGTGGCATGGCGACATACCCTAATTGGACTCAGGCTTCAAACCAATGGGTGTCAGAGAGGAACCAAAGGAGGTGAGCAAGAAGCGCTCAAATAATATCGGTACATGATAAAAGTTTGCCAGTATATTTTGTGGATTACACAGCAGGGTGGCGACAAAGTTAACATGGAAGCCATGAAAACAACCCAAAATTCTGCCTGACACAGCTCGTTTGATAAGGGGACCATGTATGCTTACAGTTCATGCCAGTCGCTGCACTGGCTGCCAGTCTCCTTTCGAATACAGTTTAAAATAATAATAACCCTCATCCATAAAGCTCTGTATAATGCTGCACCCCCCTACCTCTCCTCTCTTATCTCAGTCTATCGCCCAACCCGTGCTCTTAGATCCGCCAGTGATCTTAGATTAACCTCTACCCTAGTGCGGACCTCCCACTCGCGTCTCCAAGACTTCTCTAGAGCTGCACCAATTCTATGGAATGCTCTGCCCTGGACTATCAGACTAATACCTAACCTCCAAAGTTTCAAACGTGCTCTTAAAACCCATTTCTTTAGGCAAGCCTATAACACTCATTAACTGCATGAAGTTTTAACTCTTCTACTAACCCGTCCTGTGTCGTCCTCCCATCTGTTATCCAGCAACCAACAGGCACCAGACTTCTCTGCAGTCCCATTCACCCTGGACCTGGTATATAAGATGACGGCTGAGTGGTTCAAGCGACAGCAATTCCATTTATTATATTTTTTTCTATTCCCTAAGAAGAATGGCTTGACCATTAAATATTCTTTTACCTCGTGTTACCCCATCATCTTCATAAACCGTAAGCTCTGGCGAGCAGGGACCTCACTCCTGTTGTTCCATACAAATGTTGTGCTCTGTTACATTACATTTGTATTTGTTTCCTATGATTTGTAAAGCGCTACAGAATATGATGACGCTATATAAATAAAGATTATTATTATTATTATTATGGAGGCAGTGAACTAGTAGTAGATTAAAGGTGCTGCAACTATGTTAGTTGGATCTTGGGATGGAGCTGGCGCTCTGCAGCCAGGCGAGCTTTTGCCAATCCAAGCCCCTGTCTCTAGGCTACTCCCCAAACAGCACTTCTAAGAACCTTTTGTATAAGATCAAGTGTAGTAGCGTTCTTATAAGTTTAGGATATGGCGGGTGAGGGGAATGTAAACAGATGCGCAAGAAGCGCTGAAATAATATCCCTAAATGGTAAAAGTTTGCAAGTATATTTTGTGGATTACACAGCAGGGTGGCGACAAAGTTAACAACTTTGATGTGGAATGCCCTGTAATAGCTCTTGGGCGGTGTGCCTTTTATCGCCTAGGCTCAGCAGTTTCAGAACCGCCTGCTTTCGCTTAGCGACGGCACTGCTGCTGTGCCTAGAGCTACCGACTGATGGCGCCATGCCCACGGATGGTAATTCGGAGGAGGAGGAGGTGGAGGAGGGGTGGGAGGAGGTATAGTAGGCCTTTGAGACCTGGACCGAGGTAGGCCCCGCAATTCTCTGCGTCGGCAGTATATGACCAGCCCCAGGGTCAGACTCGGTCCCAGCCTGCACCAAGTTAAGTGTAGTAGCGTTCTTATAAGTTTGGGATATGGCGGGTGAGGGGAATGTAAACAGATGCGCAAGAAGCGCATGATGCGCATGGAGCTGGCGCTCCGCTGCCAGGCGAGCTTTCGCCAATTCAAGCCCCTGTCTCTAGGCTACTCCCCAAACAGCACTTCTAAGAACCTTTTGTATAAGATCAAGTGTAGTAGCGTTCTTATAAGTTTAGGATATGCCGGGTGAGGGGAATGTAAACAGATGCGCAAGAAGCGCATGATGCGCATGGAGCTGGCGCTCCGCTGCCAGGCGAGCTTTCGCCAATTCAAGCCCCTGTCTCTAGGCTACTCCCCAAACAGCACTTCTAAGAACCTTTTGTATAAGATCAAGTGTAGTAGCGTTCTTATAAGTTTAGGATATGCCGGGTGAGGGGAATGTAAACAGATGCGCAAGAAGCGCATGATGCGCATGGAGCTGGCGCTCCGCTGCCAGGCGAGCTTTCGCCAATTCAAGCCCCTGTCTCTAGGCTACTCCCCAAACAGCACTTCTAAGAACCTTTTGTATAAGATCAAGTGTAGTAGCGTTCTTATAAGTTTAGGATATGCCGGGTGAGGGGAATGTAAACAGATGCGCAAGAAGCGCTGAAATAATATCCCTAAATGGTAAAAGTTTGCCAGTATATTTTGTGGATAACACAGCAGGGTGGCGACAAAGTTAACAACTTTGATGTGGAATCCATGAAAACAACCCAAATTTCTGCCTGACACACCTCGTTTGATAAAGGGACGATGTATGGAGGCAGCTATATGGACGACTTTTGGAGGTAGCAATGGAGACAACGTGTGGAGGCTGCTATGGAGACAATTTAATTTGGATAGTGCCTGTATGTGGCAGTCCCAAACATTTTTCAAACCAGAGGAGCAGGTAGGTGGCCCTCCAGTAAAATGGAATAGATTGAGTGCCTGTATGTGGCAGTCCCAAAAATGTTTCAAACCAGAGGAGCAGGTAGGTGGCCCTGCAGTAAAATGGAATAGATTGAGTGCCTGTATGTGGCAGTCCCAAAAATTTTTCAAACCAGAGGAGCAGGTAGGTGGCCCTCCAGTAAAATGGAATAGATTGAGTGCCTGTATGTGGCAGTCCCAAAAATGTTTCAAACCAGAGGAGCAGGTAGGTGGCCCTGCAGTAAAATGGAATAGATTGAGTGCCTGTATGTGGCACTCACAAAAATTGTTTCAAACAGAGGACCGGGTAGGTGGCCCTCCAGAAAAATTAAATGCATGAAGTACTATAGCAAGAGCCAGTGGGCCCTGTCAAAAAATAGCCATTTTCCTCTGCTTTACTGTACAAAGAGGAGGAGAAGGAGGAAAATGAGGAGGAGGAGGAGTGGATCAATTATTCAGGTTGAGCTTCCTTCACCTGGTGGAGATTGGAAATTCTGAGAAATCCAGCCTTTATTCATTTTAATAAGCGTCAGCCTGTCAGCGCTGTCAGTCGACAGGCGTGTACGCTTATCGGTGATGATGCCACCAGCTGCACTGAAAACCCGCTCGGACAAGACGCTAGCGGCAGGGCAGGCAAGAACCTCCAAGGCGTACAGCGCCAGTTCGTGCCACATGTCCAGCTTTGAAACCCAGTAGTTGTAGGGAGCTGTGTGATCATTTAGGACGATGGTATGGTCAGCTACGTACTCCCTCACCATCTTTCTGTAAAGATCAGCCCTACTCTGCCGAGACTGGGGACAGGTGACAGTGTCTTGCTGGGGTGACATAAAGCTGGCAAAAGCCTTGTAAAGCGTACCCTTGCCAGTGCTGGACAAGCTGCCTGCTCGCCTACTCTCCCTCGCTACTTGTCCCGCAGAACTACGCACTCTGCCGCTAGCGCTGTCAGAAGGGAAATACTGTTTCAGCTTGTGCACCAGGGCCTGCTGGTATTCATGCATTCTCACACTCCTTTCCTCTGCAGGGATGAGAGTGGAAAGATTTTGCTTGTACCGTGGGTCCAGGAGAGTGAACACCCAGTAATCGGTGCTGGAATAAATTCTTTGAACGCGAGGGTCACGGGATAGGCAGCCTAGCATGAAATCTGCCATATGCGCCAGAGTACCAACGCGTAAGAATTCACTCCCCTCACTGGCCTGACTGTCCATTTCCTCCTCCTCCAACTCCTCCAACTCCTCTTCTTCTGCCCATACACGCTGAACAGTAAAGGACTCAACAATGGTCCCCTCTTGTGTCTCACCAACATTCTCCTCCTCTTCCTCCTCATCCTCCTCCACCTCCACCTCCTCCGATATGCGCTGAGAAACAGACCTGAGGGTGCTTTGGCTATCAACAAGGGAATATTCTTCCCCTGTCTCTTGTGACGAGCGCAAAGCTTCCGACTTCATGCTGACCAGAGAGTTTTTCAACAGGCCAAGCAGCGGGATGGTGAGGCTGATGATGGCGGCATCGCCACTGACCATCTGTGTTGACTCCTCAAAGTTACTCAGCACCTGACAGATATCAGACATCCACGTCCACTCCTCATTGTAGACTTGAGGAAGCTGACTGACCTGACTACCAGTTCTGGTGGAAGTTGACATCTGGCAGTCTACAATCGCTCTGCGCTGCTGGTAAACTCTGGATAACATGGTCAGTGTTGAATTCCACCTCGTGGGCACGTCGCACAACAGTCGGTGAGCGGGCAGTTGGAGGCGGCGCTGCGCTGCCCTGAGAGTGGCAGCATCTGGGCTGGACTTCCTGAAATGCGCACAGATGCGGCGCACCTTCGTGAGCAAATCAGACAGATTGGGGTATGTCTTGAGGAAACGCTGAACTATCAGATTTAACACATGGGCCAGGCATGGCACATGTGTCAGTCTGCCGAGTTGCAGAGCCGCCACCAGGTTACGGCCGTTGTCACACACAACCATTCCCGGCTTGAGGTTCAGCGGTGCCAGCCACAGATCAGTCTGCGCCGTGATGCCCTGTAATAGCTCTTGGGCGGTGTGCCTTTTGTCGCCTAGGCTCAGCAGTTTGAGCACCGCCTGCTGTCGCTTAGCGACGGCACTGCTGCTGTGCCTAGAGCTACCGACTGATGGCGCCGTGCCCACGGATGGTAGTTCGGAGGAGGAGGTGGAGGAGGGGTGGGAGGAGGAGGAGGCATAGTAGGCCTGAAACACCTGGACCGAGGTAGGCCCCGCAATCCTCGGCGTCGGCAGTATATGAGCAGCCCCAGTGTCAGACTCGGTCCCAGCCTCCACCAAGTTAACCCAATGTGCCGTCAGCGATATATAGTGGCCCTGCCCGGCAGCACTCGTCCACGTGTCCGTGGTCAGGTGGACCTTGTCAGAAATGGCGTTGGTCAGGGCACGGATGATGTTGTCTGACACGTGCTGGTGCAGGGCTGGGACGGCACATCGGGAAAAGTAGTGGCGGCTGGGGACCGAATACCGAGGGGCGGCCGCCGCCATGAGGTTGCGAAAGGCCTCGGTCTCTACTAGCCTATAGGGCAGCATCTCCAGGCTAAGCAATCTGGAGATGTGCACATTAAGGGCTTGGGCGTGCGGGTGGGTTGCACTATATTTGCGTTTCCGCTCCAGCGTCTGGGGTATGGAGAGCTGAACGCTGGTGGATGCTGTGGAGGATCGTGGAGGCGACGATGGGGTTTTTGTGGCAGGGTCCTGGGCAGGGGGCTGACTAGCAGCTGACACAGGGGAAGGAGCAGTGGTGTGCACGGCCGGAGGTGAACGGGCTTGTTGCCACTGAGTGGGGTGTTTAGCATTCATATGCCTGCGCATACTGGTGGTAGTTAAGCTAGTAGTGGTGGAACCCCTGCTGAGCCTGGTTTGGCAAATGTTGCACACCACAGTCCGTCGGTCATCCGGTGTTTCCTTAAAGAACCTCCAGACTTCTGAAGATCTAGCCCTCGCCGCAGGAGCCCTCGCCACGGGAGCTTCACTAGTTGACACATTTGGCGCTGATGCACCAGCTCTGGCCCTGCCTCTCCGTCTGGCCCCACCACTGCCTCTTCCAACCTGTTCTGGTCGAGGACTCTCCTCCGTCTCAGAAGCACTGTGTTCACCCGGCCTCTCAACCCAGCTTGGGTCTGTCACCTCATCATCCTCCGATCCCTCAGTCTGCTCCCCCCTCGGACTTCCTGCCCTGACAACAACTTCCCCACTGTCTGACAACCGTGTCTCCTCATCGTCGGACACCTCTTTACACACTTCCACTACGTCAAGAAGGTCATCATCACCCACAGACTGTGACTGTTGGAAAACCTGGGCATCGGAAAATTGCTCAGCAGCAACCGGACAAGTGGTTTGTGACTGTGGGAAGGGTCCAGAAAACAGTTCCTCAGAGTATGCCGGTTCAAATGCCAAATTTTCCTGGGAGGGGGCAGACTGGGGGGGAGGAGGCTGAGGTGCAGGAGCTGGAGGAGTGGCGATTTCGGTGACATGGGTGGACTGCGTGGAAGACTGACTGGTGGTGGACAAATTGCTTGAAGCATTGTCAGCAATCCACGACATCACCTGTTCGCACTGTTCTGGCCTCAACAGTGCTCTACCACGAGTCCCAGTAACTTCAGACATGAACCTAGGGAGTGTAGCTCTGCGGCGTTCCCCTGCTCCCTCATCAGCAGGTGGTGTCTCACCCCGCCCAGGACCACGGCCTCTGACCCCTGCAGTAGTTGGACGCCCACGTCCCCGCCCTCGTCCTCTACCCCTAGCCCTCGGGTTAAACATTTTTAAAATGAGAGTTATAACTTTATTTTTTTTTTTACTTTTTTTTGTTTTTTTTTGTGTTTTTTTTTTTTTGTGTGTTTTTTGTTTTTTTTTGAGTTTTTAAAACCAAACAATGCTATCCTATTGCTATGGCTATTTTCTAGCCAAGTATCAAAGCACACTACTATGCCAGATGAGATGACACTGAGTTAGTGCCTAATTGAAATCCAACCCCTACTAAATTTTCCCACTTCGGTCTTTGCTATGGATATGTGCGTCACTAAGCGCAGAACACAGCGGTCGCAAGTCTCACTACAAATTGCTCAGAATTGGCTAGTACATGCACTGCAGAAAGTACAGCCACCAGCAGATCAACCAGAAATCAAATATATAGAACGCTACTGTATGCGTAAGTAAGCTCTTTGTATTCTCCTATGGCTATTTTCTAGCCAAGTATCAAAGCACACTACTATGCCAGATGAGATGACACTGAGTTAGTGCCTAATTGAAATCCAACCCCTACTAAATTTTCCCACTTCGGTCTTTGCTATGGATATGTGCGTCACTAAGCGCAGAACACAGCGGTCGCAAGTCTCACTACAAATTGCTCAGAATTGGCTAGTACATGCACTGCAGAAAGTACAGCCACCAGCAGATCAACCAGAAATCAAATATATAGAACGCTACTGTATGCGTAAGTAAGCTCTTTGTATTCTCCTATGGCTATTTTCTAGCCAAGTATCAAAGCACACTACTATGCCAGATGAGATGACACTGAGTTAGTGCCTAATTGAAATCCAACCCCTACTAAATTTTCCCACTTCGGTCTTTGCTATGGATATGTGCGTCACTAAGCGCAGAACACAGCGGTCGCAAGTCTCACTACAAATTGCTCAGAATTGGCTAGTACATGCACTGCAGAAAGTACAGCCACCAGCAGATCAACCAGAAATCAAATATATAGAACGCTACTGTATGCGTAAGTAAGCTCTTTGTATTCTCCTATGGCTATTTTCTAGCCAAGTATCAAAGCACACTACTATGCCAGATGAGATGACACTGAGTTAGTGCCTAATTGAAATCCAACCCCTACTAAATTTTCCCACTTCGGTCTTTGCTATGGATATGTGCGTCACTAAGCGCAGAACACAGCGGTCGCAAGTCTCACTACAAATTGCTCAGAATTGGCTAGTACATGCACTGCAGAAAGTACAGCCACCAGCAGATCAACCAGAAATCAAATATATAGAACGCTACTGTATGCGTAAGTAAGCTCTTTGTATTCTCCTATGGCTATTTTCTAGCCAAGTATCAAAGCACACTACTATGCCAGATGAGATGACACTGAGTTAGTGCCTAATTGAAATCCAACCCCTACTAAATTTTCCCACTTCGGTCTTTGCTATGGATATGTGCGTCACTAAGCGCAGAACACAGCGGTCGCAAGTCTCACTACAAATTGCTCAGAATTGGCTAGTACATGCACTGCAGAAAGTACAGCCACCAGCAGATCAACCAGAAATCAAATATATAGAACGCTACTGTATGCGTAAGTAAGCTCTTTGTATTCTCCTATGGCTATTTTCTAGCCAAGTATCAAAGCACACTACTATGCCAGATGAGATGACACTGGGTTAGTGCCTAATTGAAATCCAACCCCTACTAAATTTTCCCACTTCGGTCTTTGCTATGGATATGTGCGTCACTAAGCGCAGAACACAGCGGTCGCAAGTCTCACTACAAATTGCTCAGAATTGGCTAGTACATGCACTGCAGAAAGTACAGCCACCAGCAGATCAACCAGAAATCAAATATATAGAACGCTACTGTATGCGTAAGTAAGCTCTTTGTATTCTCCTATGGCTATTTTCTAGCCAAGTATCAAAGCACACTACTATGCCAGATGAGATGACACTGAGTTAGTGCCTAATTGAAATCCAACCCCTACTAAATTTTCCCACTTCGGTCTTTGCTATGGATATGTGCGTCACTAAGCGCAGAACACAGCGGTCGCAAGTCTCACTACAAATTGCTCAGAATTGGCTAGTACATGCACTGCAGAAAGTACAGCCACCAGCAGATCAACCAGAAATCAAATATATAGAACGCTACTGTATGCGTAAGTAAGCTCTTTGTATTCTCCTATGGCTATTTTCTAGCCAAGTATCAAAGCACACTACTATGCCAGATGAGATGACACTGAGTTAGTGCCTAATTGAAATCCAACCCCTACTAAATTTTCCCACTTCGGTCTTTGCTATGGATATGTGCGTCACTAAGCGCAGAACACAGCGGTCGCAAGTCTCACTACAAATTGCTCAGAATTGGCTAGTACATGCACTGCAGAAAGTACAGCCACCAGCAGATCAACCAGAAATCAAATATATAGAACGCTACTGTATGCGTAAGTAAGCTCTTTGTATTCTCCTATGGCTATTTTCTAGCCAAGTATCAAAGCACACTACTATGCCAGATGAGATGACACTGAGTTAGTGCCTAATTGAAATCCAACCCCTACTAAATTTTCCCACTTCGGTCTTTGCTATGGATATGTGCGTCACTAAGCGCAGAACACAGCGGTCGCAAGTCTCACTACAAATTGCTCAGAATTGGCTAGTACATGCACTGCAGAAAGTACAGCCACCAGCAGATCAACCAGAAATCAAATATATAGAACGCTACTGTATGCGTAAGTAAGCTCTTTGTATTCTCCTATGGCTATTTTCTAGCCAAGTATCAAAGCACACTACTATGCCAGATGAGATGACACTGAGTTAGTGCCTAATTGAAATCCAACCCCTACTAAATTTTCCCACTTCGGTCTTTGCTATGGATATGTGTGCCACTAAGAGCTAAACACAACGGTAGCAAGTCCCCCTGCTAATTCCTCACAAAATGGTACTAGATGCAAATTAAAATAAAAAAAGTAGAACGTTATTGTAGCCCTAAGAAGGGCTGTTGGGTTCTTTGAGAATCACTCCTGCCTAACAGTAAGCTAATAGAACACCCTAACGCTTTCCCTGACCAGCAGCAGCTCTCTCCCTAGCGGCATCCAGACACAGAATGATCCGAGCAGCGCGGGCAGCGGCTAGTCTATCCCAGGGTCACCTGATCTGGCCAGCCAACCACTGCTATCGACGTGTAAGGGTACCACGTCATGCTGGGTGGAGTGCAGAGTCTCCTGGCTTGTGATTGGCTCTGTTTCTGGCCGCCAAAAAGCAAAACGGCGGGAGCTGCCATTTTCTCGAGCGGGCGAAGTATTCGTCCGAGCAACGAGCAGTTTCGAGTACCCTAATGCTCGACCGAGCATCAAGCTCGGACGAGCATGTTCGCTCATCTCTAATGTTGATGCTTCAGATGTTGCTAAAATCTTGGGAATTTTCCTACAAGTTTATATAAATGAAGTATGGATAAACCTACTTAAAAGGATTTAACTTAGGGCAAAAGAGGACAATGACACAATTGGTTGGATGTAGAGAACATAAATGCACTTCATCAAGCAGGTCTTACATCCAGGTCTATGCTTCCACTAGACGTAGGTCTTTGATTCCAATGAAAGAGAAAAACTTTTGGTTGGATTATTACAGAATGGTGTTTAGCAGTGTAAACAAGTATTTTGGGCTGATGCTTCTTTGCAGTGAGAAAGGTGGGCACGGGGAGAGGATGTCTAGATTGTGACTTGTCCTCTGGGTAATATGCATCAAAAACAAAAATATGTGTGGTAAGAAAGGGGATAATTTAGGGGGAAGAGGCCACTAACCTCAATCTTATGGTCATTTTGTACCTTGCATTAAACTTAATGTGACTTTTGTGCTTTTAGTATTATGTTCTGCTATAAATCTGCCTCTGACTACCATTTTTGACATGACCTATTACTCCTCCTGGGGTGTCCTTGAACCCTCAGATGACAAGTGTAGCACAAACCATCTTCTGATGCTTCCTTGAAGAGCTCCAAAGCTTGAATGAGCAGTAAGACTGGCACAGCAGAACCTGGCCCTTATGATGTCATAGTCAAAGTCTCCAAGGAGCTAAACTAAGACATGCGCAGTGTTCCATTTTATGCAAGTTAGCCTCACAGTTTCTTCTGGTGGCTTCCAACTTGAGTCTTCTCCTCTTGGGAAGCCATTTTCAATCTCCATTGCCAAGCTTCTCTGACACACAAATGGAACTTGCAAGCACCTAAAATGAAGACCACTCTATACAAAGGTAAAAAGGTAAAGCACAAACAAGGGGAACAGCAATCTCTATTAATGCTCTTTAATATTAATTTTTCAGTTTGCATGAGTAATAACTATATTGATGTTGATGCATCAGATGTTGCTAAAATCTTGGGAATTTTCCTACAAGTTTATATATATGAAGTATGGATAAACCTACTTAAAAGGATTTAACTTAGGGCAAAAGAGGACAATGACACAATTGGTTGGATGTAGAGAACATAAATGCACTTCATCAAGCAGGTCTTACATCCAGGTCTATGCTTCCACTAGACGTAGGTCTTTGATTCCAATGAAAGAGAAAAACTTTTGGTTGGATTATTACAGAATGGTGTTTAGCAGTGTAAACAAGTATTTTGGGCTGATGCTTCTTTGCAGTGAGAAAGGTGGGCACGGGAAGAGGATGTCTAGATTGTGACTTGTCCTCTGGGTAATATGCATCAAAAACAAAAATATGTGTGGTAAGAAAGGGGATAATTTAGGGGGAAGAGGCCACTAACCTCAATCTTATGGTCATTTTGTACCTTGCATTAAACTTAATGTGACTTTTGTGCTTTTAGTATTCTGTTCTGCTATAAATCTGCCTCTGACTACCATTTTTGACATGACCTATTACTCCTCCTGGGGTGTCCTTGAACCCTCAGATGACAAGTGTAGCACAAACCATCTTCTGATGCTTCCTTGAATAGCTCCAAAGCTTGAATGAGCAGTAAGACTGGCACAGCAGAACCTGGCCCTTATGATGTCATAGTCAAAGTCTCCAAGGAGCTAAACTAAGACATGCGCAGTGTTCCATTTTATGCAAGTTAGCCTCAGAGTTTCTTCTGGTGGCTTCCAACTTGAGTCTTCTCCTCTTGGGAAGCCATTTTCAATCTCCATTGCCAAGCTTCTCTGACACACAAATGGAACTTGCAAGCACCTAAAATGAAGACAACTCTCTACAAAGGTAAAAAGGTAAAGCACAAACAAGGGGTACAGCCATCTCTATTAATGCTCTTTAATATTAATTTTTCAGTTTGCATGAGTCATAACTATATTGATGTTGATGCTTCAGATGTTGCTAAAATCTTGGGAATTTTCCTACAAGTTTATATAAATGAAGCATGGATAAACCTACTTAAAAGGATTTAACTTAGGGCAAAAGAGGACAATGACACAATTGGTTGGATGTAGAGAACATAAATGCACTTCATCAAGCAGGTCTTACATCCAGGTCTATGCTTCCACTAGACGTAGGTCTTTGATTCCAATGAAAGAGAAAAACTTTTGGTTGGATTATTACAGAATGGTGTTTAGCAGTGTAAACAAGTATTTTGGGCTGATGCTTCTTTGCAGTGAGAAAGGTGGGCACGGGGAGAGGATGTCTAGATTGTGACTTGTCCTCTGGGTAATATGCATCAAAAACAAAAATATGTGTGGTAAGAAAGGGGATAATTTAGGGGGAAGAGGCCACTAACCTCAATCTTATGGTCATTTTCTACCTTGCATTAAACTTAATGTGACTTTTGTGCTTTTAGTATTATGTTCTGCTATAAATCTGCCTCTGACTACCATTTTTGACATGACCTATTACTCCTCCTGGGGTGTCCTTGAACCCTCAGATGACAAGTGTAGCACAAACCATCTTCTGATGCTTCCTTGAAGAGCTCCAAAGCTTGAATGAGCAGTAAGACTGGCACAGCAGAAGCTGGCCCTTATGATGTCATAGTCAAAGTCTCCAAGGAGCTAAACTAAGACATGCGCAGTGTTCCATTTTATGCAAGTTAGCCTCACAGTTTCTTCTGGTGGCTTCCAACTTGAGTCTTCTCCTCTTGGGAAGCCATTTTCAATCTCCATTGCCAAGCTTCTCTGACACACAAATGGAACTTGCAAGCACCTAAAATGAAGACAACTCTCTACAAAGGTAAAAAGGTAAAGCACAAACAAGGGGTACAGCCATCTCTATTAATGCTCTTTAATATTAATTTTTCAGTTTGCATGAGTCATAACTATATTGATGTTGATGCTTCAGATGTTGCTAAAATCTTGGGAATTTTCCTACAAGTTTATATAAATGAAGTATGGATAAACCTACTTAAAAGGATTTAACTTAGGGCAAAAGAGGACAATGACACAATTGGTTGGATGTAGAGAACATAAATGCACTTCATCAAGCATGTCTTACATCCAGGTCTATACTTCCACTAGACGTAGGTCTTTGATTCCAATGAAAGAGAAAAACTTTTGGTTGGATTATTAAAGAATGGTGTTTAGCAGTGTAAACAAGCATTTTGGGCTGATGCTTCTTTGCAGTGAGAAAGGTGGGCACAGGGAGAGGATGTCTAGATTGTGACTTGTCCTCTAGGTAATATGCATCAAAAACAAAAATATGTGTGGTAAGAAAGGGGATAATTTAGGGGGAAGAGGCCACTAACCTCAATCTTATGGTCATTTTGTACCTTGCATTAAACTTAATGTGACTTTTGTGCTTTTAGTATTATGTTCTGCTATAAATCTGCCTCTGACTACCATTTTTGACATGACCTATTACTCCTCCTGGGGTGTCCTTGAACCCTCAGATGACAAGTGTAGCATAAACCATCTTCTGATGCTTCCTTGAAGAGCTCCAAAGCTTGAATGAGCAGTAAGACTGGCACAGCAGAACCCGGCCCTTATGATGTCATAGTCAAAGTCTCCAAGGAGCTAAACTAAGACATGCGCAGTGTTCCATTTTATGCAAGTTAGCCTCACAGTTTCTTCTGGTGGCTTCCAACTTGAGTCTTCTCCTCTTGGGAAGCCATTTTCAATCTCCATTGCCAAGCTTCTCTGACACACAAATGGAACTTGCAAGCACCTAAAATGAAGACAACTCTCTACAAAGGTAAAAAGGTAAAGCACAAACAAGGGGTACAGCCATCTCTATTAATGCTCTTTAATATTAATTTTTCAGTTTGCATGAGTCATAACAACTATATTGATGTTGATGCTTCAGATGTTGCTAAAATCTTGGGAATTTTCCTACAAGTTTATATAAATGAAGTATGGATAAACCTACTTAAAAGGATTTAACTTAGGGCAAAAGAGGACAATGACACAATTGGTTGGATGTAGAGAACATAAATGCACTTCATCAAGCAGGTCTTACATCCAGGTCTATGCTTCCACTAGACGTAGGTCTTTGATTCCAATGAAAGAGAAAAACTTTTGGTTGGATTATTACAGAATGGTGTTTAGCAGTGTAAACAAGTATTTTGGGCTGATGCTTCTTTGCAGTGAGAAAGGTGGGCACGGGGAGAGGATGTCTAGATTGTGACTTGTCCTCTGGGTAATATGCATCAAAAACAAAAATATGTGTGGTAAGAAAGGGGATAATTTAGGGGGAAGAGGCCACTAACCTCAATCTTATGGTCATTTTCTACCTTGCATTAAACTTAATGTGACTTTTGTGCTTTTAGTATTATGTTCTGCTATAAATCTGCCTCTGACTACCATTTTTGACATGACCTATTACTCCTCCTGGGGTGTCCTTGAACCCTCAGATGACAAGTGTAGCACAAACCATCTTCTGATGCTTCCTTGAAGAGCTCCAAAGCTTGAATGAGCAGTAAGACTGGCACAGCAGAACCTGGCCCTTATGATGTCATAGTCAAAGTCTCCAAGGAGCTAAACTAAGACATGCGCAGTGTTCCATTTTATGCAAGTTAGCCTCACAGTTTCTTCTGGTGGCTTCCAACTTGAGTCTTCTCCTCTTGGGAAGCCATTTTCAATCTCCATTGCCAAGCTTCTCTGACACACAAATGGAACTTGCAAGCACCTAAAATGAAGACAACTCTCTACAAAGGTAAAAAGGTAAAGCACAAACAAGGGGTACAGCCATCTCTATTAATGCTCTTTAATATTAATTTTTCAGTTTGCATGAGTCATAACTATATTGATGTTGATGCTTCAGATGTTGCTAAAATCTTGGGAATTTTCCTACAAGTTTATATAAATGAAGTATGGATAAACCTACTTAAAAGGATTTAACTTAGGGCAAAAGAGGACAATGAAACAATTGGTTGGATGTAGAGAACATAAATGCACTTCATCAAGCAGGTCTTACATCCAGGTCTATGCTTCCACTAGACGTAGGTCTTTGATTCCAATGAAAGAGAAAAACTTTTAGTTGGATTATTACAGAATGGTGTTTAGCAGTGTAAACAAGTATTTTGGGTTGATGCTTCTTTGCAGTGAGAAAGGTGGGCACGGGGAGAGGATGTCTAGATTGTGACTTGTCCTCTGGGTAATATGCATCAAAAACAAAAATATGTGTGGTAAGAAAGGGGATAATTTAGGGGGAAGAGGCCACTAACCTCAATCTTATGGTCATTTTGTACCTTGCATTAAACTTAATGTGACTTTTGTGCTTTTAGTATTATGTTCTGCTATAAATCTGCCTCTAACTACCATTTTTGACATGACCTATTACTCCTCCTGGGGTGTCCTTGAACCCTCAGATGACAAGTGTAGCACAAACCATCTTCTGATGCTTCCTTGAAGAGCTCCAAAGCTTGAATGAGCAGTAAGACTGGCACAGCAGAACCTGGCCCTTATGATGTCATAGTCAAAGTCTCCAAGGAGCTAAACTAAGACATGCGCAGTGTTCCATTTTATGCAAGTTAGCCTCACAGTTTCTTCTGGTGGCTTCCAACTTGAGTCTTCTCCTCTTGGGAAGCCATTTTCAATCTCCATTGCCAAGCTTCTCTGACACACAAATGGAACTTGCAAGCACCTAAAATGAAGACAACTCTCTACAAAGGTAAAAAGGTAAAGCACAAACAAGGGGTACAGCCATCTCTATTAATGCTCTTTAATATTAATTTTTCAGTTTGCATGAGTAATAACTATATTGATGTTGAAGCATCAGATGTTGCTAAAATCTTGGGAATTTTCCTACAAGTTTATATATATGAAGTATGGATAAACCTACTTAAAAGGATTTAACTTAGGGCAAAAGAGGACAATGACACAATTGGTTGGATGTAGAGAACATAAATGCACTTCATCAAGCAGGTCTTACATCCAGATCTATGCTTCCACTAGACGTAGGTCTTTGATTCCAATGAAAGAGAAAAACTTTTGGTTGGATTATTACAGAATGGTGTTTAGCAGTGTAAACAAGTATTTTGGGCTGATGCTTCTTTGCAGTGAGAAAGGTGGGCACGGGAAGAGGATGTCTAGATTGTGACTTGTCCTCTGGGTAATATGCATCAAAAACAAAAATATGTGTGGTAAGAAAGGGGATAATTTAGGGGGAAGAGGCCACTAACCTCAATCTTATGGTCATTTTGTACCTTGCATTAAACTTAATGTGACTTTTGTGCTTTTAGTATTATGTTCTGCTATAAATCTGCCTCTGACTACCATTTTTGACCTGACCTATTACTCCTCCTGGGGTGTCCTTGAACCCTCAGATGACAAGTGTAGCACAAACCATCTTCTGATGCTTCCTTGAAGAGCTCCAAAGCTTGAATGAGCAGTAAGACTGGCACAGCAGAACCTGGCCCTTATGATGTCATAGTCAAAGTCTCCAAGGAGCTAAACTAAGACATGCGCAGTGTTCCATTTTATGCAAGTTAGCCTCAAAGTTTCTTCTGGTGGCTTCCAACTTGAGTCTTCTCCTCTTGGGAAGCCATTTTCAATCTCCATTGCCAAGCTTCTCTGACACACAAATGGAACTTGCAAGCACCTAAAATGAAGACAACTCTCTACAAAGGTAAAAAGGTAAAGCACAAACAAGGGGTACAGCCATCTCTATTAATGCTCTTTAATATTAATTTTTCAGTTTGCATGAGTCATAACAACTATATTGATGTTGATGCTTCAGATGTTGCTAAAATCTTGGGAATTTTCCTACAAGTTTATATAAATGAAGTATGGATAAACCTACTTAAAAGGATTTAACTTAGGGCAAAAGAGGACAATGACACAATTGCTTGGATGTAGAGAACATAAATGTACTTCATCAAGCAGGTCTTACATCCAGGTCTATGCTTCCACTAGACGTAGGTCTTTGATTCCAATGAAAGAGAAAAACTTTTGGTTGGATTATTACAGAATGGTGTTTAGCAGTGTAAACAAGTATTTTGGGCTGATGCTTCTTTGCAGTGAGAAAGGTGGGCACGGGGAGAGGATGTCTAGATTGTGACTTGTCCTCTAGGTAATATGCATCAAAAACAAAAATATGTGTGGTAAGAAAGGGGATAATTTAGGGGGAAGAGGCCACTAACCTCAATCTTATGGTCATTTTGTACCTTGCATTAAACTTAATGTGACTTTTGTGCTTTTAGTATTATGTTCTGCTATAAATCTGCCTCTGACTACCATTTTTGACATGACCTATTACTCCTCCTGGGGTGTCCTTGAACCCTCAGATGACAAGTGTAGCACAAACCATCTTCTGATGCTTCCTTGAAGAGCTCCAAAGCTTGAATGAGCAGTAAGACTGGCACAGCAGAACCTGGCCCTTATGATGTCATAGTCAAAGTCTCCAAGGAGCTAAACTAAGACATGCGCAGTGTTCCATTTTATGCAAGTTAGCCTCACAGTTTCTTCTGGTGGCTTCCAACTTGAGTCTTCTCCTCTTGGGAAGCCATTTTCAATCTCCATTGCCAAGCTTCTCTGACACACAAATGGAACTTGCAAGCACCTAAAATGAAGACAACTCTCTACAAAGGTAAAAAGGTAAAGCACAAAAAAGGGGTACAGCCATCTCTATTAATGCTCTTTAATATTAATTTTTCAGTTTGCATGAGTCATAACTATATTGATGTTGATGCTTCAGATGTTGCTAAAATCTTGGGAATTTTCCTACAAGTTTATATAAATGAAGTATGGATAAAACTACTTAAAAGGATTTAACTTAGGGCAAAAGAGGACAATGACACAATTGGTTGGATGTAGAGAACATAAATGCACTTCATCAAGCAGGTCTTACATCCAGGTCTATGCTTCCACTAGACGTAGGTCTTTGATTCCAATGAAAGAGAAAAACTTTTAGTTGGATTATTACAGAATGGTGTTTAGCAGTGTAAACAAGTATTTTGGGTTGATGCTTCTTTGCAGTGAGAAAGGTGGGCACGGGGAGAGGATGTCTAGATTGTGACTTGTCCTCTGGGTAATATGCATCAAAAACAAAAATATGTGTGGTAAGAAAGGGGATAATTTAGGGGGAAGAGGCCACTAACCTCAATCTTATGGTCATTTTCTACCTTGCATTAAACTTAATGTGACTTTTGTGCTTTTAGTATTATGTTCTGCTATAAATCTGCCTCTGACTACCATTTTTGACATGACCTATTACTCCTCCTGGGGTGTCCTTGAACCCTCAGATGACAAGTGTAGCACAAACCATCTTCTGATGCTTCCTTGAAGAGCTCCAAAGCTTGAATGAGCAGTAAGACTGGCACAGCAGAACCTGGCCCTTATGATGTCATAGTCAAAGTCTCCAAGGAGCTAAACTAAGACATGCGCAGTGTTCCATTTTATGCAAGTTAGCCTCACAGTTTCTTCTGGTGGCTTCCAACTTGAGTCTTCTCCTCTTGGGAAGCCATTTTCAATCTCCATTGCCAAGCTTCTCTGACACACAAATGGAACTTGCAAGCACCTAAAATGAAGACAACTCTCTACAAAGGTAAAAAGGTAAAGCACAAACAAGGGGTACAGCCATCTCTATTAATGCTCTTTAATATTAATTTTTCAGTTTGCATGAGTCATAACTATATTGATGTTGATGCTTCAGATGTTGCTAAAATCTTGGGAATTTTCCTACAAGTTTATATAAATGAAGTATGGATAAACCTACTTAAAAGGATTTAACTTAGGGCAAAAGAGGACAATGACACAATTGGTTGGATGTAGAGAACATAAATGCACTTCATCAAGCAGGTCTTACATCCAGGTCTATGCTTCCACTAGACGTAGGTCTTTGATTCCAATGAAAGAGAAAAACTTTTGGTTGGATTATTACAGAATGGTGTTTAGCAGTGTAAACAAGTATTTTGGGCTGATGCTTCTTTGCAGTGAGAAAGGTGGGCACGGGGAGAGGATGTCTAGATTGTGACTTGTCCTCTGGGTAATATGCATCAAAAACAAAAATATGTGTGGTAAGAAAGGGGATAATTTAGGGGGAAGAGGCCACTAACCTCAATCTTATGGTCATTTTGTACCTTGCATTAAACTTAATGTGACTTTTGTGCTTTTAGTATTATGTTCTGCTATAAATCTGCCTCTGACTACCATTTTTGACATGACCTATTACTCCTCCTGGGGTGTCCTTGAACCCTCAGATGACAAGTGTAGCACAAACCATCTTCTGATGCTTCCTTGAAGAGCTCCAAAGCTTGAATGAGCAGTTAGACTGGCACAGCAGAACCTGGCCCTTATGATGTCATAGTCAAAGTCTCCAAGGAGCTAAACTAAGACATGCGCAGTGTTCCATTTTATGCAAGTTAGCCTCACAGTTTCTTCTGGTGGCTTCCAACTTGAGTCTTCTCCTCTTGGGAAGCCATTTTCAATCTCCATTGCCAAGCTTCTCTGACACACAAATGGAATTTGCAAGCACCTAAAATGAAGACAACTCTCTACAAAGGTAAAAAGGTAAAGCACAAACAAGGGGTACAGCCATCTCTATTAATTCTCTTTAATATTAATTTTTCAGTTTGCATGAGTCATAACTATATTGATGTTGATGCTTCAGATGTTGCTAAAATCTTGGGAATTTTCCTACAAGTTTATATAAATGAAGTATGGATAAACCTACTTAAAAGGATTTAACTTAGGGCAAAAGAGGACAATGACACAATTGGTTGGATGTAGAGAACATAAATGCACTTCATCAAGCAGGTCTTACATCCAGGTCTATGCTTCCACTAGACGTAGGTCTTTGATTCCAATGAAAGAGAAAAACTTTTGGTTGGATTATTACAGAATGGTGTTTAGCAGTGTAAACAAGTATTTTGGGCTGATGCTTCTTTGCAGTGAGAAAGGTGGGCACGGGAAGAGGATGTCTAGATTGTGACTTGTCCTCTGGGTAATATGCATCAAAAACAAAAATATGTGTGGTAAGAAAGGGGATAATTTAGGGGGAAGAGGCCACTAACCTCAATCTTATGGTCATTTTGTACCTTGCATTAAACTTAAAGTGAGTTTTGTGCTTTTAGTATTATGTTCTGCTGTAAATCTGCCTCTGACTACCATTTTTGACATGACCTATTACTCCTCCTGGGGTGTCCTTGAACCCTCAGATGACAAGTGTAGCACAAACCATCTTCTGATGCTTCCTTGAAGAGCTCCAAAGCTTGAATGAGCAGTAAGACTGGCACAGCAGAACCTGGCCCTTATGATGTCATAGTCAAAGTCTCCAAGGAGCTAAACTAAGACATGAGCAGTGTTCCATTTTATGCAAGTTAGCCTCACAGTTTCTTCTGGTGGCTTCCAACTTGAGTCTTCTCCTCTTGGGAAGCCATTTTCAATCTCCATTGCCAAGCTTCTCTGACACACAAATGGCACTTGCAAGCACCTAAAATGAAGACAACTCTCTACAAAGGTAAAAAGGTAAAGCACAAACAAGGGGTACAGCCATCTCTATTAATGCTCTTTAATATTAATTTTTCAGTTTGCATGAGTCATAACTATATTGATGTTGATGCTTCAGATGTTGCTAAAATCTTGGGAATTTTCCTACAAGTTTATATAAATGAAGTATGGATAAACCTACTTAAAAGGATTTAACTTAGGGCAAAAGAGGACAATGACACAATTGGTTGGATGTAGAGAACATAAATGCACTTCATCAAGCAGGTCTTACATCCAGGTCTATGCTTCCATTAGACGTGGGTCTTTGATTCCAATGAAAGAGAAAAACTTTTGGTTGGATTATTACAGAATGGTGTTTAGCAGTGTAAACAAGTATTTTGGGCTGATGCTTCTTTGCAGTGAGAAAGGTGGTCACGGGGAGAGGATGTCTAGATTGTGACTTGTCCTCTGGGTAATATGCATCAAAAACAAAAATATGTGTGGTAAGAAAGGGGATAATTTAGGGGGAAGAGGCCACTAACCTCAATCTTATGGTCATTTTGTACCTTGCATTAAACTTAATGTGACTTTTGTACTTTTAGTCTTATGTTCTGCTATAAATCTGCCTCTGACTACCATTTTTGACATGACCTATTACTCCTCCTGGGGTGTCCTTGAACCCTCAGATGACAAGTGTAGCACAAACCATCTTCTGATGCTTCCTTGAAGAGCTCCAAAGCTTGAATGAGCAGTAAGACTGGCACAGCAGAACCTGGCCCTTATGATGTCATAGTCAAAGTCTCCAAGGAGCTAAACTAAGACATGCGCAGTGTTCCATTTTATGCAAGTTAGCCTCACAGTTTCTTCTGGTGGCTTCCAACTTGAGTCTTCTCCTCTTGGGAAGCCATTTTCAATCTCCATTGCCAAGCTTCTCTGACACACAAATGGAACTTGCAAGCACCTAAAATGAAGACAACTCTCTACAAAGGTAAAAAGGTAAGGCACAAACAAGGGGTACAGCCATCTCTATTAATGCTCTTTAATATTAATTTTTCAGTTTGCATGAGTCATAACTATATTGATGTTGATGCTTCAGATGTTGCTAAAATCTTGGGAATTTTCCTACAAGTTTATGTAAATGAAGTACGGATAAACCTACTTAAAAGAATTTAACTTAGGGCAAAAGAGGACAATGACACAATTGGTTGGATGTAGAGAACATAAATGCACTTCATCAAGCAGGTCTTACATCCAGGTCTATGCTTCCACTAGACGTAGGTCTTTGATTCCAATAAAAGAGAAAAACTTTTGGTTGGATTATTAAAGAATGGTGTTTAGCAGTGTAAACAAGCATTTTGGGCTGATGCTTCTATGCAGTGAGAAAGGTGGGCACGGTGAGAGGATGTCTAGATTGTGACTTGTCCTCTGGGTAATATGCATCAAAAACAAAAATATGTGTGGTAAGAAAGGGGATAATTTAGGGGGAAGAGGCCACTAACCTCAATCTTATGGTCATTTTGTACCTTGCATTAAACTTAATGTGACTTTTGTGCTTTTAGTATTATGTTCTGCTGTAAATCTGCCTCTGACTACCATTTTTGACATGACCTATTACTCCTCCTGGGGTGTCCTTGAACCCTCAGATGACAAGTGTAGCACAAACCATCTTCTGATGCTTCCTTGAAGAGCTCCAAAGCTTTAATGAGCAGTAAGACTGACACAGCAGAACCTGGCCCTTATGATGTCATAGTCAAAGTCTCTAAGGAGCTAAACTAAGACATGCGCAGTGTTCCATTTTATGCAAGTTAGCCTCACAGTTTCTTCTGGTGGCTTCCAACTTGAGTCTTCTCCTCTTGGGAAGCCATTTTCAATCTCCATTGCCAAGCTTCTCTGACACACAAATGGAACTTGCAAGCACCTAAAATGAAGACAACTCTCTACAAAGGTAAAAAAGTAAAGCACAAGCAAGGGGTACAGCCATCTCTATTAATGCTCTTTAATATTAATTTTTCAGTTTGCATGAGTCATAACTATATTGATGTTGATGCTTCAGATGTTGCTAAAATCTTGGGAATTTTCCTACAAGTTTATATAAATGAAGTATGGATAAACCTACCTAAAAGGATTTAACTTAGGGCAAAAGAGGACAATGACACAATTGGTTGGATGTAGAGAACATAAATGCACTTCATCAAGCAGGTCTTACATCCAGGTCTATGCTTCCACTAGACGTAGGTCTTTGATTCTAATGAAAGAGAAAAACTTTTGGTTGGATTATTACAGAAGGGTGTTTAGCAGTGTAAACAAGTATTTTGGGCTGATGCTTCTTTGCAGTGAGAAAGGTGGGCACGGGGAGAGGATGTCTAGATTGTGACTTGTCCTCTGGGTAATATGCATCAAAAACAAAAATATGTGTGGTAAGAAAGGGGATAATTTAGGGGGAAGAGGCCACTAACCTCAATCTTATGGTCATTTTGTACCTTGCATTAAACTTAATGTGACTTTTGTGCTTTTAGTATTATGCTCTGCTATAAATCTGCCTCTGACTACCATTTTTGACATGACCTATTACTCCTCCTGGGGTGTCCTTGAACCCTCAGATGACAAGTGTAGCACAAACCATCTTCTGATGCTTCCTTGAAGAGCTCCAAAGCTTGAATGAGCAGTAAGACTGGCACAGCAGAACCCGGCCCTTATGATGTCATAGTCAAAGTCTCCAAGGAGCTAAACTAAGACATGCGCAGTGTTCCATTTCATGCAAGTTAGCCTCACAGTTTCTTCTGGTGGCTTCCAACTTGAGTCTTCTCCTCTTGGGAAGCCATTTTCAATCTCCATTGCCAAGCTTCTCTGACACACAAATGGAACTTGCAAGCACCTAAAATGAAGACAACTCTCTACAAAGGTAAAAAGGTAAAGCACAAACAAGGGGTACAGCCATCTCTATTAATGCTCTTTAATATTAATTTTTCAGTTTGCATGAGTCATAACGATATTGATGTTGATGCTTCAGATGTTGCTATAATCTTGGGAATTTTCCTACAAGTTTATATAAATGAAGTATGGATAAACCTACTTAAAAGGATTTAACTTAGGGCAAAAGAGGACAATGACACAATTGGTTGGATGTAGAGAACATAAATGCACTTCATCAAGCTTGTCTTACATCCAGGTCTATGCTTCCACTAGACGTAGGTCTTTGATTCCAATGAAAGAGAAAACCTTTTGGTTGGATTATTACAGAATGGTGTTTAGCAGTGTAAACAAGTATTTTGGGCTGATGCTTCTTTGCAGTGAGAAAGGTGGGCACGGGGAGAGGATGTCTAGATTGTGACTTGTCCTCTGGGTAATATGCATCAAAAACAAAAATATGTGTGGTAAGAAAGGGGATAATTTAGGGGGAAGAGGCCACTAACCTCAATCTTATGGTCATTTTGTACCTTGCATTAAACTTAATGTGACTTTTGTGCTTTTAGTATTATGTTCTGCTATAAATCTGCCTCTGACTACCATTTTTGACATGACCTATTACTCCTCCTGGGGTGTCCTTGAACCCTCAGATGACAAGTGTAGCACAAACCATCTTCTGATGCTTCCTTGAAGAGCTCCAAAGCTTGAATGAGCAGTAAGACTGGCACAGCAGAACCTGGCCCTTATGATGTCATAGTCAAAGTCTCCAAGGAGCTAAACTAAGACATGCGCAGTGTTCCATTTTATGCAAGTTAGCCTCACAGTTTCTTCTGGTGGCTTCCAACTTGAGTCTTCTCCTCTTGGGAAGCCATTTTCAATCTCCATTGCCAAGCTTCTCTGACACACAAATGGAACTTGCAAGCACCTAAAATGAAGACAACTCTCTACAAAGGTAAAAAGGTAAAGCACAAAAAAGGGGTACAGCCATCTCTATTAATGCTCTTTAATATTAATTTTTCAGTTTGCATGAGTCATAACTATATTGATGTTGATGCTTCAGATGTTGCTAAAATCTTGGGAATTTTCCTACAAGTTTATATAAATGAAGTATGGATAAACCTACTTAAAAGGATTTAACTTAGGGCAAAAGAGGACAATGACACAATTGGTTGGATGTAGAGAACATAAATGCACTTCATCAAGCATGTCTTACATCCAGGTCTATGCTTCCACTAGACGTAGGTCTTTGATTCCAATGAAAGAGAAAAACTTTTGGTTGGATTATTAAAGAATGGTGTTTAGCAGTGTAAACAAGTATTTTGGGCTGATGCTTCTTTGCAGTGAGAAAGGTGGGCACAGGGAGAGGATGTCTAGATTGTGACTTGTCCTCTGGGTAATATGCATCAAAAACAAAAATATGTGTGGTAAGAAAGGGGATAATTTAGGGGGAAGAGGCCACTAACCTCAATCTTATGGTCATTTTCTACCTTGCATTAAACTTAATGTGACTTTTGTGCTT
This sequence comes from Engystomops pustulosus, assembly GCF_040894005.1. Taxonomy (NCBI): domain Eukaryota; kingdom Metazoa; phylum Chordata; class Amphibia; order Anura; family Leptodactylidae; genus Engystomops; species Engystomops pustulosus. Next base: position 100,568,530 of record NC_092411.1, read on the forward strand.
TTAGTATTATGTTCTGCTATAAATCTGCCTCTGACTACCATTTTTGACATGACCTATTACTCCTCCAGGGGTGTCCTTGAACCCTCAGATGACAAGTGTAGCATAAACCATCTTCTGATGCTTCCTTGAAGAGCTCCAAAGCTTGAATGAGCAGTAAGACTGGCACAGCAGAACCTGGCCCTTATGATGTCATAGTCAAAGTCTCCAAGGAGCTAAACTAAGACATGCGCAGTGTTCCATTTTATGCAAGTTAGCCTCACAGTTTCTTCTGGTGGCTTCCAACTTGAGTCTTCTCCTCTTGGGAAGCCATTTTCAATCTCCATTGCCAAGCTTCTCTGACACACAAATGGAACTTGCAAGCACCTAAAATGAAGACAACTCTCTACAAAGGTAAAAAGGTAAAGCACAAACAAGGGGTACAGCTATCTCTATTAATGCTCTTTAATATTAATTTTTCAGTTTGCATGAGTCATAACGATATTGATGTTGATGCTTCAGATGTTGCTAAAATCTTGGGAATTTTCCTACAAGTTTATATAAATGAAGTATGGATAAACCTACTTAAAAGGATTTAACTTAGGGCAAAAGAGGACAATGACACAATTGGTTGGATGTAGAGAACATAAATGCACTTCATCAAGCAGGTCTTACATCCAGGTCTATGCTTCCACTAGACGTAGGTCTTTGATTCCAATGAAAGAGAAAAACTTTTGGTTGGATTATTACAGAATGGTGTTTAGCAGTGTAAACAAGTATTTTGGGCTGATGCTTCTTTGCAGTGAGAAAGGTGGGCACGGGGAGAGGATGTCTAGATTGTGACTTGTCCTCTGGGTAATATGCATCAAAAACAAAAATATGTGTGGTAAGAAAGGGGATAATTTAGGGGGAAGAGGCCACTAACCTCAATCTTATGGTCATTTTGTACCTTGCATTAAACTTAATGTGACTTTTGTGCTTTTAGTATTATGTTCTGCTATAAATCTGCCTCTGACTACCATTTTTGACATGACCTATTACTCCTCCTGGGGTGTCCTTGAACCCTCAGATGACAAGTGTAGCACAAACGATCTTCTGATGCTTCCTTGAAGAGCTCCAAAGCTTGAATGAGCAGTAAGACTGGCACAGCAGAAGCTAGCCCTTATGATGTCATAGTCAAAGTCTCCAAGGAGCTAAACTAAGACATGCGCAGTGTTCCATTTTATGCAAGTTAGCCTCACAGTTTCTTCTGGTGGCTTCCAACTTGAGTCTTCTCCTCTTGGGAAGCCATTTTCAATCTCCATTGCCAAGCTTCTCTGACACACAAATGGAACTTGCAAGCACCTAAAATGAAGACAACTCTCTATAAAGGTAAAAAGGTAAAGCAGAAACAAGGGGTACAGCCATCTCTATTAATGCTCTTTAATATTAATTTTTCAGTTTGCATGAGTCATAACTATATTGATGTTGATGCTTCAGATGTTGCTAAAATCTTGGGAATTTTCCTACAAGTTTATATAAATGAAGTATGGATAAACCTACTTAAAAGGATTTAACTTAGGGCAAAAGAGGACAATGACACAATTGGTTGGATGTAGAGAACATAAATGCACTTCATCAAGCATGTCTTACATCCAGGTCTATGCTTCCACTAGACGTAGGTCTTTGATTCCAATGAAAGAGAAAAACTTTTGGTTGGATTATTAAAGAATGGTGTTTAGCAGTGTAAACAAGCATTTTGGGCTGATGCTTCTTTGCAGTGAGAAAGGTGGGCACAGGGAGAGGATGTCTAGATTGTGACTTGTCCTCTGGGTAATATGCATCAAAAACAAAAATATGTGTGGTAAGAAAGGGGATAATTTAGGGGGAAGAGGCCACTAACCTCAATCTTATGGTCATTTTGTACCTTGCATTAAACTTAATGTGACTTTTGTGCTTTTAGTATTATGTTCTGCTATAAATCTGCCTCTGACTACCATTTTTGACATGACCTATTACTCCTCCTGGGGTGTCCTTGAACCCTCAGATGACAAGTGTAGCACAAACCATCTTCTGATGCTTCCTTGAAGAGCTCCAAAGCTTGAATGAGCAGTAAGACTGGCACAGCAGAACCTGGCCCTTATGATGTCATAGTCAAAGTCTCCAAGGAGCTAAACTAAGACATGCGCAGTGTTCCATTTTATGCAAGTTAGCCTCACAGTTTCTTCTGGTGGCTTCCAACTTGAGTCTTCTCCTCTTGGGAAGCCATTTTCAATCTCCATTGCCAAGCTTCTCTGACACACAAATGGAACTTGCAAGCACCTAAAATGAAGACAACTCTCTACAAAGGTAAAAAGGTAAAGCAGAAACAAGGGGTACAGCCATCTCTATTAATGCTCTTTAATATTAATTTTTCAGTTTGCATGAGTCATAACTATATTGATGTTGATGCTTCAGATGTTGCTAAAATCTTGGGAATTTTCCTACAAGTTTATATAAATGAAGTATGGATAAACCTACTTAAAAGGATTTAACTTAGGGGAAAAGAGGACAATGACACAATTGGTTGGATGTAGAGAACATAAATGCACTTCATCAAGCAGGTCTTACATCCAGGTCTATGCTTCCACTAGACGTAGGTCTTTGATTCCAATGAAAGAGAAAAACTTTTAGTTGGATTATTACAGAATGGTGTTTAGCAGTGTAAACAAGTATTTTGGGCTGATGCTTCTTTGCAGTGAGAAAGGTGGGCACGGGAAGAGGATGTCTAGATTGTGACTTGTCCTCTGGGTAATATGCATCAAAAACAAAAATATGTGTGGTAAGAAAGGGGATAATTTAGGGGGAAGAGGCCACTAACCTCAATCTTATGGTCATTTTCTACCTTGCATTAAACTTAATGTGACTTTTGTGCTTTTAGTATTATGTTCTGCTATAAATCTGCCTCTGACTACCATTTTTGACATGACCTATTACTCCTCCTGGGGTGTCCTTGAACCCTCAGATGACAAGTGTAGCACAAACCATCTTCTGATGCTTCCTTGAATAGCTCCAAAGCTTGAATGAGCAGTAAGACTGGCACAGCAGAACCTGGCCCTTATGATGTCATAGTCAAAGTCTCCAAGGAGCTAAACTAAGACATGCGCAGTGTTCCATTTTATGCAAGTTAGCCTCAGAGTTTCTTCTGGTGGCTTCCAACTTGAGTCTTCTCCTCTTGGGAAGCCATTTTCAATCTCCATTGCCAAGCTTCTCTGACACACAAATGGAACTTGCAAGCACCTAAAATGAAGACAACTCTCTACAAAGGTAAAAAGGTAAAGCACAAACAAGGGGTACAGCCATCTCTATTAATGCTCTTTAATATTAATTTTTCAGTTTGCATGAGTCATAACAACTATATTGATGTTGATGCTTCAGATGTTGCTAAAATCTTGGGAATTTTCCTACAAGTTTATATATATGAAGTATGGATAAACCGACTTAAAAGGATTTAACTTAGGGCAAAAGAGGACAATGACAAAATTGGTTGGATGTAGAGAACATAAATGCACTTCATCAAGCAGGTCTTACATCCAGGTCTATGCTTCCACTAGACGTAGGTCTTTGATTCCAATGAAAGAGAAAAACTTTTGGTTGGATTATTACAGAATGGTGTTTAGCAGTGTAAACAAGTATTTTGGGCTGATGCTTCTTTGCAGTGAGAAAGGTGGGCACGGGGAGAGGATGTCTAGATTGTGACTTGTCCTCTGGGTAATATGCATCAAAAACAAAAATATGTGTGGTAAGAAAGGGGATAATTTAGGGGGAAGAGGCCACTAACCTCAATCTTATGGTTATTTTGTACCTTGCATTAAACTTAATGTGACTTTTGTGCTTTTAGTATTATGTTCTGCTATAAATCTGCCTCTGACTACCATTTTTGACATGACCTATTACTCCTCCTGGGGTGTCCTTGATCCCTCAGATGACAAGTGTAGCACAAACCATCTTCTGATGCTTCCTTGAAGAGCTCCAAAGCTTGAATGAGCAGTAAGACTGGCACAGCAGAACCTGGCCCTTATGATGTCATAGTCAAAGTCTCCAAGGAGCTAAACTAAGACATGCGCAGTGTTCCATTTTATGCAAGTTAGCCTCACAGTTTCTTCTGGTGGCTTCCAACTTGAGTCTTCTCCTCTTGGGAAGCCATTTTCAATCTCCATTGCCAAGCTTCTCTGACACACAAATGGAACTTGCAATCACCTAAAATGAAGACAACTCTCTACAAAGGTAAAAAGGTAAAGCACAAACAAGGGGTACAGCCATCTCTATTAATGCTCTTTAATATTAATTTTTCAGTTTGCATGAGTCATAACAACTATATTGATGTTGATGCTTCAGATGTTGCTAAAATCTTGGGAATTTTCCTACAAGTTTATATAAATGAAGTATGGATAAACCTACTGAAAAGGATTTAACTTAGGGCAAAAGAGGACAATGACACAATTGGTTGGATGTAGAGAACATAAATGCACTTCATCAAGCAGGTCTTACATCCAGGTCTATGCTTCCACTAGACGTAGGTCTTTGATTCCAATGAAAGAGAAAAACTTTTGGTTGGATTATTACAGAATGGTGTTTAGCAGTGTAAACAAGTATTTTGGGCTGATGCTTCTTTGCAGTGAGAAAGGTGGGCACGGGGAGAGGATGTCTAGATTGTGACTTGTCCTCTGGGTAATATGCATCAAAAACAAAAATATGTGTGGTAAGAAAGGGGATAATTTAGGGGGAAGAGGCCACTAACCTCAATCTTATGGTCATTTTGTACCTTGCATTAAACTTAATGTGACTTTTGTGCTTTTAGTATTATGTTCTGCTATAAATCTGCCTCTGACTACCATTTTTGACATGACCTATTACTCCTCCTGGGTTGTCCTTGAACCCTCAGATAACAAGTGTAGCACAAACCATCTTCTGATGCTTCTTTGAAGAGCTCCAAAGTTTGAATGAGCAGTAAGACTGGCACAGCAGAACCTGGCCCTTATGATGTCATAGTCAAAGTCTCCAAGGAGCTAAACTAAGACACGCGCAGTGTTCCATTTTATGCAAGTTAGCCTCACAGTTTCTTCTGGTGGCTTCCAACTTGAGTCTTCTCCTCTTGGGAAGCCATTTTCAATCTCCATTGCCAAGCTTCTCTGACACACAAATGGAACTTGCAAGCACCTAAAATGAAGACAACTCTCTACAAAGGTAAAAAGGTAAAGCACAAACAAGGGGTACAGCCATCTCTATTAATGCTCTTTAATATTAATTTTTCAGTTTGCATGAGTCATAACTATATTGATGTTGATGCTTCAGATGTTGCTAAAATCTTGGGAATTTTCCTACAAGTTTATATAAATGAAGTATGGATAAACCTACTGAAAAGGATTTAACTTAGGGCAAAAGAGGACAATGACACAATTGGTTGGATGTAGAGAACATAAATGCACTTCATCAAGCAGGTCTTACATCCAGGTCTATGCTTCCACTAGACGTAGGTCTTTGATTCCAATGAAAGAGAAAAACTTTTGGTTGGATTATTACAGAATGGTGTTTAGCAGTGTAAACAAGTATTTTGGGCTGATGCTTCTTTGCAGTGAGAAAGGTGGGCACGGGGAGAGGATGTCTAGATTGTGACTTGTCCTCTGGGTAATATGCATCAAAAACAAAAATATGTGTGGTAAGAAAGGGGATAATTTAGGGGGAAGAGGCCACTAACCTCAATCTTATGGTCATTTTGTACCTTGCATTAAACTTAATGTGACTTTTGTGCTTTTAGTATTATGTTCTGCTATAAATCTGCCTCTGACTACCATTTTTGACATGACCTATTACTCCTCCTGGGTTGTCCTTGAACCCTCAGATAACAAGTGTAGCACAAACCATCTTCTGATGCTTCTTTGAAGAGCTCCAAAGTTTGAATGAGCAGTAAGACTGGCACAGCAGAACCTGGCCCTTATGATGTCATAGTCAAAGTCTCCAAGGAGCTAAACTAAGACACGCGCAGTGTTCCATTTTATGCAAGTTAGCCTCACAGTTTCTTCTGGTGGCTTCCAACTTGAGTCTTCTCCTCTTGGGAAGCCATTTTCAATCTCCATTGCCAAGCTTCTCTGACACACAAATGGAACTTGCAAGCACCTAAAATGAAGACAACTCTCTACAAAGGTAAAAAGGTAAAGCACAAACAAGGGGTACAGCCATCTCTATTAATGCTCTTTAATATTAATTTTTCAGTTTGCATGAGTCATAACTATATTGATGTTGATGCTTCAGATGTTGCTAAAATCTTGGGAATTTTCCTACAAGTTTATATATATGAAGTATGGATAAACCTACTTAAAAGGATTTAACTTAGGGCAAAAGAGGACAATGACACAATTGGTTGGATGTAGAGAACATAAATGCACTTCATCAAGCAGGTCTTACATCCAGGTCTATGCTTCCACTAGACGTAGGTCTTTGATTCCAATGAAAGAGAAAAACTTTTGGTTGGATTATTACAGAATGGTGTTTAGCAGTGTAAACAAGTATTTTGGGCTGATGCTTCTTTGCAGTGAGAAAGGTGGGCACGGGGAGAGGATGTCTAGATTGTGACTTGTCCTCTGGGTAATATGCATCAAAAACAAAAATATGTGTGGTAAGAAAGGGGATAATTTAGGGGGAAGAGGCCACTAACCTCAATCTTATGGTCATTTTGTACCTTGCATTAAACTTAATGTGACTTTTGTGCTTTTAGTATTATGTTCTGCTATAAATCTGCCTCTGACTACCATTTTTGACATGACTTATTACTCCTCCTGGGTTGTCCTTGAACCCTCAGATAACAAGTGTAGCACAAACCATCTTCTGATGCTTCTTTGAAGAGCTCCAAAGTTTGAATGAGCAGTAAGACTGGCACAGCAGAACCTGGCCCTTATGATGTCATAGTCAAAGTCTCCAAGGAGCTAAACTAAGACACGCGCAGTGTTCCATTTTATGCAAGTTAGCCTCACAGTTTCTTCTGGTGGCTTTCAACTTGAGTCTTCTCCTCTTGGGAAGCCATTTTCAATCTCCATTGCCAAGCTTCTCTGACACACAAATGGAACTTGCAAGCACCTAAAATGAAGACAACTCTCTACAAAGGTAAAAAGGTAAAGCACAAACAAGGGGTACAGCCATCTCTATTAATGCTCTTTAATATTAATTTTTCAGTTTGCATGAGTCATAACTATATTGATGTTGATGCTTCAGATGTTGCTAAAATCTTGGGAATTTTCCTACAAGTTTATATATATGAAGTATGGATAAACCTACTTAAAAGGATTTAACTTAGGGCAAAAGAGGACAATGACACAATTGGTTGGATGTAGAGAACATAAATGCACTTCATCAAGCAGGTCTTACATCCAGGTCTATGCTTCCACTAGACGTATGTCTTTGATTCCAATGAAAGAGAAAAACTTTTGGTTGGATTATTACAGAATGGTGTTTAGCAGTGTAAACAAGTATTTTGGGCTGATGCTTCTTTGCAGTGAGAAAGGTGGGCACGGGGAGAGGATGTCTAGATTGTGACTTGTCCTCTGGGTAATATGCATCAAAAACAAAAATATGTGTGGTAAGAAAGGGGATAATTTAGGGGGAAGAGGCCACTAACCTCAATCTTATGGTCATTTTGTACCTTGCATTAAACTTAATGTGACTTTTGTGCTTTTAGTATTATGTTCTGCTATAAATCTGCCTCTGACTACCATTTTTGACATGACCTATTACTCCTCCTGGGTTGTCCTTGAACCCTCAGATAACAAGTGTAGCACAAACCATCTTCTGATGCTTCTTTGAAGAGCTCCAAAGTTTGAATGAGCAGTAAGACTGGCACAGCAGAACCTGGCCCTTATGATGTCATAGTCAAAGTCTCCAAGGAGCTAAACTAAGACACGCGCAGTGTTCCATTTTATGCAAGTTAGCCTCACAGTTTCTTCTGGTGGCTTCCAACTTGAGTCTTCTCCTCTTGGGAAGCCATTTTCAATCTCCATTGCCAAGCTTCTCTGACACACAAATGGAACTTGCAAGCACCTAAAATGAAGACAACTCTCTACAAAGGTAAAAAGGTAAAGCACAAACAAGGGGTACAGCCATCTCTATTAATGCTCTTTAATATTAATTTTTCAGTTTGCATGAGTCATAACTATATTGATGTTGATGCTTCAGATGTTGCTAAAATCTTGGGAATTTTCCTACAAGTTTATATATATGAAGTATGGATAAACCTACTTAAAAGGATTTAACTTAGGGCAAAAGAGGACAATGACACAATTGGTTGGATGTAGAGAACATAAATGCACTTCATCAAGCAGGTCTTACATCCAGGTCTATGCTTCCACTAGACGTAGGTCTTTGATTCCAATGAAAGAGAAAAACTTTTGGTTGGATTATTACAGAATGGTGTTTAGCAGTGTAAACAAGTATTTTGGGCTGATGCTTCTTTGCAGTGAGAAAGGTGGGCACGGGGAGAGGATGTCTAGATTGTGACTTGTCCTCTGGGTAATATGCATCAAAAACAAAAATATGTGTGGTAAGAAAGGGGATAATTTAGGGGGAAGAGGCCACTAACCTCAATCTTATGGTCATTTTGTACCTTGCATTAAACTTAATGTGACTTTTGTGCTTTTAGTATTATGTTCTGCTATAAATCTGCCTCTGACTACCATTTTTGACATGACCTATTACTCCTACTGGGTTGTCCTTGAACCCTCAGATAACAAGTGTAGCACAAACCATCTTCTGATGCTTCTTTGAAGAGCTCCAAAGTTTGAATGAGCAGTAAGACTGGCACAGCAGAACCTGGCCCTTATGATGTCATAGTCAAAGTCTCCAAGGAGCTAAACTAAGACACGCGCAGTGTTCCATTTTATGCAAGTTAGCCTCACAGTTTCTTCTGGTGGCTTTCAACTTGAGTCTTCTCCTCTTGGGAAGCCATTTTCAATCTCCATTGCCAAGCTTCTCTGACACACAAATGGAACTTGCAAGCACCTAAAATGAAGACAACTCTCTACAAAGGTAAAAAGGTAAAGCACAAACAAGGGGTACAGCCATCTCTATTAATGCTCTTTAATATTAATTTTTCAGTTTGCATGAGTCATAACTATATTGATGTTGATGCTTCAGATGTTGCTAAAATCTTGGGAATTTTCCTACAAGTTTATATATATGAAGTATGGATAAACCTACTTAAAAGGATTTAACTTAGGGCAAAAGAGGACAATGACACAATTGGTTGGATGTAGAGAACATAAATGCACTTCATCAAGCAGGTCTTACATCCAGGTCTATGCTTCCACTAGACGTATGTCTTTGATTCCAATGAAAGAGAAAAACTTTTGGTTGGATTATTACAGAATGGTGTTTAGCAGTGTAAACAAGTATTTTGGGCTGATGCTTCTTTGCAGTGAGAAAGGTGGGCACGGGGAGAGGATGTCTAGATTGTGACTTGTCCTCTGGGTAATATGCATCAAAAACAAAAATATGTGTGGTAAGAAAGGGGATAATTTAGGGGGAAGAGGCCACTAACCTCAATCTTATGGTCATTTTGTACCTTGCATTAAACTTAATGTGACTTTTGTGCTTTTAGTATTATGTTCTGCTATAAATCTGCCTCTGACTACCATTTTTGACATGACTTATTACTCCTCCTGGGGAGTCCTTGAACCCTCAGATGACAAGTGTAGCACAAACCATCTTCTGATGCTTCCTTGAAGAGCTCCAAAGCTTGAATGAGCAGTAAGACTGGCACAGCAGAACCTGGCCCTTATGATGTCATAGTCAAAGTCTCCAAGGAGCTAAACTGAGACATGCGCAGTGTTCCATTTTATGCAAGTTAGCCTCACAGTTTCTTCTGGTGGCTTCCAACTTGAGTCTTCTCCTCTTGGGAAGCCATTTTCAATCTCCATTGCCAAGCTTCTCTGACACACAAATGGAACTTGCAAGCACCTAAAATGAAGACAACTCTCTACAAAGGTAAAAAGGTAAAGCAGAAACAAGGGGTACAGCCATCTCTATTAATGCTCTTTAATATTAATTTTTCAGTTTGCATGAGTCATAACTATATTGATGTTGATGCTTCAGATGTTGCTAAAATCTTGGGAATTTTCCTACAAGTTTATATAAATGAAGTATGGATAAACCTACTTAAAAGGATTTAACTTAGGGCAAAAGAGGACAATGACACAATTGGTTGGATGTAGAGAACATAAAAGCACTTCATCAAGCAGGTCTTACATCCAGGTCTATGCTTCCACTAGACGTAGGTCTTTGATTCCAATGAAAGAGAAAAACTTTTGGTTGGATTATTACAGAATGGTGTTTAGCAGTGTAAACAAGTATTTTGGGCTGATGCTTCTTTGCAGTGAGAAAGGTGGGCACGGGGAGAGGATGTCTAGATTGTGACTTGTCCTCTGGGTAATATGCATCAAAAACAAAAATATGTGTGGTAAGAAAGGGGATAATTTAGGGGGAAGAGGCCACTAACCTCAATCTTATGGTCATTTTGTACCTTGCATTAAACTTAATGTGACTTTTGTGCTTTTAGTATTATGCTCTGCTATAAATCTGCCTCTGACTACCATTTTTGACATGACCTATTACTCCTCCTGGGGTGTCCTTGAACCCTCAGATGACAAGTGTAGCACAAACCATCTTCTGATGCTTCTTTGAAGAGCTCCAAAGCTTGAATGAGCAGTAAGACTGGCACAGCAGAACCTGGCCCTTATGATGTCATAGTCAAAGTCTCCAAGGAGCTAAACTAAGACATGCGCAGTGTTCCATTTTATGCAAGTTAGCCTCACAGTTTCTTCTGGTGGCTTCCAACTTGAGTCTTCTCCTCTTGGGAAGCCATTTTCAATCTCCATTGCCAAGCTTCTCTGACACACAAATGGAACTTGCAAGCACCTAAAATGAAGACAACTCTCTACAAAGGTAAAAAGGTAAAGCACAAACAAGGGGTACAGCCATCTCTATTAATGCTCTTTAATATTAATTTTTCAGTTTGCATGAGTCATAACTATATTGATGTTGATGCTTCAGATGTTGCTAAAATCTTGGGAATTTTCCTACAAGTTTATATAAATGAAGTATGAATAAACCTACTTAAAAGGATTTAACTTAGGGCAAAAGAGGACAATGACACAATTGGTTGGATGTAGAGAACATAAATGCACTTCATCAAGCAGGTCTTACATCCAGGTCTATGCTTCCACTAGATGTAGGTCTTTGATTCCAATGAAAGAGAAAAACTTTTGGTTGGATTATTACAGAATGGTGTTTAGCAGTGTAAACAAGTATTTTGGGCTGATGCTTCTTTGCAGTGAGAAAGGTGGGCACGGGGAGAGGATGTCTAGATTGTGACTTGTCCTCTGGGTAATATGCATCAAAAACAAAAATATGTGTGGTAAGAAAGGGGATAATTTAGGGGGAAGAGGCCACTAACCTCAATCTTATGGTCATTTTGTACCTTGCATTAAACTTAATGTGACTTTTGTGCTTTTAGTATTATGCTCTGCTATAAATCTGCCTCTGACTACCATTTTTGACATGACCTATTACTCCTCCTGGGGTGTCCTTGAACCCTCAGATGACAAGTGTAGCACAAACCATCTTCTGATGCTTCTTTGAAGAGCTCCAAAGCTTGAATGAGCAGTAAGACTGGCACAGCAGAACCTGGCCCTTATGATGTCATAGTCAAAGTCTCCAAGGAGCTAAACTAAGACATGCGCAGTGTTCCATTTTATGCAAGTTAGCCTCACAGTTTCTTCTGGTGGCTTCCAACTTGAGTCTTCTCCTCTTGGGAAGCCATTTTCAATCTCCATTGCCAAGCTTCTCTGACACACAAATGGAACTTGCAAGCACCTAAAATGAAGACAACTCTCTACAAAGGTAAAAAGGTAAAGCACAAACAAGGGGTACAGCCATCTCTATTAATGCTCTTTAATATTAATTTTTCAGTTTGCATGAGTCATAACTATATTGATGTTGATGCTTCAGATGTTGCTAAAATCTTGGGAATTTTCCTACAAGTTTATATAAATGAAGTATGAATAAACCTACTTAAAAGGATTTAACTTAGGGCAAAAGAGGACAATGACACAATTGGTTGGATGTAGAGAACATAAATGCACTTCATCAAGCAGGTCTTACATCCAGGTCTATGCTTCCACTAGATGTAGGTCTTTGATTCCAATGAAAGAGAAAAACTTTTGGTTGGATTATTACAGAATGGTGTTTAGCAGTGTAAACAAGTATTTTGGGCTGATGCTTCTTTGCAGTGAGAAAGGTGGGCACGGGGAGAGGATGTCTAGATTGTGACTTGTCCTCTGGGTAATATGCATCAAAAACAAAAATATGTGTGGTAAGAAAGGGGATAATTTAGGGGGAAGAGGCCACTAACCTCAATCTTATGGTCATTTTGTACCTTGCATTAAACTTAATGTGACTTTTGTGCTTTTAGTATTATGTTCTGCTATAAATCTGCCTCTGACTACCATTTTTGACATGACCTATTACTCCTCCTGGGGTGTCCTTGAACCGTCAGATGACAAGTGTAGCACAAACGATCTTCTGATGCTTCCTTGAAGAGCTCCAAAGCTTGAATGAGCAGTAAGACTGGCACAGCAGAAGCTAGCCCTTATGATGTCATAGTCAAAGTCTCCAAGGAGCTAAACTAAGACATGCGCAGTGTTCCATTTTATGCAAGTTAGCCTCACAGTTTCTTCTGGTGGCTTCCAACTTGAGTCTTCTCCTCTTGGGAAGCCATTTTCAATCTCCATTGCCAAGCTTCTCTGACACACAAATGGAACTTGCAAGCACCTAAAATGAAGACAACTCTCTACAAAGGTAAAAAGGTAAAGCAGAAACAAGGGGTACAGCCATCTCTATTAATGCTCTTTAATATTAATTTTTCAGTTTGCATGAGTCATAACTATATTGATGTTGATGCTTCAGATGTTGCTAAAATCTTGGGAATTTTCCTACAAGTTTATATAAATGAAGTATGGATAAACCTACTTAAAAGGATTTAACTTAGGGCAAAAGAGGACAATGACACAATTGGTTGGATGTAGAGAACATAAATGCACTTCATCAAGCAGGTCTTACATCGAGGTCTATGCTTCCACTAGACGTAGGTCTTTGATTCCAATGAAAGAGAAAAACTTTTGGTTGGATTATTACAGAATGGTGTTTAGCAGTGTAAACAAGTATTTTGGGCTGATGCTTCTTTGCAGTGAGAAAGGTGGGCACGGGGAGAGGATGTCTAGATTGTGACTTGTCCTCTGGGTAATATGCATCAAAAACAAAAATATGTGTGGTAAGAAAGGGGATAATTTAGGGGGAAGAGGCCACTAACCTCAATCTTATGGTCATTTTGTACCTTGCATTAAACTTAATGTGACTTTTGTGCTTTTAGTATTATGCTCTGCTATAAATCTGCCTCTGACTACCATTTTTGACATGACCTATTACTCCTCCTGGGGTGTCCTTGAACCCTCAGATGACAAGTGTAGCACAAACCATCTTCTGATGCTTCTTTGAAGAGCTCCAAAGCTTGAATGAGCAGTAAGACTGGCACAGCAGAACCTGGCCCTTATGATGTCATAGTCAAAGTTTCCAAGGAGCTAAACTAAGACATGCGCAGTGTTCCATTTTATGCAAGTTAGCCTCACAGTTTCTTCTGGTGGCTTCCAACTTGAGTCTTCTCCTCTTGGGAAGCCATTTTCAATCTCCATTGCCAAGCTTCTCTGACACACAAATGGAACTTGCAAGCACCTAAAATGAAGACAACTCTCTACAAAGGTAAAAAGGTAAAGCACAAACAAGGGGTACAGCCATCTCTATTAATGCTCTTTAATATTAATTTTTCAGTTTGCATGAGTCATAACTATATTGATGTTGATGCTTCAGATGTTGCTAAAATCTTGGGAATTTTCCTACAAGTTTATATAAATGAAGTATGAATAAACCTACTTAAAAGGATTTAACTTAGGGCAAAAGAGGACAATGACACAATTGGTTGGATGTAGAGAACATAAATGCACTTCATCAAGCAGGTCTTACATCCAGGTCTATGCTTCCACTAGATGTAGGTCTTTGATTCCAATGAAAGAGAAAAACTTTTGGTTGGATTATTACAGAATGGTGTTTAGCAGTGTAAACAAGTATTTTGGGCTGATGCTTCTTTGCAGTGAGAAAGGTGGGCACGGGGAGAGGATGTCTAGATTGTGACTTGTCCTCTGGGTAATATGCATCAAAAACAAAAATATGTGTGGTAAGAAAGGGGATAATTTAGGGGGAAGAGGCCACTAACCTCAATCTTATGGTCATTTTGTACCTTGCATTAAACTTAATGTGACTTTTGTGCTTTTAGTATTATGTTCTGCTATAAATCTGCCTCTGACTACCATTTTTGACATGACCTATTACTCCTCCTGGGGTGTCCTTGAACCGTCAGATGACAAGTGTAGCACAAACGATCTTCTGATGCTTCCTTGAAGAGCTCCAAAGCTTGAATGAGCAGTAAGACTGGCACAGCAGAAGCTAGCCCTTATGATGTCATAGTCAAAGTCTCCAAGGAGCTAAACTAAGACATGCGCAGTGTTCCATTTTATGCAAGTTAGCCTCACAGTTTCTTCTGGTGGCTTCCAACTTGAGTCTTCTCCTCTTGGGAAGCCATTTTCAATCTCCATTGCCAAGCTTCTCTGACACACAAATGGAACTTGCAAGCACCTAAAATGAAGACAACTCTCTACAAAGGTAAAAAGGTAAAGCATAAACAAGGGGTACAGCCATCTCTATTAATGCTCTTTAATATTAATTTTTCAGTTTGCATGAGTCATAACTATATTGATGTTGATGCTTCAGATGTTGCTAAAATCTTGGGAATTTTCCTACAAGTTTATATAAATGAAGTATGGATAAACCTACTTAAAACTATTTAACTTAGGGCAAAAGAGGACAATGACACAATTGGTTGGATGTAGAGAACATAAATGCACTTCATCAAGCAGGTCTTACATCGAGGTCTATGCTTCCACTAGACGTAGGTCTTTGATTCCAATGAAAGAGAAAAACTTTTGGTTGGATTATTACAGAATGGTGTTTAGCAGTGTAAACAAGTATTTTGGGCTGATGCTTCTTTGCAGTGAGAAAGGTGGGCACGGGGAGAGGATGTCTAGATTGTGACTTGTCCTCTGGGTAATATGCATCAAAAACAAAAATATGTGTGGTAAGAAAGGGGATAATTTAGGGGGAAGAGGCCACTAACCTCAATCTTATGGTCATTTTGTACCTTGCATTAAACTTAATGTGACTTTTGTGCTTTTAGTATTATGCTCTGCTATAAATCTGCCTCTGACTACCATTTTTGACATGACCTATTACTCCTCCTGGGGTGTCCTTGAACCCTCAGATGACAAGTGTAGCACAAACCATCTTCTGATGCTTCTTTGAAGAGCTCCAAAGCTTGAATGAGCAGTAAGACTGGCACAGCAGAACCTGGCCCTTATGATGTCATAGTCAAAGTTTCCAAGGAGCTAAACTAAGACATGCGCAGTGTTCCATTTTATGCAAGTTAGCCTCACAGTTTCTTCTGGTGGCTTCCAACTTGAGTCTTCTCCTCTTGGGAAGCCATTTTCAATCTCCATTGCCAAGCTTCTCTGACACACAAATGGAACTTGCAAGCACCTAAAATGAAGACAACTCTCTACAAAGGTAAAAAGGTAAAGCACAAACAAGGGGTACAGCCATCTCTATTAATGCTCTTTAATATTAATTTTTCAGTTTGCATGAGTCATAACTATATTGATGTTGATGCTTCAGATGTTGCTAAAATCTTGGGAATTTTCCTACAAGTTTATATAAATGAAGTATGAATAAACCTACTTAAAAGGATTTAACTTAGGGCAAAAGAGGACAATGACACAATTGGTTGGATGTAGAGAACATAAATGCACTTCATCAAGCAGGTCTTACATCCAGGTCTATGCTTCCACTAGATGTAGGTCTTTGATTCCAATGAAAGAGAAAAACTTTTGGTTGGATTATTACAGAATGGTGTTTAGCAGTGTAAACAAGTATTTTGGGCTGATGCTTCTTTGCAGTGAGAAAGGTGGGCACGGGGAGAGGATGTCTAGATTGTGACTTGTCCTCTGGGTAATATGCATCAAAAACAAAAATATGTGTGGTAAGAAAGGGGATAATTTAGGGGGAAGAGGCCACTAACCTCAATCTTATGGTCATTTTGTACCTTGCATTAAACTTAATGTGACTTTTGTGCTTTTAGTATTATGTTCTGCTATAAATCTGCCTCTGACTACCATTTTTGACATGACCTATTACTCCTCCTGGGGTGTCCTTGAACCGTCAGATGACAAGTGTAGCACAAACGATCTTCTGATGCTTCCTTGAAGAGCTCCAAAGCTTGAATGAGCAGTAAGACTGGCACAGCAGAAGCTAGCCCTTATGATGTCATAGTCAAAGTCTCCAAGGAGCTAAACTAAGACATGCGCAGTGTTCCATTTTATGCAAGTTAGCCTCACAGTTTCTTCTGGTGGCTTCCAACTTGAGTCTTCTCCTCTTGGGAAGCCATTTTCAATCTCCATTGCCAAGCTTCTCTGACACACAAATGGAACTTGCAAGCACCTAAAATGAAGACAACTCTCTACAAAGGTAAAAAGGTAAAGCAGAAACAAGGGGTACAGCCATCTCTATTAATGCTCTTTAATATTAATTTTTCAGTTTGCATGAGTCATAACTATATTGATGTTGATGCTTCAGATGTTGCTAAAATCTTGGGAATTTTCCTACAAGTTTATATAAATGAAGTATGGATAAACCTACTTAAAAGGATTTAACTTAGGGCAAAAGAGGACAATGACACAATTGATTGGATGTAGAGAACATAAATGCACTTCATCAAGCATGTCTTACATCCAGGTCTATGCTTCCACTAGACGTAGGTCTTTGATTCCAATGAAAGAGAAAAACTTTTGGTTGGATTATTAAAGAATGGTGTTTAGCAGTGTAAACAAGCATTTTGGGCTGATGCTTCTTTGCAGTGAGAAAGGTGGGCACAGGGAGATGATGTCTAGATTGTGACTTGTCCTCTGGGTAATATGCATCAAAAACAAAAATATGTGTGGTAAGAAAGGGGATAATTTAGGGGGAAGAGGCCACTAACCTCAATCTTATGGTCATTTTGTACCTTGCATTAAACTTAATGTGACTTTTGTGCTTTTAGTATTATGTTCTGCTATAAATCTGCCTCTGACTACCATTTTTGACATGACCTATTACTCCTCCTGGGGTGTCCTTGAACCCTCAGATGACAAGTGTAGCACAAACCATCTTCTGATGCTTCCTTGAAGAGCTCCAAAGCTTGAATGAGCAGTAAGACTGGCACAGCAGAACCTGGCCCTTATGATGTCATAGTCAAAGTCTCCAAGTAGCTTAACCATGACACGCGCAGTGTTCCATTTTATGCAAGTTAGCCTCACAGTTTCTTCTGGTGGCTTCCAACTTGAGTCTTCTCCTCTTGGGAAGCCATTTTCAATCTCCATTGCCAAGCTTCTCTGACACACAAATGGAACTTGCAAGCACCTAAAATGAAGACAACTCTCTACAAAGGTAAAAAGGTAAAGCACAAACAAGGGGTACAGCCATCTCTATTAATGCTCTTTAATATTAATTTTTCAGTTTGCATGAGTAATAACTATATTGATGTTGATGCATCAGATGTTGCTAAAATCTTGGGAATTTTCCTACAAGTTTATATATATGAAGTATGGATAAA
This sequence comes from Engystomops pustulosus, assembly GCF_040894005.1. Classification (NCBI taxonomy): domain Eukaryota; kingdom Metazoa; phylum Chordata; class Amphibia; order Anura; family Leptodactylidae; genus Engystomops; species Engystomops pustulosus. Next base: position 100,586,318 of record NC_092411.1, read on the forward strand.
CCTACTTAAAAGGATTTAACTTAGGGCAAAAGAGGACAATGACACAATTGGTTGGATGTAGAGAACATAAATGCACTTCATCAAGCAGGTCTTACATCCAGGTCTATGCTTCCACTAGACGTAGGTCTTTGATTCCAATGAAAGAGAAAAACTTTTGGTTGGATTATTACAGAATGGTGTTTAGCAGTGTAAACAAGTATATTGGGCTGATGCTTCTTTGCAGTGAGAAAGGTGGGCACGGGAAGAGGATGTCTAGATTGTGACTTGTCCTCTGGGTAATATGCATCAAAAACAAAAATATGTGTGGTAAGAAAGGGGATAATTTAGGGGGAAGAGGCCACTAACCTCAATCTTATGGTCATTTTCTACCTTGCATTAAACTTAATGTGACTTTTGTGCTTTTAGTATTATGTTCTGCTATAAATCTGCCTCTGACTACCATTTTTGACATGACCTATTACTCCTCCTGGGGTGTCCTTGAACCCTCAGATGACAAGTGTAGCACAAACCATCTTCTGATGCTTCCTTGAATAGCTCCAAAGCTTGAATGAGCAGTAAGACTGGCACAGCAGAACCTGGCCCTTATGATGTCATAGTCAAAGTCTCCAAGGAGCTAAACTAAGACATGCGCAGTGTTCCATTTTATGCAAGTTAGCCTCAGAGTTTCTTCTGGTGGCTTCCAACTTGAGTCTTCTCCTCTTGGGAAGCCATTTTCAATCTCCATTGCCAAGCTTCTCTGACACACAAATGGAACTTGCAAGCACCTAAAATGAAGACAACTCTCTACAAAGGTAAAAAGGTAAAGCACAAACAAGGGGTACAGCCATCTCTATTAATGCTCTTTAATATTAATTTTTCAGTTTGCATGAGTCATAACAACTATATTGATGTTGATGCTTCAGATGTTGCTAAAATCTTGGGAATTTTCCTACAAGTATATATATATGAAGTATGGATAAACCGACTTAAAAGGATTTAACTTAGGGCAAAAGAGGACAATGACACAATTGGTTGGATGTAGAGAACATAAATGCACTTCATCAAGCAGGTCTTACATCCAGGTCTATGCTTCCACTAGACGTAGGTCTTTGATTCCAATGAAAGAGAAAAACTTTTGGTTGGATTATTACAGAATGGTGTTTAGCAGTGTAAACAAGTATTTTGGGCTGATGCTTCTTTGCAGTGAGAAAGGTGGGCACGGGGAGAGGATGTCTAGATTGTGACTTGTCCTCTGGGTAATATGCATCAAAAACAAAAATATGTGTGGTAAGAAAGGGGATAATTTAGGGGGAAGAGGCCACTAACCTCAATCTTATGGTCATTTTGTACCTTGCATTAAACTTAATGTGACTTTTGTGCTTTTAGTATTATGCTCTGCTATAAATCTGCCTCTGACTACCATTTTTGACATGACCTATTACTCCTCCTGGGGTGTCCTTGAACCCTCAGATGACAAGTGTAGCACAAACCATCTTCTGATGCTTCTTTGAAGAGCTCCAAAGCTTGAATGAGCAGTAAGACTGGCACAGCAGAACCTGGCCCTTATGATGTCATAGTCAAAGTCTCCAAGGAGCTAAACTAAGACATGCGCAGTGTTCCATTTTATGCAAGTTAGCCTCACAGTTTCTTCTGGTGGCTTCCAACTTGAGTCTTCTCCTCTTGGGAAGCCATTTTCAATCTCCATTGCCAAGCTTCTCTGACACACAAATGGAACTTGCAAGCACCTAAAATGAAGACAACTCTCTACAAAGGTAAAAAGGTAAAGCACAAACAAGGGGTACAGCCATCTCTATTAATGCTCTTTAATATTAATTTTTCAGTTTGCATGAGTCATAACTATATTGATGTTGATGCTTCAGATGTTGCTAAAATCTTGGGAATTTTCCTACAAGTTTATATAAATGAAGTATGAATAAACCTACTTAAAAGGATTTAACTTAGGGCAAAAGAGGACAATGACACAATTGGTTGGATGTAGAGAACATAAATGCACTTCATCAAGCAGGTCTTACATCCAGGTCTGTGCTTCCACTGGATGTAGGTCTTTGATTCCAATGAAAGAGAAAAACTTTTGGTTGGATTATTACAGAATGGTGTTTAGCAGTGTAAACAAGTATTTTGGGCTGATGCTTCTTTGCAGTGAGAAAGGTGGGCACGGGGAGAGGATGTCTAGATTGTGACTTGTCCTCTGGGTAATATGCATCAAAAACAAAAATATGTGTGGTAAGAAAGGGGATAATTTAGGGGGAAGAGGCCACTAACCTCAATCTTATGGTCATTTTGTACCTTGCATTAAACTTAATGTGACTTTTGTGCTTTTAGTATTATGTTCTGCTATAAATCTGCCTCTGACTACCATTTTTGACATGACCTATTACTCCTCCTGGGGTGTCCTTGAACCCTCAGATGACAAGTGTAGCACAAACCATCTTCTGATGCTTCCTTGAAGAGCTCCAAAGCTTGAATGAGCAGTAAGACTGGCACAGCAGAAGCTAGCCCTTATGATGTCATAGTCAAAGTCTCCAAGGAGCTAAACTAAGACATGCGCAGTGTTCCATTTTATGCAAGTTAGCCTCACAGTTTCTTCTGGTGGCTTCCAACTTGAGTCTTCTCCTCTTGGGAAGCCATTTTCAATCTCCATTGCCAAGCTTCTCTGACACACAAATGGAACTTGCAAGCACCTAAAATGAAGACAACTCTCTACAAAGGTAAAAAGGTAAAGCAGAAACAAGGGGTACAGCCATCTCTATTAATGCTCTTTAATATTAATTTTTCAGTTTGCATGAGTCATAACTATATTGATGTTGATGCTTCAGATGTTGCTAAAATCTTGGGAATTTTCCTACAAGTTTATATAAATGAAGTATGGATAAACCTACTTAAAAGGATTTAACTTAGGGCAAAAGAGGACAATGACACAATTGGTTGGATGTAGAGAACATAAATGCACTTCATCAAGCAGGTCTTACATCCAGGTCTATGCTTCCACTAGACGTAGGTCTTTGATTCCAATGAAAGAGAAAAACTTTTAGTTGGATTATTACAGAATGGTGTTTAGCAGTGTAAACAAGTATTTTGGGTTGATGCTTCTTTGCAGTGAGAAAGGTGGGCACGGGGAGAGGATGTCTAGATTGTGACTTGTCCTCTGGGTAATATGCATCAAAAACAAAAATATGTGTGGTAAGAAAGGGGATAATTTAGGGGGAAGAGGCCACTAACCTCAATCTTATGGTCATTTTGTACCTTGCATTAAACTTAATGTGACTTTTGTGCTTTTAGTATTATGTTCTGCTATAAATCTGCCTCTGACTACCATTTTTGACATGACCTATTACTCCTCTTGGGGTGTCCTTGAACCCTCAGATGACAAGTGTAGCACAAACCATCTTCTGATTCTTCCTTGAAGAGCTCCAAAGCTTGAATGAGCAGTAAGACTGGCACAGCAGAACCTGGCCCTTATGATGTCATAGTCAAAGTCTCCAAGGAGCTAAACTAAGACATGCGCAGTGTTCCATTTTATGCAAGTTAGCCTCACAGTTTCTTCTGGTGGCTTCCAACTTGAGTCTTCTCCTCTTGGGAAGCCATTTTCAATCTCCATTGCCAAGCTTCTCTGACACACAAATGGAACTTGCAAGCACCTAAAATGAAGACAACTCTCTACAAAGGTAAAAAGGTAAAGCACAAACAAGGGGTACAGCCATCTCTATTAATGCTCTTTAATATTAATTTTTCAGTTTGCATGAGTCATAACTATATTGATGTTGATGCTTCAGATGTTGCTAAAATCTTGGGAATTTTCCTACAAGTTTATATAAATGAAGTATGAATAAACCTACTTAAAAGGATTTAACTTAGGGCAAAAGAGGACAATGACACAATTGGTTGGATGTAGAGAACATAAATGCACTTCATCAAGCAGGTCTTACATCCAGGTCTATGCTTCCACTAGATGTAGGTCTTTGATTCCAATGAAAGAGAAAAACTTTTGGTTGGATTATTACAGAATGGTGTTTAGCAGTGTAAACAAGTATTTTAGGCTGATGCTTCTTTGCAGTGAGAAAGGTGGGCACGGGGAGAGGATGTCTAGATTGTGACTTGTCCTCTGGGTAATATGCATCAAAAACAAAAATATGTGTGGTAAGAAAGGGGATAATTTAGGGGGAAGAGGCCACTAACCTCAATCTTATGGTCATTTTGTACCTTGCATTAAACTTAATGTGACTTTTGTGCTTTTAGTATTATGTTCTGCTATAAATCTGCCTCTGACTACCATTTTTGACATGACCTATTACTCCTCCTGGGGTGTCCTTGAACCCTCAGATGACAAGTGTAGCACAAACGATCTTCTGATGCTTCCTTGAAGAGCTCCAAAGCTTGAATGAGCAGTAAGACTGGCACAGCAGAAGCTAGCCCTTATGATGTCATAGTCAAAGTCTCCAAGGAGCTAAACTAAGACATGCGCAGTGTTCCATTTTATGCAAGTTAGCCTCACAGTTTCTTCTGGTGGCTTCCAACTTGAGTCTTCTCCTCTTGGGAAGCCATTTTCAATCTCCATTGCCAAGCTTCTCTGACACACAAATGGAACTTGCAAGCACCTAAAATGAAGACAACTCTCTACAAAGGTAAAAAGGTAAAGCAGAAACAAGGGGTACAGCCATCTCTATTAATGCTCTTTAATATTAATTTTTCAGTTTGCATGAGTCATAACTATATTGATGTTGATGCTTCAGATGTTGCTAAAATCTTGGGAATTTTCCTACAAGTTTATATAAATGAAGTATGGATAAACCTACTTAAAAGGATTTAACTTAGGGCAAAAGAGGACAATGACACAATTGGTTGGATGTAGAGAACATAAATGCACTTCATCAAGCAGGTCTTACATCCAGGTCTATGCTTCCACTAGACGTAGGTCTTTGATTCCAATGAAAGAGAAAAACTTTTGGTTGGATTATTAAAGAATGGTGTTTAGCAGTGTAAACAAGTATTTTGGGCTGATGCTTCTTTGCAGTGAGAAAGGTGGGCACAGGGAGAGGATGTCTAGATTGTGACTTGTCCTCTGGGTAATATGCATCAAAAACAAAAATATGTGTGGTAAGAAAGGGGATAATTTAGGGGGAAGAGGCCACTAACCTCAATCTTATGGTCATTTTGTACCTTGCATTAAACTTAATGTGACTTTTGTGCTTTTAGTATTATGTTCTGCTATAAATCTGCCTCTGACTACCATTTTTGACATGACCTATTACTCCTCCTGGGGTGTCCTTGAACCCTCAGATGACAAGTGTAGCACAAACCATCTTCTGATGCTTCCTTGAAGAGCTCCAAAGCTTGAATGAGCAGTAAGACTGGCACAGCAGAACCTGGCCCTTATGATGTCATAGTCATAGTCTCCAAGGAGCTAAACTAAGACATGCGCAGTGTTCCATTTTATGCAAGTTAGCCTCACAGTTTCTTCTGGTGGCTTCCAACTTGAGTCTTCTCCTCTTGGGAAGCCATTTTCAATCTCCATTGCCAAGCTTCTCTGACACACAAATGGAATTTGCAAGCACCTAAAATGAAGACAACTCTCTACAAAGGTAAAAAGGTAAAGCAGAAACAAGGGGTACAGCCATCTCTATTAATGCTCTTTAATATTAATTTTTCAGTTTGCATGAGTCATAACTATATTGATGTTGATGCTTCAGATGTTGCTAAAATCTTGGGAATTTTCCTACAAGTTTATATAAATGAAGTATGGATAAACCTACTTAAAAGGATTTAACTTAGGGCAAAAGAGGACAATGACACAATTGGTTGGATGTAGAGAACATAAATGCACTTCATCAAGCAGGTCTTACATCCAGGTCTATGCTTCCACTAGACGTAGGTCTTTGATTCCAATGAAAGAGAAAAACTTTTAGTTGGATTATTACAGAATGGTGTTTAGCAGTGTAAACAAGTATTTTGGGTTGATGCTTCTTTGCAGTGAGAAAGGTGGGCACGGGGAGAGGATGTCTAGATTGTGACTTGTCCTCTGGGTAATATGCATCAAAAACAAAAATATTTGTGGTAAGAAAGGGGATAATTTAGGGGGAAGAGGCCACTAACCTCAATCTTATGGTCATTTTGTACCTTGCATTAAACTTAATGTGACTTTTGTGCTTTTAGTATTATGTTCTGCTATAAATCTGCCTCTGACTACCATTTTTGACATGACCTATTACTCCTCTTGGGGTGTCCTTGAACCCTCAGATGACAAGTGTAGCACAAACCATCTTCTGATTCTTCCTTGAAGAGCTCCAAAGCTTGAATGAGCAGTAAGACTGGCACAGCAGAACCTGGCCCTTATGATGTCATAGTCAAAGTCTCCAAGGAGCTAAACTAAGACATGCGCAGTGTTCCATTTTATGCAAGTTAGCCTCACAGTTTCTTCTGGTGGCTTCCAACTTGAGTCTTCTCCTCTTGGGAAGCCATTTTCAATCTCCATTGCCAAGCTTCTCTGACACACAAATGGAACTTGCAAGCACCTAAAATGAAGACAACTCTCTACAAAGGTAAAAAGGTAAAGCACAAACAAGGGGTACAGCCATCTCTATTAATGCTCTTTAATATTAATTTTTCAGTTTGCATGAGTAATAACTATATTGATGTTGATGCATCAGATGTTGCTAAAATCTTGGGAATTTTCCTACAAGTTTATATATATGAAGTATGGATAAACCTACTTAAAAGGATTTAACTTAGGGCAAAAGAGGACAATGACACAATTGGTTGGATGTAGAGAACATAAATGCACTTCATCAAGCAGGTCTTACATCCAGGTCTATGCTTCCACTAGACGTAGGTCTTTGATTCCAATGAAAGAGAAAAACTTTTGGTTGGATTATTACAGAATGGTGTTTAGCAGTGTAAACAAGTATTTTGGGCTGATGCTTCTTTGCAGTGAGAAAGGTGGGCACGGGAAGAGGATGTCTAGAATGTGACTTGTCCTCTGGGTAATATGCATCAAAAACAAAAATATGTGTGGTAAGAAAGGGGATAATTTAGGGGGAAGAGGCCACTAACCTCAATCTTATGGTCATTTTCTACCTTGCATTAAACTTAATGTGACTTTTGTGCTTTTAGTATTATGTTCTGCTATAAATCTGCCTCTGACTACCATTTTTGACATGACCTATTACTCCTCCTGGGGTGTCCTTGAACCCTCAGATGACAAGTGTAGCACAAACCATCTTCTGATGCTTCCTTGAATAGCTCCAAAGCTTGAATGAGCAGTAAGACTGGCACAGCAGAACCTGGCCCTTATGATGTCATAGTCAAAGTCTCCAAGGAGCTAAACTAAGACATGCGCAGTGTTCCATTTTATGCAAGTTAGCCTCAGAGTTTCTTCTGGTGGCTTCCAACTTGAGTCTTCTCCTCTTGGGAAGCCATTTTCAATCTCCATTGCCAAGCTTCTCTGACACACAAATGGAACTTGCAAGCACCTAAAATGAAGACAACTCTCTACAAAGGTAAAAAGGTAAAGCACAAACAAGGGGTACAGCCATCTCTATTAATGCTCTTTAATATTAATTTTTCAGTTTGCATGAGTCATAACAACTATATTGATGTTGATGCTTCAGATGTTGCTAAAATCTTGGGAATTTTCCTACAAGTTTATATATATGAAGTATGGATAAACCGACTTAAAAGGATTTAACTTAGGGCAAAAGAGGACAATGACACAATTGGTTGGATGTAGAGAACATAAATGCACTTCATCAAGCAGGTCTTACATCCAGGTCTATGCTTCCACTAGACGTAGGTCTTTGATTCCAATGAAAGAGAAAAACTTTTGGTTGGATTATTAAAGAATGGTGTTTAGCAGTGTAAACAAGCATTTTGGGCTGATGCTTCTTTGCAGTGAGAAAGGTGGGCACAGGGAGAGGATGTCTAGATTGTGACTTGTCCTCTGGGTAATATGCATCAAAAACAAAAATATGTGTGGTAAGAAAGGGGATAATTTAGGGGGAAGAGGCCACTAACCTCAATCTTATGGTCATTTTGTACCTTGCATTAAACTTAATGTGACTTTTGTGCTTTTAGTATTATGTTCTGCTATAAATCTGCCTCTGACTACCATTTTTGACATGACCTATTACTCCTCCTGGGGTGTCCTTGAACCCTCAGATGACAAGTGTAGCACAAACCATCTTCTGATGCTTCCTTGAAGAGCTCCAAAGCTTGAATGAGCAGTAAGACTGGCACAGCAGAACCTGGCCCTTATGATGTCATAGTCATAGTCTCCAAGGAGCTAAACTAAGACATGCGCAGTGTTCCATTTTATGCAAGTTAGCCTCACAGTTTCTTCTGGTGGCTTCCAACTTGAGTCTTCTCCTCTTGGGAAGCCATTTTCAATCTCCATTGCCAAGCTTCTCTGACACACAAATGGAACTTGCAAGCACCTAAAATGAAGACCACTCTATACAAAGGTAAAAAGGTAAAGCACAAACAAGGGGAACAGCAATCTCTATTAATGCTCTTTAATATTAATTTTTCAGTTTGCATGAGTAATAACTATATTGATGTTGATGCATCAGATGTTGCTAAAATCTTGGGAATTTTCCTACAAGTTTATATATATGAAGTATGGATAAACCTACTTAAAAGGATTTAACTTAGGGCAAAAGAGGACAATGACACAATTGGTTGGATGTAGAGAACATAAATGCACTTCATCAAGCAGGTCTTACATCAAGGTCTATGCTTCCACTAGACGTAGGTCTTTGATTCCAATGAAAGAGAAAAACTTTTGGTTGGATTATTACAGAATGGTGTTTAGCAGTGTAAACAAGTATTTTGGGCTGATGCTTCTTTGCAGTGAGAAAGGTGGGCACGGGAAGAGGATGTCTAGATTGTGACTTGTCCTCTGGGTAATATGCATCAAAAACAAAAATATGTGTGATAAGAAAGGGGATAATTTAGGGGGAAGAGGCCACTAACCTCAATCTTATGGTCATTTTCTACCTTGCATTAAACTTAATGTGACTTTTGTGCTTTTAGTATTATGTTCTGCTATAAATCTGCCTCTGACTACCATTTTTGACATGACCTATTACTCCTCCTGGGGTGTCCTTGAACCCTCAGATGACAAGTGTAGCACAAACCATCTTCTGATGCTTCCTTGAATAGCTCCAAAGCTTGAATGAGCAGTAAGACTGGCACAGCAGAACCTGGCCCTTATGATGTCATAGTCAAAGTCTCCAAGGAGCTAAACTAAGACATGCGCAGTGTTCCATTTTATGCAAGTTAGCCTCAGAGTTTCTTCTGGTGGCTTCCAACTTGAGTCTTCTCCTCTTGGGAAGCCATTTTCAATCTCCATTGCCAAGCTTCTCTGACACACAAATGGAACTTGCAAGCACCTAAAATGAAGACAACTCTCTACAAAGGTAAAAAGGTAAAGCACAAACAAGGGGTACAGCCATCTCTATTAATGCTCTTTAATATTAATTTTTCAGTTTGCATGAGTCATAACAACTATATTGATGTTGATGCTTCAGATGTTGCTAAAATCTTGGGAATTTTCCTACAAGTTTATATATATGAAGTATGGATAAACCGACTTAAAAGGATTTAACTTAGGGCAAAAGAGGACAATGACACAATTGGTTGGATGTAGAGAACATAAATGCACTTCATCAAGCAGGTCTTACATCCAGGTCTATGCTTCCACTAGACGTAGGTCTTTGATTCCAATGAAAGAGAAAAACTTTTGGTTGGATTATTAAAGAATGGTGTTTAGCAGTGTAAACAAGTATTTTGGGCTGATGCTTCTTTGCAGTGAGAAAGGTGGGCACGGGGAGAGGATGTCTAGATTGTGACTTGTCCTCTGGGTAATATGCATCAAAAACAAAAATATGTGTGGTAAGAAAGGGGATAATTTAGGGGGAAGAGGCCACTAACCTCAATCTTATGGTCATTTTGTACCTTGCATTAAACTTAATGTGACTTTTGTGCTTTTAGTATTATGCTCTGCTATAAATCTGCCTCTGACTACCATTTTTGACATGACCTATTACTCCTCCTGGGGTGTCCTTGAACCCTCAGATGACAAGTGTAGCACAAACCATCTTCTGATGCTTCTTTGAAGAGCTCCAAAGCTTGAATGAGCAGTAAGACTGGCACAGCAGAACCTGGCCCTTATGATGTCATAGTCAAAGTCTCCAAGGAGCTAAACTAAGACATGCGCAGTGTTCCATTTTATGCAAGTTAGCCTCACAGTTTCTTCTGGTGGCTTCCAACTTGAGTCTTCTCCTCTTGGGAAGCCATTTTCAATCTCCATTGCCAAGCTTCTCTGACACACAAATGGAACTTGCAAGCACCTAAAATGAAGACAACTCTCTACAAAGGTAAAAAGGTAAAGCACAAACAAGGGGTACAGCCATCTCTATTAATGCTCTTTAATATTAATTTTTCAGTTTGCATGAGTCATAACTATATTGATGTTGATGCTTCAGATGTTGCTAAAATCTTGGGAATTTTCCTACAAGTTTATATAAATGAAGTATGAATAAACCTACTTAAAAGGATTTAACTTAGGGCAAAAGAGGACAATGACACAATTGGTTGGATGTAGAGAACATAAATGCACTTCATCAAGCAGGTCTTACATCCAGGTCTATGCTTCCACTAGATGTAGGTCTTTGATTCTAATGAAAGAGAAAAACTTTTGGTTGGATTATTACAGAATGGTGTTTAGCAGTGTAAACAAGTATTTTGGGCTGATGCTTCTTTGCAGTGAGAAAGGTGGGCACGGGGAGAGGATGTCTAGATTGTGACTTGTCCTCTGGGTAATATGCATCAAAAACAAAAATATGTGTGGTAAGAAAGGGGATAATTTAGGGGGAAGAGGCCACTAACCTCAATCTTATGGTCATTTTGTACCTTGCATTAAACTTAATGTGACTTTTGTGCTTTTAGTATTATGTTCTGCTATAAATCTGCCTCTGACTACCATTTTTGACATGACCTATTACTCCTCCTGGGGTGTCCTTGAACCCTCAGATGACAAGTGTAGCACAAACCATCTTCTGATGCTTCCTTGAAGAGCTCCAAAGCTTGAATGAGCAGTAAGACTGGCACAGCAGAACCTGGCCCTTATGATGTCATAGTCATAGTCTCCAAGGAGCTAAACTAAGACATGCGCAGTGTTCCATTTTATGCAAGTTAGCCTCACAGTTTCTTCTGGTGGCTTCCAACTTGAGTCTTCTCCTCTTGGGAAGCCATTTTCAATCTCCATTGCCAAGCTTCTCTGACACACAAATGGAACTTGCAAGCACCTAAAATGAAGACAACTCTCTACAAAGGTAAAAAGGTAAAGCAGAAACAAGGGGTACAGCTATCTCTATTAATGCTCTTTAATATTAATTTTTCAGTTTGCATGAGTCATAACTATATTGATGTTGATGCTTCAGATGTTGCTAAAATCTTGGGAATTTTCCTACAAGTTTATATAAATGAAGTATGGATAAACCTACTTAAAAGGATTTAACTTAGGGCAAAAGAGGACAATGACACAATTGGTTGGATGTAGAGAACATAAATGCACTTCATCAAGCAGGTCTTACATCCAGGTCTATGCTTCCACTAGACGTAGGTCTTTGATTCCAATGAAAGAGAAAAACTTTTGGTTGGATTATTACAGAATGGTGTTTAGCAGTGTAAACAAGTATTTTGGGCTGATGCTTCTTTGCAGTGAGAAAGGTGGGCACGGGGAGAGGATGTCTAGATTGTGACTTGTCCTCTGGGTAATATGCATCAAAAACAAAAATATGTGTGGTAAGAAAGGGGATAATTTAGGGGGAAGAGGCCACTAACCTCAATCTTATGGTCATTTTGTACCTTGCATTAAACTTAATGTGACTTTTGTGCTTTTAGTATTATGTTCTGCTATAAATCTGCCTCTGACTACCATTTTTGACATGACCTATTACTCCTCCTGGGGTGTCCTTGAACCCTCAGATGACAAGTGTAGCACAAACGATCTTCTGATGCTTCCTTGAAGAGCTCCAAAGCTTGAATGAGCAGTAAGACTGGCACAGCAGAAGCTGGCCCTTATGATGTCATAGTCAAAGTCTCCAAGGAGCTAAACTAAGACATGCGCAGTGTTCCATTTTATGCAAGTTAGCCTCACAGTTTCTTCTGGTGGCTTCCAACTTGAGTCTTCTCCTCTTGGGAAGCCATTTTCAATCTCCATTGCCAAGCTTCTCTGACACACAAATGGAACTTGCAAGCACCTAAAATGAAGACAACTCTCTACAAAGGTAAAAAGGTAAAGCAGAAACAAGGGGTACAGCCATCTCTATTAATGCTCTTTAATATTAATTTTTCAGTTTGCATGAGTCATAACTATATTGATGTTGATGCTTCAGATGTTGCTAAAATCTTGGGAATTTTCCTACAAGTTTATATAAATGAAGTATGGATAAACCTACTGAAAAGGATTTAACTTAGGGCAAAAGAGGACAATGACACAATTGGTTGGATGTAGAGAACATAAATGCACTTCATCAAGCAGGTCTTACATCCAGGTCTATGCTTCCACTAGACGTAGGTCTTTGATTCCAATGAAAGAGAAAAACTTTTGGTTGGATTATTACAGAATGGTGTTTAGCAGTGTAAACAAGTATTTTGGGCTGATGCTTCTTTGCAGTGAGAAAGGTGGGCACGGGGAGAGGATGTCTAGATTGTGACTTGTCCTCTGGGTAATATGCATCAAAAACAAAAATATGTGTGGTAAGAAAGGGGATAATTTAGGGGGAAGAGGCCACTAACCTCAATCTTATGGTCATTTTGTACCTTGCATTAAACTTAATGTGACTTTTGTGCTTTTAGTATTATGTTCTGCTATAAATCTGCCTCTGACTACCATTTTTGACATGACCTATTACTCCTCCTGGGGTGTCCTTGAACCCTCAGATAACAAGTGTAGCACAAACCATCTTCTGATGCTTCTTTGAAGAGCTCCAAAGTTTGAATGAGCAGTAAGACTGGCACAGCAGAACCTGGCCCTTATGATGTCATAGTCAAAGTCTCCAAGGAGCTAAACTAAGACACGCGCAGTGTTCCATTTTATGCAAGTTAGCCTCACAGTTTCTTCTGGTGGCTTCCAACTTGAGTCTTCTCCTCTTGGGAAGCCATTTTCAATCTCCATTGCCAAGCTTCTCTGACACACAAATGGAACTTGCAAGCACCTAAAATGAAGACAACTCTCTACAAAGGTAAAAAGGTAAAGCACAAACAAGGGGTACAGCCATCTCTATTAATGCTCTTTAATATTATTTTTTCAGTTTGCATGAGTCATAACTATATTGATGTTGATGCTTCAGATGTTGCTAAAATCTTGGGAATTTTCCTACAAGTTTATATATATGAAGTATGGATAAACCTACTTAAAAGGATTTAACTTAGGGCAAAAGAGGACAATGACACAATTGGTTGGATGTAGAGAACATAAATGCACTTCATCAAGCAGGTCTTACATCCAGGTCTATGCTTCCACTAGACGTAGGTCTTTGATTCCAATGAAAGAGAAAAACTTTTGGTTGGATTATTACAGAATGGTGTTTAGCAGTGTAAACAAGTATTTTGGGCTGATGCTTCTTTGCAGTGAGAAAGGTGGGCACGGGGAGAGGATGTCTAGATTGTGACTTGTCCTCTGGGTAATATGCATCAAAAACAAAAATATGTGTGGTAAGAAAGGGGATAATTTAGGGGGAAGAGGCCACTAACCTCAATCTTATGGTCATTTTGTACCTTGCATTAAACTTAATGTGACTTTTGTGCTTTTAGTATTATGTTCTGCTATAAATCTGCCTCTGACTACCATTTTTGACATGACCTATTACTCCTCCTGGGGTGTCCTTGAACCCTCAGATGACAAGTGTAGCACAAACCATCTTCTGATGCTTCCTTGAAGAGCTCCAAAGCTTGAATGAGCAGTAAGACTGGCACAGCAGAACCTGGCCCTTATGATGTCATAGTCAAAGTCTCCAAGGAGCTAAACTAAGACATGCTCAGTGTTCCATTTTATGCAAGTTAGCCTCGCAGTTTCTTCTGGTGGCTTCCAACTTGAGTCTTCTCCTCTTGGGAAGCCATTTTCAATCTCCATTGCCAAGCTTCTCTGACACACAAATGGCACTTGCAAGCACCTAAAATGAAGACAACTCTCTACAAAGGTAAAAAGGTAAAGCACAAACAAGGGGTAAAGCCATCTCTATTAATGCTCTTTAATATTAATTTTTCAGTTTGCATGAGTCATAACTATATTGATGTTGATGCTTCAGATGTTGCTAAAATCTTGGGAATTTTCCTACAAGTTTATATAAATGAAGTATGGATAAACCTACTTAAAAGGATTTAACTTAGGGCAAAAGAGGACAATGACACAATTGGTTGGATGTAGAGAACATAAATGCACTTCATCAAGCAGGTCTTACATCCAGGACAATGCTTCCACTAGACGTAGGTCTTTGATTCCAATGAAAGAGAAAAACTTTTGGTTGGATTATTACAGAATGGTGTTTAGCAGTGTAAACAAGTATTTTGGGCTGATGCTTCTTTGCAGTGAGAAAGGTGGGCACGGGGAGAGGATGTCTAGATTGTGACTTGTCCTCTGGGTAATATGCATCAAAAACAAAAATATGTGTGGTAAGAAAGGGGATAATTTAGGGGGAAGAGGCCACTAACCTCAATCTTATGGTCATTTTGTACCTTGCATTAAACTTAATGTGACTTTTGTGCTTTTAGTATTATGTTCTGCTATAAATCTGCCTCTGACTACCATTTTTGACATGACCTATTACTCCTCCTGGGGAGTCCTTGAACCCTCAGATGACAAGTGTAGCACAAACCATCTTCTGATGCTTCCTTGAAGAGCTCCAAAGCTTGAATGAGCAGTAAGACTGGCACAGCAGAACCTGGCCCTTATGATGTCATAGTCAAAGTCTCCAAGGAGCTAAACTAAGACATGCGCAGTGTTCCATTTTATGCAAGTTAGCCTCACAGTTTCTTCTGGTGGCTTCCAACTTGAGTCTTCTCCTCTTGGGAAGCCATTTTCAATCTCCATTGCCAAGCTTCTCTGACACACAAATGGAACTTGCAAGCACCTAAAATGAAGACAACTCTCTACAAAGGTAAAAAGGTAAAGCACAAACAAGGGGTACAGCCATCTCTATTAATGCTCTTTAATATTAATTTTTCAGTTTGCATGAGTCATAACTATATTGATGTTGATGCTTCAGATGTTGCTAAAATCTTGGGAATTTTCCTACAAGTTTATATAAATGAAGTATGAATAAACCTACTTAAAAGGATTTAACTTAGGGCAAAAGAGGACAATGACACAATTGGTTGGATGTAGAGAACATAAATGCACTTCATCAAGCAGGTCTTACATCCAGGTCTATGCTTCCACTAGACGTAGGTCTTTGATTCCAATGAAAGAGAAAAACTTTTGGTTGGATTATTACAGAATGG
The DNA here is from genome assembly GCF_040894005.1 of Engystomops pustulosus. NCBI lineage: Eukaryota > Metazoa > Chordata > Amphibia > Anura > Leptodactylidae > Engystomops > Engystomops pustulosus. Next base: position 100,601,816 of record NC_092411.1, read on the forward strand.
TGTTTAGCAGTGTAAACAAGTATTTTGGGCTGATGCTTCTTTGCAGTGAGAAAGGTGGGCACGGGGAGAGGATGTCTAGATTGTGACTTGTCCTCTGGGTAATATGCATCAAAAACAAAAATATGTGTGGTAAGAAAGGGGATAATTTAGGGGGAAGAGGCCACTAACCTCAATCTTATGGTCATTTTGTACCTTGCATTAATCTTAATGTGACGTTTGTGCTTTTAGTATTATGTTCTGCTATAAATCTGCCTCTGACTACCATTTTTGACATGACCTATTACTCCTCCTGGGGTGTCCTTGAACCCTCAGATGACAAGTGTAGCACAAACCATCTTCTGATGCTTCCTTGAAGAGCTCCAAAGCTTGAATGAGCAGTAAGACTGGCATAGCAGAACCTGGCCCTTTTGATTTCATAGTCAAAGTCTCCAAGGAGCTAAACTAAGACATGCGCAGTGTTCCATTTTATGCAAGTTAGCCTCACAGTTTCTTCTGGTGGCTTCCAACTTGAGTCTTCTCCTCTTGGGAAGCCATTTTCAATCTCCATTGCCAAGCTTCTCTGACACACAAATGGAACTTGGAAGCACCTAAAATGAAGACAACTCTCTACAAAGGTAAAAAGGTAAAGCACAAACAAGGGGTACAGCCATCTCTATTAATGCTCTTTAATACTAATTTTTCAGTTTGCATGAGTCATAACTATATTGATGTTGATGCTTCAGATGTTGCTAAAATCTTGGGAATTTTCCTACAAGTTTATATAAATGAAGTATGGATAAACCTACTTAAAAGGATTTAACTTAGGGCAAAAGAGGACAATGACACAATTGGTTGAATGTAGAGAACATAAATGCACTTCATCAAGCAGGTCTTACATCCAGGTCTATGCTTCCACTAGACGTAGGTCTTTGATTCCAATGAAAGAGAAAAACTTTTGGTTGCATTATTACAGAATGGTGTTTAGCAGTGTAAACAAGTATTTTGGGCTGATGCTTCTTTGCAGTGAGAAAGGTGGGCACGGGGAGAGGATGTCTAGATTGTGACTTGTCCTCTGGGTAATATGCATCAAAAACAAAAATATGTGTGGTAAGAAAGGGGATAATTTAGGGGGAAGAGGCCACTAACCTCAATCTTATGGTCATTTTGTACCTTGCATTAAACTTAATGTGACTTTTGTGCTTTTAGTATTCTGTTCTGCTATAAATCTGCCTCTGACTACCATTTTTGACATGACCTATTACTCCTCCTGGGGTGTCCTTGAACCCTCAGATGACAAGTGTAGCACAAACCATCTTCTGATGCTTCCTTGAAGAGCTCCAAAGCTTGAATGAGCAGTAAGACTGGCACAGCAGAACCTGGCCCTTATGATGTCATAGTCAAAGTCTCCAAGGAGCTAAACTAAGACATGCGCAGTGTTCCATTTTATTGCAAGTTAGCCTCACAGTTTCTTCTGGTGGCTTCCAACTTGAGTCTTCTCCTCTTGGGAAGCCATTTTCAATCTCTATTGCCAAGCTTCTCTGACACACAAATGGAACTTGCAAGCACCTAAAATGAAGACAACTCTCTACAAAGGTAAAAAGGTAAAGCACAAAAAAGGGGTACAGCCATCTCTATTAATGCTCTTTAATACTAATTTTTCAGTTTGCATGAGTCATAACTATATTGATGTTGATGCTTCAGATGTTGCTAAAATCTTGGGAATTTTCCTACAAGTTTATATAAATGAAGCATGGATAAACCTACTTAAAAGGATTTAACTTAGGGCAAAAGAGGACAATGACACAATTGGTTGGATGTAGAGAACATAAATGCACTTCATCAAGCAGGTCTTACATCCAGGTCTATGCTTCCACTAGACGTAGGTCTTTGATTCCAATGAAAGAAAAAAACTTTTGGTTGGATTATTACAGAATGGTGTTTAGCAGTGTAAACGAGTATTTTGGGCTGATGCTTCTTTGCAGTGAGAAAGGTGGGCACGGGGAGAGGATGTCTAGATTGTGACTTGTCCTCTGGGTAATATGCATCAAAAACAAAAATATGTGTGGTAAGAAAGGGGATAATTTAGGGGGAAGAGGCCACTAACCTCAATCTTATGGTCATTTTGTACCTTGCATTAAACTTAATGTGACTTTTGTGCTTTTAGTATTATGTTCTGCTATAAATCTGCCTCTGACTACCATTTTTGACATGACCTATTACTCCTCCTGGGGTGTCCTTGAACCCTCAGATGACAAGTGTAGCACAAACCATCTTCTGATGCTTCCTTGAATAGCTTCAAAGCTTGAATGAGCAGTAGGACTGGCACAGCAGAACCGGGCCCTTATGATGTCATAGTCAAAGTCTCCAAGGAGATAAACTAAGACATGCGCAGTGTTCCATTTTATGCAAGTTAGCCTCACAGTTTCTTCTGGTGGCTTCCAACTTGAGTCTTCTCCTCTTGGGAAGCCATTTTCAATCTCCATTGCCAAGCTTCTCTGACACACAAATGGAACTTGCAAGCACCTAAAATGAAGACAACTCTCTACAAAGGTAAAAAGGTAAAGCACAAACAAGGGGTACAGCCATCTCTATTAATGCTCTTTAATATTAATTTTTCAGTTTGCATGAGTCATAACTATATTGATGTTGATGCTTCAGATGTTGCTAAAATCTTCGGAATTTTCCTACAAGTTTATATAAATGAAGTATGGATAAACCTACTTAAAAGGATTTAACTTAGGGCAAAAGAGGACAATGACACAATTGGTTGAATGTAGAGAACATAAATGCACTTCATCAAGCAGGTCTTACATCCAGGTCTATGCTTCCACTAGACGTAGGTCTTTGATTCCAATGAAAGAGAAAAACTTTTGGTTGCATTATTACAGAATGGTGTTTAGCAGTGTAAACAAGTATTTTGGGCTGATGCTTCTTTGCAGTGAGAAAGGTGGGCACGGGGAGAGGATGTCTAGATTGTGACTTGTCCTCTGGGTAATATGCATCAAAAACAAAAATATGTGTGGTAAGAAAGGGGATAATTTAGGGGGAAGAGGCCACTAACCTCAATCTTATGGTCATTTTGTACCTTGCATTAAACTTAATGTGACTTTTGTGCTTTTAGTATTCTGTTCTGCTATAAATCTGCCTCTGACTACCATTTTTGACATGACCTATTACTCCTCCTGGGGTGTCCTTGAACCCTCAGATGACAAGTGTAGCACAAACCATCTTCTGATGCTTCCTTGAAGAGCTCCAAAGCTTGAATGAGCAGTAAGACTGGCACAGCAGAACCTGGCCCTTATGATGTCATAGTCAAAGTCTCCAAGGAGCTAAACTAAGACATGCGCAGTGTTCCATTTTATTGCAAGTTAGCCTCACAGTTTCTTCTGGTGGCTTCCAACTTGAGTCTTCTCCTCTTGGGAAGCCATTTTCAATCTCTATTGCCAAGCTTCTCTGACACACAAATGGAACTTGCAAGCACCTAAAATGAAGACAACTCTCTACAAAGGTAAAAAGGTAAAGCACAAAAAAGGGGTACAGCCATCTCTATTAATGCTCTTTAATACTAATTTTTCAGTTTGCATGAGTCATAACTATATTGATATTGATGCTTCAGATGTTGCTAAAATCTTGGGAATTTTCCTACAAGTTTATATAAATGAAGCATGGATAAACCTACTTAAAAGGATTTAACTTAGGGCAAAAGAGGACAATGACACAATTGGTTGGATGTAGAGAACATAAATGCACTTCATCAAGCAGGTCTTACATCCAGGTCTATGCTTCCACTAGACGTAGGTCTTTGATTCCAATGAAAGAAAAAAACTTTTGGTTGGATTATTACAGAATGGTGTTTAGCAGTGTAAACGAGTATTTTGGGCTGATGCTTCTTTGCAGTGAGAAAGGTGGGCACGGGGAGAGGATGTCTAGATTGTGACTTGTCCTCTGGGTAATATGCATCAAAAACAAAAATATGTGTGGTAAGAAAGGGGATAATTTAGGGGGAAGAGGCCACTAACCTCAATCTTATGGTCATTTTGTACCTTGCATTAAACTTAATGTGACTTTTGTGCTTTTAGTATTATGTTCTGCTATAAATCTGCCTCTGACTACCATTTTTGACATGACCTATTACTCCTCCTGGGGTGTCCTTGAACCCTCAGATGACAAGTGTAGCACAAACCATCTTCTGATGCTTCCTTGAATAGCTTCAAAGCTTGAATGAGCAGTAGGACTGGCACAGCAGAACCGGGCCCTTATGATGTCATAGTCAAAGTCTCCAAGGAGATAAACTAAGACATGCGCAGTGTTCCATTTTATGCAAGTTAGCCTCACAGTTTCTTCTGGTGGCTTCCAACTTGAGTCTTCTCCTCTTGGGAAGCCATTTTCAATCTCCATTGCCAAGCTTCTCTGACACACAAATGGAACTTGCAAGCACCTAAAATGAAGACAACTCTCTACAAAGGTAAAAAGGTAAAGCACAAACAAGGGGTACAGCCATCTCTATTAATGCTCTTTAATATTAATTTTTCAGTTTGCATGAGTCATAACTATATTGATGTTGATGCTTCAGATGTTGCTAAAATCTTCGGAATTTTCCTACAAGTTTATATAAATGAAGTATGGATAAACCTACTTAAAAGGATTTAACTTAGGGCAAAAGAGGACAATGACACAATTGGTTGAATGTAGAGAACATAAATGCACTTCATCAAGCAGGTCTTACATCCAGGTCTATGCTTCCACTAGACGTAGGTCTTTGATTCCAATGAAAGAGAAAAACTTTTGGTTGCATTATTACAGAATGGTGTTTAGCAGTGTAAACAAGTATTTTGGGCTGATGCTTCTTTGCAGTGAGAAAGGTGGGCACGGGGAGAGGATGTCTAGATTGTGACTTGTCCTCTGGGTAATATGCATCAAAAACAAAAATATGTGTGGTAAGAAAGGGGATAATTTAGGGGGAAGAGGCCACTAACCTCAATCTTATGGTCATTTTGTACCTTGCATTAAACTTAATGTGACTTTTGTGCTTTTAGTATTCTGTTCTGCTATAAATCTGCCTCTGACTACCATTTTTGACATGACCTATTACTCCTCCTGGGGTGTCCTTGAACCCTCAGATGACAAGTGTAGCACAAACCATCTTCTGATGCTTCCTTGAAGAGCTCCAAAGCTTGAATGAGCAGTAAGACTGGCACAGCAGAACCTGGCCCTTATGATGTCATAGTCAAAGTCTCCAAGGAGCTAAACTAAGACATGCGCAGTGTTCCATTTTATTGCAAGTTAGCCTCACAGTTTCTTCTGGTGGCTTCCAACTTGAGTCTTCTCCTCTTGGGAAGCCATTTTCAATCTCTATTGCCAAGCTTCTCTGACACACAAATGGAACTTGCAAGCACCTAAAATGAAGACAACTCTCTACAAAGGTAAAAAGGTAAAGCACAAAAAAGGGGTACAGCCATCTCTATTAATGCTCTTTAATACTAATTTTTCAGTTTGCATGAGTCATAACTATATTGATATTGATGCTTCAGATGTTGCTAAAATCTTGGGAATTTTCCTACAAGTTTATATAAATGAAGCATGGATAAACCTACTTAAAAGGATTTAACTTAGGGCAAAAGAGGACAATGACACAATTGGTTGGATGTAGAGAACATAAATGCACTTCATCAAGCAGGTCTTACATCCAGGTCTATGCTTCCACTAGACGTAGGTCTTTGATTCCAATGAAAGAAAAAAACTTTTGGTTGGATTATTACAGAATGGTGTTTAGCAGTGTAAACGAGTATTTTGGGCTGATGCTTCTTTGCAGTGAGAAAGGTGGGCACGGGGAGAGGATGTCTAGATTGTGACTTGTCCTCTGGGTAATATGCATCAAAAACAAAAATATGTGTGGTAAGAAAGGGGATAATTTAGGGGGAAGAGGCCACTAACCTCAATCTTATGGTCATTTTGTACCTTGCATTAAACTTAATGTGACTTTTGTGCTTTTAGTATTATGTTCTGCTATAAATCTGCCTCTGACTACCATTTTTGACATGACCTATTACTCCTCCTGGGGTGTCCTTGAACCCTCAGATGACAAGTGTAGCACAAACCATCTTCTGATGCTTCCTTGAATAGCTTCAAAGCTTGAATGAGCAGTAGGACTGGCACAGCAGAACCGGGCCCTTATGATGTCATAGTCAAAGTCTCCAAGGAGATAAACTAAGACATGCGCAGTGTTCCATTTTATGCAAGTTAGCCTCACAGTTTCTTCTGGTGGCTTCCAACTTGAGTCTTCTCCTCTTGGGAAGCCATTTTCAATCTCCATTGCCAAGCTTCTCTGACACACAAATGGAACTTGCAAGCACCTAAAATGAAGACAACTCTCTACAAAGGTAAAAAGGTAAAGCACAAACAAGGGGTACAGCCATCTCTATTAATGCTCTTTAATATTAATTTTTCAGTTTGCATGAGTCATAACTATATTGATGTTGATGCTTCAGATGTTGCTAAAATCTTGGGAATTTTCCTACAAGTTTATATAAATGAAGTATGGATAAACCTACTTAAAAGGATTTAACTTAGGGCAAAAGAGGACAATGACACAATTGGTTGGATGTAGAGAACATAAATGCACTTCATCAAGCAGGTCTTACATCCAGGTCTATGCTTCCACTAGACGTAGGTCTTTCATTCCAATGAAAGAGAAAAACTTTTGGTTGGATTATTACAGAATGGTGTTTAGCAGTGTAAACAAGTATTTTGGGCTGATGCTTCTTTGCAGTGAGAAAGGTGGGCACGGGGAGAGGATGTCTAGATTGTGACTTGTCCTCTGGGTAATATGCATCAAAAACAAAAATATGTGTGGTAAGAAAGGGGATAATTTAGGGGGAAGAGGCCACTAACCTCAATCTTATGGTCATTTTGTACCTTGCATTAAACTTAATGTGACTTTTGTGCTTTTAGTATTATGTTCTGCTATAAATCTGCCTCTGACTACCATTTTTGACATGACCTATTACTCCTCCTGGGGTGTCCTTGAACCCTCAGATGACAAGTGTAGCACAAACCATCTTCTGATGCTTCCTTGAAGAGCTCCAAAGCTTGAATGAGCAGTAAGACTGGCACAGCAGAACCTGGCCCTTATGATGTCATAGTCAAAGTCTCCAAGGAGCTAAACTAAGACATGTGCAGTGTTCCATTTTATGCAAGTTAGCCTCACAGTTTCTTCTGGTGGCTTCCAACTTGAGTCTTCTCCTCTTGGGAAGCCATTTTCAATCTCCATTGCCAAGCTTCTCTGACACACAAATGGAACTTGCAAGCACCTAAAATGGAGACAACTCTCTACAAAAGTAAAAAGGTAAAGCACAAACAAGGGGTACAGCCATCTCTATTAATGCTCTTTAATATTAATTTTTCAGTTTGCATGAGTCACAACTATATTGATGTTGATGCTTCAGATGTTGCTAAAATCTTGGGAATTTTCCTACAAGTTTATATAAATGAAGCATGGATAAACCTACTTAAAAGGATTTAACTTAGGGCAAAAGAGGACAATGACACAATTGGTTGGATGTAGAGAACATAAATGCACTTCATCAAGCAGGTCTTACATCCAGGTCTATGCTTCCACTAGACATAGGTCTTTGATTCCAATGAAAGAGAAAAACCTTTGGTTGCATTATTACAGAATGGTGTTTAGCAGTGTAAACAAGTATTTTGGGCTGATGCTTCTTTGCAGTGAGAAAGGTGGGCACAGGGAGAGGATGTCTAGATTGTGACTTGTCCTCTGGGTAATATGCGCCAAAAAAAAAAATATGTGTGGTAAGAAAGGGGATAATTTAGGGGGAAGAGGCCACTAACCTCAATCTTATGGTCATTTTGTACCTTGCATTAAACTTAATGTGACTTTTGTGCTTTTAGTATTCTGTTCTGCTATAAATCTGCCTCTGACTACCATTTTTGACATGACCTATTACTCCTCCTGGGGTGTCCTTGAACCCTCAGATGACAAGTGTAGCACAAACCATCTTCTGATGCTTCCTTGAAGAGCTCCAAAGCTTGAATGAGCAGTAAGACTGGCATAGCAGAACCTGGCCCTTTTGATTTCATAGTCAAAGTCTCCAAGGAGCTAAACTAAGACATGCGCAGTGTTCCATTTTATGCAAGTTAGCCTCACAGTTTCTTCTGGTGGCTTCCAACTTGAGTCTTCTCCTCTTGGGAAGCCATTTTCAATCTCCATTGCCAAGCTTCTCTGACACACAAATGGAACTTGCAAGCACCTAAAATGAAGACAACTCTCTACAAAGGTAAAAAGGTAAAGCACAAACAAGGGGTACAGCCATCTCTATTAATGCTCTTTAATACTAATTTTTCAGTTTGCATGAGTCATAACTATATTGATGTTGATGCTTCAGATGTTGCTAAAATCTTGGGAATTTTCCTACAAGTTTATATAAATGAAGTATGGATAAACCTACTTAAAAGGATTTAACTTAGGGCAAAAGAGGACAATGACACAATTGGTTGAATGTAGAGAACATAAATGCACTTCATCAAGCAGGTCTTACATCCAGGTCTATGCTTCCACTAGACGTAGGTCTTTGATTCCAATGAAAGAGAAAAACTTTTGGTTGCATTATTACAGAATGGTGTTTAGCAGTGTAAACAAGTATTTTGGGCTGATGCTTCTTTGCAGTGAGAAAGGTGGGCACGGGGAGAGGATGTCTAGATTGTGACTTGTCCTCTGGGTAATATGCATCAAAAACAAAAATATGTGTGGTAAGAAAGGGGATAATTTAGGGGGAAGAGGCCACTAACCTCAATCTTATGGTCATTTTGTACCTTGCATTAAACTTAATGTGACTTTTGTGCTTTTAGTATTCTGTTCTGCTATAAATCTGCCTCTGACTACCATTTTTGACATGACCTATTACTCCTCCTGGGGTGTCCTTGAACCCTCAGATGACAAGTGTAGCACAAACCATCTTCTGATGCTTCCTTGAAGAGCTCCAAAGCTTGAATGAGCAGTAAGACTGGCACAGCAGAACCTGGCCCTTATGATGTCATAGTCAAAGTCTCCAAGGAGCTAAACTAAGACATGCGCAGTGTTCCATTTTATTGCAAGTTAGCCTCACAGTTTCTTCTGGTGGCTTCCAACTTGAGTCTTCTCCTCTTGGGAAGCCATTTTCAATCTCTATTGCCAAGCTTCTCTGACACACAAATGGAACTTGCAAGCACCTAAAATGAAGACAACTCTCTACAAAGGTAAAAAGGTAAAGCACAAAAAAGGGGTACAGCCATCTCTATTAATGCTCTTTAATACTAATGTTTCAGTTTGCATGAGTCATAACTATATTGATGTTGATGCTTCAGATGTTGCTAAAATCTTGGGAATTTTCCTACAAGTTTATATAAATGAAGCATGGATAAACCTACTTAAAAGGATTTAACTTAGGGCAAAAGAGGACAATGACACAATTGGTTGGATGTAGAGAACATAAATGCACTTCATCAAGCAGGTCTTACATCCAGGTCTATGCTTCCACTAGACGTAGGTCTTTGATTCCAATGAAAGAAAAAAACTTTTGGTTGGATTATTACAGAATGGTGTTTAGCAGTGTAAACGAGTATTTTGGGCTGATGCTTCTTTGCAGTGAGAAAGGTGGGCACGGGGAGAGGATGTCTAGATTGTGACTTGTCCTCTGGGTAATATGCATCAAAAACAAAAATATGTGTGGTAAGAAAGGGGATAATTTAGGGGGAAGAGGCCACTAACCTCAATCTTATGGTCATTTTGTACCTTGCATTAAACTTAATGTGACTTTTGTGCTTTTAGTATTATGTTCTGCTATAAATCTGCCTCTGACTACCATTTTTGACATGACCTATTACTCCTCCTGGGGTGTCCTTGAACCCTCAGATGACAAGTGTAGCACAAACCATCTTCTGATGCTTCCTTGAATAGCTTCAAAGCTTGAATGAGCAGTAGGACTGGCACAGCAGAACCGGGCCCTTATGATGTCATAGTCAAAGTCTCCAAGGAGATAAACTAAGACATGCGCAGTGTTCCATTTTATGCAAGTTAGCCTCACAGTTTCTTCTGGTGGCTTCCAACTTGAGTCTTCTCCTCTTGGGAAGCCATTTTCAATCTCCATTGCCAAGCTTCTCTGACACACAAATGGAACTTGCAAGCACCTAAAATGAAGACAACTCTCTACAAAGGTAAAAAGGTAAAGCACAAACAAGGGGTACAGCCATCTCTATTAATGCTCTTTAATATTAATTTTTCAGTTTGCATGAGTCATAACTATATTGATGTTGATGCTTCAGATGTTGCTAAAATCTTCGGAATTTTCCTACAAGTTTATATAAATGAAGTATGGATAAACCTACTTAAAAGGATTTAACTTAGGGCAAAAGAGGACAATGACACAATTGGTTGGATGTAGAGAACATAAATGCACTTCATCAAGCAGGTCTTACATCCAGGTCTATGCTTCCACTAGACGTAGGTCTTTCATTCCAATGAAAGAGAAAAACTTTTGGTTGGATTATTACAGAATGGTGTTTAGCAGTGTAAACAAGTATTTTGGGCTGATGCTTCTTTGCAGTGAGAAAGGTGGGCACGGGGAGAGGATGTCTAGATTGTGACTTGTCCTCTGGGTAATATGCATCAAAAACAAAAATATGTGTGGTAAGAAAGGGGATAATTTAGGGGGAAGAGGCCACTAACCTCAATCTTATGGTCATTTTGTACCTTGCATTAAACTTAATGTGACTTTTGTGCTTTTAGTATTATGTTCTGCTATAAATCTGCCTCTGACTACCATTTTTGACATGACCTATTACTCCTCCTGGGGTGTCCTTGAACCCTCAGATGACAAGTGTAGCACAAACCATCTTCTGATGCTTCCTTGAAGAGCTCCAAAGCTTGAATGAGCAGTAAGACTGGCACAGCAGAACCTGGCCCTTATGATGTCATAGTCAAAGTCTCCAAGGAGCTAAACTAAGACATGTGCAGTGTTCCATTTTATGCAAGTTAGCCTCACAGTTTCTTCTGGTGGCTTCCAACTTGAGTCTTCTCCTCTTGGGAAGCCATTTTCAATCTCCATTGCCAAGCTTCTCTGACACACAAATGGAACTTGCAAGCACCTAAAATGGAGACAACTCTCTACAAAAGTAAAAAGGTAAAGCACAAACAAGGGGTACAGCCATCTCTATTAATGCTCTTTAATATTAATTTTTCAGTTTGCATGAGTCACAACTATATTGATGTTGATGCTTCAGATGTTGCTAAAATCTTGGGAATTTTCCTACAAGTTTATATAAATGAAGCATGGATAAACCTACTTAAAAGGATTTAACTTAGGGCAAAAGAGGACAATGACACAATTGGTTGGATGTAGAGAACATAAATGCACTTCATCAAGCAGGTCTTACATCCAGGTCTATGCTTCCACTAGACATAGGTCTTTGATTCCAATGAAAGAGAAAAACCTTTGGTTGCATTATTACAGAATGGTGTTTAGCAGTGTAAACAAGTATTTTGGGCTGATGCTTCTTTGCAGTGAGAAAGGTGGGCACAGGGAGAGGATGTCTAGATTGTGACTTGTCCTCTGGGTAATATGCGCCAAAAAAAAAAATATGTGTGGTAAGAAAGGGGATAATTTAGGGGGAAGAGGCCACTAACCTCAATCTTATGGTCATTTTGTACCTTGCATTAAACTTAATGTGACTTTTGTGCTTTTAGTATTCTGTTCTGCTATAAATCTGCCTCTGACTACCATTTTTGACATGACCTATTACTCCTCCTGGGGTGTCCTTGAACCCTCAGATGACAAGTGTAGCACAAACCATCTTCTGATGCTTCCTTGAAGAGCTCCAAAGCTTGAATGAGCAGTAAGACTGGCATAGCAGAACCTGGCCCTTTTGATTTCATAGTCAAAGTCTCCAAGGAGCTAAACTAAGACACGCGCAGTGTTCCATTTTATGCAAGTTAGCCTCATAGTTTCTTCTGGTGGCTTCCAACTTGAGTCTTCTCCTCTTGGTAAGCCATTTTCAATCTCCATTGCCAAGCTTCTCTGACACACAAATGGAACTTGCAAGCACCTAAAATGAAGACAACTCTCTACAAAGGTAAAAAGGTAAGGCACAAACAAGGGGTACAGCCATCTCTATTAATGCTCTTTAATACTAATTTTTCAGTTTGCATGAGTCATAACTATATTGATGTTGATGCTTCAGATGTTGCTAAAATCTTGGGAATTTTCCTACAAGTTTATATAAATGAAGTATGGATAAACCTACTTAAAAGGATTTAACTTAGGGCAAAAGAGGACAATGACACAATTGGTTGAATGTAGAGAACATAAATGCACTTCATCAAGCAGGTCTTACATCCAGGTCTATGCTTCCACTAGACGTAGGTCTTTGATTCCAATGAAAGAGAAAAACTTTTGGTTGCATTATTACAGAATGGTGTTTAGCAGTGTAAACAAGTATTTTGGGCTGATGCTTCTTTGCAGTGAGAAAGGTGGGCACGGGGAGAGGATGTCTAGATTGTGACTTGTCCTCTGGGTAATATGCATCAAAAACAAAAATATGTGTGATAAGAAAGGGGATAATTTAGGGGGAAGAGGCCACTAACCTCAATCTTATGGTCATTTTGTACCTTGCATTAAACTTAATGTGACTTTTGTGCTTTTAGTATTATGTTCTGCTATAAATCTGCCTCTGACTACCATTTTTGACATGACCTATTACTCCTCCTGGGGTGTCCTTGAACCCTCAGATGACAAGTGTAGCACAAACCATCTTCTGATGCTTCCTTGAATAGCTTCAAAGCTTGAATGAGCAGTAGGACTGGCACAGCAGAACCGGGCCCTTATGATGTCATAGTCAAAGTCTCCAAGGAGATAAACTAAGACATGCGCAGTGTTCCATTTTATGCAAGTTAGCCTCACAGTTTCTTCTGGTGGCTTCCAACTTGAGTCTTCTCCTCTTGGGAAGCCATTTTCAATCTCCATTGCCAAGCTTCTCTGACACACAAATGGAACTTGCAAGCACCTAAAATGAAGACAACTCTCTACAAAGGTAAAAAGGTAAAGCACAAACAAGGGGTACAGCCATCTCTATTAATGCTCTTTAATATTAATTTTTCAGTTTGCATGAGTCATAACTATATTGATGTTGATGCTTCAGATGTTGCTAAAATCTTCGGAATTTTCCTACAAGTTTATATAAATGAAGTATGGATAAACCTACTTAAAAGGATTTAACTTAGGGCAAAAGAGGACAATGACACAATTGGTTGGATGTAGAGAACATAAATGCACTTCATCAAGCAGGTCTTACATCCAGGTCTATGCTTCCACTAGACGTAGGTCTTTCATTCCAATGAAAGAGAAAAACTTTTGGTTGGATTATTACAGAATGGTGTTTAGCAGTGTAAACAAGTATTTTGGGCTGATGCTTCTTTGCAGTGAGAAAGGTGGGCACGGGGAGAGGATGTCTAGATTGTGACTTGTCCTCTGGGTAATATGCATCAAAAACAAAAATATGTGTGGTAAGAAAGGGGATAATTTAGGGGGAAGAGGCCACTAACCTCAATCTTATGGTCATTTTGTACCTTGCATTAAACTTAATGTGACTTTTGTGCTTTTAGTATTATGTTCTGCTATAAATCTGCCTCTGACTACCATTTTTGACATGACCTATTACTCCTCCTGGGGTGTCCTTGAACCCTCAGATGACAAGTGTAGCACAAACCATCTTCTGATGCTTCCTTGAAGAGCTCCAAAGCTTGAATGAGCAGTAAGACTGGCACAGCAGAACCTGGCCCTTATGATGTCATAGTCAAAGTCTCCAAGGAGCTAAACTAAGACATGTGCAGTGTTCCATTTTATGCAAGTTAGCCTCACAGTTTCTTCTGGTGGCTTCCAACTTGAGTCTTCTCCTCTTGGGAAGCCATTTTCAATCTCCATTGCCAAGCTTCTCTGACACACAAATGGAACTTGCAAGCACCTAAAATGGAGACAACTCTCTACAAAAGTAAAAAGGTAAAGCACAAACAAGGGGTACAGCCATCTCTATTAATGCTCTTTAATATTAATTTTTCAGTTTGCATGAGTCACAACTATATTGATGTTGATGCTTCAGATGTTGCTAAAATCTTGGGAATTTTCCTACAAGTTTATATAAATGAAGCATGGATAAACCTACTTAAAAGGATTTAACTTAGGGCAAAAGAGGACAATGACACAATTGGTTGGATGTAGAGAACATAAATGCACTTCATCAAGCAGGTCTTACATCCAGGTCTATGCTTCCACTAGACATAGGTCTTTGATTCCAATGAAAGAGAAAAACCTTTGGTTGCATTATTACAGAATGGTGTTTAGCAGTGTAAACAAGTATTTTGGGCTGATGCTTCTTTGCAGTGAGAAAGGTGGGCACAGGGAGAGGATGTCTAGATTGTGACTTGTCCTCTGGGTAATATGCGCCAAAAAAAAAAATATGTGTGGTAAGAAAGGGGATAATTTAGGGGGAAGAGGCCACTAACCTCAATCTTATGGTCATTTTGTACCTTGCATTAAACTTAATGTGACTTTTGTGCTTTTAGTATTCTGTTCTGCTATAAATCTGCCTCTGACTACCATTTTTGACATGACCTATTACTCCTCCTGGGGTGTCCTTGAACCCTCAGATGACAAGTGTAGCACAAACCATCTTCTGATGCTTCCTTGAAGAGCTCCAAAGCTTGAATGAGCAGTAAGACTGGCATAGCAGAACCTGGCCCTTTTGATTTCATAGTCAAAGTCTCCAAGGAGCTAAACTAAGACACGCGCAGTGTTCCATTTTATGCAAGTTAGCCTCATAGTTTCTTCTGGTGGCTTCCAACTTGAGTCTTCTCCTCTTGGTAAGCCATTTTCAATCTCCATTGCCAAGCTTCTCTGACACACAAATGGAACTTGCAAGCACCTAAAATGAAGACAACTCTCTACAAAGGTAAAAAGGTAAGGCACAAACAAGGGGTACAGCCATCTCTATTAATGCTCTTTAATACTAATTTTTCAGTTTGCATGAGTCATAACTATATTGATGTTGATGCTTCAGATGTTGCTAAAATCTTGGGAATTTTCCTACAAGTTTATATAAATGAAGTATGGATAAACCTACTTAAAAGGATTTAACTTAGGGCAAAAGAGGACAATGACACAATTGGTTGAATGTAGAGAACATAAATGCACTTCATCAAGCAGGTCTTACATCCAGGTCTATGCTTCCACTAGACGTAGGTCTTTGATTCCAATGAAAGAAAAAAACTTTTGGTTGGATTATTACAGAATGGTGTTTAGCAGTGTAAACGAGTATTTTGGGCTGATGCTTCTTTGCAGTGAGAAAGGTGGGCACGGGGAGAGGATGTCTAGATTGTGACTTGTCCTCTGGGTAATATGCATCAAAAACAAAAATATGTGTGGTAAGAAAGGGGATAATTTAGGGGGAAGAGGCCACTAACCTCAATCTTATGGTCATTTTGTACCTTGCATTAAACTTAATGTGACTTTTGTGCTTTTAGTATTATGTTCTGCTATAAATCTGCCTCTGACTACCATTTTTGACATGACCTATTACTCCTCCTGGGGTGTCCTTGAACCCTCAGATGACAAGTGTAGCACAAACCATCTTCTGATGCTTCCTTGAAGAGCTCCAAAGCTTGAATGAGCAGTAGGACTGGCACAGCAGAACCGGGCCCTTATGATGTCATAGTCAAAGTCTCCAAGGAGCTAAACTAAGACATGCGCAGTGTTCCATTTTATGCAAGTTAGCCTCACAGTTTCTTCTGGTGGCTTCCAACTTGAGTCTTCTCCTCTTGGGAAGCCATTTTCAATCTCCATTGCCAAGCTTCTCTGACACACAAATGGAACTTGCAAGCACCTAAAATGAAGACAACTCTCTACAAAGGTAAAAAGGTAAAGCACAAACAAGGGGTACAGCCATCTCTATTAATGCTCTTTAATATTAATTTTTCAGTTTGCATGAGTCATAACTATATTGATGTTGATGCTTCAGATGTTGCTAAAATCTTGGGAATTTTCCTACAAGTTTATATAAATGAAGTATGGATAAACCTACTTAAAAGGATTTAACTTAGGGCAAAAGAGGACAAGGACACAATTGGTTGGATGTAGAGAACATAAATGCACTTCATCAAGCAGGTCTTACATCCAGGTCTATGCTTCCACTAGACGTAGGTCTTTCATTCCAATGAAAGAGAAAAACTTTTGGTTGGATTATTACAGAATGGTGTTTAGCAGTGTAAACAAGTATTTTGGGCTGATGCTTCTTTGCAGTGAGAAAGGTGGGCACGGGGAGAGGATGTCTAGATTGTGACTTGTCCTCTGGGTAATATGCATCAAAAACAAAAATATGTGTGGTAAGAAAGGGGATAATTTAGGGGGAAGAGGCCACTAACCTCAATCTTATGGTCATTTTGTACCTTGCATTAAACTTAATGTGACTTTTGTGCTTTTAGTATTATGTTCTGCTATAAATCTGCCTCTGACTACCATTTTTGACATGACCTATTACTCCTCCTGGGGTGTCCTTGAACCCTCAGATGACAAGTGTAGCACAAACCATCTTCTGATGCTTCCTTGAAGAGCTCCAAAGCTTGAATGAGCAGTAAGACTGGCACAGCAGAACCTGGCCCTTATGATGTCCTAGTCAAAGTCTCCAAGGAGCTAAACTAAGACATGTGCAGTGTTCCATTTTATGCAAGTTAGCCTCACAGTTTCTTCTGGTGGCTTCCAACTTGAGTCTTCTCCTCTTGGGAAGCCATTTTCAATCTCCATTGCCAAGCTTCTCTGACACACAAATGGAACTTGCAAGCACCTAAAATGGAGACAACTCTCTACAAAAGTAAAAAGGTAAAGCACAAACAAGGGGTACAGCCATCTCTATTAATGCTCTTTAATATTAATTTTTCAGTTTGCATGAGTCACAACTATATTGATGTTGATGCTTCAGATGTTGCTAAAATCTTGGGAATTTTCCTACAAGTTTATATAAATGAAGCATGGATAAACCTACTTAAAAGGATTTAACTTAGGGCAAAAGAGGACAATGACACAATTGGCTGGATGTAGAGAACATAAATGCACTTCATCAAGCAGGTCTTACATCCAGGTCTATGCTTCCACTAGACGTAGGTCTTTGATTCCAATGAAAGAGAAAAACTTTTGGTTGCATTATTACAGAATGGTGTTTAGCAGTGTAAACAAGTATTTTGGGCTGATGCTTCTTTGCAGTGAGAAAGGTGGGCACGGGGAGAGGATGTCTAGATTGTGACTTGTCCTCTGGGTAATATGCATCAAAAACAAAAATATGTGTGGTAAGAAAGAGGATAATTTAGGGGGAAGAGGCCACTAACCTCAATCTTATGGTCATTTTGTACCTTGCATTAAACTTAATGTGACTTTTGTGCTTTTAGTATTCTGTTCTGCTATAAATCTGCCTCTGACTACCATTTTTGACATGACCTATTACTCCTCCTGGGGTGTCCTTGAACCCTCAGATGACAAGTGTAGCACAAACCATCTTCTGATGCTTCCTTGAAGAGCTCCAAAGCTTGAATGAGCAGTAAGACTGGCACAGCAGAACCGGGCCCTTATGATGTCATAGTCAAAGTCTCCAAGGAGCTAAACTAAGACATGCGCAGTGTTCCATTTTATGCAAGTTAGCCTCACAGTTTCTTCTGGTGGCTTCCAACTTGAGTCTTCTCCTCTTGGGAAGCCATTTTCAATCTCCATTGCCAAGCTTCTCTGACACACAAATGGAACTTGCAAGCACCTAAAATGAAGACAACTCTCTACAAAGGTTAAAAGGTAAAGCACAAACAAGGGGTACAGCCATCTCTATTAATGCTCTTTAATACTAATTTTTCAGTTTGCATGAGTCATAACTATATTGATGTTGATGCTTCAGATGTTGCTAAAATCTTGAGAATTTTCCTACAAGTTTATATAATTGAAGCATGGATAAACCTACTTAAAAGGATTTAACTTAGGGCAAAAGAGGACAATGACACAATTGGTTGGATGTAGAGAACATAAATGCACTTCATCAAGCAGGTCTTACATCCAGGTCTATGCTTCCACTAGACGTAGGTCTTTCATTCCAATGAAAGAGAAAAACTTTTGGTTGCATTATTACAGAATGGTGTTTAGCAGTGTAAACAAGTATTTTGGGCTGATGCTTCTTTGCAGTGAGAAAGGTGGGCACGGGGAGAGGATGTCTAGATTGTGACTTGTCCTCTGGGTAATATGCATCAAAAACAAAAATATGTGTGGTAAGAAAGGGGATAATTTAGGGGGAAGAGGCCACTAACCTCAATCTTATGGTCATTTTGTACCTTGCATTAAACTTAATGTGACTTTTGTGCTTTTAGTATTCTGTTCTGCTATAAATCTGCCTCTGACTACCATTTTTGACATGACCTATTACTCCTCCTGGGGTGTCCTTGAACCCTCAGATGACAAGTGTAGCACAAACCATCTTCTGATGCTTCCTTGAAGAGCTCCAAAGCTTGAATGAGCAGTAAGACTGGCACAGCAGAACCTGGCCCTTATGATGTCATAGTCAAAGTCTCCAAGGAGCTAAACTAAGACATGCGCAGTGTTCCATTTTATTGCAAGTTAGCCTCACAGTTTCTTCTGGTGGCTTCCAACTTGAGTCTTCTCCTCTTGGGAAGCCATTTTCAATCTCTCTTGCCAAGCTTCTCTGACACACAAATGGAACTTGCAAGCACCTAAAATGAAGACAACTCTCTACAAAGGTAAAAAGGTAAAGCACAAAAAAGGGGTACAGCCATCTCTATTAATGCTCTTTAATACTAATTTTTCAGTTTGCATGAGTCATAACTATATTGATGTTGATGCTTCAGATGTTGCTAAAATCTTGGGAATTTTCCTACAAGTTTATATAAATGAAGCATGGATAAACCTACTTAAAAGGATTAAACTTAGGGCAAAAGAGGACAATGACACAATTGGTTGGATGTAGAGAACATAAATGCACTTCATCAAGCAGGTCTTACATCCAGGTCTATGCTTCCACTAGACGTAGGTCTTTGATTCCAATGAAAGAGAAAAACTTTTGGTTGGATTATTACAGAATGGTGTTTAGCAGTGTAAACAAGTATTTTGGGCTGATGCTTCTTTGCAGTGAGAAAGGTGGGCACGGGGAGAGGATGTCCAGATTGTGACTTGTCCTCTGGGTAATATGCATCAAAAACAAAAATATGTGTGGTAAGAAAGGGGATAATTTAGGGGGAAGAGGCCACTAACCTCAATCTTATGGTCATTTTGTACCTTGCATTAAACTTAATGTGACTTTTGTGCTTTTAATATTATGTTCTGCTATTAATCTGCCTCTGACTACCATTTTTGACATGACCTATTACTCCTCCTGGGGTGTCCTTGAACCCTCAGATGACAAGTGTAGCACAAACCATCTTCTAATGCTTCCTTGAAGAGCTCCAAAGCTTGAATGAGCAGTAAGACTGGCACAGCAGAACCTGGCCCTTATGATGTCATAGTCAAAGTCTCCAAGGAGCTAAACTAAGACATGCGCAGTGTTCCATTTTATGCAAGTTAGCCTCACAGTTTCTTCTGGTGGCTTCCAACTTGAGTCTTCTCCTCTTGGGAAGCCATTTTCAATCTCCATTGCCAAGCTTCTCTGACACACAAATGGAACTTGCAAGCACCTAAAATGAAGACAACTCTCTACAAAGGTAAAAAGGTAAAGCACAAACAAGGGGTACAGCCATCTCTATTAATGCTCTTTAATATTAATTTTTCAGTTTGCATGAGTCATAACTATATTGATGCTGATGCTTCAGATGTTGCTAAAATCTTGGGAATTTTCCTACTAGTTTATATAAATGAAGTATGGATAAACCTACTTAAAGGATTTAACTTAGGGCAAAAGAGGACAATGACACAATTGGTTGGATGTAGAGAACATAAATGCACTTCATCAAGCAGGTCTTACATCCAGGTCCATGCTTCCACTAGACGTAGGTCTTTGATTCCAATGAAAGAGAAAAACTTTTGGTTCGATTATTACAGAATGGTGTTTAGCAGTGTAACGAGTATTTTGGGCTGATGCTTCTTTGCAGTGAGAAAGGTGGGCACGGGGAGAGGATGTCTAGATTGTGACTTGTCCTCTGGGTAATATGCATCAAAAACAAAAATATGTGTGGTAAGAAAGGGGATAATTTAGGGGGAAGAGGCCACTAACCTCAATCTTATGGTCATTTTGTACCTTGCATTAAACTTAATGTGACTTTTGTGCTTTTAGTATTATGTTCTGCTATAAATCTGCCTCTGACTACCATTTTTGACATGACCTATTACTCCTCCTGGGGTGTCCTTGAACCCTCAGATGACAAGTGTAGCACAAACCATCTTCTGATGCTTCCTTGAAGAGCTCCAAAGCTTGAATGAGCAGTAAGACTGGCACAGCAGAACCGGGCCCTTATGATGTCATAGTCAAAGTCTCCAAGGAGCTAAACTAAGACATGCGCAGTGTTCCATTTTATGCAAGTTAGCCTCACAGTTTCTTCTGGTGGCTTCCAACTTGAGTCTTCTCCTCTTGGGAAGCCATTTTCAATCTCCATTGCCAAGCTTCTCTGACACACAAATGGAACTTGCAAGCACCTAAAATGAAGACAACTTTCTACAAAGGTAAAAAGGTAAAGCACAAACAAGGGGTACAGCCATCTCTATTAATGCTCTTTAATATTAATTTTTAAGTTTGCATGAGTCATAACTATATTGATGCTGATGCTTCAGATGTTGCTAAAATCTTGGGAATTTTCCTACAAGTTTATATAAATGAAGTATGGATAAACCTACTTAAAAGGATTTAACTTAGGGCAAAAGAGGACAATGACACAATTGGTTGGATATAGAGAACATAAATGCACTTCATCAAGCAGGTCTTACATCCAGGTCTATGCTTCCACTAGACGTAGGTCTTTGATTCCAATGAAAGAGAAAAACTTTTGGTTGGATTATTACAGAATGGTGTTTAGCAGTGTAAACAAGTATTTTGGGCTGATGCTTCTTTGCAGTGTGAAAGGTGGGCACGGGGAGAGGATGTCTAGATTGTGACTTGTCCTCTGGGTAATATGCATCAAAAACAAAAATATGTGTGGTAAGAAAGGGGATAATTTAGGGGGAAGAGGCCACTAACCTCAATCTTATGGTCATTTTGTACCTTGCATTAAACTTAATGTGACTTTTGTGCTTTTAGTATTATGTTCTGCTATAAATCTGCCTCTGACTACCATTTTTGACATGACCTATTACTCCTCCTGGGGTGTCCTTGAACCCTCAGATGACATGTGTAGCACAAACCATCTTCTGATGCTTCCTTGAAGAGCTCCAAAGCTTGAATGAGCAGTAAGACTGGCACAGCAGAACCTGGCCCTTATGATGTCATAGTCAAAGTCTCCAAGGAGCTGAACTAAGACATGTGCAGTGTTCCATTTTATGCAAGTTAGCCTCACAGTTTCTTCTGGTGGCTTCCAACTTGAGTCTTCTCCTCTTGGGAAGCCATTTTCAATCTCCATTGCCAAGCTTCTCTGACACACAAATGGAACTTGCAAGCACCTAAAATGGAGACAACTCTCTACAAAGGTAAAAAGGTAAAGCACAAACAAGGGGTACAGCCATCTCTATTAATGCTCTTTAATATTAATTTTTCAGTTTGCATGGGTCATAACTATATTGATGCTGATGCTTCAGATGTTGCTAAAATCTTGGGAATTTTCCTACAAGTTTATATAAATGAAGTATGGATAAACCTACTTAAAAGGATTTAACTTAGGGCAAAAGAGGACAATGACACAATTGGTTGGATGTAGAGAACATAAATGCACTTCATCAAGCAGGTCTTACATCCAGGTCCATGCTTCCACTAGACGTAGGTTTTTGATTCCAATGAAAGAGAAAAACTTTTGGTTGGATTATTACAGAATGGTGTTTAGCAGTGTAAACAAGTATTTTGGGCTGATGCTTCTTTGCAGTGAGAAAGGTGGGCACGGGGAGAGGATGTCTAGATTGTGACTTGTCCTCTGGGTAATATGCATCAAGAACAAAAATATGTGTGGTAAGAAAGGGGATAATTTAGGGGGAAGAGGCCACTAACCTCAATCTTATGGTCATTTTGTACCTTGCATTAAACTTAATGTGACTTTTGTTCTTTTAGTATTATGTTCTGCTATAAATCTGCCTCTGACTACCATTTTTGACATGACCTATTACTCCTCCTGGGGTGTCCTTGAACCCTCAGATGACAAGTGTAGCACAAACCATCTTCTGATGCTTCCTTGAAGAGCTCCAAAGCTTGAATGAGCAGTAAGACTGGCACAGCAGAACCGGGCCCTTATGATGTCATAGTCAAAGTCTCCAAAGAGCTAAACTAAAACATGCGCAGTGTTCCATTTTATGCAAGTTAGCCTCACAGTTTCTTCTGGTGGCTTCCAACTTGAGTCTTCTCCTCTTGGGAAGCCATTTTCAATCTCCATTGCCAAGCTTCTCTGACACACAAATGGAACTTGCAAGCACCTAAAATGAAGACAACTCTCTACAAAGGTAAAAAGGTAAGGCACAAACAAGGGGTACAGTCATCTCTATTAATGCTCTTTAATATTAATTTTTCAGTTTGCATGAGTCATAACTATATTGATGTTGATGCTCCAGATTGCTAAAATCTTGGGAATTTTCCTACAAGTTTATATAAATGAAGTATGGATAAACCTACTTAAAATGATTTAACTTAGGGCAAAAGAGGACAATGACACAATTGGTTGGATGTAGAGAACATAAATGCACTTCATCAAGCAGGTCTTACATCCAGGCCCATGCTTCCACTAGACGTAGGTCTTTGACTCCAATGAAAGAGAAAAACGTTTGGTTGGATTATTACAGAATGGTGTTTAGCAGTGTAAACGAGTATTTTGGGCTGATGCTTCTTTGCAGTGAGAAAGGTGGGCACGGGGAGAGGATGTCTTGATTGTGACTTGTCCTCTGGGTAATATGCATCAAAAACAAAAATATGTGTGGTAAGAAAGGGGATAATTTAGGGGGAAGAGGCCACTAACCTCAATCTTATGGTCATTTTGTACCTTGCATTAAACTTAATGTGACTTTTGTGCTTTTAGTATTATGTTCTGCTATAAATCTGCCTCTGACTACCATTTTTGACATGACCTATTACTCCTCCTGGGGTGTCCTTGAACCCTCAGATGACAAGTGTAGCACAAACCATCTTCTGATGCTTCCTTGAAGAGCTCCAAAGCTTGAATGAGCAGTAAGACTGGCACAGCAGAACCTGGCCCTTATGATGTCATAGTCAAAGTCTACAAGGAGCTAAACTAAGACATGCGCAGTGTTCCATTTTATGCAAGTTAGCCTCACAGTTTCTTCTGGTGGCTTCCAACTTGAGTCTTCTCTTCTTGGGAAGCCATTTTCAATCTCCATTGCCAAGCTTCTCTGACACACAAATGGAACTTGCAAGCACCTAAAATGAAGACAACTCTCTACAAAGGTAAAAAGGTAAAGCACAAACAAGGGGTACAGCCATCTCTATTAATGCTCTTTAATATTAATTTTTCAGTTTGCATGAGTCATAACTATATTGATGTTGATGCTTCAGATTTTGCTAAAATCTTGGGAATTTTCCTACAAGTTTATATAAATGAAGTATGGATAAACCTACTTAAAAGGATTTAACTTAGGGCAAAAGAGGACAATGACACAATTGGTTGGATGTAGAGAACATAAATGCACTTCATCAAGCAGGTCTTACATCCAGGTCTATGCTTCCACTAGACGTAGGTCTTTGATTCCAATGAAAGAGAAAAACTTTTGGTTGGATTATTACAGAATGGTGTTTAGCAGTGTAAACGAGTATTTTGGGCTGATGCTTCTTTGCAGTGAGAAAGGTGGGCACGGGGAGAGGATGTCTAGATTGTGACTTGTCCTCTGGGTAATATGCATCAAAAACAAAAATATGTGTGGTAAGAAAGGGGATAATTTAGGGGGAAGAGGCCACTAACCTCAATCTTATGGTCATTTTGTACCTTGCATTAAACTTAATATGACTTTTGTGCTTTTAGTATTATGTTCTGCTATAAATCTGCCTCTGACTACCATTTTTGACATGACCTATTACTCCTCCTGGGGTGTCCTTGAACCCTCAGATGACAAGTGTAGCACAAACCATCTTCTGATGCTTCCTTGAAGAGCTCCAAAGCTTGAATGAGCAGTAAGACTGGCACAGCAGAACCGGGCCCTTATGATGTCATAGTCAAAGTCTCCAAGGAGCTAAACTAAGACATGCGCAGTGTTCCATTTTATGCAAGTTAGCCTCACAGTTTCTTCTGGTGGCTTCCAACTTGAGTCTTCTCCTCTTGGGAAGCCATTTTCAATCTCCATTGCCAAGCTTCTCTGACACACAAATGGAACTTGCAAGCACCTAAAATGAAGACAACTCTCTACAAAGGTAAAAAGGTAAAGCACAAACAAGGGGCACAGCCATCTCTATTAATGCTCTTTAATATTAATTTTTCAGTTTGCATGAGTCATAACTATATTGATGTTGATGCTTCAGATGTTGCTAAAATCTTGGGAATTTTCCTACAAGTTTATATAAATGAAGTATGGATAAACCTACTTAAAAGGATTTAACTTAGGGCAAAAGAGGACAAGGACACAATTGGTTGGATGTAGAGAACATAAATGCACTTCATCAAGCAGGTCTTACATCCAGGTCTATGCTTCCACTAGACGTAGGTCTTTGATTCCAATGAAAGAGAAAAACTTTTGGTTGGATTATTACAGAATGGTGTTTAGCAGTGTAAACAAGTATTTTGGGCTGATGCTTCTTTGCAGTGAGAAAGGTGGGCACGGGGAGAGGATGTCTAGATTGTGACTTGTCCTCTGGGTAATATGCATCAAAAACAAAAATATGTGTGGTAAGAAAGGGGATAATTTAGGGGGAAGAGGCCACTAACCTCAATCTTATGGTCATTTTGTACCTTGCATTAAACTTAATGTGACTTTTGTGCTTTTAGTATTATGTTCTGCTATAAATCTGCCTCTGACTACCATTTTTGACATGACCTATTACTCCTCCTGGGGTGTCCTTGAACCCTCAGATGACAAGTGTAGCACAAACCATCTTCTGATGCTTCCTTGAAGAGCTCCAAAGCTTGAATGAGCAGTAAGACTGGCACAGCAGAACCTGGCCCTTATGATGTCATAGTTAAAGTCTCCAAGGAGCTAAACTAAGACATGTGCAGTGTTCCATTTTATGCAAGTTAGCCTCACAGTTTCTTCTGGTGGCTTCCAACTTGAGTCTTCTCCTCTTGGGAAGCCATTTTCAATCTCCATTGCCAAGCTTCTCTGACACACAAATGGAACTTGCAAGCACCTAAAATGAAGACAACTCTCTACAAAGGTAAAAAGGTAAAGCACAAACAAGGGGCACAGCCATCTCTATTAATGTTCTTTAATATTAATTTTTCAGTTTGCAGGAGTCATAACTATATTGATGTTGATGCTTCAGATGTTGCTAAAATCTTGGGAATTTTCCTACAAGTTTATATAAATGAAGTATGGATAAACCTACTTAAAAGGATTTAACTTAGGGCAAAAGAGGACAAGGACACAATTGGTTGGATGTAGAGAACATAAATGCACTTCATCAAGCAGGTCTTACATCCAGGTCTATGCTTCCACTAGACGTAGGTCTTTGATTCCAATGAAAGAGAAAAACTTTTGGTTGGATTATTACAGAATGGTGTTTAGCAGTGTAAACAAGTATTTTGGGCTGATGCTTCTTTGCAGTGAGAAAGGTGGGCACGGGGAGAGGATGTCTAGATTGTGACTTGTCCTCTGGGTAATATGCATCAAAAACAAAAATATGTGTGGTAAGAAAGGGGATAATTTAGGGGGAAGAGGCCACTAACCTCAATCTTATGGTCATTTTGTACCTTGCATTAAACTTAATGTGACTTTTGTGCTTTTAGTATTATGTTCTGCTATAAATCAGCCTCTGACTACCATTTTTGACATGACCTATTACTCCTCCTGGGGTGTCCTTGAACCCTCAGATGACAAGTGTAGCACAAACCATCTTCTGATGCTTCCTTGAAGAGCTCCAAAGCTTGAATGAGCAGTAAGACTGGCACAGCAGAACCTGGCCCTTATGATGTCATAGTCAAAGTCTCCAAGGAGCTAAACTAAGACATGTGCAGTGTTCCATTTTATGCAAGTTAGCCTCACAGTTTCTTCTGGTGGCTTCCAACTTGAGTCTTCTCCTCTTGGGAAGCCATTTTCAATCTCCATTGCCAAGCTTCTCTGACACACAAATGGAACTTGCAAGCACCTAAAATGAAGACAACTCTCTACAAAGGTAAAAAGGTAAAGCACAAACAAGGGGCACAGCCATCTCTATTAATGTTCTTTAATATAAATTTTTCAGTTTGCAGGAGTCATAACTATATTGATGTTGATGCTTCAGATGTTGCTAAAATCTTGGGAATTTTCCTACAAGTTTATATAAATGAAGTATGGATAAACCTACTTAAAAGGATTTAACTTAGGGCAAAAGAGGACAATGACACAATTGGTTGGATGTAGAGAACATAAATGCACTTCATCAAGCAGGTCTTACATCCAGGTCTATGCTTCCACTAGACGTAGGTCTTTGATTCCAATGAAAGAGAAAAACTTTTGGTTGGATTATTACAGAATGGTGTTTAGCAGTGTAAACGAGTATTTTGAGCTGATGCTTCTTTGCAGTGAGAAAGGTGGGCACGGGGAGAGGATGTCTAGATTGTGACTTGTCCTCTGGGTAATATGCATCAAAAACAAAAATATGTGTGGTAAGAAAGGGGATAATTTAGGGGGAAGAGGCCACTAACCTCAATCTTATGGTCATTTTGTACCTTGCATTAAACTTAATGTGACTTTTGTGCTTTTAGTATTATGTTCTGCTATAAATCTGCCTCTGACTACCATTTTTGACATGACCTATTACTCCTCATGGGGTGTCCTTGAACCCTCAGATGACAAGTGTAGCACAAACCATCTTCTGATGCTTCCTTGAAGAGCTCCAAAGCTTGAATGAGCAGTAAGACTGGCACAGCAGAACCGGGCCCTTATGATGTCATAGTCAAAGTCTCCAAGGAGCTAAACTAAGACATGCGCAGTGTTCCATTTTATGCAAGTTAGCCTCACAGTTTCTTCTGGTGGCTTCCAACTTGAGTCTTCTCCTCTTGGGAAGCCATTTTCAATCTCCATTGCCAAGCTTCTCTGACACACAAATGGAACTTGCAAGCACCTAAAATGAAGACAACTCTCTACAAAGGTAAAAAGGTAAAGCACAAACAAGGGGTACAGCCATCTCTATTAATGCTCTTTAATATTAATTTTTCAGTTTGCATGAGTCATAACTATATTGATGTTGATGCTTCAGATGTTGCTAAAATCTTGGGAATTTTCCTACAAGTTTATATAAATGAAGTATGGATAAACCTACTTAAAAGGATTTAACTTAGGGCAAAAGAGGACAAGGACACAATTGGTTGGATGTAGAGAACATAAATGCACTTCATCAAGCAGGTCTTACATCCAGGTCTATGCTTCCACTAGACGTAGGTCTTTCATTCCAATGAAAGAGAAAAACTTTTGGTTGGATTATTACAGAATGGTGTTTAGCAGTGTAAACAAGTATTTTGGGCTGATGCTTCTTTGCAGTGAGAAAGGTGGGCACGGGGAGAGGATGTCTAGATTGTGACTTGTCCTCTGGGTAATATGCATCAAAAACAAAAATATGTGTGGTAAGAAAGGGGATAATTTAGGGGGAAGAGGCCACTAACCTCAATCTTATGGTCATTTTGTACCTTGCATTAAACCTAATGTGACTTTTGTGCTTTTAGTATTATGTTCTGCTATAAATCTGCCTCTGACTACCATTTTTGACATGACCTATTACTCCTCCTGGGGTGTCCTTGAACCCTCAGATGACAAGTGTAGCACAAACCATCTTCTGATGCTTCCTTGAAGAGCTCCAAAGCTTGAATGAGCAGTAAGACTGGCACAGCAGAACCTGGCCCTTATGATGTCATAGTCAAAGTCTCCAAGGAGCTAAACTAAGACATGCGCAGTGTTCCATTTTATGCAAGTTAGCCTCACAGTTTCTTCTGGTGGCTTCCAACTTGAGTCTTCTCCTCTTGGGAAGCCATTTTCAATCTCCATTGCCAAGCTTCTCTGACACACAAATGGAACTTGCAAGCACCTAAAATGGAGACAACTCTCTACAAAGGTAAAAAGGTAAAGCACAAACAAGAGGTACAGCCATCTCTATTAATGCTCTTTAATATTAATTTTTCAGTTTGCATGAGTCATAACTATATTGATGTTGATGCTTCAGATGTTGCTAAAATCTTGGGAATTTTCCTACAAGTTTATATAAATGAAGTATGGATAAACCTACTTAAAAGGATTTAACTTAGGGCAAAAGAGGACAAGGACACAATTGGTTGGATGTAGAGAACATAAATGCACTTCATCAAGCAGGTCTTACATCCAGGTCTATGCTTCCACTAGACGTAGGTCTTTCATTCCAATGAAAGAGAAAAACTTTTGGTTGGATTATTACAGAATGGTGTTTAGCAGTGTAAACAAGTATTTTGGGCTGATGCTTCTTTGCAGTGAGAAAGGTGGGCACGGGGAGAGGATGTCTAGATTGTGACTTGTCCTCTGGGTAATATGCATCAAAAACAAAAATATGTGTGGTAAGAAAGGGGATAATTTAGGGGGAAGAGGCCACTAACCTCAATCTTATGGTCATTTTGTACCTTGCATTAAACCTAATGTGACTTTTGTGCTTTTAGTATTATGTTCTGCTATAAATCTGCCTCTGACTACCATTTTTGACATGACCTATTACTCCTCCTGGGGTGTCCTTGAACCCTCAGATGACAAGTGTAGCACAAACCATCTTCTGATGCTTCCTTGAAGAGCTCCAAAGCTTGAATGAGCAGTAAGACTGGCACAGCAGAACCTGGCCCTTATTATGTCATAGTCAAAGTCTCCAAGGAGCTAAACTAAGACATGCGCAGTGTTCCATTTTATGCAAGTTAGCCTCACAGTTTCTTCTGGTGGCTTCCAACTTGAGTCTTCTCCTCTTGGGAAGCCATTTTCAATCTCCATTGCCAAGCTTCTCTGACACACAAATGGAACTTGCAAGCACCTAAAATGGAGACAACTCTCTACAAAGGTAAAAAGGTAAAGCACAAACAAGAGGTACAGCCATCTCTATTAATGCTCTTTAATATTAATTTTTCAGTTTGCATGAGTCATAACTATATTGATGTTGATGCTTCAGATGTTGCTAAAATCTTGGGAATTTTCCTACAAGTTTATATAAATGAAGTATGGATAAACCTACTTAAAAGGATTTAACTTAGGGCAAAAGAGGACAAGGACACAATTGGTTGGATGTAGAGAACATAAATGCACTTCATCAAGCAGGTCTTACATCCAGGTCTATGCTTCCACTAGACGTAGGTCTTTCATTCCAATGAAAGAGAAAAACTTTTGGTTGGATTATTACAGAATGGTGTTTAGCAGTGTAAACAAGTATTTTGGGCTGATGCTTCTTTGCAGTGAGAAAGGTGGGCACGGGGAGAGGATGTCTAGATTGTGACTTGTCCTCTGGGTAATATGCATCAAAAACAAAAATATGTGTGGTAAGAAAGGGGATAATTTAGGGGGAAGAGGCCACTAACCTCAATCTTATGGTCATTTTGTAACTTGCATTAAACCTAATGTGACTTTTGTGCTTTTAGTATTATGTTCTGCTATAAATCTGCCTCTGACTACCATTTTTGACATGACCTATTACTCCTCCTGGGGTGTCCTTGAACCCTCAGATGACAAGTGTAGCACAAACCATCTTCTGATGCTTCCTTGAAGAGCTCCAAAGCTTGAATGAGCAGTAAGACTGGCACAGCAGAACCTGGCCCTTATGATGTCATAGTCAAAGTCTCCAAGGAGCTAAACTAAGACATGCGCAGTGTTCCATTTTATGCAAGTTAGCCTCACAGTTTCTTCTGGTGGCTTCCAACTTGAGTCTTCTCCTCTTGGGAAGCCATTTTCAATCTCCATTGCCAAGCTTCTCTGACACACAAATGGAACTTGCAAGCACCTAAAATGGAGACAACTCTCTACAAAGGTAAAAAGGTAAAGCACAAACAAGA
The DNA here is from genome assembly GCF_040894005.1 of Engystomops pustulosus. NCBI lineage: Eukaryota > Metazoa > Chordata > Amphibia > Anura > Leptodactylidae > Engystomops > Engystomops pustulosus. The sequence goes on from NC_092411.1 coordinate 100,632,123, forward strand.
GGTACAGCCATCTCTATTAATGCTCTTTAATATTAATTTTTCAGTTTGCATGAGTCATAACTATATTGATGTTGATGCTTCAGATGTTGCTAAAATCTTGGGAATTTTCCTACAAGTTTATATAAATGAAGTATGGATAAACCTACTTAAAAGGATTTAACTTAGGGCAAAAGAGGACAAGGACAAAATTGGTTGGATGTAGAGAACATAAATGCACTTCATCAAGCAGGTCTTACATCCAGGTCTATGCTTCCACTAGACGTAGGTCTTTCATTCCAAAGAAAGAGAAAAACTTTTGGTTGGATTATTACAGAATGGTGTTTAGCAGTGTAAACAAGTATTTTGGGCTGATGCTTCTTTGCAGTGAGAAAGGTGGGCACGGGGAGAGGATGTCTAGATTGTGACTTGTCCTCTGGGTAATATGCATCAAAAACAAAAATATGTGTGGTAAGAAAGGGGATAATTTAGGGGGAAGAGGCCACTAACCTCAATCTTATGGTCATTTTGTACCTTGCATTAAACCTAATGTGACTTTTGTGCTTTTAGTATTATGTTCTGCTATAAATCTGCCTCTGACTACCATTTTTGACATGACCTATTACTCCTCCTGGGGTGTCCTTGAACCCTCAGATGACAAGTGTAGCACAAACCATCTTCTGATGCTTCCTTGAAGAGCTCCAAAGCTTGAATGAGCAGTAAGACTGGCACAGCAGAACCGGGCCCTTATGATGTCATAGTCAAAGTCTCCAAGGAGCTAAACTAAGACATGCGCAGTGTTCCATTTTATGCAAGTTAGCCTCACAGTTTCTTCTGGTGGCTTCCAACTTGAGTCTTCTCCTCTTGGGAAGCCATTTTCAATCTCCATTGCCAAGCTTCTCTGACACACAAATGGAACTTGCAAGCACCTAAAATGGAGACAACTCTCTACAAAGGTAAAAAGGTAAAGCACAAACAAGAGGTACAGCCATCTCTATTAATGCTCTTTAATATTAATTTTTCAGTTTGCATGAGTCATAACTATATTGATGTTGATGCTTCAGATGTTGCTAAAATCTTGGGAATTTTCCTACAAGTTTATATAAATGAAGTATGGATAAACCTACTTAAAAGGATTTAACTTGGGGCAAAAGAGGACAATGACACAATTGGTTGGATGTAGAGAACATAAATGCACTTCATCAAGCAGGTCTTACATCCAAGTCTATGCTTCCACTAGACGTAGGTTTTTGATTCCAATGAAAAAGAAAAACATTTGGTTGGATTATTACAGAATGGTGTTTAGCAGTGTAAACAAGTATTTTGGGCTGATGCTTCTTTGCAGTGAGAAAGGTGGGCACGGGGAGAGGATGTCTAGATTGTGACTTGTCCTCTGGGTAATATGCATCAAAAACAAAAATATGTGTGGTAAGAAAGGGGATAATTTAGGGGGAAGAGGCCACTAACCTCAATCTTATGGTCATTTTGTACCTTGCATTAAACTTAATGTGACTTTTGTGCTTTTAGTATTATGTTCTGCTATAAATCTGCCTCTGACTACCATTTTTGACATGACCTATTACTCCTCATGGGGTGTCCTTGAACCCTCAGATGACAAGTGTAGCACAAACCATCTTCTGATGCTTCCTTGAAGAGCTCCAAAGCTTGAATGAGCAGTAAGACTGGCACAGCAGAACCGGGCCCTTATGATGTCATAGTCAAAGTCTCCAAGGAGCTAAACTAAGACATGCGCAGTGTTCCATTTTATGCAAGTTAGCCTCACAGTTTCTTCTGGTGGCTTCCAACTTGAGTCTTCTCCTCTTGGGAAGCCATTTTCAATCTCCATTGCCAAGCTTCTCTGACACACAAATGGAACTTGCAAGCACCTAAAATGAAGACAACTCTCTACAAAGGTAAAAAGGTAAAGCACAAACAAGGGGTACAGCCATCTCTATTAATGCTCTTTAATATTAATTTTTCAGTTTGCATGAGCCATAACTATATTGATGTTGATGCTTCAGATGTTGCTAAAATCTTGGGAATTTTCCTACAAGTTTATATAAATGAAGTATGGATAAACCTACTTAAAAGGATTTAACTTAGGGCAAAAGAGGACAAGGACACAATTGGTTGGATGTAGAGAACATAAATGCACTTCATCAAGCAGGTCTTACATCCAGGTCTATGCTTCCACTAGACGTAGGTCTTTCATTCCAATGAAAGAGAAAAACTTTTGGTTGGATTATTACAGAATGGTGTTTAGCAGTGTAAACAAGTATTTTGGGCTGATGCTTCTTTGCAGTGAGAAAGGTGGGCACGGGGAGAGGATGTCTAGATTGTGACTTGTCCTCTGGGTAATATGCATCATAAACAAAAATATGTGTGGTAAGAAAGGGGATAATTTAGGGGGAAGAGGCCACTAACCTCAATCTTATGGTCATTTTGTACCTTGCATTAAACTTAATGTGACTTTTGTGCTTTTAGTATTATGTTCTGCTATAAATCTGCCTCTGGCTACCATTTTTGACATGACCTATTACTCCTCCTGGGGTGTCCTTGAGCCCTCAGATGACAAGTGTAGCACAAACCATCTTCTGATGCTTCCTTGAAGAGCTCCAAAGCTTGAATGAGCAGTAAGACTGGCACAGCAGAACCTGGCCCTTATGATGTCATAGTCAAAGTCTCCAAGGAGCTAAACTAAGACATGCGCAGTGTTCCATTTTATGCAAGTTAGCCTCACAGTTTCTTCTGGTGGCTTCCAACTTGAGTCTTCTCCTCTTGGGAAGCCATTTTCAATCTCCATTGCCAAGCTTCTCTGACACACAAATGGAACTTGCAAGCACCTAAAATGAAGACAACTCTCTACAAAGGTAAAAAGGTAAAGCACAAACAAGGGGTACAGCCATCTCTATTAATGCTCTTTAATATTAATTTTTCAGTTTGCAGGAGTCATAACTATATTGATGTTGATGCTTCAGATGTTGCTAAAATCTTGGGAATTTTCCTACAAGTTTATATAAATGAAGTATGGATAAACCTACTTAAAAGGATTTAACTTAGGGCAAAAGAGGACAATGACACAATTGGTTGGATGTAGAGAACATAAATGCACTTCATCAAGCAGGTCTTACATCCAGGTCTATGCTTCCACTAGACGTAGGTCTTTGATTCCAATGAAAGAGAAAAACTTTTGGTTGGATTATTACAGAATGGTGTTTAGCAGTGTAAACAAGTATTTTGGGCTGATGCTTCTTTGCAGTGAGAAAGGTGGGCACGGGGAGAGGATGTCTAGATTGTGACTTGTCCTCTGGGTAATATGCATCAAAAACAAAAATATGTGTGGTAAGAAAGGGGATAATTTAGGGGGAAGAGGCCACTAACCTCAATCTTATGGTCATTTTGTACCTTGCATTAAACTTAATGTGACTTTTGTGCTTTTAGTATTATGTTCTGCTATAAATCTGCCTCTGACTACCATTTTTGACATGACCTATTACTCCTCCTGGGGTGTCCTTGAACCCTCAGATGACAAGTGTAGCACAAACCATCTTCTGATGCTTCCTTGAAGAGCTCCAAAGCTTGAATGAGCAGTAAGACTGGCACAGCAGAACCTGGCCCTTATGATGTCATAGTCAAAGTCTCCAAGGAGCTAAACTAAGACATGCGAAGTGTTCCATTTTATGCAAGTTAGCCTCACAGTTTCTTCTGGTGGCTTCCAACTTGAGTCTTCTCCTCTTGGGAAGCCATTTTCAATCTCCATTGCCAAGCTTCTCTGACACACAAATGGAACTTGCAAGCACCTAAAATGAAGACAACTCTCTACAAAGGTAAAAAGGTAAAGCACAAACAAGGGGTACAGCCATCTCTATTAATGCTCTTTAATATTAATTTTTAGGTTTGCATGAGTCATAACTACATTGATGTTGATGCTTCAGATGTTGCTAAAATCTTGGGAATTTTCCTACAAGTTTATATAAATGAAGTATGGATAAACCTACTTAAAAGGATTTAACTTAGGGCAAAAGAGGACAATGACACAATTGGTTGGATGTAGAGAACATAAATGCACTTCATCAAGCAGGTCTTACATCCAGGTCTATGCTTCCACTAGACGTAGGTCTTTGATTCCAATGAAAGAGAAAAACTTTTGGTTGGATTATTACAGAATGGTGTTTAGCAGTGTAAACAAGTATTTTGGGCTGATGCTTCTTTGCAGTAAGAAAGGTGGGCACGGGGAGAGGATGTCTAGATTGTGACTTGTCCTCTGGGTAATATGCATCAAAAACAAAAATATGTGTGGTAAGAAAGGGGATAATTTAGGGGGAAGAGGCCACTAACCTCAATCTTATGGTCATTTTGTACCTTGCATTAAACTTAATGTGACTTTTGTGCTTTTAGTATTATGTTCTGCTATAAATCAGCCTCTGACTACCATTTTTGACATGACCTATTACTCCTCCTGGGGTGTCCTTGAACCCTCAGATGACAAGTGTAGCACAAACCATCTTCTGATGCTTCCTTGAAGAGCTCCAAAGCTTGAATGAGCAGTAAGACTGGCACAGCAGAACCTGGCCCTTATGATGTCATAGTCAAAGTCTCCAAGGAGCTAAACTAAGACATGTGCAGTGTTCCATTTTATGCAAGTTAGCCTCACAGTTTCTTCTGGTGGCTTCCAACTTGAGTCTTCTCCTCTTGGGAAGCCATTTTCAATCTCCATTGCCAAGCTTCTCTGACACACAAATGGAACTTGCAAGCACCTAAAATGAAGACAACTCTCTACAAAGGTAAAAAGGTAAAGCACAAACAAGGGGCACAGCCATCTCTATTAATGTTCTTTAATATTAATTTTTCAGTTTGCAGGAGTCATAACTATATTGATGTTGATGCTTCAGATGTTGCTAAAATCTTGGGAATTTTCCTACAAGTTTACATAAATGATATATAAATGAAGTATGGATAAACCTACTTAAAAGGATTTAACTTAGGGCAAAAGAGGACAATGACACAATTGGTTGGATGTAGAGAACATAAATGCACTTCATCAAGCAGGTCTTACATCCAGGTCTATGCTTCCACTAGACGTAGGTCTTTGATTCCAATGAAAGAGAAAAACTTTTGGTTGGATTATTACAGAATGGTGTTTAGCAGTGTAAACGAGTATTTTGGGCTGATGCTTCTTTGCAGTGAGAAAGGTGGGCACGGGGAGAGGATGTCTAGATTGTGACTTGTCCTCTGGGTAATATGCATCAAAAACAAAAATATGTGTGGTAAGAAAGGGGATAATTTAGGGGGAAGAGGCCACTAACCTCAATCTTATGGTCATTTTGTACCTTGCATTAAACTTAATGTGACTTTTGTGCTTTTAGTATTATGTTCTGCTATAAATCTGCCTCTGACTACCATTTTTGACATGACCTATTACTCCTCATGGGGTGTCCTTGAACCCTCAGATGACAAGTGTAGCACAAACCATCTTCTGATGCTTCCTTGAAGAGCTCCAAAGCTTGAATGAGCAGTAAGACTGGCACAGCAGAACCGGGCCCTTATGATGTCATAGTCAAAGTCTCCAAGGAGCTAAACTAAGACATGCGCAGTGTTCCATTTTATGCAAGTTAGCCTCACAGTTTCTTCTGGTGGCTTCCAACTTGAGTCTTCTCCTCTTGGGAAGCCATTTTCAATCTCCATTGCCAAGCTTCTCTGACACACAAATGGAACTTGCAAGCACCTAAAATGGAGACAACTCTCTACAAAGGTAAAAAGGTAAAGCACAAACAAGAGGTACAGCCATCTCTATTAATGCTCTTTAATATTAATTTTTCAGTTTGCATGAGTCATAACTATATTGATGTTGATGCTTCAGATGTTGCTAAAATCTTGGGAATTTTCCTACAAGTTTATATAAATGAAGTATGGATAAACCTACTTAAAAGGATTTAACTTGGGGCAAAAGAGGACAATGACACAATTGGTTGGATGTAGAGAACATAAATGCACTTCATCAAGCAGGTCTTACATCCAAGTCTATGCTTCCACTAGACGTAGGTCTTTGATTCCAATGAAAGAGAAAAACTTTTGGTTGGATTATTACAGAATGGTGTTTAGCAGTGTAAACAAGTATTTTGGGCTGATGCTTCTTTGCAGTGAGAAAGGTGCGCACGGGGAGAGGATGTCTAGATTGTGACTTGTCCTCTGGGTAATATGCATCAAAAACAAAAATATGTGTGGTAAGAAAGGGGATAATTTAGGGGGAAGAGGCCACTAACCTCAATCTTATGGTCATTTTGTACCTTGCATTAAACTTAATGTGACTTTTGTGCTTTTAGTATTATGTTCTGCTATAAATCTGCCTCTGACTACCATTTTTGACATGACCTATTACTCCTCATGGGGTGTCCTTGAACCCTCAGATGACAAGTGTAGCACAAACCATCTTCTGATGCTTCCTTGAAGAGCTCCAAAGCTTGAATGAGCAGTAAGACTGGCACAGCAGAACCGGGCCCTTATGATGTCATAGTCAAAGTCTCCAAGGAGCTAAACTAAGACATGCGCAGTGTTCCATTTTATGCAAGTTAGCCTCACAGTTTCTTCTGGTGGCTTCCAACTTGAGTCTTCTCCTCTTGGGAAGCCATTTTCAATCTCCATTGCCAAGCTTCTCTGACACACAAATGGAACTTGCAAGCACCTAAAATGAAGACAACTCTCTACAAAGGTAAAAAGGTAAAGCACAAACAAGGGGTACAGCCATCTCTATTAATGCTCTTTAATATTAATTTTTCAGTTTGCATGAGCCATAACTATATTGATGTTGATGCTTCAGATGTTGCTAAAATCTTGGGAATTTTCCTACAAGTTTATATTAATAAAGTATGGATAAACCTACTTAAAAGGATTTAACTTAGGGCAAAAGAGGACAATGACACAATTGGTTGGATGTAGAGAACATAAATGCACTTCATCAAGCAGGTCTTACATCCAGGTCTATGCTTCCACTAGACGTAGGTCTTTGATTCCAATGAAAGAGAAAAACTTTTGGTTAGATTATTACAGAATGGTGTTTAGCAGTGTAAACAAGTATTTTGGGCTGATGCTTCTTTGCAGTGAGAAAGGTGGGCACGGGGAGAGGATGTCTAGATTGTGACTTGTCCTCTGGGTAATATGCATCAAAAACAAAAATATGTGTGGTAAGAAAGGGGATAATTTAGGGGGAAGAGGCCACTAACCTCAATCTTATGGTCATTTTGTACCTTGCATTAAACTTAATGTGACTTTTGTGCTTTTAGTATTATGTTCTGCTATAAATCTGCCTCTGACTACCATTTTTGACATGACCTATTACTCCTCCTGGGGTGTCCTTGAACCCTCAGATGAAAAGTGTAGCACAAACCATCTTCTGATGCTTCCTTGAAGAGCTCCAAAGCTTGAATGAGTAGTAAGACTGGCACAGCAGAACCTGGCCCTTATGATGTCATAGTCAAAGTCTCCAAGGAGCTAAACTAAGACATGCGAAGTGTTCCATTTTATGCAAGTTAGCCTCACAGTTTCTTCTGGTGGCTTCCAACTTGAGTCTTCTCCTCTTGGGAAGCCATTTTCAATCTCCATTGCCAAGCTTCTCTGACACACAAATGGAACTTGCAAGCACCTAAAATGAAGACAACTCTCTACAAAGGTAAAAAGGTAAAGCACAAACAAGGGGTACAGCTATCTCTATTAATGCTCTTTAATATTAATTTTTAAGTTTGCATGAGTCATAACTATATTGATGTTGATGCTTCAGATGTTGCTAAAATCTTGGGAATTTTCCTACAAGTTTATATAAATGAAGTATGGATAAACCTACTTAAAAGGATTTAACTTAGGGCAAAAGAGGACAATGACACAATTGGTTGGATGTAGAGAACATAAATGCACTTCATCAAGCAGGTCTTACATCCAGGTCTATGCTTCCACCAGACGTAGGTCTTTGATTCCAATGAAAGAGAAAAACTTTTGGTTGGATTATTACAGAATGGTGTTTAGCAGTGTAAACAAGAATTTTGGGCTGATGCTTCTTTGCAGTGAGAAAGGTGGGCACGGGGAGAGGATGTCTAGATTGTGACTTGTCCTCTGGGTAATATGCGTCAAAAACAAAAATATGTGTGGTAAGAAAGGGGATAATTTAGGGGGAAGAGGCCACTAACCTCAATCGTATGGTCATTTTGTACCTTGCATTAAACTTAATGTGACTTTTGTGCTTTTAGTATTATGTTCTGCTATAAATCTGCCTCTGACTACCATTTTTGACATGACCTATTACTCCTCATGGGGTGTCCTTGAACCCTCAGATGACAAGTGTAGCACAAACCATCTTCTAATGCTTCCTTGAAGAGCTCCAAAGCTTGAATGAGCAGTAAGACTGGCACAGCAGAACCGGGCCCTTATGATGTCATAGTCAAAGTCTCCAAGGAGCTAAACTAAGACATGCGCAGTGTTCCATTTTATGCAAGTTAGCCTCACAGTTTCTTCTGGTGGCTTCCAACTTGAGTCTTCTCCTCTTGGGAAGCCATTTTCAATCTCCATTGCCAAGCTTCTCTGACACACAAATGGAACTTGCAAGCACCTAAAATGAAGACAACTCTCTACAAAGGTAAAAAGGTAAAGCACAAACAAGGGGTACAGCCATCTCTATTAATGCTCTTTAATATTAATTTTTCAGTTTGCATGAGCCATAACTATATTGATGTTGATGCTTCAGATGTTGCTAAAATCTTGGGAATTTTCCTACAAGTTTATATAAATGATATATAAATGAAGTATGGATAAACCTACTTAAAAGGATTTAACTTAGGGCAAAAGAGGACAATGACACAATTGGTTGGATGTAGAGAACATAAATGCACTTCATCAAGCAGGTCTTACATCCAGGTCTATGCTTCCACTAGACGTAGGTCTTTGATTCCAATGAAAGAGAAAAACTTTTGGTTAGATTATTACAGAATGGTGTTTAGCAGTGTAAACAAGTATTTTGGGCTGATGCTTCTTTGCAGTGAGAAAGGTGGGCACGGGGAGAGGATGTCTAGATTGTGACTTGTCCTCTGGGTAATATGCATCAAAAACAAAAATATGTGTGGTAAGAAAGGGGATAATTTAGGGGGAAGAGGCCACTAACCTCAATCTTATGGTCATTTTGTACCTTGCATTAAACTTAATGTGACTTTTGTGCTTTTAGTATTATGTTCTGCTATAAATCTGCCTCTGACTACCATTTTTGACATGACCTATTACTCCTCCTGGGGTGTCCTTGAACCCTCAGATGAAAAGTGTAGCACAAACCATCTTCTGATGCTTCCTTGAAGAGCTCCAAAGCTTGAATGAGCAGTAAGACTGGCACAGCAGAACCTGGCCCTTATGATGTCATAGTCAAAGTCTCCAAGGAGCTAAACTAAGACATGCGAAGTGTTCCATTTTATGCAAGTTAGCCTCACAGTTTCTTCTGGTGGCTTCCAACTTGAGTCTTCTCCTCTTGGGAAGCCATTTTCAATCTCCATTGCCAAGCTTCTCTGACACACAAATGGAACTTGCAAGCACCTAAAATGAAGACAACTCTCTACAAAGGTAAAAAGGTAAAGCACAAACAAGGGGTACAGCCATCTCTATTAATGCTCTTTAATATTAATTTTTAAGTTTGCATGAGTCATAACTATATTGATGTTGATGCTTCAGATGTTGCTAAAATCTTGGGAATTTTCCTACAAGTTTATATAAATGAAGTATGGATAAACCTACTTAAAAGGATTTAACTTAGGGCAAAAGAGGACAATGACACAATTGGTTGGATGTAGAGAACATAAATGCACTTCATCAAGCAGGTCTTACATCAAGGTCTATGCTTCCACTAGACGTAGGTCTTTGATTCCAATGAAAGAGAAAAACTTTTGGTTGGATTATTACAGAATGGTGTTTAGCAGTGTAAACAAGAATTTTGGGCTGATGCTTCTTTGCAGTGAGAAAGGTGGGCACGGGGAGAGGATGTCTAGATTGTGACTTGTCCTCTGGGTAATATGCATCAAAAACAAAAATATGTGTGGTAAGAAAGGGGATAATTTAGGGGGAAGAGGCCACTAACCTCAATCTTATGGTCATTTTGTACCTTGCATTAAACCTAATGTGACTTTTGTGCTTTTAGTATTATGTTCTGCTATAAATCTGCCTCTGACTACCATTTTTGACATGACCTATTATTCCTCCTGGGGTGTCCTTGAACCCTCAGATGACAAGTGTAGCACAAACCATCTTCTGATGCTTCCTTGAAGAGCTCCAAAGCTTGAATGAGCAGTAAGACTGGCACAGCAGAACCTGGCCCTTATGATGTCATAGTCAAAGTCTCCAAGGAGCTAAACTAAGACATGCGCAGTGTTCCATTTTATGCAAGTTAGCCTCACAGTTTCTTCTGGTAGCTTCCAACTTGAGTCTTCTCCTCTTGGGAAGCCATTTTCAATCTCCATTGCCAAGCTTCTCTGACACACAAATGGAACTTGCAAGCATCTAAAATGAAGACAACTCTCTACAAAGGTAAACAGGTAAAGCACAAACAAGGGGTACAGCCATCTCTATTAATGCTCTTTAATATTAATTTTTCAGTTTGCAGGAGTCATAACTATATTGATGTTGATGCTTCAGATGTTGCTAAAATCTTGGGAATTTTCCTACAAGTTTATAGAAATGATATATAAATGAAGTATGGATAAACCTACTTAAAAGGATTTAACTTAGGGCAAAAGAGGACAATGACACAATTGGTTGGATGTAGAGAACATAAATGCACTTCATCAAGCAGGTCTTACATCCAGGTCTATGCTTCCACTAGACGTAGGTCTTTGATTCCAATGAAGGAGAAAAACTTTTGGTTGGATTATTACAGAATGGTGTTTAGCAGTGTAAACAAGTATTTTGGGCTGATGCTTCTTTGCAGTGAGAAAGGTGGGCACGGGGAGAGGATGTCTAGATTGTGACTTGTCCTCTGGGTAATATGCATCAAAAACAAAAATATGTGTGGTAAGAAAGGGGATAATTTAGGGGGAAGAGGCCACTAACCTCAATCTTATGGTCATTTTGTACCTTGCGTTAAACTTAATGTGACTTTTGTGCTTTTAGTATTATGTTCTGCTATAAATCTGCCTCTGACTACCATTTTTGACATGACCTATTACTCCTCCTGGGGTGTCCTTGAACCCTCAGATGACAAGTGTAGCACAAACCATCTTCTGATGCTTCCTTGAAGAGCTCCAAAGCTTGAATGAGCAGTAAGACTGGCACAGCAGAACCTGGCCCTTATGATGTCATAGTCAAAGTCTCCAAGGAGCTAAACTAAGACATGCGCAGTGTTCCATTTTATGCAAGTTAGCCTCACAGTTTCTTCTGGTGGCTTCCAACTTGAGTCTTCTCCTCTTGGGAAGCCATTTTCAATCTCCATTGCCAAGCTTCTCTGACACACAAATGGAACTTGCAAGCACCTAAAATGAAGACAACTCTCTACAAAGGTAAAAAGGTAAAGCACAAACAAGGGGTACAGCCATCTCTATTAATGCTCTTTAATATTAATTTTTCAGTTTGCATGAGTCATAACTATATTGATGTTGATGCTTCAGATGTTGCTAAAATCTTGGGAATTTTCCTACAAGTTTATATAAATGAAGTATGGGTAAACCTACTTAAAAGGATTTAACTTAGGGCAAAAGAGGACAATGACACAATTGGTTGGATGTAGAGAACATAAATGCACTTCATCAAGCAGGTCTTACATCCAGGTCTATGCTTCCACTAGACGTAGGTCTTTGATTCCAATGAAAGAGAAAAACTTTTGGTTGCATTATTACAGAATGGTGTTTAGCAGTGTAAACAAGTATTTTGGGCTGATGCTTCTTTGCAGTGAGAAAGGTGGGCACGGGGAGAGGATGTCTAGATTGTGACTTGTCCTCTGGGTAATATGCATCAAAAACAAAAATATGTGTGGTAAGAAAGGGGATAATTTAGGGGGAATAGGCCACTAACCTCAATCTTATGGTCATTTTGTACCTTGCATTAAACTTAATGTGACTTTGTGCTTTTAGTATTATGTTCTGCTATAAATCTGCCTCTGACTACCATTTTTGACATGACCTATTACTCCTCCTGGGGTGTCCTTGAACCCTCAGATGACAAGTGTAGCACAAACCATCTTCTGATGCTTCCGTGAAGAGCTCCAAAGCTTGAATGAGCAGTAAGACTGGCACAGCAGAACCTGGCCCTTATGATGTCATAGTCAAAGTCTCCAAGGAGCTAAACTAAGACATGCGCAGTGTTCCATTTTATGCAAGTTAGCCTCACAGTTTCTTCTGGTGGCTTCCAACTTGAGTCTTCTCCTCTTGGGAAGCCATTTTCAATCTCCATTGCCAAGCTTCTCTGACACACAAATGGAACTTGCAAGCACCTAAAATGAAGACAACTCTCTACAAAGGTAAACAGGTAAAGCACAAACAAGGGGTACAGCCATCTCTATTAATGCTCTTTAATATTAGTTTTTCAGTTTGCATGAGTCATAACTATATTGATGCTGATGCTTCAGATGTTGCTAAAATCTTGGGAATTTTCCTACAAGTTTATATAAATGAAGTATGGATAAACCTACTTAAAAGGATTTAACTTAGGGCAAAAGAGGACAATGACACAATTGGTTGGATGTAGAGAACATAAATGCACTTCATCAAGCAGGTCTTACATCCAGGTCTATGCTTCCACTAGACGTAGGTCTTTGATTCCAATGAAAGAGAAAAACTTTTGGTTGGATTATTACAGAATGGTGTTTAGCAGTGTAAACAAGTATTTTGGGCTGATGCTTCTTTGCAGTGAGAAAGGTGGGGACGGGGAGAGAATGTCTAGATTGTGACTGTTCCTCTGGGTAATATGCATCAAAAACAAAAATATGTGTGGTAAGAAAGGGGATAATTTAGGGGGAAGAGGCCACTAACCTCAATCTTATGGTCATTTTGTACCTTGCATTAAACTTAATGTGACTTTTGTGCTTTTAGTATTATGTTCTGCTATAAATCTGCCTCTGACTACCATTTTTGACATGACCTATTACTCCTCCTGGGGTGTCCTTGAACCCTCAGATGACAAGTGGAGCACAAACCATCTTCTGATGCTTCCTTGAAGAGCTCCAAAGCTTGAATGAGCAGTAAGACTGGCACAGCAGAACCTGGCCCTTATGATGTCATAGTCAAAGTCTCCAAGTAGCTAAACTAAGACATGCGCAGTGTTCCATTTTATGCAAGTTAGCCTCACAGTTTCTTCTGGTGGCTTCCAACTTGAGTCTTCTCCTCTTGGGAAGCCATTTTCAATCTCCATTGCCAAGCTTTTCTGACACACAAATGGAACTTGCAAGCACCTAAAATGAAGACAACTCTCTACAAAGGTAAAAAGGTAAAGCACAAACAAAGGGTACAGCCATCTCTATTAATGCTCTTTAATATTAATTTTTCAGTTTGCATGAGTCATAACTATATTGATGTTGATGCTTCAGATGTTGCTAAAGTCTTGGGAATTTTCCTACAAGTTTATATAAATGAAGTATGGATAAACCTACTTAAAAGGATTTAACTTAGGGCAAAAGAGGACAATGACACAATTGGTTGGATGTAGAGAACATAAATGCACTTCATCAAGCAGGTCTTACATCCAGGTCTATGCTTCCACTAGACATAGGTCTTTGATTCCAATGAAAGAGAAAAACTTTTGGTTGGATTATTACAGAATGGTGTTTAGCAGTGTAAACAAGTATTTTGGGCTGATGCTTCTTTGCAGTGAGAAAGGTGGGCACGGGGAGAGGATGTCTAGATTGTGACTTGTCCTCTGGGTAATATGCATCAAAAACAAAAATATGTGTGGTAAGAAAGGGGATAATTTAGAGGGAAGAGGCCACTAACCTCAATCTTATGGTCATTTTGTACCTTGCATTAAACTTAATGTGACTTTTGTGCTTTTAGTATTATGTTCTGCTATAAATCTGCCTCTGACTACCATTTTTGACATGACCTATTACTCCTCCTGGGGTGTCCTTGAACCCTCAGATGACAAGTGGAGCACAAACCATCTTCTGATGCTTCCTTGAAGAGCTCCAAAGCTTGAATGAGCAGTAAGACTGGCACAGCAGAACCTGGCCCTTATGATGTCATAGTCAAAGTCTCCAAGGAGCTAAACTAAGACATGCGCAGTGTTCCATTTTATGCAAGTTAGCCTCACAGTTTCTTCTGGTGGCTTCCAACTTGAGTCTTCTCCTCTTGGGAAGCCATTTTCAATCTCCATTGCCAAGCTTCTCTGACACACAAATGGAACTTGCAAGCACCTAAAATGAAGACAACTCTCTACAAAGGTAAAAAGGTAAAGCACAAACAAGGGGTACAGCCATCTCTATTAATGCTCTTTAATATTAATTTTTCAGTTTGCATGAGTCATAACTATATTGATGTTGATGCTTCAGATGTTGCTAAAGTCTTGGGAATTTTCCTACAAGTTTATATAAATGAAGTATGGATAAACCTACTTAAAAGGATTTAACTTAGGGCAAAAGAGGACAATGACACAATTGGTTGGATGTAGAGAACATAAATGCACTTCATCAAGCAGGTCTTACATCCAGGTCTATGCTTCCACTAGACGTAGGTCTTTGATTCCAATGAAAGAGAAAAACTTTTGGTTGGATTATTACAGAATGGTGTTTAGCAGTGTAAACAAGTATTTTGGGCTGATGCTTCTTTTCAGTGAGAAAGGTGGGCACGGGGAGAGGATGTCCAGATTGTGACTTGTCCTCTGGGTAATATGCATCAAAAACAAAAATATGTGTGGTAAGAAAGGGGATAATTTAGGGGGAAGAGGCCACTAACCTCAATCTTATGGTCATTTTGTACCTTGCATTAAACTTAATGTGACTTTTGTGCTTTTAGTATTCTGTTCTGCTATAAATCTGCCTCTGACTACCATTTTTGACATGACCTATTACTCCTCCTGGGGTGTCCTTGAACCCTCAGATGACGAGTGTAGCACAAACCATCTTCTGATGCTTCCTTGAAGAGCTCCAAAGCTTGAATGAGCAGTAAGACTGGCACAGCAGAACCTGGCCCTTATGATGTCATAGTCAAAGTCTCCAAGGAGCTAAACTAAGACATGCGCAGTGTTCCATTTTATGCAAGTTAGCCTCACAGTTTCTTCTGGTGGCTTCCAACTTGAGTCTTCTCCTCTTGGGAAGCCATTTTCAATCTCCATTGCCAAGCTTCTCTGACACACAAATGGAACTTGCAAGCACCTAAAATGAAGACAACTCTCTACAAAGGTAAAAAGGTAAAGCACAAACAAGGGGTACAGCCATCTCTATTAATGTTCTTTAATACTAATTTTTCAGTTTGCATGAGTCATAACTATATTGATGTTGATGCTTCAGATGTTGCTAAAATCTTGGGAATTTTCCTACAAGTTTATATAAATGAAGTATGGATAAACCTACTTAAAAGGATTTAACTTAGGGCAAAAGAGGACAATGACACAATTGGTTGAATGTAGAGAACATAAATGCACTTCATCAAGCAGGTCTTACATCCAGGTCTATGCTTCCACTAGACGTAGGTCTTTGATTCCAATGAAAGAGAAAAACTTTTGGTTGCATTATTACAGAATGGTGTTTAGCAGTGTAAACAAGTATTTTGGGCTGATGCTTCTTTGCAGTGAGAAAGGTGGGCACGGGGAGAGGATGTCTAGATTGTGACTTGTCCTCTGGGTAATATGCATCAAAAACAAAAATATGTGTGGTAAGAAAGGGGATAATTTAGGGGGAAGAGGCCACTAACCTCAATCTTATGGTCATTTTGTACCTTGCATTAAACTTAATGTGACTTTTGTGCTTTTAGTATTATGTTCTGCTATAAATCTGCCTCTGACTACCATTTTTGACATGATCTATTACTCCTCCTGGGGTGTCCTTGAACCCTCAGATGACAAGTGTAGCACAAACCATCTTCTGATGCTTCCTTGAAGAGCTCCAAAGCTTGAATGAGCAGTAAGAGTGGCATAGCAGAACCTGGCCCTTATGATGTCATAGTCAAAGTCTCCAAGGAGCTAAACTAAGACATGCGCAGTGTTCCATTTTATTGCAAGTTAGCCTCACAGTTTCTTCTGGTGGCTTCCAACTTGAGTCTTCTCCTCTTGGGAAGCCATTTTCAATCTCTATTGCCAAGCTTCTCTGACACACAAATGGAACTTGCAAGCACCTAAAATGAAGACAACTCTCTACAAAGGTAAAAAGGTAAAGCACAAACAAGGGGTACAGCCATCTCTATTAATGCTCTTTAATACTAATTTTTCAGTTTGCATGAGTCATAACTATATTGATGTTGATGCTTCAGATGTTGCTAAAATCTTGGGAATTTTCCTACAAGTTTATATAAATGAAGCATGGATAAACCTACTTAAAAGGATTCAACTTAGGGCAAAAGAGGACAATGACACAATTGGTTGGATGTAGAGAACATAAATGCACTTCTTCAAGCAGGTCTTACATCCAGGTCTATGCCTCCACTAGACGTAGGTCTTTGATTCCAAGGAAAGAGAAAAACTTTTGGTTGGATTATTACAGAATGGTGTTTAGCAGTGTAAACAAGTATTTTGGGCTGATGCTTCTTTGCAGTGAGAAAGGTGGGCACGGGGAGAGGATGTCCAGATTGTGACTTGTCCTCTGGGTAATATGCATCAAAAACAAAAATATGTGTGGTAAGAAAGGGGATAATTTAGGGGGAAGAGGCCACTAACCTCAATCTTATGGTCATTTTGTACCTTGCATTAAACTTAATGTGACTTTTGTGCTTTTAGTATTATGTTCTGCTATAAATCTGCCTCTGACTACCATTTTTGACATGACCTATTACTCCTCCTGGGGTGTCCTTGAACCCTCAGATGACAAGTGGAGCACAAACCATCTTCTGATGCTTCCTTGAAGAGCTCCAAAGCTTGAATGAGCAGTAAGACTGGCATAGCAGAATCTGGCCCTTATGATGTCATAGTCAAAGTCTCCAAGGAGCTAAACTAAGACATGCGCAGTGTTCCATTTTATGCAAGTTAGCCTCACAGTTTCTTCTGGTGGCTTCCAACTTGAGTCTTCTCCTCTTGGGAAGCCATTTTCAATCTCCATTGCCAAGCTTCTCTGACACACAAATGGAACTTGCAAGCACCTAAAATGAAGACAACTCTCTACAAAGGTAAAAAGGTAAAGCACAAACAAGGGGTACAGCCATCTCTAATAATGCTCTTTAATATTAATTTTTCAGTTTGCATGAGTCATAACTATATTGATGTTGATGCTTCAGATGTTGCTAAAATCTTGGGAATTTTCCTACAAGTTTATATAAATGAAGTATGGATAAACCTACTTAAAAGGATTTAACTTAGGGCAAAAGAGGACAATGACACAATTGGTTGGATGTAGAGAACATAAATGCACTTCATCAAGCAGGTCTTACATCCAGGTCTATGCTTCCACTAGACATAGGTCTTTGATTCCAATGAAAGAGAAAAACTTTTGGTTGGATTATTACAGAATGGTGTTTAGCAGTGTAAACAAGTATTTTGGGCTGATGCTTCTTTGCAGTGAGAAAGGTGGGCACGGGGAGAGGATGTCTAGATTGTGACTTGTCCTCTGGGTAATATGCATCAAAAACAAAAATATGTGTGGTAAGAAAGGGGATAATTTAGAGGGAAGAGGCCACTAACCTCAATCTTATGGTCATTTTGTACCTTGCATTAAACTTAATGTGACTTTTGTGCTTTTAGTATTATGTTCTGCTATAAATCTGCCTCTGACTACCATTTTTGACATGACCTATTACTCCTCCTGGGGTGTCCTTGAACCCTCAGATGACAAGTGGAGCACAAACCATCTTCTGATGCTTCCTTGAAGAGCTCCAAAGCTTGAATGAGCAGTAAGACTGGCACAGCAGAACCTGGCCCTTATGATGTCATAGTCAAAGTCTCCAAGTAGCTAAACTAAGACATGCGCAGTGTTCCATTTTATGCAAGTTAGCCTCACAGTTTCTTCTGGTGGCTTCCAACTTGAGTCTTCTCCTCTTGGGAAGCCATTTTCAATCTCCATTGCCAAGCTTCTCTGACACACAAATGGAACTTGCAAGCACCTAAAATGAAGACAACTCTCTACAAAGGTAAAAAGGTAAAGCACAAACAAGGGGTACAGCCATCTCTATTAATGCTCTTTAATACTAATTTTTCAGTTTGCATGAGTCATAACTATATTGATGTTGATGCTTTAGATGTTGCTAAAATCTTGGGAAATTTCCTACAAGTTTATATAAATGAAGCATGGATAAACCTACTTAAAAGGATTTAACTTAGGGCAAAAGAGGACAATGACACAATTGGTTGGATGTAGAGAACATAAATGCACTTCATCAAGCAGGTCTTACATCCAGGTCTATGCTTCCACTAGACATAGGTCTTTGATTCCAATGAAAGAGAAAAACTTTTGGTTGCATTATTACAGAATGGTGTTTAGCAGTGTAAACAAGTATTTTGGGCTGATGCTTCTTTGCAGTGAGAAAGGTGGGCACGGGGAGAGGATGTCTAGATTGTGACTTGTCCTCTGGGTAATATGCGTCAAAAACAAAAATATGTGTGGTAAGAAAGGGGATAATTTAGGGGGAAGAGGCCACTAACCTCAATCTTATGGTCATTTTGTACCTTGCATTAAACTTTTTTTTTTTTTTTTTTTTTTTTTTTTTTTAAATGCTTTATTATTCCATATAATGATACAAGACATCGTTTGCAACAGAAACCATATACCATTTAAAACATTACATGTAAAATTGTTAATAACCTCCTATGCATTTACTCCATCTACAAAGATCATCCATCCTATTGCAAAACACAAAATGTCCCAGTCTTGATCCCCCCCCCCAAGCCCCCCTCCCTCCCCACCCTCTACCGATGCCGGAGACGCTGAATGGACACAATCTATACACCATGGGTTACAGAGAACCCTCTATAACCTCCACTGATTCCATACCTCATTAAGTCTGTTGCCTTTCTTATATCGTTTCTCGAACGCACATTCATATGCTTTTATACGCTTAACTAAGTTGCTCCATTCATTCACATCTGGAGGCTTTTCGTCAAGCCAGTGTCTAACTAATACTAATCTTGCGAGAAACATGGTCTTCAGGGCCAGATCCCTTTTTAATCTGTCATCTAAGGAGATCGGTATCAAACCCAGGAGCCCAAAGGTGGGGACTCGCGGGAAAGAGCATTGGAACTGGGCCTCTAATCTCATAAATATCTCCTCCCAATAGGGGTTGATCTTAGGACAATCCCATAGAACATGTAAAATATCTGCTTGTGAACAATTACACCTCCTACAGTTCGCATTTTCCCTTAAACCAATTTTAAACATTAAATCTGGTGAAAAATTAATTCTATATAAAATGTATAATTGTGTGCATCTGTGATTTAGATTAATTGTTGCTCTTACCACATTCCTATAAATATCACGCCACTGAGCCCCAGTGATAAACCCGACCTGGTTTGCCCATTTCAATTGAGATACGTGACTAAACTTCTGATCTATAGTATACCTAAGAAGCCTATAAATATTTGCTAAATTAATTCGAGTTACATCTAAATCTAATAAATCTATAAATTTACCCCCTATGTGCGTCCTAAACCTATCGTGCTGTGTCTCTTTCCTATACGCATGTTCAATTTGACGGTACCTCAGAAAATCCCTTTCCTCAAGCATGTCCCTCATACACCAGTCCTGAAAGGAGGGCAAGGTCCCATCTTCCTCCAACTGTCCCAAGGACGTAATTCCCTTTCTTTCCCAGAACCCGACATCGTCCATCTTAGCTAGTTCCGCAAAGTTGAGATTACTCCACAACGGAGTAAATTTAAAACCTCCAGTAATACCAAATAACCTCCTAAGATCTCTCCAAGTATACAACAATAGCCGAGCCAAAGGGAATCTCTTAGCGTTCAAACGCTTCAGTTGGCCTGACTCTAATAGTGCCAGCATTGAATCAAATCTACGTTCCACCAACGAGGTGAGCGCCAAAAATATATTGGATTGTCTGTTTTCCAAAATGAACTGGGTCTGGGCTGCCAAGAAATAGTGATAGAAAGAGGGAAGCGACAGCCCACCCCTTTCCTTATTCAGCATTAAAGTTTCTTGCTTGATGCGGACCCTTTTCCTCCCCCACAGTAACTTGTTTATAATAGCACGGATAAACCCGAACCATTTCTTGCCTATCCAACATGGAGCATTAGCTATAACATATAAAATTTGGGGCAGCAGAACGCTCTTTATAAGTATTACTCTCTCAGCACGATTTAATGGTAGCGTATTCCAAGTGTTCACCTTATTTTTAATTTTTATTAATAAGGGCACTAGATTCAAGGAGATGTAGTCGTCAACCTTGGCAGTGATCTTTAAGCCAAGATATTCACAAGCAGTGGAGATCTTAAGTCCAAACAACAAATAGTTAGGATGGGAGTCCTCATCCAGAGGCACCATGATTGACTTATGGGTATTTATCTCAAAACCAGAAAACCTACCATACTCCTGAATAACCTTTAGGGCCCTTGGAGCCGATGTATCAGAGTCCTTGAGGAAGAGAAGGACATCATCAGCATATAACATTATCTTGTCCTCAACACCAGCTATTCCTCCCCCTTCTATCACACTGTCTGCCCTCAGTTTTATTGCTAGGGGCTCTATAAAGAACGCAAATAAGAGCGGGGACAGGGGGCAACCCTGCCTTGTCCCTCTAGACAGTGTAAAGAAAGGGGAGAAATCACTATTAACCCTGACGCAGACCTTCGGGGATTTATAAAAGAGTTTAACCCAGCTCAAAAACCGGTCGCCCAACCCGAATCTAGACAATACCTCCCAGAGGAAGTCCCACTCCACCCTGTCAAAGGCCTTAGAGGCATCCAAAGACAGGATGGAGCGAGACCCCCCCCGACCCATCTGGAGACCCGCAAAGAGCCTTCTTATATTGGTCTTACTCTGTCGCCCAGTCAAGAAGCCACATTGGTCTTCATGTATCAATAATGGGGCGCGCTCTTTGAGTCTATTTGAAATTAACTTGGCCATCAGCTTGGCGTCTGCGTTAATAAGCGAAATCGGCCTATAAGATTCCGCCTCCAAAGGATCTTTATTTTTTTTCCGAATCAAGACTATGCTGGCTTCATACCACGAGTCAGGTAGCCTACCCTCCCTTTGCGAAAATTCCCAGGTCTCCATCAAAACGGGTAAAAGAATGGCACCAAATCTACTATAAATTTCTAAAGGGAGCCCATCCAAACCCGGGGCGGATTTACGTCTAGAGGAAGCAAGAGCCTCCTCCAGCTCTTCGATCGTTATCGGGCGCGATAGCGCCTCTACCCCTTCCCTCGAAATCGCGGGAATTTGAACCTTACCTAAAAAGGATCTTATATCATCTAATGAGACCTCCAAATCTGAGGTATATATACCCTGAAAAAATTGTAAAAAGGTATCCCTAATCTCCTCAGCGTTAGTAGTTGTTTCCCCAAAGTTGTTTTTTATGGCTGTTATTCTATTATCCTCTTGTTGTTTTTTAACTTTCTGCAGGAGCCCCTTTGACGGCATACCACTCTCACAATGTGCCCTTTGGTCCAAAAAGAATAGTTTCTGTGTCGCCTTCTCTGCCATGAATCTATTATATTCCTCTTGTGCCCCAATAAAACTATTACGCCGCTCCCTCGAACCACTCTCCAAATAGGCCCTTTCTTTTTCTTTCAGCTCTTTGTTTAAGAGCCTCTCCTTACTGGCCCATTGCTTACGCAAATAAATGATTTCTGAATTTAGTATCCCTCTAATAAAGGATTTCAGGGCATCCCACATTAGCCCATGGTTAACCCCGGCTCTGTTTGACACAATAAATCTATGAAGCTCTCCCTTGATTTTATCCTCATCTGACAATAACACTAACCAATGCGCATTGAGCTTCCAGAACTTGACAGGCGGGTTCCTTGATCCCAACAACTCGAGAACCATTGGGGAATGATCAGAGATAGAACGGTTATCATACCGCATTTTCCCTACCCAATCAATGGCCAAATCATTAGCCAATGCTAGGTCAATCCGGGAAAAAGTGTTATGGGAACGGTTGTAGCATGAGAAAATCTGAAGTTCCCCCTTTAAACTTCTCCAGACATCTCTCCAGCCCACTTCCTGGCAGAACCTAGCAAAGGGGGTATCTCCATTCTCTATCCTTCCCAGGTTTTTTTTCCCACCTGTACGATCTTTCTCCTCAGACATTACAGCGTTAAAATCGCCCATAATCAAGACCGGGCAATCCCCCACCCTTTCAATAAACCGCAGTAGCTTTATCAGGACCTGATATCTAAAAGGGGGAGGTATATAGACTCCTGCAAAAACGCATTTATTGCCATCTAGTATACCTGACAGGAATACGTATCTTCCTTCTGGGTCACAACTTATATCTGAGGCTTGGAAGGCAACGGATCTGTGAATCAAGATAGAGACTCCTCTAGAGAATGATGAAAAGACAGAATTGTATATCTGACTGGCCCACCTCCTTTCTACCAGAGCCAAAGATTCCCTATCAAGATGTGTCTCCAATAAGATAACAATCGCAGGGAGTTGTTTAACTATGTAGTCAAAGATAATGCAGCGTTTCAGACGATCTTTAAGCCCTCTTATATTCCATACTATAAACCTAGTACCCATCTATTATATCTAGACAAAAAACACCAAAGGGCACAGCAGCATGCTCTAACCAGACAACATCCCCAGCATCGGCTTTTCCCACCCCCCCCAAATCCCACCACCTGTTCTACCATAGTACAACTCTTCCTGCTTCAGCCACTTTCCCGCCCCCCCTTCCCACCTACCCCCCATTGCTGACCCAAAATAGATGTAATGGCCTAAATATTCATATTCAAAGACCTTTTTGATCCAACCAATCTGAAACTTGTTCTGGGGTATTGAAAAACTGGGACTGGCCTTGAAAAATAATTTTTAATTTGGCCGGAAACATTAACGAATAAATAATACCCTTGTCTCTCAACCTTTTTTTTACCTCCAAAAAACTCTTCCTCCTCTGAAGAGTGTCCTTAGAAAAGTCCGGGTATATTGCTACTTTAGCCCCTTGTATTGTAAGGTCTTTTAGATCACGTGCTCGTTTCAGTATCATATCCCGATCTCTCGAGAGTAATGTTTTGCATATAAGGGTACGGGGAGTATTCCCCGGAATATAGGGGCCTGCCGGAATTCTATGGGCCCGCTCAATATCAAAATGCGGGGAAAGATGCTCCTTCCCTACTTCCTTCAAAAACCATTCTTTAATGTAGCTTACGGGGTTATCCCCCTCAGCTTTTTCTGGGACCCCTATTAATCTTAGATTCGCTCTTCTTGAGCGGTCCTCCATATCCGCTATTTTCCCTTTCAGGGCCTTGTTCTCTACCTCCAGACGCGAGGTGACTTTTTTGAGGGTACAGACCTCTTTCTCAATATTAGTAATTTTATCTTCTGCCATTTTTTGCTTATCTCTTAGCCGGTTCAGCTCTTCCCTCATAATGGAGACATCTTCTCTCAAGGCCCCGACCTGGTCTGTCAGCCCCAGTATTGCTGAATTACAGGATTTTATGGCGTCTAAGATCTCTTTTAGCAT
The DNA here is from genome assembly GCF_040894005.1 of Engystomops pustulosus. Taxonomy (NCBI): domain Eukaryota; kingdom Metazoa; phylum Chordata; class Amphibia; order Anura; family Leptodactylidae; genus Engystomops; species Engystomops pustulosus. Next base: position 100,655,819 of record NC_092411.1, read on the forward strand.
TTCGTTTTCACCTCCCATGTTTGCCTCGCCCCCGTCCCGATCCTCCTCCTCTACCGGGCCCGACCTCGAGCCCTGCGGTTTGGGATCTACAGTTTCATTTTCCAAGTTTTTCTGACTCGATAATCCTGTCCTAGTTTTAACTGGGGGAGATTTCCATAATTTGTCCAACTTTGCGGAGTTCTCTCCTTTAGCCCCTCCTTTCTCTTTTTCTTTGGGGGATGCTGTCCCCAAGGACTTCCTTGCAGCATTTTTAGGAGGCATCTCTGCTACGGTAAATATACCCCAAAGCACAGTGTTACACAGCTAGGAAAAAATACATATACCCAAATTGAGGCGCCTATAAACCGGACCAGGTGTGCTAACCCACTTGACAATAGCAATTGACAATGAGTAATATTAAGTTATTACAATACACAAATCACTTAAACAATAGGAGGAAAGATCGGAGATTGACACAGAAAACCGCAAACTATTCAGTAAGCCGGACGGGCTGATACTAAAACCGACACATAGGCAGAACCGGAACCAATTACCCTAGGGGAGGTAAGACAGTTTTAAGTCCAGAGATAGTATATTACGTATATTCCGTTGTAGCTCTCCTATAATCCTGTGGATATGATGCCCCCGAGGACACCGAGTAATAAAATTCCAACTTGCTCTGACAAACTTCAAATAGTTACATAATAAGTGTAGATATTTGAGATCGAACGATCAGATCAGAAACAAATAGCAAGCAGATGTCCAACAGATGTTAGTGTAATTAGCAACAGAGCAGAGTTAGTAGCATATGCAAGCCAATGTCAAGCCAATGTTAGCACGATTAGCAATAAGTCAGAGTTATCACCATATACAGATGAATTAGTACACGGGTAAGGAAGATTGAGGCCAGGTACATCTCACCCATCTTGACGAACCGCTACGCGCAGCAGGGGAATCAGTCCAAGTACAGGCACATCTCACCCGTCCACGGGAATTGTATCAGCACGGATTCGTCACCAGCTTGCCACCCAGGGACCAAACACGATGAACTGCTTACAGCCTTTATCTCCGGTCGCGCCGTCATCCAGGGAAACTCTCCAACCCCGCCGCCTCGGCAGCGGTCTCAGAATGCACCCCTCCAGGTCAGCGCGTTTCCGGGACCGGGCGTCTTCGTATCGTCTGTCCCTCGGTCGTCTTCATCTTGGAGCCATCTAGGAGCCAGCACACCCCAGGACCATAGGCTTTTCGGCGCTTGGATTTTCGGCGTTTTGGGCGCCCGTGCGCCACACCTGCGCCACACTCGCGCACAGCTGCGCCCGCATCGGCCGGCCTCCCTCCACAGCACGCGGGGGACCGCTGCAGCCACCGACTATGGCGCCCGGACCTGCGCCCGAGTCCTCCGCTCTCTCTCCTTGGGCCAGGACCGGGACCCGGAGCTTGAGTCAGGTCAGCGTGGGGAGCGGGGGTAGGGAGAACGGCGGTGCAGCGCGACGTGCTACGTGCTACGTCATGCCGTTACGCTCCGACCCCTAGAATACAGCGACCTTGCATTAAACTTAATGTGACTTTTGTGCTTTTAGTATTCTGTTCTGCTATAAATCTGCCTCTGACTACCATTTTTGACATGACCTATTACTCCTCCTGGGGTGTCCTTGAACCCTCAGATGACAAGTGTAGCACAAACCATCTTCTGATGCTTCCTTGAAGAGCTCCAAAGCTTGAATGAGCAGTAAGACTGGCACAGCAGAACCTGGCCCTTATGATGTCATAGTCAAAGTCTCCAAGGAGCTAAACTAAGACATGCGCAGTGTTCCATTTTATGCAAGTTAGCCTCACAGTTTCTTCTGGTGGCTTCCAACTTGAGTCTTCTCCTCTTGGGAAGCCATTTTCAATCTCCATTGCCAAGCTTCTCTGACACACAAATGGAACTTGCAAGCACCTAAAATGAAGACAACTCTCTACAAAGGTAAAAAGGTAAAGCACAAACAAGGGGTACAGCCATCTCTATTAATGCTCTTTAATACTAATTTTTCAGTTTGCATGAGTCATAACTATATTGATGTTGATGCTTCAGATGTTGCTAAAATCTTGGGAATTTTCCTACAAGTTTATATAAATGAAGTATGGATAAACCTACTTAAAAGGATTTAACTTAGGGCAAAAGAGGACAATGACACAATTGGTTGAATGTAGAGAACATAAATGCACTTCATCAAGCAGGTCTTACATCCAGGTCTATGCTTCCACTAGACGTAGGTCTTTCATTCCAATGAAAGAGAAAAACTTTTGGTTGCATTATTACAGAATGGTGTTTAGCAGTGTAAACAAGTATTTTGGGCTGATGCTTCTTTGCAGTGAGAAAGGTGGGCACGGGGAGAGGATGTCTAGATTGTGACTTGTCCTCTGGGTAATATGCATCAAAAACAAAAATATGTGTGGTAAGAAAGGGGATAATTTAGGGGGAAGAGGCCACTAACCTCAATCTTATGGTCATTTTGTACCTTGCATTAAACTTAATGTGACTTTTGTTCTTTTAATATTATGTTCTGCTATAAATCTGCCTCTGACTACCATTTTTGACATGACCTATTACTCCTCCTGGGGTGTCCTTGAACCCTCAGATGACAAGTGTAGCACAAACCATCTTCTAATGCTTCCTTGAAGAGCTCCAAAGCTTGAATGAGCAGTAAGACTGGCACAGCAGAACCTGGCCCTTATGATGTCATAGTCAAAGTCTCCAAGGAGCTAAACTAAGACATGCGCAGTGTTCCATTTTATGCAAGTTAGCCTCACAGTTTCTTCTGGTGGCTTCCAACTTGAGTCTTCTCCTCTTGGGAAGCCATTTTCAGTCTCCATTGCCAAGCTTCTCTGACACACAAATGGAACTTGCAAGCACCTAAAATGAAGACAACTCTCTACAAAGGTAAAAAGGTAAAGCACAAACAAGGGGTACAGCCATCTCTATTAATGCTCTTCAATACTAATTTTTCAGTTTGCATGAGTCATAACTATATTGATGTTGATGCTTCAGATGTTGCTAAAATCTTGGGAATTTTCCTACAAGTTTATATAAATGAAGCATGGATAAACCTACTTAAAAGGATTTAACTTAGGGCAAAAGAGGACAATGACACAATTGGTTGGATGTAGAGAACATAAATGCACTTCATCAAGCAGGTCTTACATCCAGGTCTATGCTTCGACTAGACGTAGGTCTTTGATTCCAATGAAAGAGAAAAACTTTTGGTTGGATTATTACAGAATGGTGTTTAGCAGTGTAAACAAGTATTTTGGGCTGATGCTTCTTTGCAGTGAGAAAGGTGGGCACGGGGAGAGGATGTCCAGATTGTGACTTGTCCTCTGGGTAATATGCATCAAAAACAAAAATATGTGTGGTAAGAAAGGGGATAATTTAGGGGGAAGAGGCCACTAACCTCAATCTTATGGTCATTTTGTACCTTGCATTAAACTTAATGTGACTTTTGTGCTTTTAGTATTATGTTCTGCTATAAATCCGCCTCTGACTACCATTTTTGACATGACCTATTACTCCTCCTGGGGTGTCCTTGAACCCTCAGATGACAAGTGTAGCACAAACCATCTTCTGATGCTTCCTTGAAGAGCTCCAAAGCTTGAATGAGCAGTAAGACTGGCACAGCAGAACCTGGCCCTTATGATGTCATAGTCAAAGTCTCCAAGGAGCTAAACTAAGACATGCGCAGTGTTCCATTTTATGCAAGTTAGCCTCACAGTTTCTTCTGGTGGCTTCCAACTTGAGTCTTCTCCTCTTGGGAAGCCATTTTCAATCTCCATTGCCAAGCTTCTCTGACACACAAATGGAACTTGCAAGCACCTAAAATGAAGACAACTCTCTATAAAGGTAAAAAGGTAAAGCACAAACAAGGGGCACAGCCATCTCTATTAATGCTCTTTAATACTAATTTTTCAGTTTACATGAGTCATAACTATATTGATGTTGATGCTTCAGATGTTGCTAAAATCTTGGGAAATTTCCTACAAGTTTATATAAATGAAGCATGGATAAACCTACTTAAAAGGATTTAACTTAGGGCAAAAGAGGACAATGACACAATTGGTTGGATGTAGAGAACATAAATGCACTTTATCAAGCAGGTCTTACATCCAGGTCCATGCTTCCACTAGACATAGGTCTTTGATTCCAGTGAAAGAGAAAAACTTTTGGTTGCATTATTACAGAATGGTGTTTAGCAGTGTAAACAAGTATCTTGGGCTGATGCTTCTTTGCATTGAGAAAGGTGGGCACGGGGAGAGGATGTCTAGATTGTGACTTGTCCTCTGGGTAATATGCATCAAAAACAAAAATATGTGTGGTAAGAAAGGGGATAATTTAGGGGGAAGAGGCCACTAACCTCAATCTTATGGTCATTTTGTACCTTGCATTAAACTTAATGTGACTTTTGTGCTTTTAGTATTCTGTTCTGCTATAAATCTGCCTCTGACTACCATTTTTGACATGACCTATTACTCCTCCTGGGGTGTCCTTGAACCCTCAGATGACAAGTGTAGCACAAACCATCTTCTGATGCTTCCTTGAAGAGCTCCAAAGCTTGAATGAGCAGTAAGACTGGCACAGCAGAACCTGGCCCTTATGATTTCATAGTCAAAGTCTCCAAGGAGCTAAACTAAGACATGCGCAGTGTTCCATTTTATGCAAGTTAGCCTCACAGTTTCTTCTGGTGACTTCCAACTTGAGTCTTCTCCTCTCGGGAAGCCATTTTCAATCTCCATTGCCAAGCTTCTCTGACACACAAATGGAACTTGCAAGCACCTAAAATGAAGACAACTCTCTACAAAGGTAAAAAGGTAAAGCACAAACAAGGGGTACAGCCATCTCTATTAATGCTCTTTAATACTAATTTTTCAGTTTGCATGAGTCATAACTATATTGATGCTGATGCTTCAGATGTTGCTAAAATCTTGGGAATTTTCCTACAAGTTTATATAAATGAAGTATGGATAAACCTACTTAAAAGGATTTAACTTAGGGCAAAAGAGGACAATGACACAATTGGTTGAATGTAGAGAACATAAATGCACTTCATCGAGCAGGTCTTACATCCAGGTCTATGCTTCCACTAGACGTAGGTCTTTGATTCCAATGAAAGAGAAAAACTTTTGGTTGCATTATTACAGAATGGTGTTTAGCAGTGTAAACAAGTATTTTGGGCTGATGCTTCTTTGCAGTGAGAAAGGTGGGCATGGGGAGAGGATGTCTAGATTGTGACTTGTCCTCTGGGTAATATGCATCAAAAACAAAAATATGTGTGGTAAGAAAGGGGATAATTTAGGGGGAAGAGGCCACTAACCTCAATCTTATGGTCATTTTGTACCTTGCATTAAACTTAATGTGACTTTTGTGCTTTTAGTATTCTGTTCTGCTATAAATCTGCCTCTGACTACCATTTTTGACATGACCTATTACTCCTCCTGGGGTGTCCTTGAACCCTCAGATGACAAGTGTAGCACAAACCATCTTCTGATGCTTCCTTGAAGAGCTCCAAAGCTTGAATGAGCAGTAAGACTGGCACAGCAGAACCTGGCCCTTATGATGTCATAGTCAAAGTCTCCAAGGAGCTAAACTAAGACATGCGCAGTGTTCCATTTTATGCAAGTTAGCCTCACAGTTTCTTCTGGTGGCTTCCAACTTGAGTCTTCTCCTCTTGGGAAGCCATTTTCAATCTCCATTGCCAAGCTTCTCTGACACACAAATGGAACTTGCAAGCACCTAAAATGAAGACAACTCTCTACAAAGGTAAAAAGGTAAAGCACAAACAAGGGGTACAGCCATCTCTATTAATGCTCTTTAATATTAATTTTTCAGTTTGCATGAGTCATAACTATATTGATGCTGATGCTTCAGATGTTGCTAAAATCTTGGGAATTTTCCTACTAGTTTATATAAATGAAGTATGGATAAACCTACTTAAAGGATTTAACTTAGGGCAAAAGAGGACAATGACACAATTGGTTGGATGTAGAGAACATAAATGCACTTCATCAAGCAGGTCTTACATCCAGGTCCATGCTTCCACTAGACGTAGGTCTTTGATTCCAATGAAAGAGAAAAACTTTTGGTTCGATTATTACAGAATGGTGTTTAGCAGTGTAACGAGTATTTTGGGCTGATGCTTCTTTGCAGTGAGAAAGGTGGGCACGGGGAGAGGATGTCTAGATTGTGACTTGTCATCTGGGTAATATGCATCAAAAACAAAAATATGTGTGGTAAGAAAGGGGATAATTTAGGGGGAAGAGGCCACTAACCTCAATCTTATGGTCATTTTGTACCTTGCATTAAACTTAATGTGACTTTTGTGCTTTTAATATTATGTTCTGCTATAAATCTGCCTCTGACTACCATTTTTGACATGACCTATTACTCCTCCTGGGGTGTCCTTGAACCCTCAGATGACAAGTGTAGCACAAACCATCTTCTGATGCTTCCTTGAAGAGCTCCAAAGCTTGAATGAGCAGTAAGACTGGCACAGCAGAACCTGGCCCTTATGATTTCATAGTCAAAGTCTCCAAGGAGCTAAACTAAGACATGCGCAGTGTTCCATTTTATGCAAGTTAGCCTCACAGTTTCTTCCGGTGGCTTCCAACTTGAGTCTTCTCCTCTTGGGAAGCCATTTTCAATCTCCATTGCCAAGCTTCTCTGACACACAAATGGAACTTGCAAGCACCTAAAATGAAGACAACTCTCTACAAAGGTAAAAAGGTAAAGCACAAACAAGGGGTACAGCCATCTCTATTAATGCTCTTTAATATTAATTTTTCAGTTTGCATGAGTCATAACTATATTGATGTTGATGCTTCAGATGTTGCTAAAATCTTGGGAATTTTCCTACAAGTTTATATAAATGAAGCATGGATAAACCTACTTAAAAGGATTTAACTTAGGGCAAAAGAGGACAATGACACAATTGGTTGGATGTAGAGAACATAAATGCACTTCATCAAGCAGGTCTTACATCCAGGTCTATGCTTCCACTAGACGTAGGTCTTTGATTCCAATGAAAGAGAAAAACTTTTGGTTGGATTATTACAGAATGGTGTTTAGCAGTGTAAACAAGTATTTTGGGCTGATGCTTCTTTGCAGTGAGAAAGGTGGGCACGGGGAGATGATGTCCAGATTGTGACTTGTCCTCTGGGTAATATGCATCAAAAACAAAAATATGTGTGGTAAGAAAGGGGATAATTTAGGGGGAAGAGGCCACTAACCTCAATCTTATGGTCATTTTGTACCTTGCATTAAACTTAATGTGACTTTTGTGCTTTTAGTATTTTGTTCTGCTATAAATCTGCCTCTGACTACCATTTTTGACATGACCTATTACTCCTCCTGGGGTGTCCTTGAACCCTCAGATGACAAGTGTAGCACAAACCATCTTCTGATGCTTCCTTGATGAGCTCCAAAGCTTGAATGAGCAGTAAGAGAGGCACAGCAGAACCTGGCCCTTATGATGTCATAGTCAAAGTCTCCAAGGAGCTAAACTAAGACATGCGCAGTGTTCCATTTTATGCAAGTTAGCCTCACAGTTTCTTCTGGTGGCTTCCAACTTGAGTCTTCTCCTCTTGGGAAGCCATTTTCAATCTCCATTGCCAAGCTTCTCTGACACACAAATGGAACTTGCAAGCACCTAAAATGAAGACAACTCTCTACAAAGGTAAAAAGGTAAAGCACAAACAAGAGGTACAGCCATCTCTATTAATGCTCTTTAATACTAATTTTTCAGTTTACATGAGTCATAACTATATTGATGTTGATGCTTCAGATGTTGCTAAAATCTTGGGAAATTTCCTACAAGTTTATATAAATGAAGCATGGATAAACCTACTTAAAAGGATTTAGCTTAGGGCAAAAGAGGACAATGACACAATTGGTTGGATGTAGAGAACATAAATGCACTTCATCAAGCAGGTCTTACATCCAGGTCCATGCTTCCACTAGACGTAGGTCTTTGATTCCAGTGAAAGAGAAAAACTTTTGGTTGCATTATTACAGAATGGTGTTTAGCAGTGTAAACAAGTATTTTGGGCTGATGCTTCTTTGCAGTGAGAAAGGTGGGCACGGGGAGAGGATGTCTAGATTGTGACTTGTCCTCTGGGTAATATGCGTCAAAAACAAAAATATGTGTGGTAAGAAAGGGGATAATTTAGGGGGAAGAGGCCACTAACCTCAATCTTATGGTCATTTTGTACCTTGCATTAAACTTAATGTGACTTTTGTGCTTTTAGTATTCTGTTCTGCTATAAATCTGCCTCTGACTACCATTTTCGACATGACCTATTACTCCTCCTGGGGTGTCCTTGAACCCTCAGATGACAAGTGTAGCACAAACCATCTTCTGATGCTTCCTTGAAGAGCTCCAAAGCTTGAATGAGCAGTAAGACTGGCACAGCAGAACCTGGCCCTTATGATGTCATAGTCAAAGTCTCCAAGGAGCTAAACTAAGACATGCGCAGTGTTCCATTTTATTGCAAGTTAGCCTCACAGTTTCTTCTGGTGGCTTCCAACTTGAGTCTTCTCCTCTTGGGAAGCCATTTTCAATCTCTATTGCCAAGCTTCTCTGACACACAAATGGAACTTGCAAGCACCTAAAATGAAGACAACTCTCTACAAAGGTAAAAAGGTAAAGCACAAAAAAGGGGTACAGCCATCTCTATTAATGCTCTTTAATACTAATTTTTCAGTTTGCATGAGTCATAACTATATTGATGTTGATGCTTCAGATGTTGCTAAAATCTTGGGAATTTTCCTACAAGTTTATATAAATGAAGCATGGATAAACCTACTTAAAAAGATTCAACTTAGGGCAAAAGAGGACAATGACACAATTGGTTGGATGTAGAGAACATAAATGCACTTCATCAAGCAGGTCTTACATCCAGGTCTATGCTTCCACTAGACGTAGGTCTTTGATTCCAATGAAAGAGAAAAACTTTTGGTTCGATTATTACAGAATGGTGTTTAGCAGTGTAACGAGTATTTTGGGCTGATGCTTCTTTGCAGTGAGAAAGGTGGGCACGGGGAGAGGATGTCTAGATTGTGACTTGTCCTCTGGGTAATATGCATCAAAAACAAAAATATGTGTGGTAAGAAAGGGGATAATTTAGGGGGAAGAGGCCACTAACCTCAATCTTATGGTCATTTTGTACCTTGCATTAAACTTAATGTGACTTTTGTGCTTTTAGTATTATGTTCTGCTATAAATCTGCCTCTGACTACCATTTTTGACATGACCTATTACTCCTCCTGGGGTGTCCTTGAACCCTCAGATGACAAGTGTAGCACAAACCATCTTCTGATGCTTCCTTGAAGAGCTCCAAAGCTTGAATGAGCAGTAAGACTGGCACAGCAGAACCTGGCCCTTATGATGTCATAGTCAAAGTCTCCAAGGAGCTAAACTAAGACATGCGCAGTGTTCCATTTTATGCAAGTTAGCCTTACAGTTTCTTCCGGTGGCTTCCAACTTGAGTCTTCTCCTCTTGGGAAGCCATTTTCAATCTCCATTGCCAAGCTTCTCTGACACACAAATGGAACTTGCAAGCACCTAAAATGAAGACAACTCTCTACAAAGGTAAAAAAGTAAAGCACAAACAAGGGGTACAGCCATCTCTGTTAATGCTCTTTAATATTAATTTTTAAGTTTGCATGAGTCATAACTATATTGATGTTGATGCTTCAGATGTTGCTAAAATCTTGGGAATTTTCCTACAAGTTTATATAAATGAAGTATGGATAAACCTACTTAAAAGGATTTAACTTAGGGCAAAAGAGGACAATGACACAATTGGTTGGATGTAGAGAACATAAATGCACTTCATCAAGCAGGTCTTACATCCAGGTCTATGCTTCCACTAGACGTAGATCTTTCATTCCAATGAAAGATAAAAACTTTTGGTTCGATTATTACAGAATGGTGTTTAGCAGTGTAACGAGTATTTTGGGCTGATGCTTCTTTGCAGTGAGAAAGGTGGGCACGGGGAGAGGATGTCTAGATTGTGACTTGTCCTCTGGGTAATATGCATCAAAAACAAAAATATGTGTGGTAAGAAAGGGGATAATTTAGGGGGAAGAGGCCACTAACCTCAATCTTATGGTCATTTTGTACCTTGCATTAAACTTAATGTGACTTTTGTGCTTTTAGTATTATGTTCTGCTATAAATCTGCCTCTGACTACCATTTTTGACATGACCTATTACTCCTCCTGGGGTGTCCTTGAACCCTCAGATGACAAGTGTAGCACAAACCATCTTCTGATGCTTCCTTGAAGAGCTCCAAAGCTTGAATGAGCAGTAAGACTGGCACAGCAGAACCTGGCCCTTATGATGTCATAGTCAAAGTCTCCAAGGAGCTAAACTAAGACATGCGCAGTGTTCCATTTTATGCAAGTTAGCCTCACAGTTTCTTCTGGTGGCTTCCAACTTGAGTCTTCTCCTCTTGGGAAGCCATTTTCAGTCTCCATTGCCAAGCTTCTCTGACACGCAAATGGAACTTGCAAGCACCTAAAATGAAGACAACTCTCTATAAAGGTAAAAAATTAAAGCACAAACAAGGGGTACAGCCATCTCTATTAATGCTCTTTAATATTAATTTTTCAGTTTGCATAAGTCATAACTATATTGATGCTGATGCTTCAGATGTTGCTAAAATCTTGGGAATTTTCCTACAAGTTTATAAAAATGAAGTATGGATAAACCTACTTAAAAGGATTTTACTTAGGGCAAAAGAGGACAATGACACAATTGGTTGGATGTAGAGAACATAAATGCACTTCATCAAGCAGGTCTTACATCCAGGTCTATGCTTCCACTAGATGTAGGTCTTTGATTCCAATGAAAGAGAAAAACTTTTGGTTGGATTATTACAGAATGGTGTTTAGCAGTGTAAACAAGTATTTTGGGCTGATGCTTCTTTGCAGTGAGAAAGGTGGGCACGGGGAGAGGATGTCTAGATTGTGACTTGTCCTCTGGGTAATATGCATCAAAAACAAAAATATGTGTGGTAAGAAAGGGGATAATTTAGGGGGAAGAGGCCACTAACCTCAATCTTATGGTCATTTTGTACCTTGCATTAAACTTAATGTGACTTTTGTGCTTTTAGTATTATGTTCTGCTATAAATCTGCCTCTGACTACCATTTTTGACATGACCTATTACTCCTCCTGGGGTGTCCTTGAACCCTCAGATGACAAGTGTAGCACAAACCATCTTCTGATGCTTCCTTGAAGAGCTCCAAAGCTTGAATGAGCAGTAAGACTGGCACAGCAGAACCTGGCCCTTATGATGTCATAGTCAAAGTCTCCAAGGAGCTAAACTAAGACATGCGCAGTGTTCCATTTTATGCAAGTTAGCCTCACAGTTTCTTCTGGTGGCTTCCAACTTGAGTCTTCTCCTCTTGGGAAGCCATTTTCAGTCTCCATTGCCAAGCTTCTCTGACACGCAAATGGAACTTGCAAGCACCTAAAATGAAGACAACTCTCTATAAAGGTAAAAAATTAAAGCACAAACAAGGGGTACAGCCATCTCTATTAATGCTCTTTAATATTAATTTTTCAGTTTGCATAAGTCATAACTATATTGATGCTGATGCTTCAGATGTTGCTAAAATCTTGGGAATTTTCCTACAAGTTTATAAAAATGAAGTATGGATAAACCTACTTAAAAGGATTTTACTTAGGGCAAAAGAGGACAATGACACAATTGGTTGGATGTAGAGAACATAAATGCACTTCATCAAGCAGGTCTTACATCCAGGTCTATGCTTCCACTAGATGTAGGTCTTTGATTCCAATGAAAGAGAAAAACTTTTGGTTGGATTATTACAGAATGGTGTTTAGCAGTGTAAACAAGTATTTTGGGCTGATGCTTCTTTGCAGTGAGAAAGGTGGGCACGGGGAGAGGATGTCTAGATTGTGACTTGTCCTCTGGGTAATATGCATCAAAAACAAAAATATGTGTGGTAAGAAAGGGGATAATTTAGGGGGAAGAGGCCACTAACCTCAATCTTATGGTCATTTTTTACCTTGCATTAAACTTAATGTGACTTTTGTGCTTTTAGTATTATGTTCTGCTATAAATCTGCCTCTGACTACCATTTTTGACATGACCTATTACTCCTCCTGGGGTGTCCTTGAACCCTCAGATGACAAGTGTAGCACAAACCATCTTCTGATGCTTCCTTGAAGAGCTCCAAAGCTTGAATGAGCAGTAAGACTGGCACAGCAGAACCGGGCCCTTATGATGTCATAGTCAAAGTCTCCAAGGAGCTAAACTAAGACATGCGCAGTGTTCCATTTTATGCAAGTTAGCCTCACAGTTTCTTCTGGTGGCTTCCAACTTGAGTCTTCTCCTCTTGGGAAGCCATTTTCAATCTCCATTGCCAAGCTTCTCTGACACACAAATGGAACTTGCAAGCACCTAAAATGAAGACAACTCTCTACAAAGGTAAAAAGGTAAAGCACAAACAAGGGGTACAGCCATCTCTATTAATGCTCTTTAATATTCATTTTTCAGTTTGCATGAGTCATAACTATATTGATGTTGATGCTTCAGATGTTGCTAAAATCTTGGGAATTTTCCTACAAGTTTATATAAATGAAGTATGGATAAACCTACTTAAAAGGATTTAACTTAGGGCAAAAGAGGACAATGACACAATTGGTTGGATGTAGAGAACATAAATGCACTTCATCAAGCAGGTCTTACATCCAGGTCTATGCTTCCACTAGACGTAGGTCTTTGATTCCAATGAAAGAGAAAAACTTTTGGTTGGATTATTACAGAATGGTGTTTAGCAGTGTAAACGAGTATTTTGGGCTGATGCTTCTTTGCAGTGAGAAAGGTGGGCATGGGGAGAGGATGTCTAGATTGTGACTTGTCCTCTGGGTAATATGCATCAAAAACAAAAATATGTGTGGTAAGAAAGGGGATAATTTAGGGGGAAGAGGCCACTAACCTCAATCTTATGGTCATTTTGTACCTTGCATTAAACTTAATGTGACTTTTGTGCTTTTAGTATTATGTTCTGCTATAAATCTGCCTCTGACTACCATTTTTGACATGACCTATTACTCCTCCTGGGGTGTCCTTGAACCCTCAGATGACAAGTGTAGCACAAACCATCTTCTGATGCTTCCTTGAAGAGCTCCAAAGCTTGAATGAGCAGTAAGACTGGCACAGCAGAACCGGGCCCTTATGATGTCATAGTCAAAGTCTCCAAGGAGCTAAACTAAGACATGCGCAGTGTTCCATTTTATGCAAGTTAGCCTCACAGTTTCTTCTGGTGGCTTCCAACTTGAGTCTTCTCCTCTTGGGAAGCCATTTTCAATCTCCATTGCCAAGCTTCTCTGACACACAAATGGAACTTGCAAGCACCTAAAATGAAGACAACTCTCTACAAAGGTAAAAAGGTAAAGCACAAACAAGGGGTACAGCCATCTCTATTAGAGATGAGCGAGCACTAAAATGCTCGGGTACTCGTTATTCGAGACAAACTTTTCCCGATGCTCGAGTGCTCGTTTCGAGTAACGAGCCCCATTGAAGTCAATGGGAGACTCGAGCATTTTTCAAGGGGACCAAGGCTCTGCACAGGGAAGCTTGGCCAAACACCTGGGAACCTCAGAAAAGGATGGAAACACCACGGAAATGGACAGGAAACAGCAGGGGCAGCATGCATGGATGCCTCTGAGGCTGCTTAAATGCACCATTATGCCAAAATTATGGGCAACAGCATGGCCATGACAGAGTGACAGAATGAAGCTAGATAGCATCTAAAACATCCAATAATTGACCCTGACACTATAGGGGACGGCATGCAGAGGCAGCGGCAGCAGCGGAAGGCTAGAGAGTGGCATGGCGACATACCCTAAATGGACTCAGGCTTCAAACCAATGGGTAGCAGAGAGGAACCAAAGGAGGTGAGCAAGAAGCGCTCAAATAATATTGGTACATGATAAAAGTTTGCCAGTATATTTTGTGGATTACACAGCAGGGTGGCGACAAAGTTAACATGGAAGCCATGAAAACAATCCAAAATTCTGCCTGACACAGCTCGTTTGATAAGGGGACGATGTATGGAGGCAGTGAACTAGTAGTAGATTAAAGGTGCTGCAGTTAAAACTATGTTAGTTGGTTCTTGGCATGGAGCTGGCGCTCCGCTGCCAGGCGAGCTTTCGCCAATCCAAGCCCCTGTCTCTAGGCTACTCCCCAAACAGCACTTCTAAGAACCTTTCGGATAAGATCAAGTGTAGTAGCGTTCTTATAAGTTTGGGATATGGCGGGTGAGGGGAATGTAAACATCTGCGCAAGAAGCGCTGAAATAATATCCGTAAATGAAAAAAGTTTTCCAGTATATTTTGTGGCTTACACAGCAGGGTGGCGACAAAGTTAACAAGTTTGATGTGGAATGCCCTGCAATAGCTCTTGGGCGGTGTGCCTTTTATCACCTAGGCTCAGCAGTTTGAGCACCGCCTGCTGTCGCTTAGCAACGGCACTGCTGCTGTGCCTAGAGCTACCGACTGATGGCGCCATGCCCACGGATGGTAATTCGGAGGAGGAGGAGGTGGAGGAGGGGTGGGAGGATTTGGAGGTATAGTAGGCCTTTGAGACCTGGACCGAGGTAGGCCCCGCAATCCTCTGCGTCGGCAGTATATGACCAGCCCCAGGGTCAGACTCGGTCCCAGCCTGCACCAAGTTAAGTGTAGTAGCGTTCTTATAAGTTTGGGATATGGCGGGTGAGGGGAATGTAAACAGATGCGCAAGAAGCGCATGATGCGCATGGAGCTGGCGCTCCGCTGCTAGGCGAGCTTTCGCCAATCCAAGCCCCTGTCTCTAGGCTACTCCCCAAACAGCACTTCTAAGAACCTTTTGTATAAGATCAAGTGTAGTAGCGTTCTTATAAGTTTAGGATATGGCGGGTGAGGGGAATGTAAACAGATGCGCAAGAAGCGCTAAAATAATATCCGTAAATGGTAAAAGTTTGCCAGTGTATTTTGTGGATAACACAGCAGGGTGGCGACAAAGTTAACAACTTTGATGTGGAATCCATGAAAACAACCCAAATTTCGGCCTGACAAACCTCGTTTGATAAAGGGACGATATATGGAGGCAGCTATATGGACGACTTTTGGAGGTAGCAATGGAGACAACGTGTGGAGGCTGCTATGGAGACAATTCAATTTGGATAGTGCCTGTATGTGGCAGTCCAAAAAATTTTTCAAACCAGAGGAGCAGGTAGGTGGCCCTCCAGAAAAATGGAATAGATTGAGTGCCTGTATGTGGCAGTCCAAAAAATTTTTCAAACCAGAGGAGCAGGTAGGTGGCCCTCCAGAAAAATGGAATAGATTGAGTGCCTGTATGTGGCAGTCCAAAAAATTTTTCAAACCAGAGGAGCAGGTAGGTGGCCCTCCAGAAAAATGGAATAGATTGAGTGCCTGTATGTGGCAGTCCAAAAAAGTTTTTAAACCAGAGGAGCAGGTAGGTGGCCCTCCAGATAAATGGAATAGATTGAGTGCCTGTATGTGGCAGTCCAAAAAAGTTTTTAAACCAGAGGAGCAGGTAGGTGGCCCTCCAGAAAAATGGAATAGATTGAGTGCCTGTATGTGGCAGTCCCAAAAAATTGTTTAAAACAGAGGACCGGAAAGGTGGCCCTCCAGAAAAATTGAATAGATTGAGTGCCTGTATGTGGCACTCCCAAAAATTGTTTAAAACAGAGGACCGTGTCGGTGGCCCTCCAGAAAAATTAAATGCATAAAGTACTATACCTAGAGCCAGTGGGCCCTGTCAAAAAACAGCCAGTTTCCTCTGCTTTACTGTAGAAAGAGGAGGAGAAGGAGGAAAATGAGGAGGAGGAGGAGTGGATAAATTATTCAGGTTGAGCTTCCTTCACCTGCTGGAGATTTGAAATTAGGAGAAATCCATGCTTTATTCATCTTGATAAGCGTCAGCCTGTCAGCGCTGTCAGTCGACAGGCGTGTACGCTTATCGGTGATGATGCCACCAGCTGCACTGAAAACCCGCTCTGACAAGACGCTAGCGGCAGGGCAGGCAAGAACCTCCAAGGCGTAGAGCGCCAGTTCGTGCCACATGTCCAGCTTTGAAACCCAGTAGTTGTAGGGAGCTGTGTGATCATTTAGGACGATGGTATGGTCAGCTACGTACTCCCTCACCATCTTTCTGTAAAGATCAGCCCTACTCTGCCGAGACTGGGGACAGGTGACAGTGTCTTGCTGGGGTGACATAAAGCTGGCAAAAGCCTTGTAAAGCGTACCCTTGCCAGTGCTGGACAAGCTGCCTGCTCGCCTACTCTCCCTCGCTACTTGTCCCGCAGAACTACGCACTCTGCCGCTAGCGCTGTCAGAAGGGAAATACTGTTTCAGCTTGTGCACCAGGGCCTGCTGGTATTCATGCATTCTCACACTCCTTTCCTCTCCAGGGATGAGAGTGGAAAGATTTTGCTTGTACCGTGGGTCCAGGAGAGTGAACACCCAGTAATCGGTGCTGGAATAAATTCTTTGAACGCGAGGGTCACGGGATAGGCAGCCTAGCATGAAATCTGCCATATGCGCCAGAGTACCAACGCGTAAGAATTCACTCCCCTCACTGGCCTGACTGTCCATTTCCTCCTCCTCCAACTCCTCCAACTCCTCTTCTTCTGCCCATACACGCTCAACAGTGTAGGACTCAACAATGGTCCCCTCTTGTGTCTCGCCAACATTCTCCTCCTCTTCCTCCTCATCCTCCTCCACCTCCACCTCCTCCGATATGCGCTGAGAAACAGACCTAAGGGTGCTTTGGCTATCAACAAGGGAATCTTCTTCCCCTGTCTCTTGTGAGGAGCGCAAAGCTTCCGACTTCATGCTGACCAGAGAGTTTTTCAACAGGCCAAGCAGCGGGATGGTGAGGCTGATGATGGCGGCATCGCCACTGACCATCTGTGTTGACTCCTCAAAGTTACTCAGCACCTGACAGATATCAGACATCCACGTCCACTCCTCATTGTAGACTTGAGGAAGCTGACTGACCTGACTACCAGTTCTGGTGGAAGTTGACATCTGGCAGTCTACAATCGCTCGGCGCTGCTGGTAAACTCTGGATAACATGGTCAGTGTTGAATTCCACCTCGTGGGCACGTCGCACAACAGTCGGTGAGCGGGCAGTTGGAGGCGGCGCTGCGCTGCCCTGAGAGTGGCAGCATCTGTGCTGGACTTCCTGAAATGCGCACAGATGCGGCGCACCTTCGTGAGCAAATCAGACAGATTGGGGTATGTCTTGAGGAAACGCTGAACTATGAGATTTAACACATGGGCCAGGCATGGCACATGTGTCAGTCTGCCGAGTTGCAGAGCCGCCACCAGGTTACGGCCGTTGTCACACACAACCATGCCTGGCTTCAGGTTCAGCGGTGCCAGCCACAGATCAGTCTGCGCCGTGATGCCCTGTAATAGTTCTTGGGCGGTGTGCCTTTTATCGCCTAGGCTCAGCAGTTTGAGCACCGCCTGCTGTCGCTTAGCGACGGCACTGCTGCTGTGCCTAGAGCTACCGACTGATGGCGCCATGCCCACGGATGGTCGTTCGGAGGAGGAGGTGGAGGAGGGGTGGGAGGAGGAGGAGGCATAGTAGGCCTCAAACACCTGGACCGAGGTAGGCCCCGCAATCCTCGGCGTCGGCAGTATATGACCAGCCGCAGGGTCACACTCGGTCCCAGCCTCCACCAAGTTAACCCAATGTGCCGTCAGAGATATATAGTGGCCCTGCCCGGCAGCACTCGTCCACGTGTCCGTGGTCAGGTGGACCTTGTCAGAAACGGCGTTGGTCAGGGCACGGATTATGTTGTCTGACACGTGCTGGTGCAGGGCTGGGACGGCACATCGGGAAAAGTAGTGGCGGCTGGGGACCGAATACCGAGGGGCGGCCGCCGCCATGAGGCTGCGAAAGGCCTCGGTCTCTACTAGCCTATAGGGCAGCATCTCCAGGCTTAGCAATCTGGAGATGTGCACATTAAGGGCTTGGGCGTGCGGGTGGGTTGCACTATATTTGCGTTTCCGCTCCAGCGTCTGGGGTATGGAGAGCTGAACGCTGGTGGATGCTGTGGAGGATCGTGGAGGTGACGATGGGGTTTTTGTGGCAGGGTCCTGGGCAGGGGGCTGACTATCAGCTGACACAGGGGAAGGAGCAGTGGTGTGCACGGCCGGAGGTGAACGCGCTTGTTGCCACTGAGTGGGGTGTTTAGCATTCATATGCCTGCGCATACTGGTGGTAGTTAAGCTAGTAGTGGTGGAACCCCTGCTGATCCTGGTTTGGCAAATGTGGCACACCACAGTCCGTCGGTCATCCGGTGTTTCCTTAAAGAACCTCCAGACTTCTGAAAATCTAGCCCTCGCCGCAGGAGCCCTCGCCACGGGAGCTTCACTAGTTGACACATTTGGCGCTGATGCACCAGCTCTGGCCCTGCCTCTCCATCTGGCCCCACCACTGCCTCTTCCAACCTGTTCTGGTCGAGGACTCTCCTCCGTCTCAGAAGCACTGTGTTCACCCGGCCTCTCAACCCAGCTTGGGTCTGTCACCTCATCATCCTCCGATCCCTCAGTCTGCTCCCCCCTCGGACTTCCTGCCCTGACAACAACTTCCCCACTGTCTGACAACCGTGTCTCCTCATCGTCGGACACCTCTTTACACACTTCTTCCACTACGTCAACAAGGTCATCATCACCCACAGACTGCGACTGGTGGAAGACCTGGGCATCGGAAAATTGCTCATCAGCAACCGGACAAGTGGTTTGTGACTGTGGGAAGGGTCCAGAAAACAGTTCCTCAGAGTATGCCGGTTCAAATGGCAAATTTTGCTGGGAGGGGGCAGACTGGGGGGGAGGAGGCTGAGGTGCAGGAGCTGGAGGAGTGCCGATTTCGGTGACATGGGTGGACTGCGTGGAAGACTGACTGGTGGACAAATTGCTCGAAGCATTGTCGGCAATCCACGACATCACCTGTTCGCACTGTTCTGGCCTCAACAGTGCTCTACCACGATTCCTAGTAACTTCAGACATGAACCTAGGGAGTGTAGCTCTGCGGCGTTCCCCTGCTCCCTCATAAGCAGGTGGTGTCTCACCCCGCCCAGGACCACGGCCTCTGACCCCTGCAGTAGTTGGACGCCCACGTCCCCGCCCTCGTCCTCTACCCCTAGCCCTCGGGTTAAACATTTTGAAAATGAGAGTTATAATTTGTATTTTTTTTTTAACTTTTTTTTTTTTGTTTTGTTTTTTTTTTGTGTTTTTTAGTTTTTAAAACCAAACGATGCTATCCTATTGCTATGGCTATTTTCTAGCCAAGTATTCCAGCACACTACTATGCCAGATGAGATGACGCTGAGTTATGAAAAAAATAAACGTAAAATAAAAAAGGAAATGGCAGACTGTGCCTAGTTGAAATACAACCCCGGGCCCTAATAAATTTTCCGACTTCGGTCTTTGCGATGGATATGTGCGTCACTAAAACACAGTGGTCGCAAGTCTGACTCCAAATTGCTCCCAATTTGATAGTAGATGCACTGCAGCAAGTACAGCCACCAGCAGATCAACCAGAAATCAAATATATATAACGCTACTGTAGGCGTAATTAAGACGTTTGTATTCTCCTATGGCTATTTTCTAGCCAAGTATTACAGCACACTACTATGCCAGATGAGATGACGCTGAGTTATGAAAAAAATAAACGTAAAATAAAAAGAAACTGGCAGACTGTGCCTAATTGAAATACAACCCCGGGCCCTAATAAATTTTCCCACTTCGGTCTTTGCGATGGATATGTGCGTCACTAAAACACAGTGGTCGCAAGTCTGACTCCAAATTGCTCCCAATTTGATAGTAGATGCACTGCAGCAAGTACAGCCACCAGCAGATCAACCAGAAATCAAATATATATAACGCTACTGTAGGCGTAATTAAGACGTTTGTATTCTCCTATGGCTATTTTCTAGCCAAGTATTACAGCACACTACTATGCCAGATGAGATGACGCTGAGTTATGAAAAAAATAAACGTAAAATAAAAAGAAACTGGCAGACTGTGCCTAATTGAAATACAACCCCGGGCCCTAATAAATTTTCCCACTTCGGTCTTTGCGATGGATATGTGCGTCACTAAAACACAGTGGTCGCAAGTCTGACTCCAAATTGCTCCCAATTTGATAGTAGATGCACTGCAGCAAGTACAGCCACCAGCAGATCAACCAGAAATCAAATATATATAACGCTACTGTAGGCGTAATTAAGACGTTTGTATTCTCCTATGGCTATTTTCTAGCCAAGTATTACAGCACACTACTATGCCAGATGAGATGACGCTGAGTTATGAAAAAAATAAACGTAAAATAAAAAGAAACTGGCAGACTGTGCCTAATTGAAATACAACCCCGGGCCCTAATAAATTTTCCCACTTCGGTCTTTGTGATGGATATGTGCGTCACTAAAACACAGTGGTCGCAAGTCTGACTCCAAATTGCTCCCAATTTGATAGTAGATGCACTGCAGCAAGTACAGCCACCAGCAGATCAACCAGAAATCAAATATATATAACGCTACTGTAGGCGTAATTAAGACGTTTGTATTCTCCTATGGCTATTTTCTAGCCAAGTATTACAGCACACTACTATGCCAGATGAGATGACGCTGAGTTATGAAAAAAATAAACGTAAAATAAAAAGAAACTGGCAGACTGTGCCTAATTGAAATACAACCCCGGGCCCTAATAAATTTTCCCACTTCGGTCTTTGCGATGGATATGTGCGTCACTAAAACACAGTGGTCGCAAGTCTGACTCCAAATTGCTCCCAATTTGATAGTAGATGCACTGCAGCAAGTACAGCCACCAGCAGATCAACCAGAAATCAAATATATATAACGCTACTGTAGGCGTAATTAAGACGTTTGTATTCTCCTATGGCTATTTTCTAGCCAAGTATTACAGCACACTACTATGCCAGATGAGATGACGCTGAGTTATGAAAAAAATAAACGTAAAATAAAAAGAAACTGGCAGACTGTGCCTAATTGAAATACAACCCCAGGCCCTAATAAATTTTCCCACTTCGGTCTTTGCGATGGATATGTGCGTCACTAAAACACAGTGGTCGCAAGTCTGACTCCAAATTGCTCCCAATTTGATAGTAGATGCACTGCAGCAAGTACA
This sequence comes from Engystomops pustulosus, assembly GCF_040894005.1. Taxonomy (NCBI): domain Eukaryota; kingdom Metazoa; phylum Chordata; class Amphibia; order Anura; family Leptodactylidae; genus Engystomops; species Engystomops pustulosus. The sequence continues at coordinate 100,677,026 of NC_092411.1, forward strand.
GCCACCAGCAGATCAACCAGAAATCAAATATATATAACGCTACTGTAGGCGTAATTAAGACGTTTGTATTCTCCTATGGCTATTTTCCAGCCAAGTATTACAGCACACTACTATGCCAGATGAGATGACGCTGAGTTATGAAAAAAATAAACGTAAAATAAAAAGAAACTGGCAGACTGTGCCTAATTCTACTCAAACCCCTAATAAATTTTCCCACTTTGGTGTTTGAGGTGGATATGTGTGTCACTAAGAGCTAAACACAACGGTAGCAAGTCCCCCTGCTAATTCCTCACAATATGGTACTAGCTGCAAATAAAAAAAAAAAAATTATAACGTTATTGTAGCCCTAAGAAGGGCTGTTGGGTTCTTTTAGAATCACTCCTGCCTAACAGTAAGCTAATAGAACACCCTAACGCTTTCCCTGAGCAGCAGCAGCTCTCTCCCTAGCGGCATCCAGACAGAGAATGATCCGAGCAGCGCGGGCAGCGGCTAGTCTATCCCAGGGTCACCTGATCTGGCCAGCCAACCACTGCTATCTACGTGTAAGGGTACCACGTCATGCTGGGTGGAGTGCAGAGTCTCCTGGCTTGTGATTGGCTCTGTTTCTGGCCGCCAAAAAGCAAAACGGCGGGAGCTGCCATTTTCTCGAGCGGGCGAAATACTCGTCCGAGCAACGAGCAGTTACGAGTACGCTAATGCTCGATCGAGCATCAAGCTCGGACGAGTATGTTCGCTCATCTCTAATCTCTATTAATGCTCTTTAATATTAATTTTTCAGTTTGCATGAGTCATAACTATATTGATGTTGATGCTTCAGATGTTGCTAAAATCTTGGGAATTTTCCTACAAGTTTATATAAATGAAGTATGGATAAACCTACTTAAAAGGATTTAACTTAGGGCAAAAGAGGACAATGACACAATTGGTTGGATGTAGAGAACATAAATGCACTTCATCAAGCAGGTCTTACATCCAGGTCTATGCTTCCACTAGACGTAGGTCTTTGATTCCAATGAAAGAGAAAAACTTTTGGTTGGATTATTACAGAATGGTGTTTAGCAGTGTAAACAAGTATTTTGGGCTGATGCGTCTTTGCAGTGAGAAAGGTGGGCACGGGGAGAGGATGTCTAGATTGTGACTTGTCCTCTGTGTAATATGCATCAAAAACATAAATATGTGTGGTAAGAAAGGGGATAATTTAGGGGGAAGAGGCCACTAACCTCAATCTTATGGTCATTTTGTACCTTGCATTAAACTTAATGTGACTTTTGTGCTTTTAGTATTATGTTCTGCTATAAATCTGCCTCTGACTACCATTTTTGACATGACCTATTACTCCTCTTGGGGTGTCCTTGAACCCTCAGATGACAAGTGTAGCACAAACCATCTTCTGATGCTTCCTTGAAGAGCTCCAAAGCTTGAATGAGCAGTAAGACTGGCACAGCAGAACCTGGCCCTTATGATGTCATAGTCAAAGTCTCCAAGGAGCTAAACTAAGACATGCGCAGTGTTCCATTTTATGCAAGTTTGCCTCTTAGTTTTTTTTGGTGGCTTCCAACTTGAGTCTTTTCCTCTGGGGAAGCCATTTTCAATCTCCATTGCCAAGCTTCTCTGACACACAAATGGCACCTGCAAATACCTAAAATGAAGACAACTATCTACAAAGGTAAAAAGGTAAAGCACAAACAAGGGGTACAGCCATCTCTATTAATGCTCTTTAATATTAATTTTTCAGTTTGCATGAGTCATAACTATATTCATGTTGATGCTTCAGATGTTGCTAAATTCTTGGGATTTTTCCTAGAAGTTTAAATAAATGAAGTATGGATAAACCTACTTAAAAGGATTTAACTTAGGGCAAAAGAGGACAATGACACAATTGGTTGGATGTAGAGAACATAAATGCACTTCATCAAGCAGGTCTTACATCCAGGTCTATGCTTCCACTAGACGTAGGTCTTTGATTCCAATGAAAGAGAAAAACTTTTGGTTGGATTATTACAGAATGGTGTTTAGCAGTGTAAACAAGTATCTTGGGCTGATGCTTCTTTGCATTGAGAAAGGTGGGCACGGGGAGAGGATGTCTAGATTGTGACTTGTCCTGTGGGTAATATGCATCAAAAACAAAAATATGTGTGGTAAGAAAGGGGATAATTTAGGGGGAAGAGGCCACTAACCTTAATCTTATGGTCATTTTGTACCTTGAATTAAACTTAATGTGACTTTTGTGCTTTTAGTATTATGTTCTGCTATAAATCTGCCTCTGACTACCATTTGTCAGGATCAGTGGATCCTCTGGACCACCGCGGGAGATGTAACTAGGCAACACCCGGAACCGGAGCCTAGCGGCACCTGGTATTCGCCAGAGCCCGCCGCAAAGCGGGTTGGACTTGCTGCGGCAGTATACCACTAGGTCGTTCCCAGGTGTGACTAGCCCACGTTGGCAGCCGAGGTCGAGATACCTTAGCGGATGACAATCTCGTAGACAGTTCCAGGCACAGGGTCAGGGCAGGCGGCAGAGATGCAACGTCAGGTCCAAGTCCGGGGTCAGCAACAGGAGGTCCAGGCAGAAGGGGACGGGAACACAGGCCCAGGAACACAGCAACACGGAGGAACACGGGAAACACAGGACTTGGGAGCAGAGACACACAGGAACGCAGGAATACACAGGAACGCAGGAATACTCGCTTGGAAGCTTTCTCTAAGGCTATGAGGCACAAAGATCCGGCAAGGGTCACAGGAAGGGGAAGAAACTTATAGCAGGCCAGCGCCAATTATTGGCGCGCTGGCCCTTTAAATCTAAGAGTGACGGCACGCGCACGCCCTAGGAGACGGGGACGCGCGCGCCGAGCTGCGGGAGCCAGGGAGGACATCGCGGGAGCCAGGGAAGGTGAGCGGGACCCGGGACCGGGGGCAGCAGCAGGAACACGGGTGCGCCCGCGATCCGAGACAGCGATCGCGGGAGCACCCGTGACAGTACTTCCCCCCCTTCGGCCTCCCCCTCTTCTTCTTGCGGCCAATAAACCTCTGGAGGAGAGTCCGATCCAAAATGTTCTCTTCGGGCTCCCAGGATCTCTCCTCAGGCCCGAACCCCCTCCAGTCTACAAGAAAGAACCGCTTACCCCTCACGAACTTCATGTCCAGAACTTCCTTAACCTCATAGACATCTGGGGAATCCGCCTCAGGAGCAGGAGGAGGGGATTGTTGGGAGAAACGGTTCAGGATGACAGGTTTCAGGAGGGAGACATGGAAGGAGTTCGGTATACGCATAGAAGGAGGAAGGCGGAGTTTGTAGGCCACTTGATTGATGCGCTTGATTACCTCGAAAGGACCAAGGAACCGGGGACCGAGCTTGTAGCTAGGTATCTTGAGTCGGACGTATCTGGAAGATAACCATACTTTTTCACCAGGAGAAAAGACGGGAGGAGCCCGACGCCTCTTATCAGCCTGGGTCTTGATACGGTCTGTAGCTCGCAGAAGAGACTGGCGGGTCTGGTTCCAAATAGAGTTGAGGTCCAACAGCAGATCCTCAACCGCAGGCACATCAGAGGGAGTAGAAAGCAGAAGAGGAGGGCGAGGAATACGTCCATAGACCACGAAGAATGGAGACAAGCCTGTAGACCCAGAGTCCAAGGAATTATATGAGAACTCAGCCCAGGGTAGGAGGTCAGCCCAGTTGTCCTGACGGGCTGAGACGAAGTGACGGAGATAGCAGCCCAAAGTCTGGTTCACCCTCTCCACTTGACCATTAGACTGAGGGTGGTAGGCAGAAGAAAAGTCAAGGTTGACCTGCAGTTGGTTACACAAGGAACGCCAGAATTTAGACACAAACTGGACTCCACGATCGGACACTATGTGCAGCGGAAGACCATGCAGCCGGAAGATATGTCTGAAGAAAAGGCTGGCAAGCTGTGGAGAAGACGGAAGACCTGGAAGAGGAACAAAATGTGACATCTTCGAAAACCGGTCCGTCACCACACAGATGACAGTACAGCCCGAGGAGACAGGCAGATCAGTGACAAAATCCATTGCCACGTGGGACCACGGGCGACTGGGTATCGGCAACGGTAATAACAGTCCAGCTGGCTTGAGACGAGAGGCTTTGTTGTGGGCACAGGAGGAGCAGGATCCCACAAACTCCCGAACATCTTTGACCAGGTCAGGCCACCAGTAGTAGCGGGAGATGAGGGCCACGGTGCGTTGCACCCCAGGATGCCCAGCCACACGGGAAGAATGTCCCCAAGACAAAATCCTCTTCCGAAGAGCAGGTCTAACATATGTCTTGCCAGGAGGCAGCTGCCGAAGATCAACAGGAGCTGCAACAACAAGCTGGTCCGGAGAAATTATATGCCTCCAGTCACATCAGAGGCACGGGATAGGGAATCAGTCTTGACGTTCTTGTCAGCCGGACGAAAATGGATTAGCAGGTTGAAACGGGAAAAGAACAATGACCACCGGGCTTGCCTGGGATTCAGGCGCTGGGCTGACTGGAGGTATAACAAGTTCTTGTGGTCAGTGTACACACATACAGGATGAAGAGCACCCTCCGGAAGATACCGCCATTCCTCCAGAGCAAGTTTAATGGCCAGGAGCTCTCGGTCACCAATCGAATAATTTCTTTCAGCTGGGGAAAATGTTTTTGAAAAGAAGCCGCAAGTGGAAGTTCGGCCCCTGGGCCCTTTTTGGGCGAGGACCGCTCCAGCTCCCACGGAGGACGCATCCACCTCAAGAAAGAAAGGTTTGTCGGTATCAGGCCTAGAGAGTACTGGAGCTGAGGCAAAAGCGGACTTTAGCTTGGAGAAGGCCTCTTCAGCTGTAGGAGACCAGGAACGTGGATTGGCACCCTTCTTAGTGAGGGCCACGATAGGAGACACCACAGTGGAAAAATGGGGAATAAACTGTCGATAATAATTTGCAAACCCCAGGAACCTCTGTATGGCTCGGAGGCCCTCTGGGCGAGGCCACTGAAGAACTGCAGACAGTTTTGCGGGATCCATCTGGAGGCCTTTGTCAGAAATTATATAACCAAGAAATGGAAGACTGTGCTGGTAAAACTGGCATTTCTCCAGTTTGGCATAGAGATGGTTGGCACGAAGTCGATCAAGAACTTGGCGTACGTGTCTCTGGTGGGATTCAAGGTCCGGAGAGTACACCAGGATGTCATCCAGGTAGACCACGACACATGTATAGAGGAGGTCCCGGAAAATGTCATTAACAAATTCTTGAAAGACAGCAGGGGCATTACACAGTCCAAAGGGCATTACTAAATATTCAAAATGCCCATCCCGGGTATTAAACGCCGTCTTCCACTCGTCGCCCTTGCGGATCCGGATGAGATTGTAAGCACCCCGAAGATCCAGTTTGGAGAACACCTTGGCGCCGCGCAGGCGATCAAAGAGTTCCGTGATCAACGGCAAGGGGTATCGGTTTTTAACTGTAATCTTAATAAGCCCACGATAGTCTATACAGGGACGTAAGGGGCCGTCTTTTTTGGTGACAAAGAAGAATCCTGCACCAGCCGGAGAGGAGGACTTGCGTATGAAACCCCTCTTAAGATTCTCCTTGATGTATTCAGACATAGCAGCCATCTCAGGAACAGAAAGCGGATAGACCCTACCTCTGGGGAGAGTAGCACCCGGAAGGAGATCCACAGGGCAATCATAGGAACGATATGGAGGTAGCGTCTCAGCTTGTCTCTTGGAAAACACATCTGCGAAGTCCATATACGGATCGGGAAGTCTCTGCTGGGATTTGTGGGACAACGTAGAAGTCCTGACAGGCATTGGATGAAGGACCCGCATGCAATGTGAGGAACAATCCGGACCCCAACGGAGAATCTCTCCAGAAGACCAGTCCAGAACAGGGGCATGAAGCTGCAGCCAGGGGAGGCCCAGCAGTAGAGCAGATGTGCTTTGGGGCAGCACAAAAAAAGAAAGTCTCTCTTGATGTAGGGCACCAACTTGCAGAAGCAGGGGTTCCGTGCGAAACCAGATGGGCACGGAGAGAATCTGACCATTGACCGAGGCAATGGACAATGGCTTCTCGAGACGAACCACCGGGAAGTGATGCTGAGAGACCAAGGCTGCATCCACAAAGTTCGCTGTAGAGCCAGAATCCAGGAAGGCAGAAACCTGGATCTGGGTACCGGTGCCAGCACTGAGGAGCACGGGAAGAGTCAGACGTGGAGAAGCTGTACTTACACCTAGGGACGCCTCTCCCAAGAAGCCTAGGTGCTGGCGTTTCCCGGACGTTGAGGACGGACAGGACAGGAACTGATGAAGTGCTCTGGGCTGGCACAGTACAGACAAAGGTTCTCCTGTCGTCGTCTTGAACGCTCCTGTAGGGAGAGCCGAATTCTGTCCACCTGCATAGGTTCCTCAGCAGACAATTCAGGCGAAGGCTGGAGAGGTCTTTGAAAGGCAGGAGCCAGGCGAGGAAAATGTCTTACCCGGGCTTGAGGGTGCTCGGTGCGGAGTTCCTCGGCGCGTTCCTTGAACCGAACATCAATCCGAGTGGCCAGAGTGATAAGACCACCCAGAGTTGACGGCAGGTCCCGAGCAGCCAGAGCGTCCTTAACCTGCACAGAGAGTCCCTTCTTAAAGGTAGCGATGAGGGCTGCATCGTTCCAGGCAAGTTCAGAGGCCAGGGTGTGGAACTGAACCGCATACTCTCCCACAGACGAGCTGCCTTGGCGCAGGTTCAGTAAAGCAGTCTCGGCAGAAGAGGCCCGTGCAGGTTCCTCAAATACGGCCCGGAACTCTGCCAGAAAAGCGGAGAGAGTAGTCGTGACTGGGTCGCCTCTATCCCAAAGAGGGGTAGCCCAGGCCAGAGCTTTCCCGGAGAGGAGACTGACGAAGAATGCCACCTTAGACCGCTCCGAGACAAATTGCGAAGGCATGAGCTCTATTTGCAGAGAGCACTGAGTTATAAAGCCCCGGCAATCCTTGGGGTCTCCGTCAAACTTGCTGGGCATAGACAGCCGAAGTCGGGGTTCAGCGGCAGGAGGACAGACCGGAACGGCAGGGGTCGCTGGAGCGGGCACAGGAGCCTGTTGTTGATGCTGGGTGGCTAGCAGCTGTTGCAGCATGGTGGTGACTTGATCCAGCTGTTCACGCTGAGCGGCAATCTCCCGGGATTGCTGGACCACAATGGCGGCAAAGTTGGGACGAGTAGGAAGCGGAACCTCGGCGGGATCCATGGCCGGATCTTACTGTCAGGATCAGTGGATCCTCTGGACCACCGCGGGAGATGTAACTAGGCAACACCCGGAACCGGAGCCTAGCGGCACCTGGTATTCGCCAGAGCCCGCCGCAAAGCGGGTTGGACTTGCTGCAGCAGGATACCACTAGGTCGTTCCCAGGTGTGACTAGCCCACGGTGGCAGCCGAGGTCGAGGTACCTTAGCGGATGACAATCTCGTAGACAGGTCCAGGCACAGGGTCAGGGCAGGCGGCAGAGATGCAACGTCAGGTCCAAGTCCGGGGTCAGCAACAGGAGGTCCAGGCAGAAGGGGACGGGAACACAGGCACAGGAACACAGCAACACGGAGGAACACGGGAAACACAGGACTTGGGAGCGGAGACACACAGGAACGCAGGAATACACAGGAACGCAGGAATACTCGCTTGGAAGCTTTCTCTAAGGCTATGAGGCACAAAGATCCGGCAAGGGTCACAGGAAGGGGAAGAAACTTATAGCAGGCCAGCGCCAATTATTGGCGCGCTGGCCCTTTAAAACTAAGAGTGATGGCGCGCGCGCGCCCTAGGAGATGGGGACGCGCTCGCGCCGAGCTGCGGGAGCCAGGGAGGACATCGCGGGAGCCAGGGAAGGTGAGCGGGACCCGGGACCGGGGGCAGCAGCAGGAACACGGGTGCGCCCGCGATCCGAGACAGCAATCGCGGGAGCACCCGTGACACCATTTTTGACATGACCTATTACTCCTCCTGGGGAGTCCTTGAACCCTCAGATGACAAGTGGAACACAAACTATCTTCTGATGCTTCCTTGAAGAGCTCCAAAGCTTGAATGAGCAGTAAGACTGGCACAGCAGAACCTGGCCCTTATGATGTCATAGTCAAAGTCTCCAAGGAGCTTAACTATGACACGCGCAGTGTTCCATTTTATGCAAGTTAGCCTCACAGTTTCTTCTGGTGGCTTCCAACTTGAGTCTTTTCCTCTGGGGAAGCCATTTTCAATCTCCATTGCCAAGCTTCTCTGACACACAAATGGCATCTGCAAGCACCTAAAATGAAGACAACTCTCTACAGAGGTGAAAATGTTAGGCACAAACAAGGGGTACAGCCATCTCTATTAATGCTTTTTAATATTCATTTTTCAGTTTGCATGAGTCATAACTATATTGATGTTGATGCTTCAGATGTTGCTAAATTTTTGGGAATTTTCCTAGAAGTTTATATAAATGAAGCATGGATAAACCTACTTAAAAGGATTTAACTTAGGGCAAAAGAGGACAATGACACAATTGGTTGGATGTAGAGAACATAAAAGCACTTCATCAAGCAGGTCTTACATCCAGGTCTATGCTTCCACTAGACGTAGGTCTTTGATTCCAATGAAAGAGAAAAAACTTTTGGTTGGATTATTACAGAATGGTGTTTAGCAGTGTAAACAGGTATTTTGGGCTGATGCTTCTTTGCAGTGAGAAAGGTGGGCACGGGGAGAGGATGTCTAGAGTGTGACTTGTCCTCTGGGTAATATGCATCAAAAACATAAATATGTGTGGTAAGAAAGGGGATAATTTAGGGGGAAGAGGCCACTAACCTCAATCTTATGGTCATTTTGTACCTTGCATTAAACTTAATGTGACTTTTGTGCTTTTAGTATTATGTTCTGCTATAAATCTGCCTCTGACTACCATTTTTGACATGACCTATTACTCCTCCTGGGGTGTCCTTGAACCCTCAGATGACAAGTGGAGCACAAACCATCTTCTGATGCTTCCTTGAAGAGCTTCAAAGCTTGAATGCGCAGAAAGACAGTCACAGCAAAACTCTGTTTTGCAGTATGCCCCGGGTTGGAGCTGTAGACTTATTAGCTTGGTTTTTTTTCATAGTGTTTCCAATTTGGTTATAGGGGCATTAAGTTTTAGGAGCTGCATATGTCTAACTTTGGGGAAATTAAGTTTGTCTAAAAAAAATAAGATTCTTGTTTAAGTTTTAATGGTCAGCATAATATTCCTTATTCTTGGAGACATTACAGGCGCTTCCCTACTTAAGGACACCCGACTTGCAGGCGACCCCTAGTTAAAGACGGACCCCTCTGCCCACTGTGACTTCTGGTGAAGCTCTCTGAATGCTTTACTATGGTCCCAGGTTGCAATGATCAGCTGTAAGGTGTCTGTAATGAAGCTAATCATTGGTTCCATTGCAGCAAAAAATTTTGAAACTCTAATTGTCACTGGGGCAAAAAAAAAAAAAAAAACTACAATTATAAATTATACAGTTTTGACTTACATACAAATTTCAACTTAATAACAAACCTTTGGAACCTATCTTGTACGTAACCCGGTTACTGCCTGTAATTTGTCACCCTTGCATGGGTGGTATACATAAGGGATTTTAAGTTGCTTTTTTAAGGTTTTTGGCTAGAAGTGTACCCCTTGTTTATTCCTGAGTTCTAGTTGGTGTATGTTGGTCAAAGTGTTATTTCATTTTCTCTAATTTTCTTCAACTTGCTGCCCAATTTAATTAGTTTAGCATTAATAAACCCTTAATGTGTAATCCAAATCGAGAAAATACCTATCTTCTTTCGCACTTTTTTTTCAGCAGAGCTGGGGGCGATGCTGCTGATGTTTGAGTGCAGATTGAGCCCACACTCAATCTGTTTTGCACCTCAAAGGAAAAGATGGGATAGCTTGCCACTCTGCTTTGTTATGGGTGGCTTATTAGAGGTGGCCCTGTACACAGACTGCTTATGATAAGCGGCCTGAAGAGTCACACTGCTTGGTGATATCTCTGCCTCCTGTTGCATCAGCTGGAAAATAATGTCCTGTCGACTTACTAGCCGAGTTCTTTGCTCCCCTTTTTCTCCCCGATTCTATCGGGATTAAAACTGGAATGTTATGCTGGGCATTTATGTCTTCTTAGTATCTCATAGACATAGTCGTGTAGAGAATAGAGCCAGAAATTGGCCTGCTGCCTCTATTGGTCCCGTTGATCACATGATGAAGTGTTTGACTTATGGGATGCTGGTAGCTGGGTCTTTAAAGATGCAGCTTAGCACCAACAGTGAACAAAGTCACTACTGAAGTCACTTTTTACCAGTGAGAACACTTTAACCCCTTCAGGACTCCTATCTAGGCCTCAAGGATACAGTCCCATTTTTCAAATCTGCCCTGTATCACTATAAGTGGTTATAGCTTCGAAACACTTTAACATGTTTTGATGTTTTGCTGGTTCATGTCCAAGACACTGCACTAAAATAATAATGTATTGTAAGTGCAGCGTAAATTGTCTGGAATGCAGACGCATGCACAGACAGTTTACAGTCAGACCCAGAAGGGGTTTGACCCCTGCTGGCATCAGGCAGCCTTGGTGCAGTCTGCAGACCTCAGAGATGCCCTGAAGAGGATCTGATCCCTAGTAAGCGGCATCGAGTGTCTGATTCTTATGGAAGAGACACTTACATGGTGTGTAAGAGGATAACACTCCCAATTGGAGCCAGTTCCTGTTGTAGGTGTTAGAGTGTTAGAAACAGGACGTAATAGCACATACCAGTGCGGGAAGTATCTTCCCGCAAGGACATACTATTATGCCCAGGTGAAGGAAGGTGTAAAAGAATGGTTGTTAAAAAAAAACACACAAAAATCTAAATCTAATCTTTTTTTAAAACATTTTTCTTATTTTGTAACAGTGGAAAAAATACTTGTTTCTTATGACACAACCGCAATGATACCCAAATTAAAATAAAATGTCACATATACTGTCCAGCGAAAACCTATTTTCCTTCCACCCCTAGTAAAAACAAAATGAATAATGAATAACTTACATAGTACAAATGTAGTTTAAATAAAAACTACTTTTCTTTTCTTATCCCACTAAAAATGAGCACTATGGGTACATTGACTGAAAGAAAGAAAAAACACAAAAGCAAATAGTTTCTTTAAAATAAAAAAGTTTGAATGTCAAAATGTCATAAAACATACTAATACTTATAAATGTAAAATCTATGTAAAATGTCATTAAATGCCCCTGGTGCATGGCTGAACATTTGAAACACAAAAGCAAGGTCAGAATTGTAGTTTTGCCCCAATCCACCACCTTCACGCCAGTGGGGTGTGAAGGAGCATGAAGGGCTGGTATGGGGCGTTAATGTCCCCACATCTGCAAACTACCTGCAGCCGGTGGCTTTCCACATGTGAAAAGTCATGGCTGAGTTTATTTCTACACCAGGACCCCACCGGATACATCAAGAAGCTGAAGTATGTATCCGGCGCATGAGCACCGGTGTATGATAGATATCCCAAATTGGCCAAGATATTTTATTGTATCTGCACCGGGTTCCACGTTTGCATGAAAAAAAAAAATGTCTTTGGATCTTGCACATGTATTTGTTATGTCTGACTGCAAAACTGTGCACCTAAAGGGGTGTGGTAGTGTGTGTTCCAGGTTTGCGCCACATTTATTTCTTACATGTGCTACAATGGGGTCACAACAGCATACAGCAGAGTGCACAAAGATAAAATAAGTGCAACTGTGTCCACATTCAGAAAACTAGACACATTGAACCCATTATTGAATATCTGGGTCATTGCCTCTCATCTAGGCAAAAAAAAGTGTGTAGAGACCTCCTATTTCTATTTTTATATCATATCAAATGACAGGAAAGAGTGAGGTGGGGTGTGTGATATATGTGACATCTCCTCCTCACAGTCCTCAGACACCTGATGATACAAGGTGCAGTACACACAGCACAACATGATGTGGCCTCCCAGCAGGACAATCCTTCCAGGACTACTACTAGTTATACTTATTACAGGTGAGGATGGGTTTGTAGCCTTTATTATTTCCTGGTAATGTTAGACTCTAGGACATCATTTATGGATATAAAATACCAAATGTATTTTGCTAAATATATTTTGTATAATGTAACCAAAAAGATCAGACAAAACTATAAATAATTATTTGTGTTTTCCAGATGTGCAGTCAGATGCTCAGGTGTCACAGGACCCGAATATTCACACTACAGAAGACCAAGATGTCACCCTGAGATGTACCCACAAAATATCAAATTATGATGCAATCATCTGGTACAAGCACATCCCTGGACTGGGACTGGAGATCGGTGTCCATGGTTTTACCTCAATGACCTCTATCCAGAACCCAAGATACTCCATGACTATAGAGAGAAGTTCTCTCAGTACTGAGCTCCATATACAGGAGGTGAAGTGGGGAGACACAGCTGTGTATTACTGTGCAGTGAGAGACACAGTGATACTGATACACAGAAACACTGTGCAAGAATCAGACACACAATAAAGGATACAATTAACTAGTAAATGCTTAAAGAGGACCTGTCACCCCCCCCCCCCCCCCAAAAAAAAAAGCACACTAGGAGCTGCTTACACTAAAGTAAGATTACTAAAGTAAGCAGCTAGTAAAGTTAGTAAAGCTTACTAAAGTAAGCAGCTCCTAGTGCTACCCCATTTTTAGCACTGATAAACTGCTAGCTTTATTGGAACCCTCCAATAAAGCTAGCAGACACTGTAGCACCGTACAATAGGAATGCTGGACTGAGTTTAAAGTGGTCCTGCGTATTCATGAGGGGGCAGGACTAGGAGGCAGTGACTGCCACATGAAGCCCGGCAGCCACCGCCCACCTGTGGCGTGGAAGGGGCAGTCCAGGGAAGAAGCAGGGCCTCGGACCGCCCCCTCATGAATACGCTGGACCGCATCGTGACGTAGTACTACATCCTGCTTCTGGCACCGGCGGCTGAACGCTGCAGTTACCAGAAGCTGTCTGTGCCGACTATATTATAGCCGACACCTGTCCCTACCACGGGATGCAAGTGCCATTTGTACCGATTTGGAACACCCCGTGCCCCGGGACTGTGTGAGCGCCTCCGGTGTTATAAGAATAAGAGCTTGAACAATCCTTACCTGTCTGCAGAAAACAAAAGTTATCCTGTGAAATGTGAGGATGGAGAAATGTTCAAGCCCAAAAAGACCATGTACAGATACTTAAAGGAAGCCTACCATGAAGAATCGACCATCAGAAGAAGATTTGATGGTAGATTCCTCCTGCTTGGCTCTTCCCTAACCTAACATGTTAAACTTTATTTTTGTAATATGTATATTAAATGTAGAGGCATCTGGAGCCTAGCCTTAGCTCCCAGTGCCCGGCCAGGCTAGTTTACACCCCAGTAGCCGCTGCAGTTAATTTACATATTACTAAAATAAAGTTTTAATAATTTTGGTTGGGTTCCAGGATTATTTTATTACAGATTAGGGCAGATGCAGGTAAGAGGATTCTACCATCAGATCTACTTCTGACAGTATACTCCTTATGGTAGGTTTCCATTAAACGGAATCTGACAGCAGTATTGAGCATGAAAAAACTGTAGCATAACTTTATGTGTGGTGTTAATAGTAGCTGGACTGTAAACAAGTAATATTCAAAACAGGTTTACAGCTAATCTAGGGACTTGAAGATGCCGCAGTCCAGGGTTATAACTTCACTTCTTCCATCCCTATTGCTGCAGGTCACATGGAATGGCATCATCACGTAGCACTAGTTAACGCTGTCAGCAGTGGCAAGGCAATACAGTAGAGCAGGCGCTGACAGCAACCTGCTGCTCCAATAAAAAATGGCTTGCATATTAGATAGTTGGGCAGACAGATGTTTAGCCATCATGAATTTATGGCAAATCTAAGAGAACAAAAAGATTCACAATCCGTAGTAAAGTCAGAAAAAATATGTACTTGTATATTAAGCATTATTTTCTCCATCAATTCCTGAGGATAAACTTAAAAGGCACTAGAGGGCGCTATACCACTTCAACAATAAGTTAAAATAAAGAGAAAAGATTGCAGGTTACGAATTGCTATGCAGCTTTTGCAATAGAAATATAATATTATAAGAAAACCTGCAGCAGTTAAATTTCAACTAAGGTCAACTAAGCTTGAATTGTGCATAGAGAGCAACAAAAATCTCAGTACAGTATAGAAAAAAAAGATGAGAATCTTGCCTTAGGCAGCAAATTTCAGAGCCCTTAGGGGGAGCGGCAAATAGGTGAATCACTGTTCACCTTACCGTGCCGCAAAATATCAAAGAATACAGGGCGGAGGGCAAAATAACCTGGGACATGGCCTACTGTGTTGCCTGCATTCTCTAATAGTACACGGTTACCGCTCCTGCCATAAGCATCATCCCCAGCCAACTCCCTGTCAGCTGCAGAAGGAAATGCTTGCTAATTCATCTCTTTTCTCATCTGTGCCCCCCTCATGTGCCTGCCTGCTGATCTGCCTTTCCAACAACCTCACTGCTTTTCTATCTGTCCACTCCTCTGGCCGCCTGCTCACCCACTCATCTGCCTGCCTGACTGCCGACCAGCTCCTCCTGTTCGCTCCTCTGCCAGCCAGACTGCCCGATCGCTCCTCCTGTTCGTACATCCACTAATCCTCCTGCCTGCCCGCTTCGCTGTCTGTCCGCCTGCTCACTGGCTCATCAGGCTGCCGGCCCACTCCTCCTGTTAGCTCATCCACTAATCCACTTGCCTGCCCCTACTCCATCTGTCCGCTCCTCCACTCATCCGCCCACCCTCTAATCCACCCGCCTGCCGGTTCATGTGCCTGCTCCTAAGTCCTACCCACTGCCACCCACCTCCCAGATAAAAATATATACACCCTATTGGGGGGTCCTGCCTGTATATACTGTCTATAGGGTTTTTCTGTCTGTATACATTATTTATAGGGTGTCCTGCCTGTATATACTATCTATTGGGGGAGGAGGTCTCGCTTGTATATACTAACTATGGGATGTCCTGCCTGTATATACTACCTATTGGGGTGGGGGCTGTTTGTATATACTATCTATAGAGATGGGGTGGGGGCTGCCTGTATATGCAATCTATGGAAATGGGTGTGGGGGCTGCCTGTATATACTATAAGGGATTGGAGGCTGCCTGTATATACTAGCTGTAATCAATATCTATATATTAATTTAAGGTGGATCTGGTATATATATAAGTTGTGACTGCTGTACGAATTTAATTCATTATGGGGACTTTATATAACAGGTTTTATTTCCCGGTTGTGGGGTATATATTATTTAGGAGCACTATTATCAGGGTGACATTATACTGTAAGTGACTGTGGTACTTTTAGTTGCACAGTGGGGGGGGGATTTGCTGCACAGAGCCACGTCTGGTGGCAAATTTAGCAGTATAAAGTCATGGCTGGCCAGGAGAAATCATAATGAAGTTCTCTCCCTGATGGTGCAGATTATATCCTGTAGTAGGTGCCACTAATGTCTGTGTCACTGACTGACTACTATTGTGTGAGACGGTGTCAGCATGTGTAGTGTTAGTGATCTGGTGGTGCTGTGTGGGGATGTTCTCAATTTTTAAGCACTTTATAGGTTCACCTACAATTTTGTTGAGCTGGATATAGCAAGGGTTCAGAAGTGGACTGTGTGTGTGTTGTAGGGGGGAGTCATTTAAATTTCTGCCTCAGGCAGCAAAAAGGCTAGAATCAGCCCTGTGTTATATGAATGAGTAAATATAAAAACAAAGAAATCTTTATTTAGTTTTACAAACAAAAGGTTCTGCACCCATACTATACCTTAATTAATTCCAGTTGACAAAATTGTTAATTTGGTCAAAGTATTCAGTATTTCCAGACTTGTAAATTTTGCCCACCATCACTGTGTCATCACTGTGTCTTTTTAGGTGACACATATACTAAAATGACTAAAACTGTAACAACAAATGTATAGAAATATGGCTAGAAACGATATACATTTGTTTCTATAATAACATATACATGAGAGATTTGGGGCATGTATCATGTGACATGAGAGGAAAGAGTGAGGTGCGGTGTGTGATATATGTGACATATATGTGACATCTCCTCCTCACAGTCCTCAGACACCTGATGATACAAGGTGCAGTACACACAGCACAACATGATGTGGCCTCCCAGCAGGACAATCCTTCCAGGACTACTACTGGTTATACTTATTACAGGTGAGGATGGTTCTTGTTACTATTCCCTTTGTAAATTAAACAACTTAAAAGTAAACTAAACTTAAATTAAACATTGATACAAAAATACTATTATCTGTATATTAAAAGTAAATTCATTATTTATACTACAAATAATAAGTAAATACAACAAATATATAAGCATATATAACAATCATTTACAGTATATTATATATTTTAAAGTATACACAATTCTATACTGTATTTTCCAGATGTGCAGTCAGATGCTCAGGTGTCACAGGATCCTGATCTTCACATTACAGAAGACCAAGATGTCACCCTGAGATGTACCCACAAAATATCAAATTATAATATTCTCATCTGGTACAAGCACATCCCTGGACTTGAACTGGAGATCTGTGTTCATGGCTTTACCTCAACGACCTCTATCCAGAACCCAAGATACTCCATGACTGTAGAGAGAAGTTCTCTCAGTACTGAGCTCCATATACAGAAGGTGAAGGGGGGAGACACAGGTGTGTATTACTGTGCAGTCGAGGACACAGTGATACTGATACACTACAGCACTGTGCAAGAATCAGAAATCACTCGACCTCGATACAGGGAAATTGCAGATTGATTTTTCTTGATATTGTTAACTGAGTTTTAAAAGAAAAATGGGCAGCAGAAAGCAGCTAAAAAATGCTACTAAATCCCTTTTATTGGACACGGCAGCTCCCCAGGGGAGTAAAAGAGAGATGGGAAAATGGAAAGATTTTTACAATCCCCTGGAACCACTCAGGGGAAAGGGAAAAAGGAGGGAGATGAAAAAAAGGGCGCAGGTGCAGTGCAAGGGGCAAGTGAGGTGTCCTGGAGAGGTCCAACCTTGAAGATAGTATTGGTGGAGGGGAAGGATTTGCGGGGGAGATGTCTCACTGCAGTGGGCAATGTGCTGAAAGAAATTGGTGGCTTGAAAAGCGAGGTGGGATTTATTAAACAGGGTATGAATGACGTAAAGTCCCGTACTGAAGAAGTGGACCAAGAGTGAAGATATATGGCGGTTGACAGCAGGGAAGAGGGGTAATAATGATCCATACGTTAACAAGGAGGGACTCTCTTTGGTAGACTCTTTTGATCTGTAATGATTAAGATATTTTCCTGGAATGTGAGAGGCTTAAACGAAAAATTAAAAAGGAAGGCAGTGTTCGATTTGTGCCTCTCACATCAACCGGATGTGATATGTCTCCAGGAAACTCACTTGCTGAGTAATACATGTGGAAAGCTGCTAAAACCCTGGTTAAGTCATTATTATCATGCTACATACTCTGCCTATACCCGTGGAGTGAGTGTAACGATCTGTAAAAAGGTGTGCTTTGTAGAATTTGAAGTAAAGATAGATAAACTCGGTAGATATGTAATTTTGTATGGCTCCCTGAATGGTCAGGAAATAGTTATTTTGGGAATTTATCTCCCCCCTACCGCACCAGTGGAGGTTCTTATCAACATTGTTAATCAACTAAGCAAATATGAAGGAGCCCCAATATTCTTGATAGGAGATTTCAACTTTGTGATAAATGAGGGGTTAGATAGAATGAAGAGGGGAGTATCGTACCCGTATAAAGTACTGCAGACGGACACTCTATTTGGTAGATTGGTATACGAACTGGGGTATAGTGATGTCTGGAGAGAAAGAAATCCGGGTAAGAGAGCCTTCACATGTTACTCTAAGTCACAAGAGTCCCTGTCTAGGATAGATTTGGTCTTAGGAAATAAGATAGGAAATTAGTGAGTAGAGGGGATAACATTTGGAGCTAGGGGTTTGTCAGACCATTCTTCTGTCTACTTTACATTAAAAAGGGCAAAATCGTCTGGTATTGTCTTTTACAAGATTAAGCCATTTTGGTTTGGCCTGGTAAAGGACAAGGCGGACATAAAGGGAGAAATCCAACTTTTTATCAATAGAAATATGGAGGAGATGGACATTCGGGTAGTGTGGTATGCACTAAAGGCGTACCTGAGAGGAATAATAAGAGATCAGATTATCTATGGGCAAAAGGAGAAGAGAGTGTCATACCAGCGTCTGAAGGAGAAGTTAACAAATCTGGAGGGTCAATTTGTGGTGAACCCAAATGAGGAGAATAGGCGGGTGTGGCTTGAAGCACAGGAAGAGTTAAGAAGATATGGTTTGGAAAAAGCCAGAGAGTAAAAGTCAGGCAAATAGATCAAATAGATCAGTATACATCTATTGAAAAACTGGCAAACCTACTAAAATATTGCAATGAAAAGAATAAAATAAGTGCTATCAGGAATAGATATGGTCAGATAGTGACTGGACAGGATGAGATAAGAGAAGATTTTCGGCATCATTTTCAAAAACTATATCAGACGGAAAAAACTGTGGGAGAAGAAGAGATGAAGGAGGTGTTGGCTGCAGTGTCCATTTCTCGTTTATCTCGGGAAGAGAATGATTATTTAGAGAGCCCCCTGAGTTTGGTAGAGTTAGCGGAATCTCTAAGAAATTTGACCAAAGGGAAAGCTGTGGGCTCTGATGGTATCCCACCGGAGGTAAAGCTACAGTATGACGAAATATTACTTCCTGTTTTATTGGAAGTCTATAACTACTCATGTCCGAGGGTTTGTTGCCCCAATCTCTAAGAGAGGCGATTATTATTTTGATTCTAAAAGAAGGGAAATGCCCATTGCAATTGGATTTGTATTGACCGATCTCCCTACTAAACACCTATTACAAATTATTATCTAAAGTATTGGCAACCAGATTGCAAAGAGTTGTAAGATTTGTGGTTCATGGGGACCAATCGGGTTTTATGCCGTGGAGATCGGTTAGATACAATATCATGCATATGTGGGGCTACCTACATTCTACTTGTGAGGCTGTGGGAACAAGCTCAGTGGTCTCCCTCGACGCGGTCAAGGCTTTCGACCGCGTCGAGTGGGACTGCATTTGGATGGTCCTAGAAAGGATGGGATTCGGAGCCCAGTGTGTTAAATTGGTGAAGTTACTCTATAACAAAGCCTCAGCTAGGATTAGTATAAATGGAAGAGCCTCTGCAGGTTGGCAGCTATATAGGGGAACTAGACAGGGGTGTCCCCTGTCCCCGCTATTATTTGCAGTGGCTCTAGAGCCATTGGCATGCAGTATTAGAGTTTCTATGCCGATGATATGTTGCTGTTTTTGGACAAATCAGCAGAGGGGATAAAGGTGGTAATTGAGATGATTGAAAGGTTTGGAAAATTCTCGGGCATAAAAATAAATTGGGGAAAGTCCTCATGTCTGCCAATTGATAGTGATCCGTCTGCATACCCATCAGATAAATTGATGGCGGTGGAGAAGATGCACTATCTGGGGATTGTTGTTAGTAAATAACCCAGAGAGTACATAGAACTAAATGTGAAGCCTCTTATACAAAAGATCAGGGGAAAATGGAAGTCTGGAAAAGAATGAACCTGTCACTAGCCGCAAGGATAGGAATTTCAAAATGATGTTGTTACCCCAGATTCTTTTTATCTTTCAGAATAGCCCAGTAATCTTTCCTAAAAAGATTTGATTCTGGATTCCATGTTAAGGGAGTTTAGATGGAATGGGAAAAGGGCATGTATAAAATTAGAGAAAAAGTATCCACAGATAGAGAAGGAAGGATTAGCCATCCCAGATTTTTTTTGTTACTTTTTAGCTTCACAATGGCAGAATATTTTTGACACAGATAGAGAGATGGTTAATTATATAATAGGGAAAAAATATGACAGTTTGACAGTATATGATATTTGGAGTTTATTGGAAACAGGGGTTTTTCAAAAAATGGAATATAAAGCACAATTTTCCATGCTTGGCCTGATGCAGTGGGTTTGGGAGAGGATAAAAAATAAATTAGGGTTAAAAGGGTACTTTAGGATATCACCATTATGGGAATTCAAGAAATGGGCTCTGGCCCCGTCTGGTCACTCGAGGCTTCTACAGGGCAAAGGGATTTTTTTTATTCACCAGATAATGGGACTAGGGAATCTAAGGTCTTATGAAGAATTGTCGGCCGACTTCCATCTCAATGTGGGTGACTGGTTTTTCTACGCTAAGCTCAGGTACGCCTTGCGTGTCCACCAAATGCAGGAGGATTTTTAGGAACAGTTCCATCCATTAGAGGCATATTTTGCTTCACAGGTAGATAAAAGACTTATGATGTCCAGGGTCTATGAGGCTTTACAAAGAAGCGATGAGTACCCTCCTGCTAAGGAATGTTTTGAAAAATGGAGAAAGGATGTGGTAGACCTAAAGGTGGAGGAGTGGGCAGACTCATTGCATATGATCAAAAAAACCACTAAAAATATGTCTTACATTGTAACTCATATATATATATATATATATATATATATATATATATATATATATATATAGTACATAGGGTACATTATACACCCAAGCTGCTAAATTATTTTTGGAAAAAAAATGAAGAAAAATGTCCTAGATGTGATTTGATTGCTGCAGATTTGATTCATATGCTTTGGAGATGCCCAAAACTCCATCGCTATTGGAGGGAGGTAGTTGATAAATTGCAACTGAAATTTGAATCTTCCGTTAAGAGTGCAGGTGTGCATTTTAGGTACAAGAATGGGCATAGGGGGAGCGGCCAAAAATATCATCTATATATTGAAAGGCCTTTTAACAGCAAGGAAATTAATTCTCTATCACTGGAAAGTGACTAGAAAAAGGTTATAAGGCAGAGATGGTCTGGGAAGTATGGTTAAACAGGATGTATTAGTTGGAAATAAGGATAATGGACCCTGGCAATGTGAGATATTTGATCTGCCCAGACATTGAAGTTTACCTAAGGTCGCCGTCAACCGCCGGTGGGAGGTTGGGGTGGAAGAGGATAGGGTTATATATATTTATATAAAATAAAATTTAAAAAAAGGAAAAATGCATGTGAATTGGATTCTTGCAAGTCTATTTTTTGTGACGATATCTGTTTTGTTATGTGCAATACATGTGGTGTTGTTGCTGAAACGGGAAATAATGATATTGTAATTGTGTATTTATAAATAAAGGAATTAAAAAAAAAAAAAAAAGAATCAGAAATCACTGCTCAAACAGTAGAGAACACAGCCAAAACTGACAAATAGGTAAAATAATCATGTTTAATAGGATAATGTGTGGCCCCTTGTACTTCTACAACAAATATTAAAGTTGAGTAAAGGTCCTGCTTTTAGATGGACCCATCTCCACTGTTTTCATACAAGCTTTAAAGGGCATCTACCATCATGATGAAGGACAGTACAGGGTCGATTCTAGCCTTTTTGAGGTGAAAATTCAAATGGCGCCCACCCCAACCTACCCCTGATCCCCTGCTATATTCAGATATATTCGTGAATAAACACAGAAATTATTAAAAAGCAAAAGCAATTAAATATCCTAAGAACATCACTAACACTTGATCGCATCCACAAGCCTTACGCTTCACACTAGCCAAGTACGGACCAAGGAAGGGTCCTGTTTCAAGGACCAAACCCGCTCCTTGGGATGGGACTCACCATAAATAATATATATGTCATGATGATAGATAATGCATTGGGGTCCTGCTTCCCTGCTAAATAACTGAACTGACAATGAAATGATTACATGTCAGCTCTGCTGCATATCGGAAGAATAGTCTGAACTCAGCAAGTGTGGAGCCGCCCTTACACTCAGCCCCTTAGGAGCGTGGCACACTCATCGCAGAATGGCAGGAGACCCAACTCTGAGAGGCCTGAATACCTGGTCACTCTCCTGCAATGTCACTCACTCCCAGTCTTGTACACAAATACATGCTCATACACACTCAGTCATATACACAAATACATGCTCAT
This sequence comes from Engystomops pustulosus, assembly GCF_040894005.1. Taxonomy (NCBI): domain Eukaryota; kingdom Metazoa; phylum Chordata; class Amphibia; order Anura; family Leptodactylidae; genus Engystomops; species Engystomops pustulosus. Next base: position 100,699,042 of record NC_092411.1, read on the forward strand.
ACACACTAATTCATATGTACAAATACATGCTCATATACACTCACAGTCATATACACAGATACATGCTCATACACGCTCAGTCATACACCAATACATGCTCATATGCACTCACCGTCAATTACACCAATACATGCTTATATACTCTCAGTCATATGTACCAATACATGCTCATATACACTCACAGTCATATACACAGATACATGCTCATACACGCTCAGTCATACACCAATACATGCTCATATGCACTCACCGTCAATTACACCAATACATGCTTATATACTCTCAGTCATATATACCAATACATGCTCATATACTCTCAGTCATATACTCCAATACATGCTCATATACTCTCAGTCATATATACCAATACATGCTCATATACTCTCAGTCATATACACCAATACATGCTCATATACACTCACAGTCATATACACCAATACATACTCATATACACTCAGTCATATATACCAATACATACTCATATACTCTCAGTCATATACACCAATACATGCTCATATACTCTCAGTCATATATACCAATACATGCTCATATACTCTCAGTCATATGTACCAATACATGCTCATATACTCTCAGTCATATGTACCAATACATGCTCATATACACTCAGTCATATACACCAATACATACTCATATACTCTCAGTCATATACACCAATACATGCTCATATACACTCAGTCATATGTACCAATACATGCTCATATACACTCAGTCATATATACCAATACATGCTCATATACTCTCAGTCATATACACCAATACATGCTCATATACACTCACAGTCATATACACCAATACATACTCATATACACTCAGTCATATATACCAATACATACTCATATACTCTCAGTCATATACACCAATACATGCTCATATACTCTCAGTCATATATACCAATACATGCTCATATACTCTCAGTCATATGTACCAATACATGCTCATATACTCTCAGTCATATGTACCAATACATGCTCATATACACTCAGTCATATACACCAATACATACTCATATACTCTCAGTCATATACACCAATACATGCTCATATACACTCAGTCATATGTACCAATACATGCTCATATACACTCAGTCATATATACCAATACATGCTCATATACTCTCAGTCATATACACCAATACATGCTCATATACACTCAGTCATATATACCAATACATGCTCATATACTCTCAGTCATATACACCAATACATGCTCATATACACTCAGTCATATGTACCAATACATGCTCATATACACTCAGTCATATATACCAATACATGCTCATACACTCTCAGTCATATACACCAATACATACTCATATACACTCAGTCATATGTACCAATACATGCTCATATACACTCAGTCATATATACCAATACATGCTCATATACACTCAGTCATATACACCAATACATACTCATATACACTCAGTCATATGTACCAATACATGCTCATATACACTCAGTCATATACACCAATACATACTCATATACTCTCAGTCATATACACCAATACATGCTCATATACACTCAGTCATATGTACCAATACATGCTCATATACACTCAGTCATATATACCAATACATGCTCATATACTCTCAGTCATATACACCAATACATGCTCATATACACTCAGTCATATATACCAATACATGCTCATATACTCTCAGTCATATACACCAATACATGCTCATATACACTCAGTCATATGTACCAATACATGCTCATATACACTCAGTCATATATACCAATACATGCTCATACACTCTCAGTCATATACACCAATACATACTCATATACACTCAGTCATATGTACCAATACATGCTCATATACACTCAGTCATATATACCAATACATGCTCATATACTCTCAGTCATATACACCAATACATGCTCATATACTCTCAGTCATATACTCCAATACATGCTCATATACTCTCAGTCATATACACCAATACATACTCATATACACTCACAGTCATATACACCAATACATACTCATATACACTCAGTCATATATACCAATACATGCTCATATACTCTCAGTCATATACTCCAATACATACTCATATACTCTCAGTCATATACACCAATACATACTCATATACACTCACAGTCATATACACCAATACATACTCATATACACTCAGTCATATACACCAATACATACTCATATACACTCAGTCATATATACCAATACATACTCATATACACTCAGTCATATATACCAATACATGCTCATATACTCTCAGTCATATACACCAATACATGCTCATATACACTCACAGTCATATACACCAATACATACTCATATACACTCAGTCATATATACCAATACATACTCATATACTCTCAGTCATATACACCAATACATGCTCATATACTCTCAGTCATATATACCAATACATGCTCATATACTCTCAGTCATATGTACCAATACATGCTCATATACTCTCAGTCATATGTACCAATACATGCTCATATACACTCAGTCATATACACCAATACATACTCATATACTCTCAGTCATATACACCAATACATGCTCATATACACTCAGTCATATGTACCAATACATGCTCATATACACTCAGTCATATATACCAATACATGCTCATATACTCTCAGTCATATACACCAATACATGCTCATATACACTCACAGTCATATACACCAATACATACTCATATACACTCAGTCATATATACCAATACATACTCATATACTCTCAGTCATATACACCAATACATGCTCATATACTCTCAGTCATATATACCAATACATGCTCATATACTCTCAGTCATATGTACCAATACATGCTCATATACTCTCAGTCATATGTACCAATACATGCTCATATACACTCAGTCATATACACCAATACATACTCATATACTCTCAGTCATATACACCAATACATGCTCATATACACTCAGTCATATGTACCAATACATGCTCATATACACTCAGTCATATATACCAATACATGCTCATATACTCTCAGTCATATACACCAATACATGCTCATATACACTCAGTCATATATACCAATACATGCTCATATACTCTCAGTCATATACACCAATACATGCTCATATACACTCAGTCATATGTACCAATACATGCTCATATACACTCAGTCATATATACCAATACATGCTCATACACTCTCAGTCATATACACCAATACATACTCATATACACTCAGTCATATGTACCAATACATGCTCATATACACTCAGTCATATATACCAATACATGCTCATATACTCTCAGTCATATACACCAATACATGCTCATATACTCTCAGTCATATACTCCAATACATGCTCATATACTCTCAGTCATATACACCAATACATACTCATATACACTCACAGTCATATACACCAATACATACTCATATACACTCAGTCATATATACCAATACATGCTCATATACTCTCAGTCATATACTCCAATACATACTCATATACTCTCAGTCATATACACCAATACATACTCATATACACTCACAGTCATATACACCAATACATACTCATATACACTCAGTCATATACACCAATACATACTCATATACACTCAGTCATATATACCAATACATACTCATATACACTCAGTCATATATACCAATACATGCTCATATACTCTCAGTCATATACTTCAATACATGCTCATATACTCTCAGTCATATACACCAATACATACTCATATACACTCAGTCATATACACCAATACATGCTCATATACACTCAGTCATATATACCAATACATACTCATATACACTCAGTCATATATACCAATACATGCTCATATACTCTCAGTCATATACTTCAATACATGCTCATATACTCTCAGTCATATACACCAATACATACTCATATACACTCAGTCATATACACCAATACATGCTCATATACTCTCAGTCATATACACCAATACATACTCATATACACTCAGTCATATATACCAATACATGCTCATATACTCTCAGTCATATATACCAATACATGCTCATATACTCTCAGTCATAGATACCAATACATGCTCATATACTCTCAGTCATATATACCAATACATGCTCATATACTCTCAGTCATATACACCAATACATGCTCATATATTCTCAGTCATATACACCAATACATGCTCATATACTCTCAGTCATATATACCAATACATGCTCATATACTCTCAGTCATATACACCAATACATGCTCATATATTCTCAGTCATATACACCAATACATGCTCATATACTCTCAGTCATATATACCAATACATGCTCATATACTCTCAGTCATATACACCAATACATACTCATATACACTCACAGTCATATACACCAATACATACTCATATACACTCAGTCATATATACCAATACATGCTCATATACTCTCAGTCATATATACCAATACATGCTCATATACTCTCAGTCATATATACCAATACATGCTCATATACACTCAGTCATATACACAGATACATGCCCATACACACTCAGTCATATAAACCAATACATGCTCATATAGACTCAGTCATATACACCAATACATGCTTATATACACTGTCATATACACCAATACATGTTCATATACACTGTCATTTACACCAATACATGTTCATATACACTCACAGTAATATACACCAATACATGCTCATATACACTGAGTCATATACACCAAAACATGCTCATACAGACACTTACACATGTTCATACACATACAGACCCATAAACACATATATTACATGCTCATATACACAGATATACATGTTTATATACATTCACATGTACAAGCTATTATACACATGCCTATTTACATGTTCATATCCACACTCTGACAAACACTCATACCCACATTTATCAATTGTTTACCTTTTGAGATCAGTATTTTTTCCCTCTGCAGAGGAGGGCTCTGAGTATGAACAGGGGCAGAATAAGTGGCAGCTATTTGTCCTCACTTTTCCCTGTTCTGTAGAGTATTTGGAAGCCCCTGCTTGGCTCCTGCTATCACATAGGGCTAGATAGCCCTAAATCACATGACCTTCTATGGCCAGTTCATTGGCTGATAGATAGAGAGATCCTAACTAAATAGTATATGACCTGTGAAGGGGGAAGCAGAGAGCAGCTGGCAGGAACTTCTGCTGGGTAATAGATCAGGTCACGGGCTGCCGCCTAAATCATACTGGCTGCCATTCTGCCGCCTCTGATATCCGCCGCCTAAAACAAGATTTTCATCTTGCCTCATGGCAGATACTTCCCTGAGCAGGCTAGTATTAGTGTTGTATTTAGGAAGCATAAGTAGCAGCATTAGTTAAGGGTGCCTTATAAGCTGATCCTTATAAGCTGCCTAGACATAATTTTCCTACTTCACAGCATTCTGTTATTTTGAGGCTGATCTTCATCTCAGTTAGATCCACTAGAGGGTGATGTTACACCCAAAGTGTACCACAATTTACATATTATCAGACAAATTAAAGAACAATCTTCTAATGTAGTGACATTAGCTACTCAATTATTGATGGAAAGAAATGTCCATGGAAAGCAATAACTTTAAATAACAATAAAAGCTATTTCTAACAATAATAGTATTAAAGATAAACAGCAACCTTATATTTCTTTTTTATAACTTCACATATATCAGGACAGTTGTATCATGTGACAGGAGAGGAAAGAGTGAGCTGCGGTGTGTGATATGTGACATCTCCTCCTCACAGTCCTCAGACACCTGATGATACAAGGTGCAGTACACACAGCACAACATGATGTGGCCTCCCAGCAGGACAATCCTTCCAGGACTACTACTAGTTATACTTATTACAGGTGAGGATGGGTTGCATACCATTATTCTGGTAATGATAAATGCTTACAAACTGGTATACAACATGATATATTTAATCTAAACCTTACGTAGGATTAGCACACAGCTACGGTGTATATTGATATAATAAAACTAGAAATGTATATCAATACTGTATTGTGTTTTCCAGATGTGGAGTCAGATCCCCAGGTGTCACAGGATCCAGATCTTCACGTTACAGAAGACCAAGATGTCACCCTGAGATGTACCCACAAAATATCAAATTATAATATTCTCATCTGGTACAAGCACATCCCTGGACTTGGACAGGAGATCTGTGCTCATGGGGTGGACAAAGCTAATAATCGAAATCCAAGATACTCAATGACTATAGAGAGAAGTTCTCTCAGTACTAAGCTCCATATACAGAAGGTGAAGGGGGGAGACACAGCTGTGTATTACTGTGCAGTGAGTGACACAGTGACACTGATACACTGCAACGCTGTACAAGAATCAGCAAACCACTACACACAATAAAGAACAAAGCCAGAACATCTATATAGTCACAAATATTTATCATTAGGCAGGTATCTTATAAAAAGTTTATTTTACCGGTAGCTCTTTTTGTGTATTTTGCATCTAAGATTTATTAAACTGGTTCAGACAGCTTGACAAATATTGCTTGATTATAGGTCATGAGGTTTGGAGTTGATGTGCATTTTTTTTTAAATTAAAAAGTAGCAAAAACGTCACAACCCAAGTATTTCCACTGAGGGACTGAATTCTTGTCTACGTTTGCAAGCTTTACAAAATGTGCCCCTGTCCACTTCCTGCAAGATGATGTCAATGTAGAACCCATGTTGCCTTCCAGGTTTAAAATGTACAGAATTCATATAACGCCTTGGAAAAAATGTAAACAAAAAGTTATCCCATCCAGTGCAATGTCAAGTTCACCATTCATTTGTATAGCTATTTGGGATTTGATGATACCTATTGGGGGTCATTTACTAAGGGGCCGAATCACTCTTTTTTTCATCGGGTTTCCCGAAAATTCCCGGTTTGCGACAAATTACCCTGGGTTTTTGGCTCATGCGATCGTATTGTGGCACATCGGCGCCGGCATGCATGTCTTAGCACATAGACCAACAGGGAATTGTAGATAATATGAGACTTTTTGCAAAAGTCTAAAGTCCTGAATCTGGCTTTGCAAAGTGTTGCACTAGTAGTAGTTCTATATTTACGCCAGATTAATGGAAAGGTCTATCTAGTCCAGTGTTCCCCAAACTACGGCCCGTTTTGATCCGGCCCCCGACGCTTGCGGCGCCAGTGCCGGGCCACTACGGCGTTCCACAGTCGGGCAGGAGCCTCCGTCCGTACGGACAGGAAGCTCCTGCCCGCCACTGTATAGTGCTCGGTGCGGCCGGAAACGGCCGCTCGAGCACTATTACTGGAGCAATGTGGCCGGAAGACAACCCCGGCGCACATCGCTCCATGAACTAGGCTGCGCGGCCGCGCGATGACGTCGTCACGCGGCCGCGCACCCCTTCCTGCCTGGACGCGGCAACAAGATACAAGACTTAGGTGAGTACAGGGTTTTAATTTTTTTATTAAAAAGGGCAGTAACAAGATTGTGGTGGCCGGGGGCCAATAGTTAGTTATGAGGGGCAGCTTAGGAAATAATTAATTATGAGGGGCAGCTTAGGAAATAATTAATTATGAGGGGCAGCACAGGAAATAATTAATTATGAGGGGCAGCACAGGAAATAATTAATTATGAGGGGCAGCATAGGAAACAATAAATGGTGGGGGGCAGCATAGGAAATAATTAATGGTGGGGGGCAGCATAGGAAATAATTAATTATGAGGGGCAGTCTAGTAATTAATGGGGGGAGGCAAATTCAATAATTAATGGAGAGGGATCCCAGTATATTTAATAATTAATTGGCCCAATTAATTAATTAATTGGGCCAATATATAAAATAGTTCACAAGGGGGTGCAGTATATTAAATAATTAATTGAGGGGGGTGCCAGTATATTATGGATGCGGTCACATGTACCGCTATTTATTTTTAACACCTTAGCGCTCCGCGCCGTAGCTGTACTGCGCAGCTTCCGACGATTAGCGCTCAGCGCAGTACAGCTACGGCGCGAGCGCATAGGATTTTAGAATTGTCACCACGTCTCGCGACGTGGTGACATCGGGACGAGAATTGGGTGACAGAGGCAGGAGGAGTTCCTGTCTCCGTCACCCGACCAATCAAATCGGTCCCGCCCGCCGATCGCCGTGATTGGCCAGTCAAACCTGACTGGCCAATTACAGCGATTTTGGGCTGAAAAACGTGGTTTTAGCCCCTTCCTCTTCCTCCAGTGGCACCATTTTGGTTTGGTATCGCTGGAGAGAGGAAAGAGCGTTACTGTGTGCACCAAAATACACTTTTACACTATAAATAGTGTTCTGATCCTTATCTGATCCCTATTGTTCCCTACAAATTCCCATCCTATCTGTTTTTTCCTGTGTCCTGTGTGTTCCCTGTGTGATCGCCTTGTGTGATCCCACGTGTCTTCCGTTTTTCCCTGTCTGTCCCTTCTGAACCCAAACGCACTTTTCAGTGCGCTGTGTTAGCGTTGTTCTGCACTGGACGCACTTTTCAGTGCGCCGTGTGAATAGCGCTGCACAGAATCTTTAGCAGTCTTAGCGGTAGTTAGTTTGTCTTAGGGCAAGCTAGGTGCATTTGTAGCGCCTTTTTGCGCGGTGCACATAGGTTTTTTTTCGGTGCCTGGTAATATTTTTTTCCAGAGCGCCGTAGGTGTACCCGTACGTAGCTACTTTTTGTGTGTGCCATCTGTGCGGCTGGTCCGTGTGGTTTGGTGTGCATTCTCTTTTTTTTTGTGTGCTATCTGTGCGGCTTGTCCGTGTAGTTTAGTGCGCATTATTTTTTTTGTGTGCCATCTGTGCGGCTTGTCCGTGTAGTTTAGTGCGCATTATTTTTTGTGTGCCATCTGTGCGGCTGGTCCGTGTGGTTTGGTGTGCTATCTGTGCGGCTTGTCCGTGTAGTTTAGTGCACATTATTTTTTTTGTGTGCTATCTGTGCGGCTTGTCCGTGTAGTTTAGTGCGCATTATTTTTTGTGTGCCATCTGTGCGGCTTGTCCGTGTGGTTTGGTGTGCATTCTCTTTTTTTTTTTGTGTGCTATCTGTGCGGCTTGTCCGTGTAGTTTAGTGCACATTATTTTTTGTGTGCCATCTGTGCGGCTTGTCCGTGTGGTTTGGTGTGCATTCTCTTTTTTTTTTTGTGTGCTATCTGTGCGGCTTGTCCGTGTAGTTTAGTGCACATTATTTTTTTTGTGTGCTATCTGTGCGGCTTGTCCGTGTAGTTTAGTGCGCATTATTTTTTGTGTGCCATCTGTGCGGCTTGTCCGTGTGGTTTGGTGTGCATTCTCTTTTTTTTTTTGTGTGCTATCTGTGCGGCTTGTCCGTGTAGTTTAGTGCACATTATTTTTTTTGTGTGCTATCTGTGCGGCTTGTCCGTGTAGTTTGGTGCGCATTATCTTTTTTTTTTTGTGTGCTATCTGTGCGGCTTGTCCGTGTAGTTTAGTGCACATTATTTTTTGTGTGTGCCATCTGTGCGGCTTGTCCGTGTAGTTTGGTGTGCATTATATTTTTTTTTTTTTGTGTGCCTGCTAGACGGTTTATCCGTGTAGTTTGGTGCACATTATCTAATTTTTCTAGTTCTCTATTTTTTTTGTGTGCAATGTCTCAGAAGACGTACACCGTGTTGGAGGCATATAACATGCTTGCCTCTGACACCGAGTCAGCTAGTGGGGATGATGGTCCCTTTTACTTATCATCATCCTCCTGCTCATCTTCTAGTGACCTGGAAGGACCCCCAAGAAGGCGCCGTAGGGTTCCAGGGACTTCTGCAGGAGAAGTGCCTGGGACTTCTGCAGGAGAAGTGCCTGGGACTTCTGCAGGAGAAGTGCCTGGGACTTCTGCAGGAGAAGTGCCTGGGACTTCTGCAGGAGAAGTTTCTGGGACTTCTGCAGAAGCGTCTGGGGCTTCCACTGACCCCACATGGGTAGCCCCAGATAATTATACCCCTCAGGTCCCTGACTTTACGGGCCATCCTGGAATTAACTTTGACACGACAGGGCTCAGAGCTGTGGACTTTTTTAAGTTTTTTTTTGATGAGGCGCTGCTGAATATTATTATATTTCAGACAAATCTCTACGCTGCACAACATATTGCCCAAAACCCCACGTCCTTTTATGCACAACCCTACAGGTGGACCCCTGTCACTGCAGCAGAGATGCACAAGTATTGGGGCATAATACTCCTTATGGGGATAGTAAAGAAGCCTTCAATCAGGGACTACTGGAGCACAGACATACTGTACCACACCCCCATGTTCCGCATGGCAATGAGCAGGATGCGCTTTGAAGCCATCCATAAGTTTTTGCACTACACTGACAACACACAGTGCCCACCCAGAGGTGATCCCAGTTATGATCGGTTATTTAAGGTCAGGCCCATATTAGATCATTTTAGTGCCAAGTTTGCCCAGGCATATACTCCCGCCAAACATGTAAGCATAGACGAGTCCCTAGTACAATTCAAAGGGAGACTTCACTTCCGCCAGTACCTGCCCAATAAGAGGGCAAGGTATGGTGTGAAGATGTATAAGCTGTGCGAAAGTTCATCAGGGTACACATACAAGTTCAGGGTATATGAAGGGAAGGACTCCACTATAGTGCCCCCAGAATGCCCCCCCTTCCTGGGTGTTACAGGGAAGATAGTGTGGGATTTAGTGCACCCACTGCTGGACCAGGGCTACCACATCTACCTGGACAATTTCTACACCAGCACCACCCTGTTCAAGTGCCTCACTTCCAGAAATACTGCGGCATGCGGCACTGTACGCAGAAATCAGAGAGGTCTCCCTAAGTCGCTGCTTGGGCAAAAACTTAAAAGGCACGAAAGCAGGGCACTATGCAGCGACTCTGTACTGTGTGTTAAGTACAAGGACAAGAGAGAGGTCCTTGTATTAACCACAATACATGAGCACACCACCACCCCTGTCCCAGTACGAGGTGCCAGTGCAGAAGCCCCCAAGCCAGACTGTATTTTAGATTATAATAAATACATGGGAGGGGTGGACTTGTCTGACCAGGTGCTTCAGCCGTACAATGCCATGCGGAAGTCGAGGGTGTGGTACAAGAAGCTGGCCGTGCACATCATGCAGATGGCATTGTATAATGCTTATGTGCTGCATCGATATGCCGGCCAGAGGGGAACTTTCCTGGAATTTCAAGAGGTGGTAATAAAGTACTTTCTTTTTGGAGACCAGGAAGGGGGGAGTGCTAGCACATCTGGAAGTGAGGCCACATCACGTATTGTACCAGGGCAGCACTTTCCAGGAGTAGTTCCCCAATCAGCCAGCAAGGGAAGGTCACAAAAGAGGTGCAGGGTGTGCTCCAAAAATGGCATTAGGAAGGACACCATTCATCACTGTGAGACATGCCCAGAAAAACCAGGGTTATGTATGAAAGATTGCTTCCGAATTTATCATACATCCCTGGATTTTTAGAGTACCCTGTTGTTACCCTGACGCACAGCTTATACATCATGCCGCATGCCGCATCTTCCCTTCTAAGCCCTGCCATGTGCCCAGCCTGTAGATTACTGTCCCGTATGCTTTACCCGGGAAAACATGCATCATGATTTTTAGGGTGTTTGTCTCCCGTGGCAGCAGCTGGGCACAAAATGACATAATGGATATTTTTTACTATGCACTATCCATTATGCACTTTTTCAGGGGTCCACCTGTGGGGTTAAAATGCTAACTATACCCCTAGATTAATTCATGGAGGGGTGTAGTTTCCAAAATAGGGTCAGTTCTTAGGGGTTTCTACTGTACTGGCCCCTATTGCCATCTACAAATCTTTCATGATGCCAAAAAGAAAAAAAAAAGTACAATGTCTGTGCTCCAACAAGTTATTCCCTTTTGAGCCCTGTCGTGTCTCCATCCTACAGATTATTGCCTCCTATGGGGTATTGCCCTAACCGGGGTAACCCGCAGAATGATTTTTGGGGTGTTTGTCTAAAGTGGCATGAGTTGGGCAAAATACTTTTGTCACTTCAATGGCATATTTGATAAATTGCAATACAATTGTTTCTCTGCACTACTCACTTTGTATTACATTTGAGCCAGCACCTTAGTGGTTAAAATGCTCATACAAACCTACATACATTCTTTGAGGGGTGCCCTTTCCAAAATGGGTTCACTACTTGGGGGTTTCTATTGTACTGGTACCTCGGGGGTACCCCCCATTACCAATCTAGTGAAAACGAAGCTTGAAAACCTAAATTGTGCTTCTTTATTCCTGACCCCTGCCGTGTGCCCAGCCTGTAAATTATTGGCACATGTGTGGTATTGCTGTACTCGGGACAACCCGCAGAATGATTTTTGGGGTGTTTGTCTAAAGTGGCATGGGTTGGGCACAGTACATGAGGCACTAAAATGACATTTTTGAGATAAAAACACAATTTTTACTCTGCACCATTTACTTTGCACTCAATTTTGGCCAGCGTGTTGGGGGTTAAAATGCTCATACAAGCCTACATACATTCTTTGAGGGGTGCCCTTTCCAAAATAGGTTCACTACTTGGGGGTTTCTATTGTACTGGTACCTCGGGGGTACCCCCCATTACCAATCTAGTGAAAACGAAGCTTGAAAACCTAAATTGTGCTTCTTTATTCCTGACCCCTGCCGTGTGCCCAGCCTGTAAATTATTGGCACATGTGTGGTATTGCTGTACTCGGGACAACCCGCAGAATGATTTTTGGGGTGTTTGTCTAAAGTGGCATGGGTTGGGCACAGTACATGAGGCACTAAAATGACATTTTTGAGATAAAAACACAATTTTTACTCTGCACCATTTACTTTGCACTCAATTTTGGCCAGCGTGTTGGGGGTTAAAATGCTCATACAAGCCTACATACATTCTTTGAGGGGTGCCCTTTCCAAAATAGGTTCACTACTTGGGGGTTTCTATTGTACTGGTACCTCGGGGGTACCCCCCATTACCAATCTAGTGAAAACGAAGCTTGAAAACCTAAATTGTGCTTCTTTATTCCTGACCCCTGCCGTGTGCCCAGTCTGTAAATTATTGGCACATGTGTGGTATTGCTGTACTCGGGACAACCCACAGAATGATTTTTGGGGTGTTTGTCTAAAGTGGCATGGGTTGGGCACAATATATGACGCACTAAAATGACATTTTTGAGATAAAAACGCAATTTTTACTCTGCACCATTTACTTTGCATTTAATTTTGACCAGCGTGTCGGGGGTTAAAATGCTCACCACAACCACCGATAAATTCTTTGAGGGGTCTAGTTTCCGTAATGGTATCATTTATTGGGGGTTACTATTGCACTGGCACCTCACGGGCCCTGCCAACATGACATGGCACTCCAAATCCAAACATGTGAAAACGGAGCTGGAAAATCTAAATTTCACTCCTTCCGTTTTCATCCCTTCTGTGTGCCCAGTCTGTAAATTATTGGCACATGTGTGGTATTGCTGTACTCAGGACAACCCGCAGAATGATTTTTGGGGTGTTTGTCTAAAGTGGCATGGGTTGGGCACAGTATATGAGGCACTAAAATGACATTTTTGAGATAAAAACGCAATTTTTACTCTGCACCATTTACTTTGCATTTAATTTTGACCAGCGTGTCGGGGGTTAAAATGCTCACCACAACCACCGATAAATTCTTTGAGGGGTCTAGTTTCCGTAATGGTATCATTTATTGGGGGTTACTATTGCACTGGCACCTCACGGGCCCTGCCAACATGACATGGCACTCCAAATCCAAACATGTGAAAACGGAGCTGGAAAATCAAAATTTCACTCCTTCCGTTTTCATCCCTTCTGTGTGCCCAGTCTGTAAATTATTGGCACATGTGTGGTATTGCTGTACTCAGGACAACCCGCAGAATGATTTTTGGGGTGTTTGTCTAAAGTGGCATGGGTTGGGCACAGTATATGAGGCACTAAAATGACATTTTTGAGATAAAAACGCAATTTTTACTCTGCACCATTTACTTTGCATTTAATTTTGACCAGCGTGTCGGGGGTTAAAATGCTCACCACAACCACCGATAAATTCTTTGAGGGGTCTAGTTTCCGTAATGGTATCATTTATTGGGGTTTCTATTGCACTGGCACCTCACGGGCCCTGCCAACATGACATGGCACTCCAAATCCAAACATGTGAAAACGGAGCTGGAAAATCAAAATTTCACTCCTTCCGTTTTCATCCCTTCTGTGTGCCCAGTCTGTAAATTATTGGCACATGTGTGGTATTGCTGTACTCAGGACAACCCGCAGAATGATTTTTGCGGTGTTTGTCTAAAGTGGCACGGGTTGGGCACAGTATATGAGGCACTAAAATGACATTTTTGAGATAAAAACGCAATTTTTACTCTGCACCATTTACTTTGCATTTAATTTTGACCAGCGTGTCGGGGGTTAAAATGCTCACCACAACCACCGATAAATTCTTTGAGGGGTCTAGTTTCCGTAATGGTATCATTTATTGGGGTTTCTATTGCACTGGCACCTCACGGGCCCTGCCAACATGACATGGCACTCCAAATCCAAACATGTGAAAACGGAGCTGGAAAATCTAAATTTCACTCCTTCCGTTTTCATCCCTTCTGTGTGCCCAGTCTGTAAATTATTGGCACATGTGTGGTATTGCTGTACTCGGGACAACCTGCAGAATGATTTTTGGGGTGTTTGTCTAAAGTGGCACGGGTTGGGCACAGTATATGAGGCACTAAAATGACATTTTTGAGATAAAAACGCAATTTTTACTCTGCACCATTTACTTTGCATTTAATTTTGACCAGCGTGTCGGGGGTTAAAATGCTCAGCACAACCACCGATAAATTCTTTGAGGGGTCTAGTTTCCGTAATGGTATCATTTATTGGGGTTTCTATTGCACTGGCACCTCACGGGCCCTGCCAACATGACATGGCACTCCAAATCCAAACATGTGAAAACGGAGCTGGAAAATCAAAATTTCACTCCTTCCGTTTTCATCCCTTCTGTGTGCCCAGTCTGTGAATTATTGGCACATGTGTGGTATTGCTGTACTCGGGACAACCTGCAGAATGATTTTTGGGGTGTTTGTCTAAAGTGGCATGGGTTGGGCACAGTATATGAGGCACTAAAATGACATTTTTGAGATAAAAACGCAATTTTTACTCTGCACCATTTACTTTGCATTTAATTTTGACCAGCGTGTCGGGGGTTAAAATGCTCACCACAACCACCGATATATTCTTTGAGGGGTCTAGTTTCCGTAATGGTATCATTTATTGGGGGTTTCTATTGCACTGGCACCTCACGGGCCCTGCCAACATAACATGGCACTCCAAATCCAAACATGTGAAAACGGAGCTGGAAAATCAAAATTTCACTCCTTCCGTTCTCATCCCTTCTGTGCGCCCAGTCTGTAAATTATTGGCACATGTGTGGTATTGCTGTACTCGGGACAACCCGCAGAATGATTTTTGGGGTGTTTGTCTAAAGTGGCATGGGTTGGGCACAGTATATGAGGCACTAAAATGACATTTTTGAGATAAAAACACAATTTTTACTCTGCACCATTTACTTTGCATTCAATTTTGACCAGCGTGTCGGGGGTTAAAATGCTCACCACAACCACCGATAAATTCTTTGAGGGGTCTAGTTTCCGAAATGGTGACATTTTGGGGGGTTTTCTATTGTACTTTTACTTCAGGGGCTCTTCAATTACACTGTGGCACCACAAAATATTTGCAGCCAAATTGGCCTTCCAAATTCCCGGTATCGCTAACTCTGTTCTGGACATCGATGTGCGGGGAAACAGCAGCTGACATCCACATGTCTGGTATTGCCGTACTCGGAAGAAGCAGGGCAAGAAATTAGGAATATATATTTACCTCAAATTCCTTCTGAATGTATCCGTTTTAGGGCTAAATTGGAAAGATTGAAATCAAAAATTTAAATTTCAAAATTTCCACTCCATTTTCATATGCTTCCGGAAAAATAATTAAAGGGTTAACAGACTTCTTAAATGCTGATTTGAATAGGTTGAGATGTTAGGTTCATAAAATGGTGTTACTTGTGGGGGTATATAGTACATAAGCCTTTATAGAGCACTTCCAAACTGAATTGATCACCAAAAAGTTCGCATTTTTCAAATTTCAAGAAAATCTGAGAAGTTGCTACTAAAACTTCAAACCTTCTCACATCCATAAAAATAATGGAAACGTAAAACAAATTATGGATATAAAAAGAAGACCAATGGCAAAAGGTTTCTATCAAAAAAAATTTGTGGTATCACTTTTTGTCTAAAAATTATAACATTTGAAACTTTGAAAATAGTCATTTTTTTCAAATTTTTCCTAAATTTTTGAATTTTTACCCCCCAAAAAAGGAACGGATCACTGAAATGACACTACTAACATAAACTACAATGTCTCACGAGAAAACAATCTCAAAATCACAGAGATATCTTAAAGCGTTGAAAAGTTATTACCACAGGAAGAGACACTGGTCAAATTTCCAAAAAAAGTTGCGAGCCTTAACCTGCAAACAGGCTGCGTCCTTAAGGGGTTAAACTTTAGTCCGGCCCTCCAACAGTCTGAGGGGGAGAGTGAACAGCCCCCTATGTAAAAAGTTTGGGGACCCCTGATCTAGTCCTATGAGACTTTTTAGCAGTGAAAAGTCTCAAAAACCTCAATGCAACAACTTTGAGAGTTTTTTACATCAAAAAAGCCCAGGGAAACCAATAATAAACAGCATTTTTTAAATACTTTTAAGTTTTTAAAATTTTATTCTATTTTTAGCTCCCCTACATGTTTTAAGCTTAGTTAAAAAATGTAAAAGAGATTGTAACATGACAAGCCTCAGAGCCCTGGATTGCTACAAGTGAAAAATAAGGGGACCATCCTACCAAAATGTTTTTGAAAGATTTATCTGTTTTGTTGAGTATAAAAAAAACAGTCCATGGATAACTTCTATGCACAGTCCAATTTCTATTCTATTACTATTTCTAGTCTAATTGACTTGTACAGATACACTGAGACGCAAAATAGAAACAGAGTTGCTTACATCTATTTTGTTTTGTAGGGGCTATAGTTAAATGATAAAAAACAAATGTGTAAATCATATGTGTTACATCTGTGTCTGTATTATAGGCTGTCTGTAAAGTACGGCTGACAGTACACTCATAATTGTCATTGTCACGTTTTGCCCCAGTCATGGCTCTTACATCTGCACGATCCAGCGCTGGCCCCGACAGGCCAGCGAGTGTGTTCCCGCCTCATTCCAGCTTCCGGAGATTTAAAGGGCCACTGCGCTAATAATTGGCACTGGCCAGCTGCCAATTCTGATAAATGCTCAGCCCCTTCCTGTCTTCCCTGCCATAACTTTGTGCCTTACATCCTTAGAAAAAGCTAATTCCCATTAATTCTCCGATAGGTGTGATTTCCTGCTGTGACCCTGGACCTGTTCTCATTTACACTCCTCTACTGCCAGCCGTTACCTTCTGTTCTGCCTCTGCCCCTGAACCTTTGCCGCCTGTCTTGACCTCCTACCTGTCCCCGACCACAAGTTTGTCTGACGATTCCGTATGCCTTGGCTGCCACCACGGACAAAGTCGCACCTGTGGAACGACCTGGTGGTACAACGCCGCAGCAAGTCCAACCTGCTTAGACTCTGGTCCCGGGTGTCAGCTTACATCACTTTCCGCGGTGG
Organism: Engystomops pustulosus; assembly: GCF_040894005.1. NCBI lineage: Eukaryota > Metazoa > Chordata > Amphibia > Anura > Leptodactylidae > Engystomops > Engystomops pustulosus. The sequence continues at coordinate 100,716,673 of NC_092411.1, forward strand.
TACAGTGGGTCCACTACCCCTAGAGCCTAACAGTCATTTTGTACCATTCTGTCTTTGCTAGTCTGAACACTTTTGTATTCCTTGCCCAGCAGCCTTGATTGATTTCCATCACACCCATCCATCTTTTGCTCTATTTTACAGTTAATCCACTTTGATTGACAATCTCTCCCCATGCTGCCCACTCTGATTTCAGATAACTCATATTATCATCTTTTGGACAAAATCTATGGCATGTACTCACAGGTTTTGTGGACTAGTGCTCTTTGCCCGCTGCAGTCTTGTAGTGATCTAGTTTTTACTCTGTCTTTTGTATTCCGCTATCTTTGACCTTTTTGCCTGATTTTCTTGCTGCATTGTCCTCTGGACTCTGACCTATATTTGGTAATACCTCCGGTTCTGTGAAGCATCCATATACAATCCATTCATATAAAATGTGAGATTCTCCTGTTTAGTTTGACACCAGAATAGTGTTTCTAGATGTCACGGTTCAGGACATATTGCCATTTGAAGATGGCTACTGTCATTAAGTAAATATACTTCCTTTCTGCAATCTGTCCCAATAAAAGCTGACGGTGGAGCAGTCCTGAAGAGGTTTATAAAAATATTAAAAATTAAGGGGGTTAATACTGATACCTGTGGCACCCCACTGGTGACATCAACCCAATCTGAGAATGTGCCATTAATGACAATCCTCTATTTTATATCACTAAGCCAATTGCTAAACCCAAATACACAGATTTTCCACTTGTCCCAGAAGTCACTTTTTATGTACCAACCTTTTATGTGGCACTGTATCAAATGCCTTTGAAAAGTCATCTGGAGATTGGTGATGTAGGACCAGCCACTCTTTAGTGTCTGCCGTGACCATAGCTAGAGCGTCTGACTTCTCTTATTAAGGTGCAGACGTTGTGGCATTTGAGCTTAAGAAAGTTTATTTTTTTGTATATTTAGGGGGCAGTGTGTTCAATTGTATGGACTAAGTGTTATTTAGGAGCACAGTGGGGAACATTTATTGCTATCCAGGAGACACTATGCTGTGAGAGATATTTTTATGGTATAAAGTGTGAAGAAAAAAGGAAAATTGCTCTCACCCGCTTTTTGGATTCTTCCTGAGGAGATTTCGGTCCCAGCGACTCGGATCCCACGTGACCAGCGTGTAAGGCAGTAGTAGTACGGAAAAAATGATCCAGCGCTTTGTGTTTGGGAAACAAATGCTCCAGGCTTTTTATTTCAAGATACAAGGAAGGGTGTAGACATCACATAAACCCCGCCACTGCGTCCAAGAGGTGGACTACACTGTCCAGCCTACGCGTTTCGAGCGCATACACACGCTCTTTGTCAAGGCTAACACATATCTGAGAAGGAGCGCCATTAAATTGGAAACTAGAGAAGACGTCAGAGGGAGGGGGCCGGAAGGTCCACCTTGATCCATGACGTCAGATTTATTTGGGAACGCCTTTCTCAGGTATGTTGTTAAGTATAATAAAAACATGTTTAATTTTATTTGTAAAATAACCCTTGAATAAGCTTTTTTAAAAACAACATGAAATATAGTGTAATAAAACCTTGATTTTTTAATTTTTTAATGTTTGGATTTTTAATGTAACATAGAGATTGCGGCCTCGTAGTAAATGGCTGTAGGTGACTGAACAGAGTACATAGTATAAAAATAAGAATTTAGAATACCTGCAATAGCAGTGTTCCGTCTGAATGGACTATGTTCAGCATTAACGGGTGGAATATAGGAGTCTATACAGACTGGTGCGGACACAAGGCAATTAAACAGGGAGCAGACAACTCACTAAGGGCGAATGAGCTTCCGGCTCAATCTTCGGGGGTTAGGTTAATAATGGAACATAAATTCCTGCTTATAATTCATTCCCTTAGGAAATCTGGTTTCCAGTTGTAATATCCAGAAAGCTTCTTTGTCGAACAATTGTTTACTTCGGTCTCCCCCCCTGATGTTAACATTAATGCGGTCAATGGCATAGGCTTTGAATCCTGTAAGATTTCCCTGATGCTGTTCCGTAAAATGTCTAGAGGCTCCTGAGATGTTTTTTTTAGTGATACTGTTTGATTCAACTCGTCTTATATCTTCTTAGTGCTCCAGTATCCTTTTCTTAAATTTACGGGTAGTCGCTCCTACATATTTGAGGTTGCATAAAGCACACTCGATAATGTAGACGACGTGGTCGCTGTTACAATTCAGATATGTTTTGATATCATAAAATTGAGAATTCATTGTATTTGTGAATTGTTTTTTTGCTTCGACTATTCTGCATGTTTTGCATCTTAGTGCTCCACAGTGGTAAAATCCCTTGTGTGTGAGCCATGTATTTCTGATTTTGTTATTGGACCTGAAGCTAGGTGAAATTAGATTGCCAATAGTAACCGCATTTTTGGAGACTATGTTACAGCCATTTTTTAAAATTTGTGCCAGAGTTTCATCCTGATACAAGATAGGTAAGTGTTTGAGGATTAAATGTTTAATATCTGCAAATTGCTTGCTGTAAGGTAGTGTGAGGTATAAATTAGTATGTTGTTGGAAATTATTTTTTATTTTTTCTAGAAGTAACTGACTTCTTGGTTTTTCATCAACTATCTTGCTGGCTCGATTGAGGACACTATGAGTGTAACCCCTTTTGTATAATCTCCTTTTAATGTCTTCAGATTCCTTTCTATAATCCTGCTCACGACTACAGTTCCTTTTTGCCCTTGTCAGTTCTCCTACTGGTATTGCCTTAATGGTGTGATTAGGGTGTGAGCTGCGGGCATGTAAAATGGTATTTCCAGAAACTTTCTTTCTGAAGGTGGTAGTTTTGATAAAACCTTCCTCGGTGTTTAGATTTAGATCTAAGAATGTCATGTGACTACTGCTGGTGGAAAACGTAAAAGTAAGATTGCATTCATTTTTGTTTATGTATTCCACAAATTTAGGTACGGCAGATACATCGGCGCGCCATATTAATAGCAAATCGTCTATGTACTTGCCGTACCAGAGGATTTCGTCAATAAAGGGGTTGCTGTCGCTGTATAGATAGTGTTCCTCCCACCATGACATGGTGAGATTGGCTATAGATGGAGAAAATTTAGCCCCCATTGATACCCCTCTGACCTGAAGGTAAAACATTTGTTCAAAAAGAAAAAAGTTATGTGTCATTAGGAACCATAGTGTTTCGTTTATGAAATGTTTCAGGTTCTCACTATATGTACTGTATTTGTTTAAATGATGGTTCAAAGCCATCATAGCAACTTGATGAGGTATAGAGGTATATAGTGAGACTGCATCGCAGCTTACCCAGGTATATTCATCAGACCATGTCATATTTTGAAGGATTCTAAGGACATCTCCCGTGTCTTTTAAATAACCTGGTGTTCTCACAACTAAGGGTTGGAGATATGAATCCAGCCATTCGCACAGGGGTTCATTCAGGGAACCGATACCCGAAATAATGGGGCGCATAGGTGGTGGATATTCCCCTTTGTGTACCTTGGGTAATGTATACATTATTGGTGTAGTTGGATTATTACCCAATAGATGTTCCTTTTGTTTTTCATTAATGACCCCTAAAGTGAAGCCTTCGTGTATTAGTGTAGAAATTTTTTTTACTGAAGACTTCTGTGGGGTTATTGGTTAATTTACGATATGTAGAAACATCAGATAACATATTTTTGACTTGTTGCACATAATCTTTAGTATTCATCACCACAACAGTACCACCCTTATCCGCCATTCGTATAGTTAATGCTTGATCGTTTTTTAGGTCGTTCAGGCCACTTCTCATCTTGTGATTCATATTATTGTTGTGATTAATTTTACAGGTACTCGATAATATTTTGAGTTCTCGCTCAATGACTTCTTGGAAAGTGTCCATGGCTTTCACTCTGGATTGAATAGGGTAAAACTCTGCGTTTTTGATTCTGTTCATAGATGGTGGAGAGACAACGGCAGTTGTCTGAACTGTGTCCAGGCTTTGTAAGGTAATGAGTGTTCGTTGTTCATTAAATGTAAGGGATTTAAACAAATTGGTGTTACGCTGTGAGTTACTTTCTTCTCTTATGTCCTCTACTTCTCTGGAATTAAAAAAATGTCGTCTGACAGTAAGGTTTCTTACAAATTTATTGATATGCTTTAGAGTAGAAAACATGTCAAAATTAGATGTGGGGGCAAAGTTTAGCCCAAGAGAAAGAACTGCTATTTGGTCAGCAGATAGTGTTTTGTCCGACAGATTGAGAACATTAACGCCCTCCGTCTCTTCAGATGCTGTAGTTATTTGTTTGTTGTCTTCGATTTCTGCTGGCTCCGTAGATTGCGGTCTATTTCCGTTTCTTTTTTTCGGGTGCTTTCTACCCCCTCTTCTCGTACGTTTTTTGACCTTTTGTTGGGTTTGCTTTTTTGGAAATAGGTGAGTTGAGAATGTTGTTGGGGATTTGTCTCATTGTCTGACGGATCAGGTGTAGCATCTGAAAAATCAGCTTCTGATGAGCTGAAGCTGACCTTTGCTTTTTTCTTGGCATATCTTTTTTTATTTGTTTTTTTCAGAATGGATTTGGGGGTACTCCAAAATTGTTCCCTTCTGCCCCACTCATATACCTGATTCTGATTATAGTCAAAAAGGTCTCTTTGAAATTTCACTTTTTTAGTTTCAGATATAGTTTCTTCAATATTATTGATTAAATCCTCAATCCTTTTCTGTTCTGTGTCCAATTCTGTCTGTTCCATTTTTGCTTTAAGTTCTTGTTTGATACTTTCCATTTCGTTACTAATATCAGCTAATTTCTTGTTTTCTTCGGAAACAATGAGTTTCATCAAATCTAGTGAACAGGCAGATAAAATGTTGTTCCATTGGGATACAAAATCCGTGGAATAGATGTAGGTTGGGATTTTACGTATCCTCAGTCCTCGAGGAATCATATTCTTAGAGATGTAATTGCTGAGGGTAGTTGAATCCCACCATATACGACATTCTTGGACTGCTAGGTTTTCCAGATGTGTTATTTTGCATTTTGTATCAGAGTCTTGCGTATTGTCCGCATTGCCAAAGACTGAAGCCACTCTCTCTCTTCTTTTATCATATGTAGATGATGCCATAGTATTTACCAGCGTTTAGAGAGGGAGAGAGTGGGAAAAAACTTTTTTGGACACAGGCTAGATAGTGCGGTTTTTTGTGTCGTGATGTCAAAAAGAAAAACCCTTTTCGCAAGAATGTAATTTGCAGGGAGCATATGACCTTTATCTAGAGCACACAGTGGTCCGAACACGAAAGTCAATGGTATAAAGTGTGAAGAAAAAAGGAAAATTGCTCTCACCCGCTTTTCGGATTCTTCCTGAGGAGATTTCGGTCCCAGCGACTCGGATCCCACGTGACCAGCGTGTAAGGCAGTAGTAGTACGGAAAAAATGATCCAGCGCTTTGTGTTTGGGAAACAAATGCTCCAGGCTTTTTATTTCAAGATACAAGGAAGGGTGTAGACATCACATAAACCCCGCCACTGCGTCCAAGAGGTGGACTACACTGTCCAGCCTACGCGTTTCGAGCGCATACACACGCTCTTTGTCAAGGCTAACACATATCTGAGAAGGAGCGCCATTAAATTGGAAACTAGAGAAGACGTCAGAGGGAGGGGGCCAGAAGGTCCACCTTGATCCATGACGTCAGATTTATTTGGGAACACCTTTCTCAGGTATGTTGTTAAGTATAATAAAAACATGTTTAATTTTATTTGTAAAATAACCCTTGAATAAGCTTTTTTAAAAACAACATGAAATATAGTGTAATAAAACCTTGATTTTTTAATTTTTTAATGTTTGGATTTTTAATGTAACATAGAGATTGCGGCCTCGTAGTAAATGGCTGTAGGTGACTGAACAGAGTACATAGTATAAAAATAAGAATTTAGAATACCTGCAATAGCAGTGTTCCGTCTGAATGGACTATGTTCAGCATTAACGGGTGGAATATAGGAGTCTATACAGACTGGTGCGGACACAAGGCAATTAAACAGGGAGCAGACAACTCACTAAGGGCGAATGAGCTTCCGGCTCAATCTTCGGGGGTTAGGTTAATAATGGAACATAAATTCCTGCTTATAATTCATTCCCTTAGGAAATCTGGTTTCCAGTTGTAATATCCAGAAAGCTTCTTTGTCGAACAATTGTTTACTTCGGTCTCCCCCCCTGATGTTAACATTAATGCGGTCAATGGCATAGGCTTTGAATCCTGTAAGATTTCCCTGATGCTGTTCCGTAAAATGTCTAGAGGCTCCTGAGATGTTTTTTTTAGTGATACTGTTTGATTCAACTCGTCTTATATCTTCTTAGTGCTCCAGTATCCTTTTCTTAAATTTACGGGTAGTCGCTCCTACATATTTGAGGTTGCATAAAGCACACTCGATAATGTAGACGACGTGGTCGCTGTTACAATTCAGATATGTTTTGATATCATAAAATTGAGAATTCATTGTATTTGTGAATTGTTTTTTTGCTTCGACTATTCTGCATGTTTTGCATCTTAGTGCTCCACAGTGGTAAAATCCCTTGTGTGTGAGCCATGTATTTCTGATTTTGTTATTGGACCTGAAGCTAGGTGAAATTAGATTGCCAATAGTAACCGCATTTTTGGAGACTATGTTACAGCCATTTTTTAAAATTTGTGCCAGAGTTTCATCCTGATACAAGATAGGTAAGTGTTTGAGGATTAAATGTTTAATATCTGCAAATTGCTTGCTGTAAGGTAGTGTGAGGTATAAATTAGTATGTTGTTGGAAATTATTTTTTATTTTTTCTAGAAGTAACTGACTTCTTGGTTTTTCATCAACTATCTTGCTGGCTCGATTGAGGACACTATGAGTGTAACCCCTTTTGTATAATCTCCTTTTAATGTCTTCAGATTCCTTTCTATAATCCTGCTCACGACTACAGTTCCTTTTTGCCCTTGTCAGTTCTCCTACTGGTATTGCCTTAATGGTGTGATTAGGGTGTGAGCTGCGGGCATGTAAAATGGTATTTCCAGAAACTTTCTTTCTGAAGGTGGTAGTTTTGATAAAACCTTCCTCGGTGTTTAGATTTAGATCTAAGAATGTCATGTGACTACTGCTGGTGGAAAACGTAAAAGTAAGATTGCATTCATTTTTGTTTATGTATTCCACAAATTTAGGTACGGCAGATACATCGGCGCGCCATATTAATAGCAAATCGTCTATGTACTTGCCGTACCAGAGGATTTCGTCAATAAAGGGGTTGCTGTCGCTGTATAGATAGTGTTCCTCCCACCATGACATGGTGAGATTGGCTATAGATGGAGAAAATTTAGCCCCCATTGATACCCCTCTGACCTGAAGGTAAAACATTTGTTCAAAAAGAAAAAAGTTATGTGTCATTAGGAACCATAGTGTTTCGTTTATGAAATGTTTCAGGTTCTCACTATATGTACTGTATTTGTTTAAATGATGGTTCAAAGCCATCATAGCAACTTGATGAGGTATAGAGGTATATAGTGAGACTGCATCGCAGCTTACCCAGGTATATTCATCAGACCATGTCATATTTTGAAGGATTCTAAGGACATCTCCCGTGTCTTTTAAATAACCTGGTGTTCTCACAACTAAGGGTTGGAGATATGAATCCAGCCATTCGCACAGGGGTTCATTCAGGGAACCGATACCCGAAATAATGGGGCGCATAGGTGGTGGATATTCCCCTTTGTGTACCTTGGGTAATGTATACATTATTGGTGTAGTTGGATTATTACCCAATAGATGTTCCTTTTGTTTTTCATTAATGACCCCTAAAGTGAAGCCTTCGTGTATTAGTGTAGAAATTTTTTTTACTGAAGACTTCTGTGGGGTTATTGGTTAATTTACGATATGTAGAAACATCAGATAACATATTTTTGACTTGTTGCACATAATCTTTAGTATTCATCACCACAACAGTACCACCCTTATCCGCCATTCGTATAGTTAATGCTTGATCGTTTTTTAGGTCGTTCAGGCCACTTCTCATCTTGTGATTCATATTATTGTTGTGATTAATTTTACAGGTACTCGATAATATTTTGAGTTCTCGCTCAATGACTTCTTGGAAAGTGTCCATGGCTTTCACTCTGGATTGAATAGGGTAAAACTCTGCGTTTTTGATTCTGTTCATAGATGGTGGAGAGACAACGGCAGTTGTCTGAACTGTGTCCAGGCTTTGTAAGGTAATGAGTGTTCGTTGTTCATTAAATGTAAGGGATTTAAACAAATTGGTGTTACGCTGTGAGTTACTTTCTTCTCTTATGTCCTCTACTTCTCTGGAATTAAAAAAATGTCGTCTGACAGTAAGGTTTCTTACAAATTTATTGATATGCTTTAGAGTAGAAAACATGTCAAAATTAGATGTGGGGGCAAAGTTTAGCCCAAGAGAAAGAACTGCTATTTGGTCAGCAGATAGTGTTTTGTCCGACAGATTGAGAACATTAACGCCCTCCGTCTCTTCAGATGCTGTAGTTATTTGTTTGTTGTCTTCGATTTCTGCTGGCTCCGTAGATTGCGGTCTATTTCCGTTTCTTTTTTTCGGGTGCTTTCTACCCCCTCTTCTCGTACGTTTTTTGACCTTTTGTTGGGTTTGCTTTTTTGGAAATAGGTGAGTTGAGAATGTTGTTGGGGATTTGTCTCATTGTCTGACGGATCAGGTGTAGCATCTGAAAAATCAGCTTCTGATGAGCTGAAGCTGACCTTTGCTTTTTTCTTGGCATATCTTTTTTTATTTGTTTTTTTCAGAATGGATTTGGGGGTACTCCAAAATTGTTCCCTTCTGCCCCACTCATATACCTGATTCTGATTATAGTCAAAAAGGTCTCTTTGAAATTTCACTTTTTTAGTTTCAGATATAGTTTCTTCAATATTATTGATTAAATCCTCAATCCTTTTCTGTTCTGTGTCCAATTCTGTCTGTTCCATTTTTGCTTTAAGTTCTTGTTTGATACTTTCCATTTCGTTACTAATATCAGCTAATTTCTTGTTTTCTTCGGAAACAATGAGTTTCATCAAATCTAGTGAACAGGCAAATAAAATGTTGTTCCATTGGGATACAAAATCCGTGGAATAGATGTAGGTTGGGATTTTACGTATCCTCAGTCCTCGAGGAATCATATTCTTAGAGATGTAATTGCTGAGGGTAGTTGAATCCCACCATATACGACATTCTTGGACTGCTAGGTTTTCCAGATGTGTTATTTTGCATTTTGTATCAGAGTCTTGCGTATTGTCCGCATTGCCAAAGACTGAAGCCACTCTCTCTCTTCTTTTATCATATGTAGATGATGCCATAGTATTTACCAGCGTTTAGAGAGGGAGAGAGTGGGAAAAAACTTTTTTGGACACAGGCTAGATAGTGCGGTTTTTTGTGTCGTGATGTCAAAAAGAAAAACCCTTTTCGCAAGAATGTAATTTGCAGGGAGCATATGACCTTTATCTAGAGCACACAGTGGTCCGAACACGAAAGTCAATGGTATAAAGTGTGAAGAAAAAAGGAAAATTGCTCTCACCCGCTTTTCGGATTCTTCCTGAGGAGATTTCGGTCCCAGCGACTCGGATCCCACGTGACCAGCGTGTAAGGCAGTAGTAGTACGGAAAAAATGATCCAGCGCTTTGTGTTTGGGAAACAAATGCTCCAGGCTTTTTATTTCAAGATACAAGGAAGGGTGTAGACATCACATAAACCCCGCCACTGCGTCCAAGAGGTGGACTACACTGTCCAGCCTACGCGTTTCGAGCGCATACACACGCTCTTTGTCAAGGCTAACACATATCTGAGAAGGAGCGCCATTAAATTGGAAACTAGAGAAGACGTCAGAGGGAGGGGGCCAGAAGGTCCACCTTGATCCATGACGTCAGATTTATTTGGGAACGCCTTTCTCAGGTATGTTGTTAAGTATAATAAAAACATGTTTAATTTTATTTGTAAAATAACCCTTGCATAAGCTTTTTTAAAAACAACATGGAATATAAAATATTATACATGATATGTAGTCACCAACAGTAAATGGTTAAATGCGGACGGGCACCAACAAAACAAAGAGCACCGAACAGGTGCTACATATATAATTGCTATGTTCTTGTTTTATGTGTCCTTATGGAAAAGAAAGCAAGTCAGGTTAGCGTATATTATTTGGTACCAGCCTTTCTATTTCTACCCTATAAAACAGATATTTATATGATTTTGTGGTAGTGAGCCACCGAGTGTAATAAAACCTTGATTTTTTAATTTTTTAATGTTTGGATTTTTAATGTAACATAGAGATTGCGGCCTCGTAGTAAATGGCTGTAGGTGACTGAACAGAGTACATAGTATAAAAATAAGAATTTAGAATACCTGCAATAGCAGTGTTCCGTCTGAATGGACTATGTTCAGCATTAACGGGTGGAATATAGGAGTCTATACAGACTGGTGCGGACACAGGGCAATTAAACAGGGAGCAGACAACTCACTAAGGGCGAATGAGCTTCCGGCTCAATCTTCGGGGGTTAGGTTAATAATGGAACATAAATTCCTGCTTATAATTCATTCCCTTAGGAAATCTGGTTTCCAGTTGTAATATCCAGAAAGCTTCTTTGTCGAACAATTGTTTACTTCGGTCTCCCCCCCTGATGTTAACATTAATGCGGTCAATGGCATAGGCTTTGAATCCTGTAAGATTTCCCTGATGCTGTTCCGTAAAATGTCTAGAGGCTCCTAGAGGCTTCTTATCCATAAGGACACATAAAACAAGAACATAGCAATTATATATGTAGCACCTGTTCGGTGCTCTTTGTTTTGTTGGTGCCCGTCCGCATTTAACCATTTACTGTTGGTGACTACATATCATGTATAATATTTTATATTTCATGTTGTTTTTAAAAAAGCTTATTCAAGGGTTATTTTACAAATAAAATTGAACATGTTTTTATTATACTTAACAACATACCTGAGAAAGGCGTTCCCAAGAACGTCGTATATGGTGGGATTCAACTACCCTCAGCAATTACATCTCTAAGAATATGATTCCTCGAGGACTGAGGATACGTAAAATCCCAACCTACATCTATTCCACGGATTTTGTATCCCAATGGAACAACATTTTATCTGCCTGTTCACTAGATTTGATGAAACTCATTGTTTCCGAAGAAAACAAGAAATTAGCTGATATTAGTAACGAAATGGAAAGTATCAAACAAGAACTTAAAGCAAAAATGGAACAGACAGAATTGGACACAGAACAGAAAAGGATTGAGGATTTAATCAATAATATTGAAGAAACTATATCTGAAACTAAAAAAGTGAAATTTCAAAGAGACCTTTTTGACTATAATCAGAATCAGGTATATGAGTGGGGCAGAAGGGAACAATTTTGGAGTACCCCCAAATCCATTCTGAAAAAAACAAATAAAAAAAGATATGCCAAGAAAAAAGCAAAGGTCAGCTTCAGCTCATCAGAAGCTGATTTTTCAGATGCTACACCTGATCCGTCAGACAATGAGACAAATCCCCAACAACATTCTCAACTCACCTATTTCCAAAAAAGCAAACCCAACAAAAGGTCAAAAAACGTACGAGAAGAGGGGGTAGAAAGCAACCGAAAAAAAGAAACGGAAATAGACCGCAATCTACGGAGCCAGCAGAAATCGAAGACAACAAACAAATAACTACAGCATCTGAAGAGACGGAGGGCGTTAATGTTCTCAATCTGTCGGACAAAACACTATCTGCTGACCAAATAGCAGTTCTTTCTCTTGGGCTAAACTTTGCCCCCACATCTAATTTTGACATGTTTTCTACTCTAAAGCATATCAATAAATTTGTAAGAAACCTTACTGTCAGACGACATTTTTTTAATTCCAGAGAAGTAGAGGACATAAGAGAAGAAAGTAACTCACAGCGTAACACCAATTTGTTTAAATCCCTTACATTTAATGAACAACGAACACTCATTACCTTACAAAGCCTGGACACAGTTCAGACAACTGCCGTTGTCTCTCCACCATCTATGAACAGAATCAAAAACGCAGAGTTTTACCCTATTCAATCCAGAGTGAAAGCCATGGACACTTTCCAAGAAGTCATTGAGCGAGAACTCAAAATATTATCGAGTACCTGTAAAATTAATCACAACAATAATATGAATCACAAGATGAGAAGTGGCCTGAACGACCTAAAAAACGATCAAGCATTAACTATACGAATGGCGGATAAGGGTGGTACTGTTGTGGTGATGAATACTAAAGATTATGTGCAACAAGTCAAAAATATGTTATCTGATGTTTCTACATATCGTAAATTAACCAATAACCTCACAGAAGTCTTCAGTAAAAAGAATTTCTACACTAATACATGAAGGCTTCACTTTAGGGGTCATTAATGAAAAACAAAAGGAACATCTATTGGGTAATAATCCAACTACACCAATAATGTATACATTACCCAAGATACACAAAGGGGAATATCCACCACCTATGCGCCCCATTATTTCGGGTATCGGTTCCCTGAATGAACCCCTGTGCGAATGGCTGGATTCATATCTCCAACCCTTAGTTGTGAGAACACCAGGTTATTTAAAAGACACGGGAGATGTCCTTAGAATCCTTCAAAATATGACATGGTCTGATGAATATACCTGGGTAAGCTGCGATGCAGTCTCACTATATACCTCTATACCTCATCAAGTTGCTATGATGGCTTTGAACCATCATTTAAACAAATACAGTACATATAGTGAGAACCTGAAACATTTCATAAACGAAACACTATGGTTCCTAATGACACATAACTTTTTTCTTTTTGAACAAATGTTTTACCTTCAGGTCAGAGGGGTATCAATGGGGGCTAAATTTTCTCCATCTATAGCCAATCTCACCATGTCATGGTGGGAGGAACACTATCTATACAGCGACAGCAACCCCTTTATTGACGAAATCCTCTGGTACGGCAAGTACATAGACGATTTGCTATTAATATGGCGCGCCGATGTATCTGCCGTACCTAAATTTGTGGAATACATAAACAAAAATGAATGCAATCTTACTTTTACGTTTTCCACCAGCAGTAGTCACATGACATTCTTAGATCTAAATCTAAACACCGAGGAAGGTTTTATCAAAACTACCACCTTCAGAAAGAAAGTTTCTGGAAATACCATTTTACATGCCCGCAGCTCACACCCTAATCACACCATTAAGGCAATACCAGTAGGAGAACTGACAAGGGCAAAAAGGAACTGTAGTCGTGAGCAGGATTATAGAAAGGAATCTGAAGACATTAAAAGGAGATTATACAAAAGGGGTTACACTCATAGTGTCCTCAATCGAGCCAGCAAGATAGTTGATGAAAAACCAAGAAGTCAGTTACTTCTAGAAAAAATAAAAAATAATTTCCAACAACATACTAATTTATACCTCACACTACCTTACAGCAAGCAATTTGCAGATATTAAACATTTAATCCTCAAACACTTACCTATCTTGTATCAGGATGAAACTCTGGCACAAATTTTAAAAAATGGCTGTAACATAGTCTCCAAAAAGGCGGTTACTATTGGCAATCTAATTTCACCTAGCTTCAGGTCCAATAACAAAATCAGAAATACATGGCTCACACACAAGGGATTTTACCACTGTGGAGCACTAAGATGCAAAACATGCAGAATAGTCGAAGCAAAAAAACAATTCACAAATACAATGAATTCTCAATTTTATGATATCAAAACATATCTGAATTGTAACAGCGACCACGTCGTCTACATTATCGAGTGTGCTTTATGCAACCTCAAATATGTAGGAGCGACTACCCGTAAATTTAAGAAAAGGATACTGGAGCACTTAGGAGATATAAGACGAGTTGAATCAAACAGTATCACTAAAAAAACCATCTCAGGAGCCTCTAGACATTTTACGGAACAGCATCAGGGAAATCTTACAGGATTCAAAGCCTATGCCATTGACCGCATTAATGTTAACATCAGGGGGGGAGACCGAAGTAAACAATTGTTCGACAAAGAAGCTTTCTGGATATTACAACTGGAAACCAGATTTCCTAAGGGAATGAATTATAAGCAGGAATTTATGTTCCATTATTAACCTAACCCCCGAAGATTGAGCCGGAAGCTCATTCGCCCTTAGTGAGTTGTCTGCTCCCTGTTTAATTGCCCTGTGTCCGCACCAGTCTGTATAGACTCCTATATTCCACCCGTTAATGCTGAACATAGTCCATTCAGACGGAACACTGCTATTGCAGGTATTCTAAATTCTTATTTTTATACTTATTTTTATGTACTCTGTTCAGTCACCTACAGCCAGGGCCGCCGATAGGGCAGTACAACTGGTACTGCCCTATGGGGCCCGGACTCTAAGACACTAGGGGGGGGGGGGCCCGGCCGGTGGGCCGCAGACTGTGCGGTCTGTGCTGCACTATATGTGTGGGGTGGAGGCGCCGGGGGCCGCTGGTTAAGTGCGCAGTGCGCTGCGTACAGTTCTTTCATGCTTACCCTGCCGCCAGCGTCGCGTCGGTCTCTGCGCGCTTCCTACTGGGCTGGCTGTGTGATCCCGCGAGATCCAGTGCTGGGTCACAGCCTGGTCTCGCGGGATCACACACTGTCTGCAGGAGAAGAAGGCGCGCGCAAGAGAACGAGAAGAAGACCGTAGCAGCCTTTTCCTTTTTGTAAATATATATATTGTGGCTGGGGCCCCGGGGGGGGGGGGGGTTGTGGATAGGTCTGATGGGGGCAGAAACGGCTGACCTGAGGTCTGATGGATAGGGGCAGAAACGGCTGACCTGAGGTCTGATGGGGGCAGAAATGGCAGACTTGAGGTCTGATGGATAGGGGCAGAAATGGCAGACTTGAGGTCTGATGGATAGGGGCAGAAATGGCTGACCTGAGGTCTGATGGATAGGGGCAGAAATGGCTGACCTGAGGTCTGATGGGGCACATTAAGCTGACCTGAGGTCTGATGGGGCACATTAAGCTGACCTGAGGTCTGATGGGGGCACAAGACGCTATTTGAGGTCTGATGGGGGCACGATACGCCGACCTGAGGTCTGATTAGGCCACGAGACGCCGATCCCTGTACTGTGACATCACTGTGTTTATTATCCCTGTACAGTGACATCTCTGTGCTTATTATGTCTGTACTGTGACATCACTGTGCTTATTATGTCTGTACTGTGACATCACTGTGTTTATTATCCCTGTACAGTGACATCGCTGTGTGTATTATCCCACTGCAGGAAGAGGTAAGTGGTCTGTGTTTGTTTTCTATTTTTCAGGGTCGTGAATGCAGAGGACTACGTCGGACCAGCTTTTTTTTTAATAAAATGGTCAAACAGGGGTCTGGGGGAGTGTTTATTTCAATAAAATGTTTTATACTTGTGTGTGTATTTTTTTTACAATACTACAGTTTTAGTAATTGCGGCTATCTACAGACGGCCCTGATTACTAATACTGGGCTTAGTGCTTGCCGGAATGGCAGGCCAGCACTAACCCCAACATCTATTACCTCGGCACCCACCCACAAGCTGGTCCGACGTAGTCCACCGAATCCGACGTAGTCCTCTGCATTCACGACCCTGAAAAATAGAAAACAAACACACAAACACAGACCACTTACCTCTTCCTGCAGTGGGATAATACACACAGAGATGTCACTGTGCAGGGATAACAAACACAGTGATGTCACTGTACAGGGATAATAAACACAGTGATGTCACTGTACAGGGATAATAAACACAGTGATGTCACTGTACAGGGATAACAAACACAGTGATGTCACAGTACAGGAATAATACACACAGCGATGTCACTGTACAGAGATAATAAACACAATGATGCGACTTGTTAAAATGTGGCACTATACACAGAGGGCATATGGCACTATATACAGAGGGCACAGTGTATGTGGCACTATATACATAGGGCTCGGAGTATGTAGCATTACTATTGGGGGCCCTGCTGTGTGTAGCACTAATGCTGCTGTTTTATTCAGGGCACAGCATGTGGCACTGAGATGAGTCTGTGTCAGTCTGCAGGATGCCAATGTATTGGTAAAGAATAAAGCTACAGAACTAAGAAAGAATAAAGCTTCAGAACTCAGGAGAAGACGTCACCTGTAAGTAACTAAATGGAAATGATTATTCTGCTACTGACTGTGTATGATGAGTGTTGTAGTCACCTGGGTGATGTACAGCTAATGATGGGTGGTAGCATTGTTTTATGCAACAACAACTCTCAGTATCCCTTTACACTTCTTCAGGCCATACTGGGAGCTGTAGTTTCACACCATACAATGTGAACAAGTCCTAAGGATTTGGTGAAAGGGCTCTTTTAAATGGTACTAGCCCTACTGTGGGCACCTAAACATATATGAAATAAAAGGTTTTTGTACAATAAATCCCCCTCATAATAAAACTTCAAAAAAGCCCTTTTCCCATCTTCCAAATAAATAATGTAAGGCATCCCATGGTCTGTCACTTGCAATGGAGGCAGCAATCAGCAATCATGCTTTCACACGTAGCATGTTTGCTGCATGTTTCCCGCTGCGTGTTTCTCGGGAACAGCTCAGCAAACCCGCTGCGGGTATTTTCCCCATTGACAATCCACAAATCCAATACTACTGCGGATTTATTCCGATCCCATTATAGTCAACAAGGAAAATACCCGCAGTGGGTTTTCTGGGCAGGTCCGTCCTGAGAAACACGCAGCAAACACGCTACGTGTAAAAGCACCCATGAACACAGCCTTATACATAACAAGCAGTGTTTCATAGACCTTGATTACTAGCAAAAGTCCATTATTTTCTCTTGGCTAGTAAATTCTGAGAACCCTAACAATGTACCATCACAAATCTGGCTCTCAAAAACGGAAGGAGCAAAGACAGCGTAAAGCTGAAGAGGAAAAGTTAAAGAAAAAAAAAGTCATAGAGCAGTACTTTAAAAAGCCAGAAAGTGACAGGGGAGATGAAGTTCAGGAAGTACGGACAGAAACTTCAGAGGAAATGATTGTGCAGACTGCTTCATCATGTCACGCTGCATCTGAAAGCATTTCTTCAGTGATGGAAGAAGAGGATGAAACATGTAATGTGCCACCTTGTGCAGTATTAGAAGAAGGTGTACAAACACAGTCCTGCACCACGTCCCCAAAAAGACCAGTCACTATAGAAGAAGATTCTTCTTCATGCGCAGTTAT
This sequence comes from Engystomops pustulosus, assembly GCF_040894005.1. Classification (NCBI taxonomy): domain Eukaryota; kingdom Metazoa; phylum Chordata; class Amphibia; order Anura; family Leptodactylidae; genus Engystomops; species Engystomops pustulosus. The sequence continues at coordinate 100,733,867 of NC_092411.1, forward strand.
GTCTTCCAGTGCTTGTACAGAGATGGAAGAAGAAACACCTTCCAGCACAGATGTACGTTCTAACCCTGAGACTCGAGATGTTGCCCTTAACTTAACTTCCTTAGAACAGTCAAGTGAGGAAGAAATTGACTGGAAAGACCCAGCACTTTGGCCAGATGTCCTCAAGGACAATGAAAGGGAGAAGATTGTCCTCTCTGGACTTTTCAATGCCGAACAATTAAATAATATGGCACAATCGCTACCTAAAGATGTTAAGGACCATTCTTTCAGTGACTTTCTTCTTTATGCCAAGTCATCAAATGGACGTGAGAAGATTTTAAGAGACTGGCTGAGATGGAGTCCAAGCAAAAAAGTGCTCTATTGTGCAACTTGTATGGCATTTTCTAATGACCGATTCACTAAAAAAGGAAGCATCCTCTGTAGGAAGGATGGTTTTGATCCTTCAAAGTACATGTGGCATCGGTTGTACATGAAGTTGCCAGAGCATGAACAATCTGCCCAACACAGAAAGCACTACTGGAGCTGGAGAACACTTCAGAAATCTATAGGTGGTCATGGTGTTGATTTTGTGATTCAAAGAAATTTGTCAAAGGAAGCTGATAAGTTTGTGGCACTTTTAGAAAGACTGTTAGATGTCACATTGCATCTAGCTTCCCGGAATATGGCATTCAGGGGGAGCTCCCAAAGGATAGGAGAAATCCATAATGGCAACTTTCTGGGAACCTTGGAAATATTGGCAAGATACGATGTTGTATTGAGAGAGCATTTAGAAAAAGTCAAGGCTAGCCAAGAAAAGGGAAAGAGACTTCCAGCTCATTACCTTTCTTGGGCTACACAAAACGAATTCATTAATATTTGTGGAAAACATGTCCTAAATGCCATACTTTCTGAAAGGAAAGCAGCAATTTATTTTGCAATAATTTGTGATGCTACCCCTGATGTGTCACACACCGAGCAAAATGTAATTGTTTTGCGATACGTTTACAGAGATCCCCAAAATGGAAAATGGAATATAGAAGAAAGATTTATTGAATTCTGTGATTTTTTTCAGAAGACAGGTGAAGAAATCGCTGATATGATCATGTCAAGACTGAATGAACATGCCATTGATCTCCAAGATTGCAGAGGGCAGGGATATGATAATGGAGCCAACATGTCTGGAAGAATTAAAGGTGTAAGAGCCAAAATCCAGGAGACATGCCCAACAGCGTTGTTTTGTCCCTGTGCTGCACATTCTTTAAACCTTGTGGGAGTACATGCAGCCGCAAGCTGCCCTGAAATGAAGACATTTTTTGGTAGTGTAAACAGGCTATATATACTGTTCAGCAGCAGCCCTGCAAGATGGAACACACTGATTGAGGAAGTCGGAAGGTCTTTGCATGGTTTAAGTGAAACTCGGTGGAGTTCAAGAATAGAAGCTGTACGGCCAATTGCACAGAACCTACCAAGTATTTTGAAGGCTCTGGAAAAAGTTCTTGCTTCCAGAAAACTTTCAAATGATGCACACTCAGATGCCCAAGGTCTGTATGACTATTTTTCATCTTTTCGGGCAGTGGTTTTAGCAACATTCTGGGTAAAAGTTCTTACCAGCTTTGAGGAAAGAAACAAAATTCTTCAATCAAGGTCTATTTCAATGGAAATTGGAGTTGCCAACATTAAAGCTCTTTCTGACGAAATGAAGCTGCTTAGAGAAAAGTGGCCTGTTTTACTTTCTGAAGCTAGTGCAGTAGCAGACTGTATGGAGATTCCCAAGGAACTACTGAACCACCAACAACTGCGGCAAAGGAAATCAAAGCATCATGATGCAAAAGATCCTGAAGAGCACTTTAAAGCTAATGTCTTCCTTGTGGCAATGGACACAATAATTTCTGACCTTCATCAGCGCTTCAAATCTATGGAAGAAGTCTGCAAACTATTTTCTCCAATCTTGAAAGTGAGAACAATAAGCGAAGAAGATCTGGTGGCATCGACTGAAGAATTGATCTCAGCATACCCTAATGATTTCACATCATCTTTACTCAGTGAGCTACAACATCTTCAGAAAGTGTATGAAGCTACATTTCCAGAAAACATGGGTCCCTTAGATTTGCTAAACGCAATCTACGAACTAGAGCTTCAAGGAATATTTGGAGAGGTGTGTATTGCTCTTCGGATTTTCACTACCCTCCCACTTTCAGTGGCAGAAGGAGAGAGGGCATTTAGCAAACTTTCATTGATTAAGAACTATCTGCGTTCTACAATGAGTGAGCAACGTCTAAACAGCCTAGCAATCCTCTCCATTGAACATGAACTTGCGAGACAACTCTGTTATAAAGATTTGATAAAAGATTTTGCAAATCTGAAAGTAAGAAGACTGATTGCTCCGTGAATCTGAATTTGCGGTTACTTTGCCAAGATCTAGCTGATGTGGCTTCAGGCCAGAGTATAGTTTGTAGAACATGGTCCTTGCTGACCGCGTCACAAGGACTGCACCCTAAGCCAGTTATAATGCAAGGAATTCCACAGTGCTTGGAGTGGCAGTGCACTGTAAAGACAAACGATGTCATTACAGTTCACTGCAGCTCCAAGTGCTCAGAGCTCCCTGCATCATATATGGGTTATGATGTGAGAAGTGCAGTCCTTGTGATGCAGTCAGCACAAGGACCATGTTGCACCAACTGTACACTTTTTTGGAGCTGCTGGGACCAACTGTTTGTTGCAATAGAGGCTCAAAGTGATTTGAGTTGGTTTAATTTTTTGTTTACACCTATGGTGAAGTTTACATATATTTATAAACATTGTTGCATTTACTTTATCCATTGAATGCTGATGCTTATTTATTGGCATTCTTGTGACTACACACTTATAGATGCATGCATCTAATAAAGTTATTTTTATAGTGTGGTACATGAGTATTTTGTCTTTATATATATCCCTTGTTTAAAGGGAATCGAGCACCAGGTGCACAGCATAGTACCTGAAGGTATCATGCTATGCACCTGATGACCCTGACTTCAGCACTGTAAGTTCCATCAAAATGGCCTCTATGGTTATCCTTTAATGCTTTTATAAAGAATTATGTTAATTACCAGCTAAGAAGCAGTGGGAGTGCTCCAGTGCACCTAAGGGCTCCTTATGTCACCCAGCGGCCAGTCCTGCGGTGATCCGAAATCCCGATACCTGTGCCTGCTCAGCAGCCTCTGTGAATCAGTGTGCAGGTGCTGGGACTTTAGGTTTCCTTGGGGCATGCAATGAACGCTCCTTCTTTTCCTTCCCATTGGTTCTGAGGAAATATGAAGTCCTGACCCTTATGCAGTGATTCACAGAGGTTGCTGAGCAGGCACAGGTACCAGGACTTCAGATTACCTCAGGACTGGTGGCAGGGTGATGTGAAGAGCCCTTAGGTGCACTGGAGCACCCCCACTGGTAATTAACACAATTCTTTATTAAAACATTAAAAGATAGTGGCGGCCCTAGCAATTGCACTTTATAATGTTATATTTGTTATATGTTGTCTGTTAAACACTTTTATATGTTTACTGTTCACCATGCTTTAGTTTTTGATGCCATATTTGCACTATAATAAATATACTTGACCAAAAGTATGACTCCTATTGGCAATCTACCAGAAGAGTGTGCCTTGTCGTAGCAACAGGCCTCAAACCCTGTTTGTGAAAGGTCACTGCGGGGGGCAGGAGGCTTGTTCGGTTTTGGGGTGTGTTGGGGCCCAGACACTTTTGCTGTATGGGGCCCCGAATTTCCTGATGGCTGCCCTGCCTACAGCCATCTACTATGAGGCCGCAATCTCTATGTTACATTAAAAATCCAAACATTAAAAAATTAAAAAATCAAGGTTTTATTACACTCGGTGGCTCACTACCACAAAATCATATAAATATCTGTTTTATAGGGTAGAAATAGAAAGGCTGGTACCAAATAATATACGCTAACCTGACTTGCTTTCTTTTCCATAAGGACACATAAAACAAGAACATAGCAATTATATATGTAGCACCTGTTCGGTGCTCTTTGTTTTGTTGGTGCCCGTCCGCATTTAACCATTTACTGTTGGTGACTACATATCATGTATAATATTTTATATTTCATGTTGTTTTTAAAAAAGCTTATTCAAGGGTTATTTTACAAATAAAATTAAACATGTTTTTATTATACTTAACAACATACCTGAGAAAGGCGTTCCCAAATAAATCTGACGTCATGGATCAAGGTGGACCTTCCGGCCCCCTCCCTCTGACGTCTTCTCTAGTTTCCAATTTAATGGCGCTCCTTCTCAGATATGTGTTAGCCTTGACAAAGAGCGTGTGTATGCGCTCGAAACGCGTAGGCTGGACAGTGTAGTCCACCTCTTGGACGCAGTGGCGGGGTTTATGTGATGTCTACACCCTTCCTTGTATCTTGAAATAAAAAGCCTGGAGCATTTGTTTCCCAAACACAAAGCGCTGGATCATTTTTTCCGTACTACTACAGAGATATTTTTAGTGGTTGTGGAGAAGGAACGACAAGGAACTGCAGACACGTAGCTGGAAAATGTGGTGCTATAGCTGATGGAGAAGAATTGTAACCTGTGAAGAGTTCACCAGGATAGAGACTTCAGATGGACAAAAACAGAACAAAGGGAGAAGGCAACAACTACTACTGATTTAATCAGTAAGTGATGTCTATTGCTGCAATGTGTTTGTCAGCCCTGGACATTCATTGCCGCTATTTTTATATGTACAGCATATTAACCCCTTAAAGAAGTGTGCCATAATAGTACAGTGCATGTTGGTTGTGAGTACATGGGGAGGGCTCACGGGCTGAGCCCTCTCCATAGCCGGTAAGCCTTTGCTGCATATTGCGGCAAAGACTTACCAGTAACACCCGCGATTGGCACTAGCAGGTGCTGCTGGCGGCTTAATAAAGATGGCGGCGCATGGGTGCCACCATCTTGCCACAGATCGACGCTCCCCGTGACGTCATCGGGGAGTGGCGATCCATTGCTATGACAGCCTTGGGTCTTCCGAAGGCTTCCGAGGCTGTCGCATTTTAACCCATTTATTACAATGTGCTAATTGTACATTGTAATGAATGAGGAAGAAAATCCCCATATACTGCCATACTGCAGTATATGGTAGGATAGATCAGACAACCTAGGGTTAAAGTACCCTAGGGAGTCTGAAAAATAGTAAAAATAAAGAATAAAAAAACATTTTTAAATAAAAATTATAATAAAAATTCAAATCACCCAAATAGTAAAAATCACAAACACATTAGGTATCGCCGCGTCTGAAAATTCACGATCTATCAAAATATTAAAATGGTTTTTCACTGAGTTTAACCCTGTAACAGAAAATAGCGCCCAAAGTCGAAAATGCCACTTTTTGGCATTTTGAAAAATATAAAAAATGATCAAGCAATTGTACAGTTATACAAAAAGTCACAAAAAATTACAACACCCACAGCTCCTACACCAAATTATGAAAACGTTATTAGCGCCATAAGATGGCAAAATAAAAAAAAAACATTTTTGTACAGGAGGTTTTAATTTTTGTAAATGTATGAAAACATAATAAAACCCATACAAATTTGGTATCCCCGTCATCGTACCTACCCAAAGAATAAAGTAGACATGTCATTTGGGGAGCACGGTGAAAGCTGTAAAATCCAAGCCTTCAAGAAAACAGCGCAAATGTGGTTTTTTCACCATTTTCACTGCATTTGGATTTTTTTTCCCGCTCCCCAGTACACAGCATGGAATATTCAATGCCATTACAGATTAGATTTTTGAACGTGTGGAGTGAAAAATGGAAATGAAAAAACAAAAAAGGGCTAGGTTGTTAAGGGGTTAAATGCTGGCAAATAATTAAGTGTACCTGCATGTAGCATTTATAATATATATATATGTATATATAGTGCAAGATGCAGAGATCGGTGACAGTTTTGGTATGTGGGGCACCGACACAAAGTTTGCATTGGGTTTTATTACAGTCTTGTTATGCAATTGTTTATTTGGGAGGGGTTTATAAAACATTTTGGGGCAGATTTACTTACCCGGCCCATTTGCGATCCAGCGGCGTGTTCTCTGCGCTGGATTCGGGTCTGGGCGGGATTTATGATGGTAGTTCCTCCGCCGTCCACCAGGTGGCGCTGCTGCGCGGAAGTCCGCTGGAATGCCTCGAAATACACCGGCCTATCCTGGATGAAGGTGAGTGAAATTTTCGCGACACAATCTTTTTTTTAAATGCGGCGGTTTTTCCGAATCCGGGTTCTCGTTCGGCCACGCCCCCCGATTTCCGTCGCGTGCATGTCGGCGCCGATGTGCCAAAATCCGATCGCGTGCGCCAAAACCCCGGGGCAATACAGGGAAAATCGGTGCAAATCGGAAATATTCGGGTAACACGTCGGGAAAACGCGAATCGGGCCCTTAGTAAATGACCCCCTTTGTTTCCATTTCATTTATAGTTTTTTTAGTAGTTAAACCAGACTTTTCTACTTATAGTATGAAACTGTGTAGACTAGAGGAGTCATTTATTCCAACTTTGTCTATTCTCTGCAGACCTGATCTAAGGCACTAGATTTCGCTAGATGGCACTACAGTGCAGTTGATTATAATGCAAGGGGGTGTCATTATAGCGTACATCATCACTGAAAGGGAACCAGACTTTACACATATATTACTCCCATTCATCACACACGTACACTTTTTTAGAAAATGATCTTGTGGAATATGTTTTTTCTAAAAGCTGCAGTACTACTTAGTCTATGTAAGTATATGTCTACATAAGATTATGTATAATGGATGAATTATGAATACTATAATTTAGAATTAATTTTGCTGTTTAGATTTGCAATGTTTTTGGCCCTCCAATTCTTAAAGAACTAGAAGTCCCAGCATTCTTTGGCTTTGTAGCTCTTCAACAGTTGGAGTGACAATCATTGGTGATCATGTCTTTGTATCATAATTTGTTGTTATATCAGTGAAAATGTACTTTTATTCTTCTCAGGCTCTTCATGTACCTGTAATGTAATCCAGATTGCTGGCCAAGATGGCACAGCGGGAGAAGATGTGAATCTTGAATGTGACCATGCCACTATAACTACTGGTGACTATATTCAATGGTACAGACTCTATCCTGGTCAGGGACCAGTCTTCCTTATCGGTAGCTTCCAGGACACTGTTCTTAAAGAAAATAAGTATAAAATGACCTTTGCCAAAGACAGAAAGTCCAGTGTTCTCCACATATTGGATGTGAAGGCTGAAGACAGCGCAGTATATCTATGTGCTCAGAGAGACACACAGATACACACAGACATCCTGCCTGTACAATATAACACTAATGCTTAAGACTACTGGGAATCTGACTCCAGCACAGTTTACTGATCCATCGTCTCTTTTCACATTAATGTAGGAATAACATGTCATACCAACACAGACTGATGCCCCAGAGATGCCAGTTTACTGTATATAGAAAATGGCTTTTACAAGCAGTAATTAGATGAACCAGTCACATGTTGCATCATTAAAAAGACATTCACAAGGCAAAATTCTATGCAAATTTTCCACTGCAACATCCACCTCAAAATTCACACGTCAGGGTTTCCAAAACTAAACATAGAAGATAGAACATGTAGCTTTTGTTTCCAGAAGTGGTGGAACTGACCCTTAAAGGGGTTATCCGGGTTTTAAAAATTACTGAGGGCAGGGCTGGGGAGGGTTATTTAAACATAATAAACATGTACTCACCTCGTCTGGCGCCGCCGATGTCCTGCGCCACGGCCAGTCTTCTCTGTGCGCCGGTTTGTATACAGGGGCGCACAGGGAGCTTCCGGCCGGCCGGAAGCTCCCATCCGACACCATCTCCCAGCCCTTACAACGCTGAGAGATAGGGACGGATGGGAGGAGCCAGCCACATTGTGGACCGGAAGCTCCCTGTGCGCGGCTTCTGTGCCCCTGTAAACAAAAAGGGGCACGGATTGAAGGCATACCTCCCAACCGTTCCCGATTTGAGCGTGACAGTCCCAGTTTTTAACCCCTGTCCCGCTGGCACGGTTGACTAAGATAAAGTCCCGATTATTCCCTCCCTTCCCTGTGCTACCTGTGGTTGTCCCGGCTCCGTGTCCCGCCCCCAGCGCCGCCTCCGTGTTCCTGCTGTGTTCAGGTCCTGCGATTTCCTGCACAGCCGGCACCTCCCCCATCAACGCCCCCAACCCAGGGAACAATCAGAGCCCAGTGTCCTTCTCCCCCAGGGCTGTTCTATGAATGGAGCACAGGCTGCCTCCACATGCCGAGAGCTGCAATGAAGTCTCCCAGCAGCAGCCTCAGAGGATCCTCCTTATATGCCACTGTATATCAGGTACCTGCCCCCTCCCCCTGCTCCCCCCTCTCACAGCCCAGGAACACAGCACATGATGTAGCAGAAGCGGGAGTGTGCAGCAGCAGCAGGTCCCTGCCCCCTCCCCCCTCTCCTCTCACAGCTCGGGAAGACAGCAGATGAAGCAGAGCCGGGAGTGTGCAGTAGCAGCTCCCTGCCCCCCTCCCCCTCCTCCTCTCACAGCCCAGGAAGAACACATGTAGCAGAGCCGGGAGTGTGCAGCAGCAGCAGCAGCAGCAGCCATGATGTCAGGTATCTGTCACTGCTGTCTGCATAGGCAGCTAAAGTGTGAAATACTTCACTTCCCAGAGACCCCCTGCCAAATAGGACCCCCAACCCCCCTCAGTGCCTGCTATTCTGCTTTATTTTAATAGATGTAACTTAACCCCTTAACCACCAGGCCCTTATTTATTTTTGCATTTCCATTTTTCATTCCCCACTTTCAATCTTCCATAACTTTTTATTTTTCTATGTACAGAGCAGTGTGCGGCTTGTTTTCTGTGTAACAAATTGTCCTTTCTAGTAACGGTATTAAATATTCTGCGCCATGTACAGAGAAGTGGGGAAAAAATCCAAATGCAGAATTATTATGTTTTAGTAGATTTAAATAAAAATGGAAATCTTTTGTAGAAAAAAAATTCTTAATTTTGCCATATTTTGGGGCCAATAACTTTTCTATACTTCGGTGTGCGGAGCTGTGTAAAGAGGACCTGTCACCCTGAAAAACGGCACTAGGAGGGCGCGTTCAGACGGTGCGTTTTGCCTGCGTTTTCATTGCGTTTGAAACGCATTACAACAGCTGAGGAGGCGATTGGCCTAATTACATTACTGTTAACGTTTCCATTTATAGAACGCACTCTAAACGCAATGTCAACTCATGTGTTAACAAATGTAAACCGTAATGAAATTAGGAAAATCACCTCCTCAGCTGTTGTAATGTATTTCAAACACAATGCAAACGCAGGCAAAACGCAACGTGTGAACGCGCTCAGAGATGTTACTAAAGTAAGCAGCTCCTAGTGCTAAGACAGACGCAGGGGTGTTATACTGATAGCATTACCGGAAACCTCCGATAACACTAACAAACACTGCTGCGCTGTACCCAGACCGCTCTCAAAGGGTCCAACGTATTCATGCTAATACCTGCTAATACCTGGACTGCCCCGCTCGTTCCATAGGCCGGCGGTGACTGCCGCGTGTCATGCGGCAGTCACCGCCCCTAATCCTGCCCCCTCAGGAATACGCCACTTTGAGAGCGGTCCGGCATTTGTAGTGTACAGCGCGGCAGTGTTAGTTAGCGTTATTAGAGGTTTCTGTGTAACACCGCTGCGTTTGGTTTAGCGCTAGGAGCTGATTACTTTAGTAACTCCTAGTGCCGAATTTCTGGGTGACAGCTCCTCTTTAAGGTGTCATTTTTGCGGTATGAGATGACATTTACATTAATATTATTTTGGGGACTGTACGACCTTTTGGAAACTTTTTATAAAAAATTGTTATGTGGTGTAAAATGGCAAAACAGTTGCGTTGCAGACATTTGGTGTGATATTTTCCGTTAAGGGTTCACTGATATTTCTAGATTGGGACTTTTGGGATTCAACGATACCTAACATGTTTATGATTTTTATTGTTTATTTTCTATATCAGTTCTAGGGAAAAGAGTGGGGAACTTTTATTTTATTTTTTTACAATTTTATAGCCCCCACCCCTAAGGTACTTTAAAGGGGTTGGACACTTTAAACTAAGTTTGGGTAATTTCTTGACGGCAGGCTGGTGTTCAAATACTCCACTGACCTTATTTTAAAATTCTTGATCGTTGTCCCAATCGTCCATTGCTCCACTTCGGAACCATGGGCCTCTTCTTTCTTCTTCCTTCCCTTTTCCGCACTGCGCTGCTCACTGGAGGACCACGTGACTCCCATTTGTCGTGCGTGCAGCAACTCAGTAGCCGTCCTCTGCTGTTTCACAGGCTGCCATCTTATTAAGCGGATGCATGGCGCATGTCACAATATTTCAGTGCATCCGCCACAGTAGAGGATGTCCTCCCCCCCTAGACAACAAACATGTCCCACTTTCCCCCTTGGCAACAAGCATGTCCCCCTGCCCCCTAGACAACGAACATGTCCTCCTCCCCCTTGGCATCTAGCATCTCCCCCTCCACCTTGGCAACGAGCATGTTTCCCACCCCCTATGTCAATGAGCATATGCCACCCCTAGACAATTAGCCCTTTAGTGTGTGTTATTTGTGTCTTCCAGGACCGTGCCTGCTGTGGACTACTTCGGATTCGAAGGATTACGTCGATGACCGACATTCCTAACAAATAAAATGGTCAACGAGGGTGTGTCTGCGTTTTTTGTTCAATTAAATTTATATTTGTTAAAAACGGTGTGATTTATTTTTTTAAGACACTCTTCATAGTTTGCCATAGTAGTGGTTCCGGCTAGATGAGGGTGCTCATTACTAAGGGCTTGCCTTAATTATGGCAAATTCACACTAACGCCCATACCATTACCCTGGTACCCACTGCCACCAGGGGTGCCAGGAAGAGCCGGGTACAAACCAGTACCTGACTGTCTATAGATGGTAAGGTAGTGGGGCGGCTGCAGGCTGTTATTGTTGTGCTGGATCAGCCCCCTAACAGTGGCCTATCCCAGCTCAGTAATGGCAGGCTGCTGCCGCTTTTTTGTATCTGGCTGATTTGAAAAATAGGAGGCACCCCACACCGTTTTTTTCCTCCATTTTTTTGGAAAAATGGGGGAAACAGCCTGGGATCCCCTTATAAAGGAGGACCCCACACGTTTTTTTACCATTTTTGCATCATACACCGTCTGCTGCACCATGACTTTGGGGAATGTTATGGTGCAGCAAGGGGTTAAAGGACATCTACCATCAGAATTATTGATGGTAGGTGCTTATTACTCACCACCTCGGAACTGCAGTGCTCACACAGTAAAATGATACTTGCTACTATACTGCAGCCACAGCAGATTGGGGGCGTGGCCATGGTGAGGTTAGGGGCGTGGCTAGGGTGTGGCTTACAGGGGGGAAAAAAATCGCCCCTCTTTTTTGTCCCTCTTTCTCATCTGCAACAGTTGGGAGGTATGTCGACCGTGGCACGGGACATCGGCGGTGCCGGAGGAGGTAAGTACATGTTTACTATGTTTAAATAGCCCTCCCCTGCCCGGCCATAAGTAATTTTTAAAACCCTAGATAACCCCTTTAAAGAGTTTTTCCAGAGAATATAAATAGACGTAATACTGGTTGTCTTAAAGGGGTTTGTTACTATTTAATTTAATTACTTCTATTTAACATGTTTCTGCATGTTCATGTAGCTATGTCTTTGCCTCTTTCAAAAGCTTTAGACATTCCATGTTCTCAGCAAGCTCCACTCTGCAAGATGTCTACATTATATCTCTCTCTGCACTCTCTTCATTTCTCACTTCAATTCTCATTTCCATCCTCTGCAACCCTTTCATCTACTTCCTGGAAGCCACACTTAGGCTGAGCCAAGGGGGGGATGTGGAGAAGGAGTTATAATGTGCTGCTCAACCTTTACCTATTCAGTAGTGTTCAGGAATGTAAGTTTGTATTTTTTACATGTTGGTAAAGTAAGTTGCACAACTGCTTAACCCCTTAAGGACGCAGGGTTTTTCGGCCGATTTCTCGCTCTCCAACTTCAAAAATCCATAACTTTTTCATTTTTCCGTGTACAGAGCTGTGTAAGGGCTTATTTTGTGCGTAACAAATTTTACTTTCCCGTGATGTTATTTATTTTAACATGCCGTGTACTGCGTAGCTGAAAAAAAATTCCAAATGTGGAAAAATTGAAAAAAAAGTCACGTGCGTCACGTTCTTGTGGGCTCAGTTTTTACGACTTTCACTCTTCACTCCAAATAACATGCCTACTTTATTCTTTGGTTCGGTGCGATCGCGGTGATACCAAATTTATATAGGTTTTATTGTGTTTTAATACATTTTCAAAAATTAAACGAATGTGTGTAACTTTTTCATACTTTGGCGCACGGAGATGTGTGAGGTGTCATTTTTTGCGAAATGAGGCGACGTTTTCATTGCTTCCATTTTGAGGTCTGTGCGATATTTTGATCATTTTTTTTTCATTTTTTATGTTATGTAAAAAGGTGTAAAAGTCGCATTTTGGACATTTGGGCGCCATTTCCCGCCTCGGAGGTCACCGCCGGCCGTAACCGTTTTTATATTTTGATAGATCGGGCATTTTGGGACGCGGCGATACCTAATATGTTTGTGATTTTTACTGTTTATTATGTTTTATATCCGTTCTAGGGAAAGGGGGGTGATTTGAACTTTTAATATTTTATTAATTTTTTTTATTTTTTAAACTTTTTTTTTTCTTTTTTTTTTCACTATCTTTTAGACCATCTAGGGTACATTAACCCTAGATGGTCAGATCGCTGCTACCATATACTGCAATACTTCTGTATTGCAATATATGGCATTTTTGCAGCACATTCATTACAATGAGCCACTGGCTCATTGTAACGAATCTGCAGCTGCCAGATAGCCTCGTGTCAAAAGAAGACACGAGGCTACCATGGCAACCGATCGCCGCCCCCCGATGACGTTCGGGGGCGTGGCGATCGAAAAAAAGATGGCGGCGCCCGCGCGCCGCCGTCTTTTAAATGCCGCCGGCGACTTTGCCGGCGGCAACGGGGGGGTTAATAGCCGCGATCGGTGCTAGCACCGACCGCGGTTATTAGCGGTGGGGGTTTTATGCATTTTGCAAAAACCCCCACCTTTGTATGAAGAGGACTCAGCCCGTGAGCCCTCTTCATACATCCCTTATACCTCTGCGCTGTAGAGCTACGGCGCAGAGCGTTAAGGGGTTAATGGCCATTCAGATATTGTATACAAGGCATTATAGATACACGGGTTACCAACAGAGCAGAAAAAGGCAGACAATACCTATTCCAAATGGAATGTCCACGCATCCTATGAAAACATGAGCTGACAAAGAAACAGCTGGACAAGGGACTAGCAAAAAATACATAAACTTTATTAAGCAAATTAATACAACACACATGTAAGATACAGGACAATAGAGATAAAAACACTTAAAAAGTGCACACTGATGGTGCACAAAACTACCAAGGGCCAAAATGGGCCCTCTACACCCTGCTACAAAATATACCACAGGGAAAACATGGGTTACCTTACTAAAGAAATGGCTAAGCCCTTTAAAAATTGGCTTCACCTGCAGGCTTGGACTAACCTATAGCTAAACAGGTGGGACCTTGGACTAGGTGAACCCCCAGCCCCTGCATGAGTGGTGCATGGCAGAGTACATTCAATGTACATCACAGATATAATGCTAGTAGCACCTATTCCATCCTATACAATTATATAATAATAGAGAAAGATTTTGTAACACACTCCCTATTATATTTTTTTATATACTGTAGATGCATTGGATGCTAAAATGACATTATGATTCAGTGTCTAACAGTATTCTTCTCTGGGGTCTCAATCACCTATTACCTTGTTGCTACCTGAGGCCTGATGTTGCCTTAAGCAAGAAGTAACACTGTGCAAACCTATGCATCTGCATCTATAGTAACATATTGAAATACATCAGTTTAGTTGTAAAGTACAGGCAGTCCCCGGGTTACGTACAAGATAGGTTCTGAAGGTTTGTCCTTAAGTTGAATTTGCATGTAAGTTGGAACAATATATTATATAATTGTAACCCCAGCCAGCCTCAGAGACAATTGGATTTTAAAAATTTTGGGTTGTCATAAGAACCAGGATTAACAATTAAGCTTCATTACAGACACCTGTGATAACTGTTACATCTGTTTATTGTAGCCTAAGGCTAAAGTACAGTAAATTACCAATTACCAGAGGTCCGTTTGTAACCAGAGGTCGTCTGTATGTTGGGTGTTCTTAAGTAGGGGACCGTCTGTATTCTAAAGTTAAAGCTGCATAATGTGACAAGCAGCACATTTGAGAAATTGAGCTTGATCCTGAAGCTCTAAAAAGACTTAGTCCTGAAGGGCTTAGGGTGAAAATTAAATATTATTACTTGCATAGTGAAAAGGTACATAATTTTTCAATGTACTTTCTGTATCCATTCCTCATGGTTTTTTTTAGATCTTCTAGACTTGATGAAATTTAATTGTTAACTTCCAATGGATAGAAATCTGTCTGTGGTCATGAGATGTCTCACAGTGATATAACAAGCCATTCTCTTCCTCATCCCTCAGTATTAGCCCAATAAGGATACCAAAGGGGATCTTTAGGAGTATAGAGATAATGCACTCTTTTATTTGGGGAGTGCAGATTAAATGTTTTTTTATCTTTACTATACCAAATAGACAGGAGGACTTCCCGTTCCAAACTTTTTTCTTTATTTTTTAGCTGCTCATCTTGCTTTTTTTAAGTGCTAGAAGGAACACCACAGTATTTGGGGAGCTAGTAAGGTATAATTACAATTCCCTGGTAGAAGGGGATTATGCCGAGTAATATTTGGGATAAAGGTATATTGGAATATGCATGAGCTTACTGTCTATGAGGATGAAAACATGGTGCTGTAAATCATGGGGATTGTCCATGAAAGAAAGTTCTCAAATTTGAATCCACTAGTGATGTTTACACAACAAAGATCATTTTTAACTCCCTTAGTTTACAAATTTATTGGTGTTTTAGCTACTATCAATGTAAAATCCCAGAGTGTGAGCAGGCACTCTCTAAGCAGACACTTCATGATTCCTCTGTGCTATGAGATGCTGTGTGCTGACAATGTGGTTAGATTATGAGGGTCCAGGGTTTTATTTAGCTTCTACGCTTCTATTTAGCTTCTGAACATTCTACTAGAATTTGACACATAGAACATGAGAGATGAAACAGATCACAGATGAGAGATGATGAGATCCTGGAGATGGTTCTCATCAATGACACTCTCAGCACTGCTATCTCAAATATAACACACACACAGTCAGCTCTGGTATATATATGTCTCCATCCTGGATAAATAAAGACCCTATCTGTCTGTAGATAACAGAGTAAGGCTCTGCACACTGCTGCTTGCCGGCAGGAAGTGCCTACGTCTGAGCTTGTCTTGAATGCCGGGGGAAGGGGCAGGAGGCAGAGATCACTGCAGCCATGACTGCAGCAGACACAAGAAGCCATTCATAAGAAGAATCTGACCAATGTCAGAAGATTTATGGTCAGATCCAGGGGCAACCAAAATATTTAACACCAGACAGGTTGGAATTATATCTGTGAAATGCTGTATTGTTGTGAATAACAGTGAATTAGAGAATGTGTTATTGTGTTGAGTTTATTTAAGTATCTTGTCTTCATGGAAATACCCCTTTAAGGGATTTATATACATCACATTAACACAAGAACAAGTACAAATACAAAAACTTCAGAGATCTGGAACAGGGTAAAATAGGACCCTGCCTGTGAGGGCTCACAATAAATGGGAGGGTAGATGTAGAGAGGAAGAGAGGGAGCTTAGTGAAGGAGCTGCAGGGCAAGATAGCACATAGTGCTGGTTTCTTAGAATACCATAAAATCCCACAATCCTGTTATAGCTGTGGCAACTTACATGCAGGAATAAGTCTATGTCAGTTAGTATTGTGAGTAATAAAATGATAAATGAGGAATCCACACTTATTTTACTAACTATATACAATAATACATAATATTATGCCAGTGTCAGTAATAAAGTTCTTATGACATGTATACAGCTTATTGGGCATTATCAAAGCAAGAGATAGTACCATCTATAAAAATCAACTCTAATGTCAGAGAGTTTAGCACTGAAGTCAAGCTCTCCCACCTTAGAATGTCCCTACTGCTGTGAATGACATCATGCACCAGACTTCTGGAGAGCCAGTTAGTAAAGTCCTTGGATGCAGAGATGTATTTGCTGCAAAAGGGAGAGTGGTATAACTACAACTGTAGCATCCATAGCAGCTGCTTTGGGGCCCAAAGTGTCAGGGAGCCCTGGCTTCCAAACTGAAACACTAAGAATGGAGGATGTGCGCCGCCATCATATATATATATTATGCAGCACATTGTACAGTATAATATGTATATAACAGCAGTACAACAGAAATGGGGATCTTTCATCTCTTATCCCTGCCATGTACTTCCCCCATGTGGTCAGCAGCTACTGGGACAGAACTATGTAAGTGTATAAATGTATATATGGAGCGCATACATGCACACAAGCGTAAATATGTGTGTAAAAGTGTATAAATGTATATACAAATAAGTATATATTCTGAGAGGGAGGGGGGGCATTCAGAAGTCTGCTATGGGCCCCTAACTCATACTGACTATATGGGTGGTAAATGTAGAGCTTTAGTTAATTCAACAAGATGTCTGTCACATTATTACAATACAAACTTGTTACTGTGCATACAGTGCAACTACTTGTTAGTCATACTAAAATCATCAACACATGAATATAGTACAGTCATTAGATGAGCACAAATGGCAAGAACTGAAGTGGTTCTGACTTGGAGCTGCAGCGTCCTCCTGGGAGCTGGTCTTGGTTGAGGCCAGATAAGTCGGTGCAAATTGAGTATAAAAAATTCAGGTAGATTGACACACTGCTACCAATAAGAAGGATTCATGGGATTGGATTGAATTCCTTAAATTAGGGTTTTCAAAATAGGACAACAGATACAAACAGGGATAGGGATATACCAGTGGTGGCGAGCCTATGGCACTTTCTTTGGGCACCCGGGCCATCGCCCCAGCACACCAGATAGGACTCAAAGAATCTTAAAATGACACTACTTGAGACTGTAGGAAGAGGGAGAATATGTAGACAGGGCCGAATTATGTTTGAAGGACCTCCTGCTAGCGCCACGATTCTCTGTGTGCAGAGGGACACTGGAAAGAAGCAAGAATAATGCAAATTTTTCATCTTTCTACTGTGTTGCTGTCCTCAGGAGGCCAATATGATTGAAAGTTGTTGAAAAACAGGGAGCAATAAGTTACTGCTTTCATTTTTGGTGGCACCCCGCGATAAATAAGGGGGGGTTTGTGTTGCAGTTTGGGCACTCAGCCGCTAAAAGGTTTGCCATCACTGGGATATACTATGGATAGTAAATAAACATATGTAAACAATTGAGATAAGGAACCATGATCAGAATTCATAAATATAATAAAATTCATATATATATATAAGGTATTACTAATAGTAGCTGTAAGAGGCCATGACCATAGAATAAATACAACAATAATGTTTAAAATGCATACGTATAAATATAAATAGAGATATAATAGATCGATTGTTACATAATGAAATAAAAAGTCAGGTAAGATACAATAAAAATTCTCTGGAAAAATCCATAATTAAATGTTGGTATAGGTGCATACATTATACAGAAATAGGCATATAAATAAATGAGTGTAAATAGACAATACTGACCCCAAAGAACTCCCAGCACGAGCACATTGTGGGGTTAGCTTTGAGGGAGTACCGTATATTCCGGCGTATAAGACGACCTGGTGTATAAGACGACCCCCCTACTTTCCTGTTTAAAATATAGAGTTTAAGATATATTCGCCGTATAAGACTACCCCTTTTCCAACGCATACAAAACACCGGTAAAAATTAAAAAAAAAACTGATTTAAATTTAACATGGTCCTTTTTTTAATTTAAATTCTTATGACATGCAGGTACATAGCAGGAAAACTGTCGCTCATAAACATAAGGCATACAACAACAACATTACCATTACAGCACAGCCCCCAGTAGTATACAGCCTGCCCCAGTAGTATACAGCCTGCCCCTAGTAGTATACAGCACAGCCCCCAGTAGTATACAGCACTGCCCCCAGTAGTATACAGCACAGCCCCTAGTAGTATACAGCACAGCCCCCAGTAGTATACAGCACAGCTCCCAGTAGTATACAGCACTGCCCCCAGTAATATCCAGCACAGCCCCCAGTAATATCCAGCACAGCCCCCAGTAGTATCCAGCACAGCCCCCAGTAGTATTCAGCACAGCCCCCAGAAGTATTCAGCACAGCCCCCAGTAGTATACAGCACAGCCCCCAGTAGTATATAGCACAGCCCCCAGTAGTATACAGCACAGCCCCCAGTAGTATACAGCACAGCCCCCAGTAGTATACAGCACAGCCCCCAGAAGTATTCAGCACAGCCCCCAGTAGTATACAGCACAGCCCCCAGTAGTATATAGCACAGCCCCCAGTAGTATACAGCACAGCCCCCAGTAGTATACAGCACTGCTGAAAGGTTTTACTGCTAAAAGACAGGTTGGGGTGGACAATGAGCAATGTGACATTGTTCTACAGTAGATATTGGCTAACTTTGTATGTTCATATGGTGTAAAACTTTGATGGCGTGCTAGCTTCTTCAGTTCTGATTCCTAGAATTTAATGAGAACCCCCTCCCACGCACACACTTAAACTATTAGGGCACATTTACTAAAGCCACTGCACCAGTTTTCTGTCGGACTTTGCACGTTCTTTCTTGTGCAAACTCCTTGCACATTAAGACGTGCCCAAGACACATATGTGTTGCATGAGACTCATTTGTGTCGCAGCTGCACTATAGCCAGAGCGACATAAATTTCTGCACATAAAGCGGCGTCTCGGGCTCAGTGGGACCGTGCGCCACATTTAACATGTCTGAATATATCTGGAGCCCTCTGCACTATACACAAGACAACCGCACATATAATAGATGTCTTTATATATGTTCCTCTGTTGGCTCTATTGATGTCCTCTGTTTCAGTTATGAAGGCAACTCCAGAAAACAGACAGTATACCCCACCCTTCTCACTGAGGCTGATACTGCTAACCCAGCTGAAGAGAATTCCTTACGGGGGAGAGGAGATGAGAGAGGCAATGGCTTTGTGTGACCTGGCTCTGCTGCATGATTAACAACTGCCCCGGGAAGGTGGTGGTTGACAGAGGCTCTGGCTGTGTTGAGAGAAATCATCATTAATCCTCACCCCTTCCTTTTGGAATTCTCTTCAGCCGTCTTAGTAGTGTTAGCATCAGCAAGAAGAGCAAGGTAGCTTGACTGTATACTGCAGCTCCTCACCTCCATGACTGAAACATAGGACCTCAACAGTCTTGCTGCACCGCTGTCCAATTTTGTGGTTCTGAACCTTGTTATTATTATTATTTATTATAGAGTACCATTAATTTCATGGTTCTGTAGAATTAGTAAGGGTTTCATATACATTACATTAAGACAAGAACAAATGCAAGGACAAATACAAAACTACAGTGGCCAGGAAACAAGTGGAAGGAGGATCCTTCCCCTGAAGGCTCATAAGGGAGGCAGAATGGAGACAAGAATTAGGGGAGTAGCGTAGTTATTGTGTATTGTAGGCGATCCTGAACAGGTGGGTTTTTAGATTATGTTTGAAGGTTTGTAAATTGGGGGACCTTGACACATTTTGGTAGAGTTCCAAAGTATGGGAGATGCACAGGAGAAGTCCTGGATGCTGTTGGGAGAAGAGTGGATGGTAAGAGAGTGAATTTGAAGGTCCTGTGAGGAACGAAGATTATGTGTGGGGTGGTATTGGCTGATGAGTTCAAAGATATATGGAGGGGACATGTTGTGGACGGCTTTGCATGTTGTGGTAAGTATTGTAAATTATATTTTCTGTGCAATGGTTAACCAGTGGAAATAATGGCAGAGAGGAGAGGCAGAGAGGAGAAGAGATGTGACAGATGGATTACCGAGCAGCAGAGTTTAGGATGGATTGGAGAGGCTTTAGATAGTCAGCTGGGAGACCACAGAGAAGAATGTTACAGTAGTCCAAGCGGAACATAAATACATTGACTAGTCCTTTTGTAGACCTTGGATTGAGAAAGGGTTGGATGAGAGAGATGCTCTTGAGATGAAATCTTGTATGTTTTAATTTGCATTTTAACCAGTTTCCAATAAAGCATATGTTTTAGCGTGACGGTGTTTAGTTTGGTTGATCAAATATAAACTTGGTCTAAAACCAATTAATATAAAATTATAACCACCACACGGTCATCCTCAGGGAGGCCGGGAGGGCGCTGCTTAAAAAAATAAAGTCCTACTTACCTTCCGGTGCCCTCCGGTATCCAGCGCTGCTGTCACTCTGGTCCGGGCGCCATGTAAACAAACATGGCCGCCAGAGCAGCGCTGGATTCAGCTTCCGGCCGGCCGTGGACGGGCACGCCTATCTGTCCCTATACACAGCATTGTGTATGGGGGCCGGAAGGTTGTCGGGTCCGGCCGGAAGCTGAGTCCAATGCTGCACCGGCGGCCATGTTTGTTTACATTGCACCCGGAGCGACAGCAGCGCTGGATACCGGAGGGCACCGGAAGGTAAGTAGGACTTTTTTTTTAAGCAGCTTTAGACAATAATGGCAAAATAACATGAGAACAGAAACACTAAATATATAAATACAGGTGGTCCCCTACTTAAGAACACCCGACTTACAGACGACCACGAGTTACAAATGGACATCTGGATGCTGGTAAATTACTGTACTTTGGCCGTAGGCTACAATAAACAGCTATAACAGTTATCACAAGTGTCTGTAATAACGCTTTATTGTTAATCCTGGTTCTTATGACAATTGACGCAGAAACCAAAAAAAATGTAATTTACTGGTCTATTGCACAAGGTGGCACTGTTCTATAGATTCTATATGATACTTTCACAACCTGACTATTGTGGTGGGTGGAGATTATACTGTACTCTAAATATAGAAGCTTAAAAGGCGGTGCCTGAAGTCTTTGCATGGTAAAACTTGTACATCATGACTGCACATCATACATTAGCTGTAGTCTGATGTACATGCAAGATGCTTGTGGTGAAGGCTGTGATCATCTTGTCTTTATGTGAGTAGAAAATCCTGAAATA
This sequence comes from Engystomops pustulosus, assembly GCF_040894005.1. Lineage (NCBI taxonomy): Eukaryota > Metazoa > Chordata > Amphibia > Anura > Leptodactylidae > Engystomops > Engystomops pustulosus. The sequence continues at coordinate 100,755,097 of NC_092411.1, forward strand.
AGGAAAAAAGTTTTATCAGAGTAATAGTCAATCTCTGGGGCTTATTTATCCATTGCAGACACTGCTGGAATCTCCGATATTATCCAGAACCCTGAATTGGCAACAGTTGAAGGAGCAGACTGTATGCTGAGATGTGACCATCCTTCCTTCACCATCGCTTATGTAATCCAGTGGTACAGAATATTACCTGGTAAAGGACCAGACTTTCTCATCACCGGTTATCAGGACACTCAAAAAGGCAAGCTCACAATAATCTTCGGTGATAAAAAAAAATACAGTTTCCTGGGAATTCAAAGTGTTAAACCTGAAGACAGTGCCTTGTACCTTTGTGTGCAGACTAGCACAGAGACATATATCGATTTCCTGCCTGTGCATAATGTTATTATACAGAGATCAGTCAATATGATGACATCTCTAGAAAAAAAGAAAAGAGTTCTCTGTGTTCTCGGAGGTTAAACTGATCTAAGACTGAAGAGTAAAACTGCTAAATGTTACGGACATCATTTTATCACTGCTGTGTCTCAGTACAATTTGGTGTTTTGGGATTTTTTTAATTAAATATAATATAATATAATTTTATTTACATATATCCACTTGTACAAAAAGTATGGCCTCTGTAAGTTTAAATATGAATTAGTTCGCACTTGGCAAGTGGGAGGTAACCTTTTACAGGTTTTTACAGGAAAGGTGTCCCTTTTTTGTGTGTTCCTGTGAAATTGAATTGAAAGAAAGTCACATGTGCCACTACCTCCCGTTCTGCCCATAGCCCAGGGCAGTATTTACTGCCTCGGATATGAAATATAAGATATTGATTATATAGCATATTTCCTGTGCTGGACCTTCCTTTTTTTCTCAAGCATTCACTGCTGACACTGCTCTAGGCATTTAGGCATTAATTAAAGTGTAACTGTCATCATGCAGCAATGACAGCTTCCAAAAGGTTAAATGCGTTGAATACAAATCATCTTTTGGTTAGTTTCTCAATCGTTTTATTCCCTTAGTATTATTGGGGGAGATTTATCATACTTTATCATCCCTGCTTCAATTGGAGACACCCCACAATCAAGTGATTTATCCAAAACTGACACTTCCTCTAACTGCTGTATAGTACTCACTAAGGACTATGTCTTCTGACTTCTCCTCCTGGGCCACCTGCTATCGGTGATTACCAAGACTCCACCTTCTATTCCAATCTGCTTCTTGTAGTAGAAGGACTTTTATGCTTCTGCTACACATAAATCGCCAAACACTAATCTTTTGACTTTGTGGGAAAGTTGCAAAATAGTTGAATGGGATAACCAAGATGATTGTCTATAATTATGACAGCCTGGCATGTAAAACTGTAGTGGATTATTAGTAATGGTGGATCCTCATATAGATGGAATGGGCGGGCCCAGGAAACTCGGAACTGTATATAGGTGTGCAGCATCCCCCACCAGGGCCTAGCTTTTTCTTGGGGCCTGGAGGCAGCCGCGGCCCAGAATACTGGAGTGGCTGGCTATAGCGGCCTAGGGCCCACTGTTGTCACAGTGCTTGGTATGGGGACCAGAGGGCTGATCTACAGCCCGGCAGGTCTCTAGCAGGTGGTGTGTGCAAGAAATATAGAGGGAGAGGTTGATGCAATGGTTTCTCCCTGGGGCAACCTCTGAGTGTGTGTAGGATAAGTCCCTGGGTGATGGATGGGGAATCCCGTGGTGGTAAGCAGCCGTATCCAGGGACCAGACGGAGGTAATGTTGTGTAAATCAACTTACAGTTCTTTATTGAACAGCAGGCAACGGCCAAATAGCAGTAGATTCAGCAAGCTGGTGAGCTACTGGGAGGTAACTGGTCCGCAGGATGGTTACTTGCAGCCTGGTAGAAGATGCAGGCTGGGTTAGAATAGGAGGGAACTGTGTCCAATAGTGTAAGCTGCAGTTTTGGGCTGTAGTCTCCAGACTCACCTTCAGGTATCAGGCAGCGACCTGAGAGACCTCTTCTTGCTGGTAGTGGGTCTGGACAGCAGCTCTGGAAGGAGCTGCACACTGGACCTGCTTCTCAATCTACTGACTCAGTTCCAAGACCATGAGCTTCCACCCAGCAGAGGTTTTTATACTCCCCTGGTCAGGTGGTAGCACTCGTCCAACCAGCTTCCAGCTTGCTTTACAGGTATCTGTTTGGACAATACAAATAACAGCATTAACTGCTGCCTTTCCTGGCAGAACCCTCAGTTGCAATTACACAATGTCTAGATTCCAGAACCTTCCAAGAGGGGTGATCAGTCTCCCTAACAGCTCCTAACCTAGAGAGGGCGCTATTAGCAACTTCCCACCTGCCTATGCATTGGCAGGGGTCTTGCAGGTGTCTGTGTATAAGGATACGAAGGGACCTTATAAAGGTGGAAGCGTATAAGGAAACTGGGGAACTGTATAGGAGGCTGTATATAATGGAACTGGGGGGCACTGTATATAGGTGGCTGTGTATAAGGATACTGGGGGGACTGTATAAAGGTGGCTGTGTATAAGGAAACTGGGGGACTGTATAAAGGAGGCTGTATATAATGGAACTGGGGGGCACTATATATAGGTGGCTGTGTATAAGAATACTGGGGGGACTGTATAAAGGTGGCTGTGTGTTAGGAAACTGGGGGACTGTATAAAGGAGGCTGTATATAATAGAACTGGGGGCACTGTATATAGGTGTCTGTGTATAAGAATACTGGGGGGACTGTATAGAGGTGGCTGTGTGTTCGGAAACTGGGGGATTTTAAAAGGAGGCTGTATATAATGGAACTGGGGGCACTGTGTATAGGTGGCTGTGTATAAGAATACTGGGGGGACTGTATAAAGGTGGCAGTGTATAAGGAAACTGGGGAACTGTATAAAGGAGGCTGTATATAATGGAATTGGGGGACACTGTATATAGGTGGCTGTGTATAAGAATACTGGGGGGATTGTATAGAGGTGGCGGTGTATAAGGAAACTGGGGACTCTAAAAGGAGGTTGTATATAATAGAACTGGGGGACACTGTATATAGGTGGCTGTGTATAAGGATACTGGGGGGAACTGTATAAAGGTTGCTGTGTATAAGGAAACTGGTGGACTGTATAAAGGAGGCTGTATATAATGGAACTGGGGGGCACTGTACACTAACCGGCCACTTTATTAGGTACACCATGCTAGTAACGGGTTGGACCCCCTTTTGCCTTCAGAACTGCCTCAATTCTTCGTGGCATAGATTCAACAAGGTGCTGGAAGCATTCCTCAGAGATTTTGGTCCATATTGACATGATGGCATCACACAGTTGCTGCAGATTTGTCGGCTGCGCATCCATGATGCGAATCTCCCGTTCCACCACATCCCAAAGATGCTCTATTGGATTGAGATCTGGTGACTGTGGAGGCCATTTGAGTACAGTGAACTCATTGTCATGTTCAAGAAACCAGTCTGAGATGATTCCAGCTTTATGACATGGCGCATTATCCTGCTGAAAGTAGCCATCAGATGTTGGGTACATTGTGGTCATAAAGGGATGGACATGGTCAGCAACAATACTCAGGTAGGCTGTGGCGTTGCAACAATGCTCAATTGGTACCAAGGGGCCCAAAGAGTGCCAAGAAAATATTCCCCACACCATGGCACCACCACCACCAGCCTGAACCGTTGATACAAGGCAGGATGGATCCATGCTTTCATGTTGTTGACGCCAAATTCTGACCCTACCATCCGAATGTCGCAGCAGAAATCGAGACTCATCAGACCAGGCAATGTTTTTCCAATCTTCTACTGTCCGATTTCGATGAGCTTGTGCAAATTGTAGCCTCAGTTTCCTATTCTTAGCTGAAAGGAGTGGCATCCGGTGTGGTCTTCTGCTGCTGTAGCCCATCTGCCTCAAAGTTCGACGTACTGTGCGTTCAGAGATGCTCTTCTGTCTACCTTGCTTGTAACGGGTGGCGATTTGAGTCACTGTTGCCTTTCTATCAGCTCGAACCAGTTTGCCCATTCTCCTCTGACCTCTGGCATCAACAAGGCATTTCCGCCCACAGAACTGCCGCTCACTGGATGTTTTTTCTTTTTCGGACCATTCTCTGTAAACCCTAGAGATGGTTGTGCGTGAAAATCCCAGTGGATCAGCAGTTTCTGAAATACTCAGAGCAGCCCTTCTGGCACCAACAACCATGCCACGTTCAAAGACACTCAAATCACCTTTCTTCCCCATACTGATGCTCGGTTTGAACTGCAGGAGATTGTCTTGACCATGTCTACATGCCTAAATGCCAATCATCAATCTGTCAAATACAGCTTTCCAAATATCTACTTTCCTACACCTAAATTTAGGATAATTTCTGCACCAAGACTCCAGTTCTAATGTCTAGACATTTTGTATTGGATATTAATATCAGTACATATGACATCTACAGAAAATCTATCTACTGTCAATGCAGATGGTACTCAAGATTTGCCATTAAATTACCACTAAGATGGTAAAATTGGAAATGGTTTTGACATAGCTCATAGAATAAAACCAGTCAATCTGAGTGAATGTAAACAAAGCATTAGTTGATCTAGTCCATTCTAATAGCTTCACTAGAATGACCTTTCAGTACATTACAATGGGTGCAGTGAATACACTCTGATTGTATTGGATTTCTAAGGAAGTGTTTATTTAGTATCCATATACAGAATGATCTCAACCATAGTTCAGTACAGCAGGTGGCACTATAACTTCAATGCTCAATTAAATTTGATTCAGTTTTTTTTCCTTATTATGGGTGTAGCTAAATTTAACAAAGCAAAGAGGGAAGGTTAAAGAGGAAATGTGAGGTAAAAAAAAAGGTAGCAACTAAGACCTTCTCACATGTCCGTGTGTTGTCTGTGTCATTTAACAACCTGCTACAAATAAGAACATAGAAGATGTCTCATTTCAGCATCATTATAATCCTCTTTCTATGTAAGTAGAAATCTGCCCAATACATACAGACATAAAGCAGTAATGAGTTGTCAATTTAAAGTTGGATTATTATAGTCATTGATGATGTTATTGTTTGCAATCTCTTAATAATGTCTGATGTTCCCCTCTAGGTTCTCCTTGCACATCTAATATTATTCAGGTACCCAAACAAGAGACCATGGCTGGAGAAGACTTCACCCTCAGATGTGACCATGCTTCGCTTCCAACATCTGACTACATCCACTGGTACAGGGTATTTTCTGGCCAAGGACCAGTGTACCTCATAGGTGGCTACTCAGACACTAACTCACCAAACCATAAACTGAGATTAACCTTCAGTAACGGGAGAAAGTCTAGTGACCTTCATATACAAGATGTGAAGGTTGAAGACAGTGCAGTGTATCTGTGTGCTCAGAGTGACACAAAGCTATATATATACTTCCTGCCTGTACAAAATTCTGAACTGAACCTGCATTGTAAGCATATTAGTTATGTGACTCCTGCATAACTGTATTCACAAATGTTATCCATGGTGTTCCTTATCACTTTTAGTACTATTATTATGAATATGGAAATGTCTGCCCTTATCCAGGGTATAGGTCAGCGCAATGACCAATACAGACTGGGAGCATCCATGTTGTATCTCAAGTGAAAATTAGTCTAAAGCCTAAATTAACATTGGGAGTCGGACACTGCATGATAAATGTGGCACCTGGTCCGACTATGTCCCGGAATACCCCTTTCAGTGCCGAATTTTATGTCGCAATGGATATAGTGCAGCTGCACCAGAAATGTGTTGCGGATACTTTATAAATACACGTGCAAGTAGTTTGCACTGAAAAGAACGTGCAAAGTCAGACAAAAAACTGGGGCAGGGTCTTTAATAAATGTGGGCTAATAACTGCTCTGCTCTGATCCTTCACCTCATGTCTCCATCTTCCCTCTCATATAGATTATGAGCCATCACAGACCCTCCTTCCATTTGTTTCAGATCTCTGTATTTTTGTATTTGCATTTGTTCCTCCCTTACTGATTGTACAGCAGCATGGAATTAATGGTTCTCCATAAATAATAATAACAATAATAATAATAAACTTTAATGGAAAATGAAGTAAGAAAAGGAAATGTTTTATTCTAATAAATACATATTTTCTTATCCTAAGGATTAGGCATGATTGCCAGGGATACAACATATACATACAGTCATTCTGTAGGCTTTATGAACATGTTTTTTTAGCAGAATCCATAAAAAAGTTGCAATGCCCCAAGGTAAGACAACTTGAAAGTGACTTTCTCCAAAAGTGGGTATACATGGGCATGCAGAGGGGCAGGCTGGGGTAGGGATACCCTGGCTCACCCTATTTACCAGTCTCCACTGGAGAGCCAGCATGGGCAACCGCTGAGATCTCAGCCAGATCTAACCGGGCACAGTGATTCATTCCAGCCATTAAGCACAACTGCAGGAGGGGTAATAAGACTGGTGTTCAGTATTCCAGAGTTAATACATTTTAAGGAAGACATTTCTTCATTATTTTCTGTCTATCTTCCATTTCAGAAGATTCATAAGAAAATGTAATATATAAAGTGTATGTGTGTGGGGGGGGAGGTTTCTGCTGAAGGAATTTGCACCGTCGCATTTACAATCATCAAATTTTGCCCTGCCACTCTTTTTCTCAGGGGCAACTAGAACAGTTCTGCTCTCAGACACTTCTGATAACCCCCCCCCCCATTGACAAAGTGACAGTCAGAGACAATCAGAGACAGTAACAGTTAGACATAGACACAGACAGTTGGAGAAAGACAATCAGAGACAGACAGTGTCAGAGACAGAGACAGTCAGAGACGGAGAGATTGAGAAAGTCCGAATCAGAGACAGGAAGTCACAGTCAGTGACAGACAGAGACAGTCAGATACAGTCAGAGACAGTTGGAGAAAGTCAAAGACAGTCGGAGACAGACAGTGTCAGAGACATCCAGAAACTGGGACAGTCTAAGAAAGTCAGAATCAGAAACTGTCAGAGACAGAAACAGTCAGAAAGAGAGACAGTCTGAGAAAGACTGAATCAATCAGAGACTCAAGACAGTCAGAGACAGTCTGAGAAAGTCAGAGGCACACAGAGACAGAAAAAAACAGAGACAGACAAAGTCAGAGACAATCAGAGACAGAGACAGTCAGAGACAATCAGAGACAGAGACGGTCAGACAATCAGACACAGAGATGGTCAGAGACAGTTGTAGACATAGACAGATAGACAGAGACAGAAAGACACAGACAGAAACAGTCAGAGACACTCTGAGATAGATACGCTCAGAGACAGAGAGATATATACAAATAAAATATTTTTGTTAACCCATTTTATTTTGTTATAGCTAAGAGCAGTTCTTTAATATCCTGAGCAATGCCAGGAGCTACATCGAGTTAACAATAAAGAAGAGCAGTTTCTACTTTTTAGGTGTTTGTACCTAGCTGATGCATATCTTACTCTGCCATATTTGTATTTTGCTTTATTCTCCTCTACAACAATTCCCAACAGTCATGTCCCAGGTAGAGATCAGCAGACCCGAATACTGTATTATACAGTATTATACTTTATTTGGGTCCAGCAGGTTTGGTTGGAACTGGACCCGAATCCGGGCACCTGTGACCGGTGCTTGCAGTGGTCTCAACCCTTTAATGGGTCTGCTCACCGTTTAGTAAGACCATTGATCGATCACGGGTGTTATTCTTTACATGCTTTTGGTGAAGCCTATAGCAGTTGTGTTACTGCTGGGGAAGTGGGTGAACTGAACCCAAATTTTTTACTGAAGTGGTTCGGGTCCACTTATCATTCGTCCCTTCAGATCTGTTAACATCGCCTGAATATTTGCGTAAAATTTTGAGAAAAGGTTTTCATAATGTTTTACATCATTTCATATTCATACCACAGGATGGCAGCGGCATACATGAATTAAATGTACAACTGCATATTATGTGGCACATTTACTTACCCGGTCACTGGAGTTCACAGAAAGTGCACTGTCCGTCTATAATGCACTATGCCGCTATTCACTAAGGTCGTGCGCCCGATATCATGAATGTGTCGCTTCCCCGCTCAGGTCCGACGGAGCTCACCATCTTTTAAGTGGTGCATGTAAGTGCTAGGGCTCGTGACACAATTTTAAAGTTAAATCCCGCGCTCAGTCAGAATCAGTTGGACTGTCCGGCAGCACGCCCCCTAAATTGTGTTGCATGGAAGCCAGTGAGCTGCGCCACAAAAAGGGTAGAGTGCTACACAATTGCAGCGCACCCGCTACTTAAATACCTGTAAGCCATTTTAACATCAAAGAATGGGAACAGTGCGAAAAAAGTGTGTTGCAAAGCGTTGCAAAGGCCTTAGTAAATGGGCCCTAATATATAACCATGAGTATATACACTCACCGGCCACTTTATTAGGTACACCATGATAGTAACGGGTTGGACCCCCTTTTGCCTTCAGAACTGCCTCAATTCTTCGTGGCATAGATTCAATAAGGTGCTGGAAGCATTCCTCAGAGATTTTGGTCCATATTGACATGATGGCATCACACAGTTGCCGCAGATTTTTCGGCTGCACATCCATGATGCGAATCTCCCGTTCCACCACATCCCAAAGATGCTCTATTGGATTGAGATCTGGTGACTGTGGAGGCCATCTGAGTACAGTGAACTCATTGTCATGTTCAAGAAACCAGTCTGAGATGATTCCAGCTTTATGACATGGCGCATTATCCTGCTGAAAGTAGCCATCAGATGTTGGGTACATTGTGGTCATAATGGGATGGACATGGTCAGCAACAATACTCAGGTAGGCTGTGGCATTGCAACGATGCTCAATTGGTACCAAGGGGCCCAAAGAGTGCCAAGAAAATATTCCCCACACCATGGCACCACCACCACCAGCCTGAACCGTTGATACAAGGCAGGATGGATCCATGCTTTCATGTTGTTGACGCCAAATTCTGACCCTACCATCCGAATGTCGCAGCAGAAATCGAGACTCATCAGACCAGGCAACGTTTTTCCAATCTTCTACTGTCCAATTTCGATGAGCTTGTGCAAATTGTAGCCTCAGTTTCCTGTTCTTAGCTGAAAGGAGTGGCACCCGGTGTGGTCTTCTGCTGCTGTAGCCCATCTGCCTCAAAGTTCGACGTACTGTGCGTTCAGAGATGCTCTTCTGCCTACCTTGGTTTTAAGGGGGCGATTTGAGTCACTGTTGCCTTTCTATCAGCTCAAACCAGTCTGCCCATTCTCCTCTGACCTCTGGCATCAACAAGGCATTTACGCCCACAGAACTGCCACTCACTGGATGTGTTTTCTTTTTCGGACCATTCTCTGTAAACCTTAGAGATGGTTGTGCGTGAAAATCCCAGTAGATCAGCAATTTCTGAAATACTCAGACCAGCCCTTCTGGCACCAACAACCATGCCATGTTTAAAGGCACTCAAATCACCTTTCTTCCCCATACTGATGCTTGGTTTGAACTGCAGGAGATTGTCTTGACCATGTCTACATGCCTAAATGCACTGAGTTGCCGCCATGTGATTGGCTGATTAGAAATTAAGTGTTAACGAGCAGTTGGACAGGTGTACCTAATAAAGTGGCCGGTGAGTATATATATATATATATATATATATATATATATATATATATATGTTCTATGACTAAGGACCTTATCGGTCGCAAATGCTTAAGATAATGCTTTTTCCTGCACTTATGTGTTAATACCTGTAACTTGCTGTGTTACCATGAATGAATAAAGGATTCAAGATTTCTGGTGAATCATAAAGTGCCAACCTCATTTGTTCTGAGGTTTATATATATTGAAAATTGGGTAAAAGATTTTTTTTAAATGTTTGGTTTTTTAGGTTTTTCATTTATGGTATCATAATGTGGTATAAATAGCCTTAAAGAGGACCTGTCACCTATAAAAATGGCACCTACTAAAGTAAGCAGCTCCTACTGCTAAAACAGACTAACACTGCTGCTCTGTACATTAGAAATGCTGGACGGCTCTCAAGTAAAAGCTAAAGTAAGCAGCTCCTAGTGCCGTTTTTATGGGTGACAGGTCCTCTCTAAAGAAAAAGAAATAAATGTCACAACATTTCAAGACACATTGGGGCTCATTTACTTACCCGGTCCAGTCGCGATCCTGTTGCTTGTTCTCCGACGAGGATGCGGGTTCTGCCGGGATATACTAAGGTTGTGCGCCCGATATCCAGTAGGTGTCGCTGCTGCACTGAGGTCCGCCGGAGTTCACCTTCCTCTTCCCGATGCATGTAAGTGCTTGATCTTGCAACACTTTTCGTTTTTTTTTTTAATTCAAAATCCGTCGGGTTGTCCGCTGGCCACGCCCCCCCATTTCTATTACGTGAAAGCAGGCACGATTGTACCGAAATCCGATCGCATGCACCAAAATCCCGGCGGAATTCATTTGGGAAACCCGACAAAAGTGCGGCCGCGGAGCCCTCAGTAAATGAGCACCATTGTTTATTATTTTATTTTTTGCACCACTAGTGTAGCTTTTATTAGTATAATTTGGGGTTTATCAGCATTGATTTTGTTTTCAGTAATTCAATTCAAAAGGTGAAAATCATATATTATATAGTCATCACAGAGTGAATGCTTCCAAGTGTTTATTTATGTTGATGATTATGGCTTACATCCAAGGAAAACCCCAAAGTCATTGGGGAACATTTACTAAGGGTCGTGCGCCACTTTTCTGTCAGACTTTGCAAGTTCTTTCTAGTGGAAACTGCTTGAACAGGTATTTAGAAAGTGTTTGCAACACAAATGTGTCGCACTAGACCTTTTTGTGGCGCAGCTGCACTAGGAACCATGCAACACAAATTACGGGGTGCACCCCAAAGGTGAACCACCAAAAAGTTGGTGAACTCTGTCGGGCCAGTGCAGAGAAACCCCAGATTCATGATTATTGGTGCACATTCTTAATGAATCTGGTGAAATGAATCTGGGCCGTTGACTTTTGGGTTTTCCTTGGCTGCAAGCTATAATCATCAACATTAACAAATAAAAACTATAGAAAGTTCACTCTTTAATGGCTCTATATAATATATAATATACAAGTTTCACCTTTTAAATTGAATTACCTGACAAGAAACGCATAAATTCTAATTTATTGAGACCCACCTGTAATAATTTCAATTCGTGACTTTCTCGACATCTGTAAATATTTAAAAACTAAAAGTCACATCAATTAGATGTGAATGGGGCTGCACTGCATATACAAATACATCAGAAATCTTGAAACTAGAAGAAAATAAGGCTATGGGGTCTGATATGTTGGGATCCCATTTTATGGATCACCACAAAGGTCAAAAGATTTTTCTAAAACACTGGTACAATTTCTTAATAAAGTTGATCCCTATAGAATGAATTTTGCTAAATATGCATTTCACAGATGTATATAGACTTTTCTGGTGTCCTTCTGATTTTATATCATTAAAAGTAAGAACAGTAGAAGCTGATATCAAATCTCATACCCTCCCCCAAAAGTCACTTCCTGCAGTCACAGACTTACATATATTCTCTGTGTTTCTTCATCATTACTAAAAACCCCACCAAACATGTGCAGCACAGCTTTTCTTCCTCTTCTTTTCTCATCTTTGCTATGTAAGTCTGTATGCTATCATTGAATGTTGTCATTGAATGTCCATGGTCCATGTTTTGTGCCTTTTGAGTATATTGATATCAGTGTATTACATTAGCAGATACATTTCCATTTTCCATGTTATGTTTATATAGATATTGTATTAGCAGATACATTTACTATTATTATTTTTTTTTCTTTCAGACTGTACTTTTGGCCAGACAGTGACCCAGTCTCCCCCCAGTGTATTAGTAAGAGAAGGTGGAGAAGTCCCATTGAGCTGCAGCTATGATCAGACAGCTTCTGTTATGTATTGGTATATTCAGAAGCCAGGTCAAGCTATTAAGCTATTACTCAATGGTTTTGCTAAAAATTCTGATCTGGAAGAAGAATACAGGGATCGAATGTTTCTTTTCTTTGACAAGACAAACAGAAAGTTTCCTCTGAATATCACCATGATAAGGATGTCTGATACCGGGACATATTACTGCGTGTTCAGTGCCACAGTGCACTAGGAACATGTGCAGGATGTACAATAACCTGTCCCTTGTCAGAATGCCAGACTTTATGCACATTTGTTAGCACATGAAAGATATAGCGGTGTTAATGGGATATATTACTTGATTTCAAATTTTTATGATAGATGATCTATGTCATATCTTACAGACCTGGGAGTCCTGCAGATTAGATGATAGAAACAGTTGATTTATACTGGCGGAGATGTATTAAGACCGGTTTTCAGAATTTTTCCCACTTGTCCAACTAAAATGTGGCTCATAGAAATGGGACATGGCCTATCAAAAAGCATGCGGTCAGGTGGAAAATAGCCTGTGTGCCAAATAGTTTTAGACTAATGCCACATTAAGCCGCACATTCTAGCACAGCATTATGAAGGCAGAATGTAGAACACAACAGTTTTAAACTGCACCATAACTTAACATCACAGTAATAAAAAAAACTAGTTGTCTGTCTTTGCATTAGAGGAGCCTCATGACTAAAACAATCAGAAAGGAGTCTGTTGAATTGACTCCCAATATCCCAATCCTTAGCTAACAAAAAGGGGTGGCATGCTCTGGCATGTTATTCTAGCAGAGCCAGAACACTTTATTTGCCCAAACCAAAATATTAGCCATGGGATCACACAATCTCCCAGGCTGATATCCTGAAGATCCTTATCATTCACCACCATGCCTGCCCCTACATGACACTACCATTGAGACATCCTTGAGTCAGGCCACTTCCAAAGCTCAGCCTGTTCACACCATGAAAGTTAACACTCTCTATTGGATATATATATATAGATATATATACACAGAGACAAAACTGATGCATAACGGAGAAAAAAAACTGAAGAAAAACGGAGCAACAACGGAGACAAAACCAATGGATGCACAACTGAAGCTAAACATCAAAGCCAATGTGAAAGAGCCCTTTCAAGTAAGGAGCTGAGAAAATCTGGCACAGCTAAAAGATTTTTAGAATTTGGATCAAAGTCGGATGTGCAACATCCCCCACCGGGGCCTAGCCCTTTGCGGTGAGGCCTGGAGTCAGCCGGGGCCCGCAGTACCGGAGTGGCTGGCGGTTGCGGCCTAAGCACGCTATTGTCACGGTGCTTGGTACGGGGGGAACCGGAGGGCTGTCCTACAGCCTGGCAGGTCTCCAGCAGGGTGGTGTTGGCAAGAAAAGATGAGGGAGAGGCTGCTATAGCGGATCTCCCTGGGGCAACCCCTTAATGTCCCGAGGGTGAGTCTCTGGGTGATGGACAGGGTGCCGGTGATGAAGGCAGCCGTATTAGCAGGGACCAGACGGAGACAGAAGTTGAAGAAAACAACTTACAGTTCTTTATTTGAACCGGCAGGAACCGCGGCAACGTGCCTTTAACAGGTAGATGGAGTGCTGAGATGTGAGTTGGAGGGAGCCTCAGGAGATAGTTCACCAGCCTGGATGTAGAGGGCAGGCTGGGAGGCAGCTGTGTCCTGGAAGGAAGCTTCAGCTTGTCCTGTAGGGCTTCAGGTATCACCTTTAAAGGTAAGATGATACCCCTTTTCCTCACTACACTAACTCTAGTCTGATGCTCCACTCTTCAGAGGCAGGGGCTAAGCTCTTCCTGCTCTGGTATGGGCTAGACAGAGATTTCTCACTCACTCACTGATTCTCCTAGGATTCCACACTAGAATAATCCTCCAGAACATTCCTGGCCAGAGGTTTTATTACCTCCCTTTGGTCAGGTGGTGGCTGCTCCTCCAATCACATCTCAGCTTACAGAGCACAGGATGTAACACATATCATTGGATAACAGCATCTTGCATTATACAAAATACTTAACCTCTGCCTTGCCAGGCAGGATTCACCACTGCAATATCCCTATGTCCTATCAGAACCATGTTGTGTAATGGGATTACATGCAGGTGGGACGTATTCGCAAACCCTACCTCGCCATTGCATCGGCGAGGGTGTTGCAGATGATTTTCACTGAACAACATTGTACAACTGGACATTTGGGGGGAATTTATCTTAAGCCGCCACTAGTTGCAAAGCATATGATGGAAGCCCGCGCTTACCTTGCCGTGGGATACATTAGGAGGCTTAGACTTATTCATCCGGTGGATAGACTTTAGCAAGTGCACAGGCCCTGTATTGACCCACCCTCTTCACGCCCCCAGGTGGCATGAACAGGAAAATATCACTGGTGTTTTGCAAGAAATTGCTATTATGACATACAAGTTCTGATCAATTTTGCCCTAGGTTCGTGTGACTAAGGCTGATAGGAGGTTCCAACAGAACCTGCAGATTTTTTTCAGCATGTAACACTTGATAGATTTTTTTTCAGGCATAGTTTGACAGTTCTCTGCTGCAGCTTTCTCTGGCTATTCATTCACAAGTTGGTGTCTAGATTTTCATTTGGATTCCCTGCTGATAGAACCAGCTGATGGAACTAGATTTATCCTAAATGTAAAAAATAAGGCTAGGTTCACATTTAATTTTTATTATACGATGAGCACACATGTCCGGAAAGCTCCTGGTCAGCATATCCATAGACTTTTACTGACATTTTACCTCCATCTGCCCTGTGTACATCATATACTGCAAGCTACTTCTTTCCATCCTGCTGCCTACCGCTGATCAAAGTGCACGCTCAGCAAAGCCCTTGGAACTCCATAGGGGCTGGATACATAAGCACTGGCTTTCCATGGCCTCCACTGAGTGCATATGTCATCGGCAGGAGGAAGGTACCCACTGGGGAAAACCCCCCGGTAAAAAGCTGCTTCCAATGTTGACTCCTCCTCCCGCATTCAAAGGGGAGGAGAGATACAAGCTATGTATCCCATTGTATAACCATACAGTGGGATATATCTGTAAAACACATTGTTCAGACATGTTGGGAATTTGCCTGAAGTGTCCATTAAACATATGTAAAAAACGAGATGTGAACCTAGCCTAAAAAGTTTTATTTTAAAAAAAATATTTTATAGACCTTAAAACATCTCTATATGACAGTGAGAAGCTGCAAGTTTATTATATTACTATATAGCTTTTAGAAAGTTTTTAATATAACCACTATCATCAAGTTATCATTTCCTGGGAGGTGCACTCTTTTCTTTCATTTATTCTTTTGGTGTGTTCTCGCTGTCACACAACACCTGAAATCATGTATATCTTATTCTTCCTGTATCTTCTGTCATCATATTTAATGTGTAAGTAGTGATTATTCAGAATGAATTCTATGTTTGTTGTTTTTTAATCTGTTGCCCTTACTCATTTCTATTAACATAATCTCTTCTTTATTTCAGATATTTCTTTTGGCCAGACAGTGACCCAGTCTCCGCCGAGTATATTCATCAGTGAAGGAGGAGAGGTCCCACTGAGCTGCAGCTATGATCAGGCAGCCTATAATATGTTTTGGTATATAGAGAGGCCAGGTCAGGCTATTAAGCTATTACTCTCCAGTTATCATGCAGATGTGGAAGAAGGATACAGGGATCGGGTGTTTTCATTCTTTGACAAGACAAACAGAAGGTTTCCTCTGAACATCACCAAGATAAGGATGTCTGATACTGGGACATATTACTGCATATTCAGTGCCACAGTGCACTAGTAACATGTGCAGGATGTACAATAACCTGCAGTCTCTGCCACCTGCAAACTTCAGTAAGGTTTACAATAAAAGCATTTCTAAAATGCCATGATAACCATTTACTATAGTTTTATACCATATCATGTTCCTGTGCAAGAAAAATGTACACCAAAATAAAATTGCACCCCCACCCCCCACGGCCACCCAAATCGTCCACCAAAGAATCTTAACACATGAAATCCTTGTACCATCTGTTCATTCTCTCAATACATATGTAGACAAAAGCAAGTGAAAGCAGACAGTAGGGACACATCCTCCATTCCTCAAGAAGTTTAATTCTAGTACCATATGTAGGAAGTGAATTACTTACTTGTTGGGGCTATAATATTCATACAGCCCTGGGCCCATGACAGTCTTAATACACCCCCGGGAATATAGTACATCATTCTTCAAAGTTACACCTCATTAGCCTCATTTTTGTAAGTGACATGTCTCATCTTAAAACTTGTGGAATATAATAAAAATCGACCTTGGAAACACTTTATTACCACTGTACATTGTAATCAAAGTATATGCATCTAGCAGAGTAATGTGCACAAACCTAACCCTGCCAAATGTATTACTGCAGTAAAGTAGGGGGAGCTCTGAAAATATTGTTAAACATTATTTCCCCCTGTGCAGTCTGCAACATATTTATCATCTGGAAAAAGAAGAAAGGAGTCCAAATTACCATAAAAGAACAAATATTTGTACCACTGCAATTAATCACAATAAAGTGGGTACAGAATGTATGCAGACCCCTCTATTTCATTGCAGCCAAATAGTAAGATCAAAATAGTTATTTTTTAATTCATTAATGTATACTCTGCACCTTATCTTACTTTATTAAGTAAGAAAAAATCAAATAGCACACGGTCGTATGCATTCGGACCCTTTGCTGTGACACTCAGATTTAACTCACATGCTGTCCATTTCCTTCTGATCCTCCTTGAGATGGTTCTAATTAGTTTCTTATGATTTGTTACAATCTGCCAGTGGCACATGGTAATACATGATGTGTAAAATCCCCATATACTGGGGTACTTTAGTATGGCAGTATATGGTAGGATCAATCAGATAACCTAGGGTTAAAGTACCCTAGGGGTCTGCAAAATAATTAAAAACAAGTAAAAAATAAATAAATAACTAAAAAAGAACCCCCTTTCCCCAGAACTAATATAAAAATAAACAGTATAAATCATAAACATGTTAGTTAGTACTGCATCCCAAAATGTGTTATCTGTCAAAATATAATAACAGTTATTATATTATATTGACGCTGAAAAGCAGACAAAACATCTTTGGATGAGTCATCATTAGTATTTCTTATTGGCAAGCTTCACTAAAGCCTCCAGGCCAGAAAAATCAGTCCAGCCTATCATGTTTCATTGAAAACTTTGTTCTTGTTGGTCATGATATCAGCTGGGAGGATCTTTACCTACTCCTCCTGCCAGATTACATCATATGACATATCTGTCCAGGCCTCATCCCTCATCCAGGACTTCTGCAGTCTCTAACATTCAACAGGAAATCTTTGTCTTTTTCTCTATCCTATAGATCAGGGGTCCCTAAACTTTTTACATAGGGGCCGATCACTGTCCCTCTCAGACCATTGGAGGGCTGGACTGAAGTTTAAAAATAAAAAAAATATAAGAAATTCCTTGAAAACACAGCGCTAGCGGTACATGTGACCGCATCCGTAATACACTGGGCCCTCCTCCATTATTTAATATACTGCACCCCTTTGTGAACTACTTTATTTATTGTCCCAATTAATGAATTAATTGGGTCAATTAATTATTAAATATGCTGCCCTCCCCCCATTAATTACTAGACTGCCCCTCATAATTAATTATTTCCTATGCTGCCCCTCATAATTAATAATTTCCTATGCTGCCCCCCACCATTAATTATTTCCTATGCTGCCCCTCATAATTAATTATTTCCCATGTCGCCCCCCCCCCCGCCATTAATTATTTTCTATGCTGCCACCCACCATTAATTATTTCCTATGCTGCCTCTAATAATTATTTCTTATACTACCCCTTATAATTAATTATTTCCTATGCTTCCCCTCATAATTTTTTCCTATGTGGTCCCTCATAATTAATTATTTCCTATGCTGCCCCTCATAATAAATTATTTCCTCTGCTGCCCCTCATAATTAATTATTTCCTATGCTTCCCCTCATAATCAATTATTTCCTATGCTGCCCCTCATAATAAATTATTTCCTATGCTTCCCTTCATAATCAATTATTTCCTATGCTGCCCCTCATAATAAATTATTTCCTATGCTTCCCTTCATAATCAATTATTTCCTATGCTGCCCCTCATAATAAATTATTTCCTATGCTGCCCCTCATAATCAATTATTTCCTATGCTGCCCCTCATAATAAATTATTTCCTATGCTTCCCTTCATAATCAATTATTTCCTATGCTGCCCCTCATAATAAATTATTTCCTATGCTTCCCCTCATAATCAATTATTTCCTATGCTGCCCCTCATAATAAATTATTTCCTATGCTTCCCTTCATAATCAATTATTTCCTATGCTGCCCCTCATAATAAATTATTTCCTATGCTTCCCCTCATAATCAATTATTTCCTATGCTGTCCCTCATAATCAATTATATCCTATGCTATGCTGAGGGGGCAGCATAGGAAATAATTAATTATGAGGGGCAGCATAGGAAATAATTATTGCGGGCATCATAGGAAATAATTATGAGGGGCAGCATAGGAAATAATTATGAGGGGCAGCATAGGAAATAATTAATTATAATTAATTATTCCCTATGCTGCCCCCTCATAATTATTTCCTATGCTGCCCCTCATGATTATTCCCTATGCTGCCCCTCCATTATTATTTTCTATAATGGCTCCGTTATTCGTTATTTCATATATTAGGGCTGCCACAATCTTTCTACTGTTGTTAAAAAAAATTAAAACCCTGTACTTACCTCTGGCTCCCGCGTCTTCTTTCTTCTGGCTGCTGCCGGACAGCAAGGGGTTCGCGGCCACGTGATGACATATCCAGGTTAAGGAGCGATGTGCGCCGGGGTTGTCTTCCGGCCACATCGCTCCACCTGCAGTAATAGTGCTGGAGCGGCCGTTTCCGACCGCATCGAGCACTATTCAGTGACGGGGAAGGAGCTTAGGCTACGGCCTAATCATTGACTCTATTGTCCAAGCGCTGGATGGGCCGGGGGCCGGATAGAAAAGGTCTGTGGGCCGCATGTGGCCCGCGGGCTGTAGTTTGGGGACCCCTGCTATAGATGGAAGTCAGTAAGTGTTACATACTCTGGATGCCAGGATAGCTGCCAGGATAGATTCAGTGTTTCTTAATTTCATGGAACTTCAAAAGGAGAAAAAGACCAGCAGCACATTGTCCAGATGGACCAAATACAAAAAGCTCCAGACCAGCTGAGAGTCAACTCCACTCCACTTCAGAATCCTGGGTTGAGTACATTCAAGTCTTTCAGATCTTCGGAGCGTGTGCATGCTGCTGACTGAACGTTAAGGAAAGAGAAAATTTGCTGATCGAAATATTTGTGACCTTTGATAAAATTTTATTTTTTAAACCATACAAAGTTAGTGTGTGCATAATCATTTGAATTGCTGGCCACTTGCTAGAAATTGGGATTATTTTAGGGCTTTTACGCCAGTTTTTTTTCATAGAAGCCCTTATAAATGTCCCCTAATAGACTTCACATATGTATGTAAAGTTTGAGATACAATAACATGAACTGACACATGATGGCGCCAAGAGCAACAGATTTCCTGAAATGCTACCCCCACGTAATACACACCTCTCACATTTATCTTCACTCCATTGATTACTGGGCATTAGTCCTTTCATCTCCATCTCTTTCCTTTTATATTATTCAAGTGTAAACACAACCAACCTACACTATTTCTCTATATATAAAATATTCTTTTATACAACTTGACATTTACATTTTTGCAGTTCTGGGACACGGCACAAAGATCAAATTTTGGATCTACTGGCTCATGTAATCCATGAGCACAGCTAAGCATACTGTGCCTCTTGAAAACAGTTGTGCCTGTGTTGGGTTACTGCTAGACAAGCATTTATACTATACAATCTCTCACTAAATGGATTAGAGTGAGAGGTAAACGCTAGCTACACACCTTGAAGGTCATGACCAGTTTGTTCTGTAGTTCTTTTTATACAAAGTTTGGCACTAACTGGTTAATAAATATTTGCCATGAATTACATAAACACTTGTCACCTCTAGAGGGAGCTTATTGCATACAGATTAACTGTTTATTTCAATACATTCTGCTCTAATATGCTCACTTTATAGTAGTAGTAGCAGCAACAACAAGATATATTAGATTTCAGTCCATACATTGTCATGTACAATTAAAAGTTCACACACAGACTGTCTGAAATCTAAGTAATAAAAAGTTAATCCTCCCCACATCCCCAGATATACTAGTAAATTACTATGAGTAACCCAGTTTAATTAGACCATTGTCAGAATAGGCAGGATATTATATAAAATTCTTTGTTTGACCCTATATAGTATATCAATATCCTCAACCCTGAAGATAACAAGTATCTACACATTTGACACTAATGCCCCTTTCACACTTGCGTTTTTCACGCACGTTTTCTGCGCGTTCTTTTGACGCGCAGAACTTGCATTGCACTCTAACCCATTGTAACCATTGGGTCTTTTCAGACTTTTTTTTCACGCACACACGCGTGTTTTTTTTAACGCGCGTTTAAATCTCGACATGCTCTACTTTTGCAAGTCACGCGCGTGAAAAACGCACCATACAAGTCTGTGGAGATGGATCAAAAACGCATTGGACTCTGAGACACTTGCAAGTGCAATGCGTTTTTCACGCATCAATTGCCATAGAAAAGATAGAGCTCAGTCCTGAGTCCATTTCATGCACATTATCTGCGCATGAAAAACGCATTGAAATTGCATTGAAATTGCATTGAAAACGCGCATGAAAAACTGAGACACTGAACAAACAGTCAAATGTGCTTTTTTCACTGACCAAACCCTGATCGCACCCTGATCAAACTCTGACGTGATCTGCAACGCAAGTGTGGAAGGGGCCTTAAACATGAAGAAATACTGAAGGTATGAGATGCTATTTTCAGGCACATGATCTTTAGTGGAGGAAGTGACATAGAATTTCTCAGGTGATAAGAGCTCCGTCACTTTTTCTCTTCTCATTTTCTCTTTTCATTCCCCGGACTTGTATTTACAAGGTAACAAGATGGGCACATCTCCTGCCAGAGAAGCCATGGATCTCCCTATAATCACCTTTATTATTGGAATGTTTCTTATTGGTACACTATATATTAATTCTATATTTATTCTATATGATATACTGTGAATAGCTATATTTATATAATGATATGTTTATGCTGTCATTCTATCCATAGGAAAAGGCTGTGCGCAAACTGTAACCCAGTCATCAGCCCCACAGAGCGGGCGTTCCGGAGAGTCCATACTCCTTGAATGTACATATAAAGTATCTGGCACCCCTTATCCTGCTTGGTATGTGCAATACCCAGGGAAAGCTCCACTTATGTTGGTCAATGACCTGACACAGAAACACTACAAAGGCTTTTCAGTGATAGAAGACAAGAGTAAAGCAGCCTTCCACCTGAAGAAGGAGAATGTGGAAGTCGCTGACTGTGGTGTCTACTACTGTGCAGTGAGAGACACGGTGACTAACCTCTGAGGCTCACCTGTCACATAACTTCCTTGTAGTGTTATACTGTTCTACAGTGACTTTACAGGATGTCAATCACACACGAGCAGTCCTCACTAAGTGTTCTTATTTAGGCTCTAAATCATCTAGGCGGCCATTTAACTGTTGTAGAGGGTTACAATTTTATGCTGTGTTTTTACTGTGGCAGAGCTCAATGTGGATTAACATTTTTTACACAGCATAAGGAAGGGTTTTAAATAAATCCCACACCTTCCTAAAATTCATTCAAAATATGCATTGTGTGCAGGTGGCCTTGGTTTAGAGGAGTCAATCTGGCATAAGAGTTTTGTGACTTTTTTTTAAGATATTCATTAATTTACAATTTTTGTAGACATCAACATCTAAATTGCCAAGATAAACCGTATGAAAACTGGAAAACTAAGGCCCCTTCCACACTGGCGTTTTTCACGCGCGAGTTCTGCGCGTGCATTTGACGCGCAGAACTTGCATTGCACTCTGTCCCATTGTATCCAATGGGTCTTTCTTCATTAGCGTTGGTTTTCACGCGCGTGCTTGCGTTCGTTTTCACGCGCGTCAAAATCGCAGCATGCTCTACTTTTGCGTGTCACGCGCGTTTTTCCCGCCCCATTCAAGTCTATGGAGATGCATCAAGAACGCAATGCACTCGCAATCATTGCAAGTGCAATGCGAGTGCAATGCGTTTTAAACGTAAGGGTTGCTAGGTGACCAGAATAACAGTATTTCCCCTGCTCGAGAACGATCATTTAATTAAAAAAACACAATGAAGAACAGTGAAGAATAGAATAAAAACAGTGAACACAGTGAACACAGTGAACACAGGATCATTTAAGAGAAAAACACAGTGCAGAATAGATTACAGATGTTCGGCACATCTGCTTACTTGTCGGGAGATACGCGCGGAACGGTGCGAACAAAATAGCATGTGAAGAACAATATATATGTGTGAAACATCTGCAATGTGTTCTTCACACACATGTTTTTCTCTTAAATGATCCTGTGTTCACTGTGTTCACTGTTTTTATTCTATTCTTCACTGTTCTTCACATCTGCTAACTTGTCGGGAGATAATATACACGGGGAACAGTGAAGAATAGATCGCAGATGTTTGCAACTTATCAGAAGACATTATTTTTCAATTAAATAACACATTTTAATCCCAAACCATGGTCCCTTTGAAAAATGCTCGAGTCTCCCATTGACTCGTGCGTAAAAAACGTGCCGAAAACGCAAAAAAAAAGCTAACAACACGCGCATGAAAAACGCAAAAACGCTAATTACTCCAAGGAAAAATGGAACAAAAACGCAGCCAAAAACGTCAGTTTTTCACGCATTGCACCCTGACGTGAAATGCAACGCTAGTGTGGAAGGGGCCTAAGTCACTGCCAAACTTTGCTGAGTAGGTGAAAAGGTGGGAAAAAAAACACAAAGGAAAAGTAAAACAAACAATGTGATAAATCCACATTGTTGGCTTTTGGTCTTTAGTAAATCTCCAAAAGTCGCAATCATTTCAAAGCTAATTTATATGCCTTATCAAGGGCAGCCTTAAATTTTCATCAAAATTTTGGACTTTTTTGAGAATTTTTTAACCACTTACCTCACAAGCGGCTGCCAAACGACGCCAGTGCCAGGAGCTGCGGGTGTCAGCTGTATATTATAGCCGACACCCGCTGCTAACACCCGCGATCGGCGTTTCCTCTGATCGCCGGCGTTAACCCCTTACAACCAACATTCCCTTTGCATACCTAATAAAGAACAAAAAACACAAAATCATGAAAAAAAACCCCACATTATTGTTATTGCCACATTCGCAACAATTCGTACAATAAATGAGTAACATTATTAGACCTGCTCGGTGAATGCTGTAAAAACAAAACCCAAAAACTTGACAAAAAATTTAAATTTTTCATAAAATCCATTCACAAAAATGTTCCAAAAAGTAATCAAAAAAAGTTATGTGCGCCAAAATGGTACCACTTAAAAGGACAACTCAATACATAAAAAATAAGCCTTAAATCAGCTCTGTCAACCAAAAAATATGAAAGTTATGTCTCTGAAACATGGCGATATGAAAATAAATGAGATTTCCTCTATAGTAGGTTTTCTTCTTCTTTTAAAAATATATAAAAAACTATATAAATGAGCTAACACCGTAATCGTAGTGATGCATAGAATAAAGATAATACAGCTCATTTACCTACCGATCCGGAATGTCCGCCAGAATGCACATCTGCCGTGATTCAAGAAGATTGTGTGCCCAATTTCCTGCTTGTGTCGCTTCCCTAATCAGGTCTGTTGGAGTTCACAATCTTGTTCCCGGTGTACGTAAGTGCATTGGATGCGACACAAATTTAAATGTTAAATCCCGCGCTTAGTCCGAATTCGTCAGATCGTCCGGCGGCCCGCCTCCTGATCTCTTGGTGGTGCGATGCGCCAAAATCCGATCATGTGTGACGCAATCCCCGGCGTGATCCCAGAAAAGACAGGAAACCTGACGAAAATGAGGACCATGAAAAGTCACTAAAAGTAAAGAAAAAGAAAAAGTTTGTTACTTGTGCCCCACTGTACCCAATGAGAAAGGGGGGGGGGGATTTCAAAAGATAATAATAATGAATGTATCCAACACCCATTATTGTTATAAATGATAGAGCTATAGATAGAGATATGTCAGAAAAACAGCAAAAAATACATTTATCCGAAAAACAGTTATTATTACAAAAAAAAATACACCAAAAGATACCAATTAACATTACAGATATAAAAACAATTTAATTTACCAGGTACCAGGGTACCTAAATAACTGCAGAGCATTGACCCCCCTGTGACGTCGTAAGGGGCAGCCGATTTTTTGTATCTTTGTGATGATCTAATAAATAAAAGGGATATGCCATTTGGATCGCACGAGAAAAGATGTAAAAACGAAGTCTGTAGGAAAATTCTACCATAATTTGGAATTTTTCCCAGCTTTTCTGTACACTGAACAAAATCTAAAATGGTGCCACCAGGTATTACAATTTGTCCTACTAATAACAAGCCCCAACATGGAAAACAACATATGGCTTGTGGAAAGATTGGAAAGAGGGGAATTTGAAAAGAGCCTAGTAAGCAAGTGGTTAAAGAGAAGATAACCCCTTCATTAGTTTAGGCAGTGTACAGTTACTGCTAAAATTATAATTTATATCAAAACGTAGAAAACTTTGGAAGGTATATATGGTTAAATACAACATAGTGATGGAGCATATTATTTCTGAGACAAAAAAAACCTGTGGTGACTAAATATTTTTTGAAGTGTAATATTCTGAGTAAACACTGGATGGCAGAAAGCGCTTGATACAACTAATGATAATAAAGACCCGGCCTTCACCCAAGTGCATTTTACTGCTCATCTGTAACATACATATAATATACATTACAAAAAGTCTGACTCGTCATCGTTAGAATTACAAAGGCACATACTTCAAATTAGAAAATGTAACCAACTGCAACCAAAATTCAGTCTATGGACAAACAATGCCAGGAAAGTCGCTAATAACATTGGAACCCAAAATGAAAAGTTGTTATGGGCCCGAATACTTAAGGAAAACTTAGAAAATGGACAGAAGTGACTTGAGACATTTGTGCGATATTTTTGAGACCTTTGTAACAAATTTCTCAAAAAGAGATCTGAAAAAAAATCATTTGACACAAGGAAAAAGTGAAGTTCATAAAAGACAGACAAACACTAGCCAAAACAAACAAAGATAAGATAAATTACCCCCCACCCCCACCCCCCATATGTTCTCTGTGGAATTTTCAGCTTGAGCTAATGATGCTTTCATTTTAAATTAGCTCAATCCAGAGGAAAATGAAATGATCATTGGCAAAAGTACATCTACTTTCAAAGCTGCAAATCTATAAGGGGAGAGGAGAAGCTTTAGAAAAGCAAGGACGCATGGATAAATATACTGCTGAAGACTCGAGTGAGTTTTCTTTCTCACCTCAGTGCTGAAATCGCAGCAAAACATGATCTGTACTACCATTGTACTACCATTTGATGTCCTCCATACTGCTCCCCTCTGCAAGTGTGTACCAGAGAAAAATGATTAGAGGATCAGTTTCTCCAATGTGCAGTGTAAAGGAGACATCATAGCACCTAGTCTCCACACAGCAGTTCAGGGAACCTCAGCATCAGAGGCAGAACCTCAGAGGCAGAGAATAATAATTGCCATACACAAATTTTATAATGGGAAAAAGAACAATACATTTTATGTAAACATATCACAGCATAAGTGGAGTTTTGTTCACAGTAAAAGTTGTCATAACCTGGCTCTATAATTATCTATAATTCTGTGCTCTTTGGTTGTTCAGTAGTTCTCATCATCATCTCAGCTTGAGTTCAATTAAAGATCAATGACATCAATGACAAGTAACTAAATGTCATCAGAGGCTTCTTCTATATATGGAGTTTGCTCACATATCTAGGCTAGAAGGAGGAGTAGACATGAGCTGATTCACATTACTTGAAAGATGGTTCTCTAACCTCTCACAGTGCGACTTTCAGAAAAAATAGAGAAACCTTCATGGCATAGAGCAGAGTTTTAGATTACTGAAGCATGGATGTCATCTTCACATTTATCCTTTCTGGGATTCTTTTACTAGGTATGATCATTTACATACATAGAGTATCCAGATTATAATCAGCACTCTGGTATCCAAATACAGGATAATTATATGTATATTCTGGTCAGTAATAATTATGGCTTTGGTAATAATGTATTCCATCCCATTGAATGCTTTTCATATACTGTACTTCAAGGTCAATGAATGTCTTATATTTCCAGGGGGAAATAATGCACAGTCTATAAACCAGACATCAGCTCCACAGCCCATCCTTGAAGGAGCTCCTATACTCCTAGAATGTACATATAAGACTTCTGGATACCCTTATCTTTCCTGGTATGTGCAGTATCCTGGTAAAGCTCCGGTTCTGTTTTTACAAGATACACGAAAAGAAGAAGACAATGGATTTACAGCCAAACATGAAAAAAATACAGAATCATTCCACATTAGAAAAGCTCAAGCTGAAGTGAGAGATTCTGGTCTATATTTCTGTGTTGTGGGTGACACAGTGAATAAGGCACATAGCTTGCCTGTCACATAACTGCGCCTAGTAGTCTTTCTTTCTAAAGAAAGAAACAGTAGAAGACAACAAGATTTGTACCATTTTCCATTTTTAGCAAACTGTTTCCTTAAATGGATATTTTACTGTCTCCTACAGAAAGGGGTGTATGGATGCTGCAAACACACACTACTAATATGAGTGATCAGTGCTGGTACCACTCGCATGTGTTAACCGTTAAAATTAAAAATATTTAAAACCTAAAAGTTCAAATTACCCTCCTTTCCCATAAAAAATTAACATATAAAAAAAACATAAAAGTAAAAAAAAAATAAACATGTTAGGTATCCCAGGATCCTAAAATGCCCAATCTATCATAATTTAAAAAATTATTCTTGGCTTTGAACCCTGTAGTGTCCAAATTGTCACTTTTTTCCAATTTGCAAAATTGGAATAATAAAAGACCTAAAACACATAGGTCCCCAAAAATAGAAGATTTAAAAAGAATGCAACTCTGTTCTCTTCCTTTTGTGCAGTATATTTAAAAACATCAGCTTGTCTTGCAAAAAGTGAAACCTTACCCAGGTCTGTGCACCACCGTATGATACAGTTCTTGGCCTCAGAATATGGCAAAACAAAGATTAACATTTTTTAAAAGTATTAAAACATAGTAAAATAATATATAAATTTGGTATCTCTGTGATCTTAATGACATAAAGCATAAAAGTGAGGTGTCATTTTGGAAAGACAAAATGATAGATCACACAAAAAATGGTGCAATGCATTTTTTTATAATGTTTCACTGCACGTGGAATTCTTTTCCAAAGTCCCAGCACATTGCATGATAGATAGTGATAGATTGCGCCAATCAGTTGTATAGAACACAGTTTGAAGCCCCTTGTCATAGTGAGACAGTAAATACACAATTGTATTGCACTACAGTGTATGAGAGTTTAGCCCCCTAGGTTTCAAGGGGAGGGGGGCCAAAAAAAAATAATCCAAATGACCTCCCTTTACCTAGAAGGTACATAACAATAAACACACAAATAAAATCATAATCATAAACACAACTGCAGATTAGACAACCTCACCCACCAAAATTCCGTATCTTTAAAATAAAAATAATTATTCTGCATGGTGAACAAACTAACAGAAAATATTGAGCAAATGGTTGGATAGTTCCAAAAATGGTATTGATGAAAATGTCAGTCTGTCCCAAAAAAATGTCACTTCATACAACTTCATACTTGAAGAATAACAAAAAGAATGCAGGTGTCAGAAAATGACAATATGAAGAAAAAAAGTATTATTTAATAGTCATTACAATGTAAGAAACCTATATACATTTGGTATCTCCATAAAAGTATTGACCCAAAGAATTTAGAAGATGTGTATTTGGACCACACAGTAAAAGCCCATAAGAAAGCTGCACATTATTGTCAATTTCACAGCACTTGGAATTTTTTTTCCAGCTTTCAAGCAGATTGTATGGAATATTAAATGGTGCCAATCCCAGGTACAATATGATTAGTATTAGAAAAGCCATTATTTAGCCCAGTAAATAGAAAAATTACACAACCTATGGCTTCTGAAATGTGGGGAGTGAAAAAGTCAAACATGAAAAAGTGCTGCTTCCTTAAAAGGTTAACTAAGTGAAACCTGTACCAAAGTCATCTGATGCTTCTTCCATGGAGTTAGTGTATGATATGTAAATGCAGTAGGAGGGGTAGACAGGATGTGGTCCAGATTAAAACAAAAATCTATCTCTACCCTTACCAGTGCTACCTTAAGAAAATATATATACCTAAAGCACCATAGATGCACAGATAACTGAAGCATGGATGTCATCATTACAATTATCCTCTCTGGGATATTTCTAGTAGGTATGATACTTCACAAACATATATAATCTGGAATATTGTTTACAGAGATACAATTATGAGAATATTGGAAAAATGATTTCAATGTTTATAAAATCTCTTATATTAACAGTGGGCAATAACGCGCAATCTATAAACCAGACATCTGATCCGCAGCTCGTTCTTCAAGGAGCTCCTGTACTCCTGGAATGTACATATAAGGCTTCTGGCTACCCTAATCTTTTCTGGTATGTGCAGTATCCTGGCAAAGCCCCAGTACCTCTTTTAAAAGACTTGCAAAATGAAGAGCAAAATGGATTTACAGCCAAACATGATAGAAGTACAGAATCATTCCACATGAGTAAAACTCAAGCCGAACTGACTGATTCTGGTCTATACTTCTGTGCTGCGAGTGACACAGTGAATATAGTCCATATCTCACCTGTCACATAACTGCGTGATACCATGACCTCTTTTATAGAGACATTCAGAATAAACCTGTAACATACTCCACTAGAATATAAAGCTTGTGTAGTTTGTGTGTTATAGTCAATATTACACATCACAATATTAATTACTTTTACATGCACTGTTTTTCATATTCTCATATATATATATATACACTCACCGGCCACTTTATTAGGTACACCTGTCCAACTGCTCATTAACACTTAATTTCTAATCAGCCAATCACATGGCGGCAACTCAGTGCATTTAGGCATGTAGACATGGTCAAGACAATCTCCTGCATTTCAAACCGAGCATCAGTATGGGGAAGAAAGGTGATTTGAGTGTCTTTGAACGTGGCATGGTTGTTGGTGCCAGAAGGGCTGGTCTGAGTATTTCAGAAACTGCTGATCTACTGGGATTTTCACACACAACCATCTCTAGGGTTTACAGAGAATGGTCCGAAAAAGAAAAAACATCCAGTGAGCGGCAGTTCTGTGGGCAGAAATGCCTTGTTGATGCCAGAGGTCAGAGGAGAATGGGCAGACTGGTTCGAGCTGATAGAAAGGCAACAGTGACTCAAATCGCCACCCGTTACAACCAAGGTAGGCAGAAGAGCATCTCTGAATGCACAGTACGTCGAACTTTGAGGTAGATGGGCTACAGCAGCAGAAGACCACACCGGGTGCCACTCCTTTCAGCTAAGAACAGGAAACTGAGGCTACAATTTGCACAAGCTCATCGAAATTGGACAGTAGAAGATTGGAAAAACGTTGCCTGGTCTGATGAGTCTCGATTTCTGCTGCAACATTCGGATGGTAGGGTCAGAATTTGGTGTCAACAACATGAAAGCATGGATCCATCCTGCCTTGTATCAACGTTTCAGGCTGGTGGTGTCATGGTGTGGGGAATATTTTCTTAACACTCTTTGGGCCCCTTGGTACCAATTGAGCATCGTTGCAACACCACAGCCTACCTGAGTATTGTTGCTGACCATGTCCATCCCTTTATGACCTCAATGTACCCAACATCTGATGGCTACTTTCAGCAGGATAATGCGCCATGTCATAAAGCTGGAATCATCTCAGACTGGTTTCTTGAACATGACAATGAGTTCACTGCACTCAAATGGCCTCCACAGTCACCAGATCTCAATCCAATAGAGCATCTTTGGGATTTGGTGGAATGGGAGATCCGCATCATGGATGTACAGCCGACAAATCTGCGGCAACTGTGTGATGCCATCATGTCAATATGGACCAAAATCTCTGAGGAATGCTTCCAGCACCTTGTTGAATCTATGCTACGAAGAATTGAGGCAGTTCTGAAGGCAAAAGGGGGTCCAACCCGTTACTAGCATGGTGTACCTAATAAAGTATATAATATATAATATAATAATATAGATCTAAAGTTAGAAATCCAGCAGCACCA
Source organism: Engystomops pustulosus (assembly GCF_040894005.1). Taxonomy (NCBI): domain Eukaryota; kingdom Metazoa; phylum Chordata; class Amphibia; order Anura; family Leptodactylidae; genus Engystomops; species Engystomops pustulosus. The sequence continues at coordinate 100,785,347 of NC_092411.1, forward strand.
TAGCAATAGCAGAAACATTTTGTGAGTGCAAACCCCAAAAATGGTCTTGACACACCAGGCAATTGTACTCCAAAGAAAAATGAGACTGCACTCCAAAGTGAATATGAGAAAAACGGATGGGAGCTTTATTTACCCAAGTGCAACATTTCAGACCCTGTTCAGGATCCTTTTTCAAGCCTTAACCTCCAATCTAATATGTATTGGGCCTCTCAACTTTTCCATGACTCTTCTACAATGACAAATATGGGGGATAAGGATTGGGCAAGTTGGCATTCTATGTATAAACTTTATCACTTTATTACACTTGCATTTTAGCTGGGGAGATCAATATGGGGGAGTCAGTAAATATAGAAGTCAAATTAACAAATGGTCATGGTTATCCTTTCCATTTTTACATTTAGAAAATTTATGATGGCACTGCTCTTCTGTCCTACACTATGCCTCTTTTTTGAGACTTTTCAAAGGTGGCAGAGTAGGAATGAGTGGACTTCCTCTGAACTCAGTTGGACCCAAACTTAAAGGAAACCTACCACTTGAAGTGGCAGGTTTCCGATGGCAATACCGAGCACCAGCTCAGGGCGAGCTGGTGCCGGAGCTTACTTTAGTTAGTGTTTTAAACCGTGGTATCGCGGTTTAAAACACTTTTTAAACTTTATAGCCGGCGCATGGAGGTACGCGCTCGGCGCTTACCATGCGCGCAGCTCTCATTCACTTCCTATGTAGCCGCGCGCGCGGTAAGCGCCGAGCGCGTACCTGCCTGCGCCGGCTATAAAGTTTAAAAAGTGTTTTAAACCCCGATACCGCGGTTTAAAACACTAACTAAAATAAGCTCCGGCACCAGCTCACCCTGAGCTGGTGCTCGGTATTGCCATCGGAAACCTGCCACTACAAGTGGTAGGTTTCCTTTAAAGGAAACCTACCACTGCTAATGGTAGGTATTAGCTGTAAACACCGGGCACCAGCTCAGGGTGAGCTGGTGCCGGAGCTTACCTTTGCTAGTGTTTTAAACCGCTATATCGCGGTTTAAACACATTTTGATGAACGGACCCGAGGTAGCTTTGGCGCTGCTTCGGGTCTGTTCATCAAAATGTGTTTAAACCGCGATATAGCTGTTTAAAACACTAGCAAAGGTAAGCTCCGGCACCAGCTCACCCTGAGCTGGTGCCCGGTGTTTACAGCTAATACCTACCATTAGCAGTGGAAGGTTTCCTTTAAGAATTCTGTTAAGGCTTGGGTTATAGTAATGGATGTAGAAAAGACCCCCAGTAACACCCAGTATACTGTTCAAATGCTGCTGACCCATTTTGGCCCTCACGGACTGTGAAGGAAACCGTGACATTTCGGATCTCTGAATGGTATGCAAGATCACTTAATTACACTTTTTAGACACTCCCAGAATGCACAGTTCTGAGAGGCACAGGAATGATTTAAAGTTGCCCACACAACTTCTGGATATGGCACAACAATAAATCACAACCCTGAATGGCTTTAAAACCCCTTTCAATAGCCTCAGTGAAACCGAATCTTATCAAACCAAATAAGCTGCCACCAGTTCTCCTTTAATATAAGCCTGCTCCGTAACAGGATTATATAGGGTGAGGTACAAACCCGGTAGAATTTATTTAACAGAGAAACACGGTTGTTGGGGTTCGTGGATCGAGATAAAAGAGCAACACAGTATATATTGTATATTCAGATTGTATATTTATTTGCCTTAACCCCTTCCCGACATGTGACGTAATAGTACTGCATCGCGGGAGGTGCGTTCCCGCAAAATGCAGTACTATTACGTCATGCTTCTGGCACCGGCTCCTGAATGGAGCCGGCGCCAGAAGCTGCAGGTGTCAGCTATATATTATAGCCGACACCTGCCTCTAACACCCGCGATCGGAGATTTCTCCGATCGCGGGTGTTAACCCCTGACACGCCGCGGTCGCGCTGACCGCGGCGTGCAAGGGGCATTTCATAAGAATCGGACCCCCCCTGCGGCGCTTACCGGGGGGGTCCGCTGCTCCGATCGCAGCCCCGGGACTGCCGGTGCCCGGGGCTGCGCGATCCTCCTGCCGGGAGCCGGGTCCTGCCTTCTGACAGGACCCGGCTGTAACACACTGAGCATGCGCAGCATGCTCAGTGTGTTACATTACACAGTGTAATACATCTGTATTACACTGTGTAATGTGAAGAAGAGCTTGAACAAGTGATCAGTGGATCACTTGTTCAAGCTAACCTGTAAAAGTTAATAAAAATGTTAAAAACACTACATAAAATAATTTTTTAATAAAAATAATTAATTAAATAAAGTTAGAGTCCCCTAAACACAAATATTCCCTATACACATGCAATAAAGTGAAAAAAAACACAAAATCGCCAAAAAAAACCACATATTTGGTATCGCCGCGACCGTAACAATCCGTACAATAACTCAGAAACATTATTGGACCCGCTCGGTGAACACCGTAAAAACAAAACCCAAAAAACACTCCAAAAATGTACATTTTTCATAAAATCTCTACACAAAAATGTTCTAAAAAGTGATCAAAAAAAGTTATGTGCGCAAAAATGGTACCACTGAAAAGAACAACTCAACACGTAAAAAATAAGCCCTAAACTAGCTCTGTTAACCAAAAAATATTAAAGTTACGTCTCCGAAAAGATGGCGATGCAAAAACAAATGAGATTTCCTCTATATTAGTTTTTATCCAGTAAAATTGTAAAAATAAATGAAAAACTATATAAATGAGGTATCACCGTAATCGTAGTGACCTATAGAATGAAGATAATATAATATTTTTAGTGTACGGTGTACGACCCCCAAAAAATACGAAAAGAAAGTGAACCAAAATTGACAATTTTCTTTTCACCCATACATTCAAGAGTTAATAAAATCTCATCAATAAGCTAATGACCCACTAAAATGAAGTATTTGTAAAGTGCATCTCATGTCGCAGAAAATAAGCCCTTATCTGTCCAAATTGCCAAAAAAATAAAGATTGTATAGCCAATAAAAATTGACAATGCATAATCTACTCTGAATGGCGCAGCTCCCTTCGATGCCCTGGCGTGTGCCCATACAGCAGGTGACCACCACATATGGGGTATTATTATACACGGAAGAGATTGGGTATCAAATTTTGTGGAGCGTTTTGGTATTTTATCCACTGAGAATTTGTACATTTTTTGAAAAACATATTAATTTAGCCAAAAAAATTTTACTTTCAAAATTGCATCCGATTTTGTTTTAACCCCTGTAAAACAATTAAAGGGTTAATAAACTTCATAAAAGTTGTTTCACGTACGTTGAGGGGTGTAGTTTCTATAATGGGGTAATTTATGGGGTTTACTTTTATGTAGGTCTCTCAAAGTGATTTGAAACCTGAGCAGGTCCCTCAATAGCAGGATTTTGCGTTTTTTATGAAAATGTGAAAAATCGCACCTAATGTTCAAAGCCCCATAACATCCTACAAAAATAAGAGTATATATAAAAAACCATGTCCACATAAAGAAGACATTTAGTGAATGTTAGTTATTCCTTTTTTTTGCGGTTATGACTATGTATGGAAAAAGTAGAACATTTTGAAGTTCAAAAATCAAAAATTTTTCCAAATTTTCACCAAATATCTGATTTTCTCATAAATAAATGCAAAACATACCACCAAAATTTTTCAAATAACCTGAAGTAGGATGTGTCACGAGAAAACAATTTTAAAATCACTTGGATATGTTAAAGCGTTCCGAAGTTATAACCACTTATAGTGACACAGGGCAGATTTGAAAAAATGGGCCATGTCAGGAAGGTGAAAAGTGGCTTCAGCGTTAAGGGGTTAAGGGCACACTGGACAAATAATATATACAGTACACATATATAGAGGTAAAAAGAGTTAAACATACAAAGGTAGCACTACAAGTATCAGCAGTTCAGTAAGTTAGTTACCTTGTGTGTGGGCCTAATGGAACCTGATAGTCCACACTTCCTCTGCATTTAATTGTATAATAAGTTCCCAGAAAAAGACAATGTGGCCTCAGAGGTGTCTGATTATAGAGGGGTCAAGGGTACCCTCCTACCTGGTATTACATCCAGAACCTTGGAGAAGCCATAGTTCCTCAAGGAGAAGTTGTAGGGTCCAGGTTCGGGTATCATTGGATCCGGGTGAATCCCTGTATCACATTGATACCAAACCTGACCTATTTGCTATGGTCCTATCCAGAGATATTTAAATCCCTGGACCCGAGGATGCTAGAGCCCCAGAAATTGGGCCACTGGTATTTCCTGATGATAAGAAATCCAAAAATGTAGTTGTCCTTGGGCTGAAATGGACCATAACTCCATAACTGTCCATTTTCAACGTATTGGTTTAAGTTTTTTTATGACTCTTTGTCTCCTGTTTCAAAATGGGAGAAGATCCATGTTGATGATTCGGCTGCGGAGATCCTTTTAAGCCTGGCCACCTGCCATGTTAGGTAACACTCTGCTAGCTCCATTAGGCTAATTACGCTGAGGCTGAGGGGAAGTGAGGGATATGGGTGGCTTGATTAACAGGACAATATCTGGCCTGTAAATCTCCCCTGTACCTATATGTTTATCACACAAACTGATACAAATGTTCCAGTGTGTTGCATGCTCCCATTTTGGGGAGGATGATCCCTCCCCATAACATCATTAGGGAGCGGCAGTCATCCCAAATAATTACCAATCTACCAAGCACCATGTATGATACTTGTGTCTTTCTATGTGACAGGGGGCTTCTAGACTGTCTCTGACAACAGCTAATCCCGGGAAAAGAACTATAATGATATCCTGTTATCTATTTTAGGCATACATCTGACTGTACTATTTTTCTTGTTTTAAAAAATGGAACTGAGAACCCTGAGAATGAATTTTCATACAGATTCCCTTAATACTCTTCTTTTAGGACTTGCATATATATTCTATATTAAATCTAATTACCATCTGCTGGTGAAAGTATGTTGGTGCCGCCCTTGATTTTTTGAAAAGGGAAATAGGACAAGTATACAGTCTCTTTCATGTACCTGTGGGTAAACTCCTATGCACATTATTTCTATAAACCCTTATGTATTCGGATGGGTGTATGACACAGTGAGCTGTAAGAGACCTTCTTTTGCCTGAAATGATTATATTAACAAGTAAGTCCCAATACACATAACTACTTACCACTATACTATAAAATGTCCACCATATAAAAGTAACACTGCAAAGTTAAATTTGGATCTACAAATACATGCTGGAGCTTTATAATAAAAAGCAACCACTTTACTGTGAACATATTTTTATTTTACATGTATTTAGGAAACATGAATCAGTTGATTTTAGCATATTCTTTTAACATTTCAAGTTATTTCAAATGTATTTAATCAATATGAATAGAAAAGGTATGAGACTAATGGTTGGAACCATAAATATATATTCAATTATTCTACATTTTATTGGGAGTAAAGTGGTTATGTAAAACATTATGCCATCACATATTATAAATTGAAATGAACAGGAGAAAGGGGTGTAATATTTCTTGTTGTATGGTATTTGATTTCATATTGTGATACTCGGGCGCCATGTGCAAAAAAGTACAATGTCACGAAAATATAACGCAGTCTGTTTGATTCATAATGAGATGTTATTGTAAAAATTCTATATTTTGAAGACTTGTATAGCCTATAATAGATTAATTCTGTTGTTTGATTCTACTATGGCGTTTATTGATGTTTTTGTAATTGAGAAAATCACTGTGGGGGATCAGCTGAAAAGCTCATATTTGGCTTTGGAACCCTTTTGGCTGTTTTACCCAGTAAGTGTTCATATTTTAGCTATTTAGAGCTGACTTTATCTATTTGTATACAAAAAGGCCAATGCCTGGGGTATTTCACAGTGACTAATAGAATTGGGAAAAGATTGATATTGGGAAACAAAAAAAAACTAGCAGTTGTACATAGTAAGTAGTGTATCTGTTAACACAAATGAACAGTTACAAGAATAAATTGTTTTGTCATTGAAAAAAAAATATTTTGTTCTTAAAAATACTTTTAGAAAAATACAATATAAATTAGTATAAGCAAATGGATATTTTTTACACTGCACAGTCCATAATTTAATATAACTATAGTCTCTCTAAATGTGTATTTTTATCTTAAAATCTTTATGTAAAGAAAGTAGAATTGGAAGAAATCATTATGTCTATAGATGTAATACAAATCTTCTGAAGGAGTCACATGGCTTATATTTTGATAGACAATTCGTAGGATATGTGCTTCATATCAGTCAGTGGAGAACAACAACCAACAGCCAAAGCGATGGGCTTATAGAAGTTGAATTAGTCCTTGAGCCAAATAAGAACATTCCCTAAATCACAGACGGCCCTTAGATGAGCTGATCTGTGGTTGGGAAACAAATTAATCTGACTTACTCTAAAAAATGCTATAATATGAGATTCATGGTAGTAGTATTTGAGACCCTAAAGTACCTTTGTATGCCTAGCTCATTTGAATTGAAATAGATTTTTGGGAATATTGTAGAATACACCCTTTAATGAAAAATTTGGGAGATATTCTTGTTTATAGAAAGGCATTGTAGGGTCTCTGTGTGCCACAATACAGCTTTGAGCAGAGATGTCAGACTTTCTAGTAACTTATATAAGACAAGGTTACTGTAGAAAGTAAAATCACTGCGCTTGGTTCAGCTGAGAAACTTGTATTTGGAAGTGGAACCAGACTTTATGTGACAACGAGTAAGTAGCTACTAATAGTCTAGAGATACCGTATTTTTCAGACTATATGGTGCACCGGATTATAAGGCGCACCATCAATAATTGCCCGCTAAAACGTCTAGGTTCATATATAAGGCGCACCGGATTACAAGGCGCACCTGATTATAAGGATGAATGACCAGCAGGTGGCAGACATATATAATATGAATTGGAATCACAGAAATTGATGTATAGTGAAATATGAAAATTAAATTTTTTGTTGTGAATCCAAGTGAGTAAATCAATCTATCTATCTATCTATCTATCTATCTATCTATATATCTATCTATCTATCTATCTATCTATCTATCTATCTATCTATCTATCTTCAATGGTAACTACCATATATACTTGAGTATAAGCCTAGTTTTTCAGCACAAAAAATGTGCGGAAACCCCAAACTCGGCTTATACTCGAGTAAAAAAAATATAGGTTTTACCAGGTTTTTGTGGTAAAATTAGGGGCCTTGGCTTATACTTGGGTCGGCTTATACTCGAGTATATACGGTATTTATATTTAAATATTTAGCAAAACAGCAATTTTCATTTATTTCATGTTATCATTTATGTAACTTATGGTAAACTGGTCACATCCATTAGATGCATTAGCCAAAGTTGCTGATGGCCACCTATCTAATGTGAACATATGGCTCCTTACTCTGTCCCAATAAGAAATGGAGAGGAAGATAAGGATCAGACAATTGGATTTCATCTAGTTGTCCTCTAAGAAACAAGTGCAAGTTGAGGAGGCTGGGAGCTAAACCAATTGCATTTGCATAGGATTATCTTAAAATTATTTATTACAAATGATATTATATAAAGATTGTGTTGCCTCAGAATAATTCTAATAGTCGCACAATTAATTTACAGATATTGTTAAAGTTTGTTATGCAGCACATACATCTTTCTGGATTCTTCCGTGATAGTTCTATTTTTTTTATTTATTTCTACGTAAAAATCTGCTACCAAATTTCAGAAAAACAAATTGACAGTGTAGACCAGACGAACATGATGGAATATACCCCTAGTTCTGAAATTGTAAACAAAAGACTTATCTTAGCTGCCTTATTCTTCCCTGCAGTTATATCCCTTGTTGGTCATATACATACTACAAGGTAGATATTGATATGGTATGTGTCACTGTGACAATAACAACTACAAGTATATGTTTGGATCAGGGACCCGAGTATCTGTAATACCTCGTAAGTATTTCTCCGCAATCTCAATGAAATATCTTCACATTTAGATTTCCTCATTATTCTATACAAAGAATATATAATAATACTTTAAGTGGAGAACTGTAACTAATTTATTTTTTCGATGTTATTATTACTTTATTACCTGCCCATCTACACTAACTTTATTACCCAATATTTATTTAGTAGTGAATTAAATTATTAATGTAGTTTGCAATTTATGTTACCATAAAATATCATACAGCAAAATAAAGCGTACCATATAATGGTAAGAAGAAAAATAGTATTTGTTACAGGAGATGTCACTGTGTGGATCTGGAGTGGCTGGAAGACTCCAGTTTGGCGCAGGAACAGCCTTATCTATCACACCCAGTAAGTTTTATGAGAAATGGATATAATTATAAAACTGGGTGTCATCCAATGTGAACTCATAGTCCTAATGATGTGATTCTTTCTCCATATGTTGAGGCCTTCAGTATTTAATATTAGTTTACATTCCATATAAACCATAGAAGATTCTATAGATGACTGCTTGAGCTGTTTATTAATGTATATTGTATATTGACTTATATTATTTGGTGACTTTCAAAATAATAGAAAAGCCAAAGGTGTCAAGTCCATATATAAACTCTAGGTCCAGAATATATCTGCTAAGTAATTTCTGGCTATGGAAGATAAAGGGCTCAGAAATGTCATCAGTTGTATTCAACTCAAGAATTTAAAATTATATGTGTGAACGAAGTCTGACATAAAAGCTAATAATGGTTTCCAGATACAAAGATATGTAATAAACTACCATAATATCCTAAAATTAATACGTTTATTTATCAATAGAGAAAAAATTCTAGTACCAGTCAAATACATAAGAATGACATTGATTACATTTTTAAATATACTTGAATAGAGATAAGGATGTATTTGTAGATGTATGTCCTAGGCTTTCCATTAGGTATCCCTACAATATAACAAATAGAATACAATAATATCTTACCAGTCAGTAAGAGTACATTTCCAAGGTGCAATTTGTGTTTTTGGCCTCAAATCTTTGGCATACAGTTTACTGTACCTATTAGAAATAAGGCAGACGTGTCTTCTTTGTTGTACAATAAAACCGAAGTGCTGTTTGATATATTAGATCAAGGTTTTAGGTTGGTGTAATCTTAGTTCTGTTTATTGTAAGTTGCTAGGCTCCTCATTCTGCAAGTATTAATGTATCCTAATAATTGGCTGAGAGTTGTAGTTGCCGTTTAAGATCTTATGTTAGCTGAAACTTATAATTTTAACTGTAGTATTTATAGTAATACAGTTTTTTTTTCCTAGCAATATATATTATTCCCAGCATATAGGTAAATAGTGGTATTTCCACACTCCATGATGTTTTTCAGTGAGATCAGAGGTTTTTGCTGCGAGAAATATCACTGTGTGCAACTGGCACAGGCGGTAAACTCACATTTGGCAGAGGAACAGTCGTGTCTGTCTCACCTAGTAAGTAGTATTCTAGCAGCACATATGTACGATTACTCTAAAACACAAACTTTATTTATTTATAGGGCGTGTTATAGGGTGTGTATCATAAACCTCTTTTTATGATAGAATAAACTAATATATATATATATATATATATATATATATATATATATATATATATATATTATTTAGTATTTAGCTGTTATTTAACTAATTATTTTTGTACACATATTTCTATGCATCTGTGTTACTGTATCCATAGACCTTGTTTGCTATAAAATATATTTATTTTGGTATAGAATCCTAATAAGAGACTATTCTATCAATGTTAATTGATCCATTGAGAAATGTTATCTAACATACTTTTTGTTGTCCTAATCCATTATAGGATTATAAGTATTCCAAAAAAAACTAGATATCCTTCATATGTCCTATAAGGGAAATATAACATTCTGTAAGGTAAACTTCTATACTGCAGGATGTACCTATTGCATATGTCCCTGTACATATCTAGAGTATTTGAAATGGGTTAAATCACTGTGTCAACTTCTGGAAGCTACAAACTGAACTTTGGCAGCGGGACTAAGTTACTAGTAACTCCCCGTAAGTATAACTGCAAGTCATCGTATTGGTTATATAGTAACAAAACCTAAAGATTAGAGATAACTTATTTTTATTAATCAGAAGCTGCTGTAAAATTTTATATTATTTATATACATTGCATAATATAGAAGACATTTCCCTCTTCTCATGCCCCTGAATAAATAAATATTCACAAAAAAGTTGCATTGCGTTTTTGCAACTTTTTACTGTCAAAAAGTTAAACAGGGTTATACTTGATGGGCACACTGTAATAGCCACTTTAATACACCTGATGGGTAGCAGAGCTCTGACGACTGTCATTAAAAAATGTCCTCTGATGTGTCCAATGTTGTTTGTATCGCAATCCTGAAAACATCCCACCCTCAATCATTCCAAAAAGGTTGGAAAAATTCATAAACAGAAACTTCATAAATATTGTTCAACTATATAAAGAAATCCAAGCCACACATAATATATATAGTACATTATCAGACCTATATAACATGAATGTTCTATTGGTTTAAGGTTGGATTAAGGTGACAATACTTACACTACAGTGGATATTGCATGAAGGGGAGTGAGGGAAAGATACTGTAAAGCTGTGAGTTAGTGTGCAACCTCGGATAACTGGGGAAAGCTGACATTTGGAGGAGGAACACAACTTTACATTACTCCCAGTAAGTATTTTACATAGAATCCAACTTAGAGAAGTATAAAAATGGAAACGTTGGGGAAGGGGGGTTATCATTAGATTTTATGTCTATGTTTGGCATTGTTTTGGAGCAGTTGTGGTACAAATGCTGTTTTGCCACTTTCCATTGCTCCAAATGAACATAGGATTGTGAAAAGTCACTTTACAATAGACCCTGCTTGCGCCAAATTCATTATTTGCTTAGACTAGTTTTCTAATTCAAGATTTGCGATTTGGTGCAATTGTTCATTAAGGCGCATGTTTTAACGCAAAATGACACCAGTCACACACTAGCATAGAAAAAGGACTAAACCCACTACCAAATTTAACAAGACCAAATGCTTTTTAGAGGGACATGTTCGTCAAAAAAAGAACATATTGCAACAAACGCATTAAAAAACAATATTGTCAGACAAACCAAAAAGAAACACGAATACAACAACATACATAGACTCACTTGATAAATTCAGTTAAAAAAATGGAATTGAACATAGACAACCAAGTCAAAGACAAATTGTAATGATAAATTCCCCCCAATGAATTTAAAAAGTAAAACAATAATGCAAACACTGATAACATTTATAACATTAAACATAACTAGTGAACAACCATTTTTAGTGGTAAGTGATGTATTTGCTGGTCATTTTACGCTGAGTACAGATGAGACAATGAAATAGAAGAAAAGCTGAGTGAAAAGCAACACTTTATGTAATGACACTGAACACTGTGACTGCTTCTGGTGTTGACAGGCTGATATTTGGAACTGGTACAAGGATTATTGTGTCACCAAGTAAGTGACAACTTGTAATAATAATTTTCTGCAAAGGTACATTAGAAGTGGTAGATTTACTATTCTCAATCTTAATTCTAACTGAATTGTAACTTGATATAGTCCAAATAACTGTTTTTGCTTTTTGCCCCTCTTTTTACACTATTCAAAATTATCCCAAATTGGAGGCTTTGACAAGTTACATTTTTTAGACTTAATAGAGGCATGTGCTAGTTTTAAGTTGAAAATGATAGTGTAGTAAATTTGCTTCATATCTAATCTATGGTTCTACTGTCTGACTTTCAGAACAAATAAGTATATTTGCCCCAGTGTATCTTAATTTTCAATAATTATTACTGCTTGGTGTTAAAATTACTTAGCAGTTTCTTGGGACCCCTAGACAGATAGACACAGTAGATAAATAGATACTACTGGTTTCTATGTTTAGTTAAAGTATATGGAATTGGAACTGGGACTTGTATGAACCTACTTAGAGGCTGTTCTTATGTAGTGGTGAGGACGACCACATACTCATTGTAGTAGTAGTTTTTTTTTTTTACTGAGGCTCTTTTTACTGTGCTAATAACTACAACTAATGTGTCTTTGGTACAGAAACACAGCTGACTGTCACTCCCAGTAAGTACTCAGGTTCATAGAGTCATAGTTATAAAGTAGACTATCAAATAGAAACTTACGTAAATTATTCAAGTTTTTTACAGGTGAATTATGGTTTTATGTCTCTAGAGATCCTTGACAAGCTAGAGATTTCTCAGAATTTAACCTTTAGGTTCTACACATATGTATACAAACTGTATAGTCTGCAGGGGGCTGTTTAGTGTCATCAGGATGTCACTGCGGGAACTAGCAGTAGGTTTAAGCTCACATTTGGCTCTGGGACCCTAGCATCTGTTATACCAAGTAAGTATTTATGTCTATGATAATTCTATGATATGTTATATAGTAGATAAAGTGTCGCTAGACAATTAAAGAATAATAATCTTTTCAGTGTAACACTTGGGGACAACACATACAATACGTAACAGAGTTATGAGGAGAGAAGACTTCATTCTGGATGCCAATGAGCCTTTTGCGTGGCATGTGAAAGAAAGGGCTGGAAGAGGGATACTGTTGCAAGTTTGTTTTAAGTATGTCATACAGTATGAGCATACTGACCAATTTACACCAGTGTTTAACCGATAACTTAGCTCTTATTAGGTCTCCAATTTCTCCAAAAACTTGTAAAAGAAAGATACTGCGTTTCTGTCTTCTGTCAAGCCCGAGACATAGAACCCCAAAATCAAAAATTACTATATATACTAGACAACATTATTACTTCTTATACCGATACCTGGCTATGAAATATTTAATTATAGATTTAAGTATTTGTATGTACATGATAAATAGTTAATACAGTTGCAGGTAGAGAACTAGATAGATAAGACAATACCAGATAGATAGATAGAGTATTACTTTTAGGGATATGTGAGCTGATAGATAGAAAGATAGATCTTGGTTAGAGCATGTGTTTTGCTATAAACCATCATTCATGTTTACCACGTGAAGCAGATCTCTATCTACAGTCAAAACTGAGTTTATGTAAAGAGGTTTCTGGTTGTGTAAATTATGTTGGTCAGAAGATTATATTTGGAGTTGGCTCTAAACTGACTGTGCTACCTAGTAAGTAACAAACCACTGATAAATCATTACACTAATCATTTGTCTGGTTATGATATTTATTGTTTTGCTATTAGAGTTAAGTTACACAGCCATTATTTATTTATTTAAAAACAAATTTTTTGGCTGATCTAAAAAACAGACCTGTTTTCATGTACCAATTCACCCATTGAAGCTTAAAAGGCCATAAAAACATTATAGCATGCATAGGCTGATTCTTGGGAATGTATGAATATCTACCTCGTTCATGCATACATCGCCTTATATATAGGGTTCTTAACATTGTATTATGTTCTTTAAACAGAATATTTGGTCATGGCAGACCATTATAATATCGTAACATCCAAAAATAAAGGGGAAAATGCACTGACACCATCTATCTTCTATCTCCATGACCAAACAGCAGAACATTAGGTAAAGTGGGTCCCCCCTGTAACGTCTTACATGGTGGTGCTCAGCTCTGAATTAAGTAAAAATATAATGATCCAGAAGAGAAGAAGACATGAAGTGGCTCTCACTAGCAAACAATTTCTTTATCGGAAGATACAGCACATTGTGAAGTACAGAATGAGGTAACGGCCGTTTTGCGCCCACCGGCACTTTCTCAAAACACGCGGTTTGAGAAAGCGCTGGTGGGCGCGAAATGGCCGTTACCTCACTCTGTACTTCACAACGTGCTGTATCTTCCGATAAAGAAATTGTTTGCTAGTGAGAGCCACTTTATGTCTTCTTCTTCAGGATAGTCATAATATCATAACATCAAAAAATTACAACCCATCCGTTTACATGAAACAATTCCACAATTGGCAGCATCTACATAAAATATACCAGCATGCTTTCTCCTATTTGACTAGTGTACAGGGTAATTCTTCCAGAATATTCCGATAAATACACATTGTAGGCTCCACCTTATTGTAAGGATATGTATCATTGTGTTATGGGGCCTCAAATAAGCTCATCTTTGGAATTGGAACAAAACTCATTGTAATGGCAAGTATGTATGATATATAGACATGGGTTTGTTGTTTATGTGCCAGGATACTACACATTATATTAATGGGGTTTTCCACTTTCAGAAAATAATTGGTATTGTTTGTATAATGAAAAGTTATACAATTTTACAATATACGTTCTGTATCAATTCCTCACGGCTGTCCTGCTATAGAAATCTTTTATACTTTCTTCCAGTGGATAGAAATCTGTTCATGGTCATGTGATGGACAGGCAGGTTCATGATATGCTATCACAGAGAGTAATCAGAGCCGTGTTATACAAGCAGTTTGTGCACCTGTGTGTCCATCACATGACCATGGACAGTTATCACAAATATCAGATCATATTAGTTCCAGGAATTTTGGTTCTCTTGTAAAGTTCAGCTGGTTCTAGCTCTGGAGCTCCCCACAATATATATATAACTATATATACTGTATGAAGAAATTTTATCAGTGATGACTGTGAGTTGAGGGGAAATACTGTTAAAACCTCACTTAACTGGGGAAAACTGGAGGAGGCTCCCAACTTTTTATTACCCCTAGTAAGCGTTTTCTAGGAAATGAAAGATAAAAATTCATACATTATTGAACACTGATAACATTGGATTAAAAACATTACTAGTGACACCATTACCAGTGACAAACCAAGGGTAAACTACCACTCAAGGCATGTTATAACACTGGTAAGTAATGTATTTGCTGGAGAGGTCCAGTTGAGTGACATGCTGCAATCGGAGTGACATCGGTCACACTATTAGCGCTCTTTCTGTCCCCTCTTGCCGCTTTTTACTACATATGCTACAAGAGAGGAAGAGCTCAGTGACAATGGTGACACTTTTTGTAATGACACTGAACACTGTGACTAGGTCTGGTGTCAACAGGCTGATATTTGGAATTGGGACAAGGGTTATTGTGTCATCAAGTAAGTGGAAATGACAATTGTCTTGTGATATTGTTATTCATTTCCAGGTAAAAATGTTGTAATTGTTGTTATTATTCTAAATGTTACAGAATTGTAGTGTAAAATGCTTTAAAAAACTGCCCCTCAAGCTTTGCCCAATTGTTATGTATTTTGGATACATTTTGCATTTTGCTTTACACTATTGAAATGTGTCTCAAAATAGAGGCCTTTTCAAGGTACAATTTTATTAGATTTATTAATGGCATGTGCTAGTTTTTTAGTCTAAAATAATGGTAGATTGTGTGACTGCCTAATCTATGTTTCTACTGTCTGACTATTACACAAAATAAGTAAATCTACCCCAGTTTATCTCTACCTCATATCTTCATCTAGGATTAGTGCATGGTGTTAAAATTTAATAATGTGGATAGATATAGATATTTATAGGGATGTTTTTACTTCTATTTTAAATGTTTATCTGAAGGATTTGTGGAATTGAAAGATGTATAAACCTACGGACAAGCTGTTCTGTAGTGGTGAGAAGGAGCATGCACTCATTGTTGCTGTAGGTTTTTGTTGAGGCTCTTTTTACTGTGATAATAACTACAACAAATATGTATTTGGAGCAGGAACACAGCTGTCTGTCACTCCCAGTAAGTACTCAGGTCCACTTACTTTTTCAGATATGAGATATTTTCAGTAATAAAGATCTAGCACCTTTTTTGTGACTTTTCAAAAAGATGCAACTTTCATATCTGGTTTCAGGTGCTAACTGCAGAAAACTAAATAATAGCAAACATGAAAAGGAGACTGTCTTAGGCAGTCGCAAATGAGCACATGCACCATGAAAAGGCACAAAAATTTTAAAAAAAGGCAAGCAAAAGGTTTGATACATGTTCTGTTCCCCTATGATCTTATTGAAACTTAGAATATCTTATGTATATCATTCAAGTCTCTTGAATTATGGTAATATGTCTCTAGGCATCTGGAGATTCCTCAGTATTTAAACATTTTAGGTTCTACCTTTACGTATACATACTGTATAGTCTGCAGGTTATAGTTTTTGCTCATCAGGATGTCACTGTGGGTACTGGTAGTGGGTATCAGCTCACATTTGGCTCTGGAACCCATGTGTCTGTTGTGCCAAGTAAGTACTTATATGTATTTGGCAATTTAGTTAAACATGTGTATGTCTTTTGTAGAGAATTAAGGCATAATAAGTTAAGTGTAACGCTTGGGGCCAATACATACAATGGAGAACATAATGAAAATAAAATCATAGTGCAATTTGATAACACAATGAGCTTTTTTGTGTAGCCTGTGAACCAGAATTTTGAGAGAAAGTTAATGTTACAAGATTTGTATTAAGGTGTAGGTGTCATACATAATGACCATACAATTTAAGCAGGTGTATAATCTGTAGCTAAGTTCTTATTTGTTAAAGGACTCCAATATCTCATGAACCAATTACACAATATACAACATGCTTTCGAAGCCATGAAAAACTGCAGTAAGCAGAATGACGGCGCATTTATAGGATAGATGGCCTATCACTTTGTGTTATCAGGCCCTAGCATGTTACTAAATATCTAGACATTCAAGGTCCAAAGAAATAATAATGAAGAATACATCTGTAAAACAGTAATACAATAATATAGTGAGGTGTCTATGTTTTAATGAACCCCAGGCATAGCATCGTAAAACCTACTATATATGTGACAACATTATTATGTTTCTGATATCTAAGTAGAACAGATTTTATCATATCTTTATGTACCGTATATACTTGAGTATAAGCCGAGGCCCCTAATTTTACCACAAAAACCTGGTAAAACCTATATTTTTTACTCGAGTATAAGCCGAGTTTGGTTTTTCAGCACATTTTTTGTGCTGAAAAACTAGGCTTATACTCGAGTATATATGGATTTGTCTGTTTATTATGAATGCATAATACATTCGTAGAAAGAGAACTAGACAGACTAGAAAATGCAAGCTAGATACTTTTGCTCTCCTCCCTCATGCATGTGTACCATGGGAAGCATATCTGAGTTTATGTAGAGAGGTTTCTGGTTGTGCAAATAATGTTGGTGAGAAGATTATATTTGGAGCTGGAACTAAACTCACTGTGCTACCTAGTAAGTATCAAACCAAACTGATATATCAACCATTACACTAAGAAGTGATTATATTTATACATTGGTAAATAATACAATAAAAGATGTGCGTAGATAGATAGATAGATAGATAGATAGATAGATAGATAGATAGACAAATAGATTATAGATATATGTGATAGGTATACATATAGATTTTGGTTAAAGTTTGTGCTTTTGCTTTGCTTTGGTTTCTTGTTCATATATTTAATTCATATATTTATTTATATAAATATATGAATGTTCCATACAAAAAATATGGTAGTGAGTTATTCCAGATTAAATCAAATTAAAAAGACAAAGGGGCACCGTCTCAGTCTGGAGAAACAAAGGTTTAATCACCGGAGAGGACAGGGCTTTCTTACTATGAGAACTGGCAATCTGTGGAATAGCCTGCCTCAGGCACTGGTCACAGCAGGGACAGCAGAGAGCTTCAAGAAAGGTCTAGATGCCATTTTACATCTAAATAACATTAATGGTTATGTTATATAGAATTGTTTCCCCTAAATCCCTTCTTCATGCAATCCCTTCCCTTCCTTGGTTGGACTTGATGGACAAGTGTCTTTTTTTAATCATTTAATCTATGATACTATGATAAGGTATGTGAATCTAGTGACACATCAGAGTTTATGTAGAGGGGCTTCTGGTTGTGTGAATGATGCTGGGCGGAAGCTTATATTCGGAATAGGGACTAAACTTACTGTGCTGCCTAGTAAGTAACAAACTACTCTATATATCTACAATAACACTAATAAAATGTTTGAAACTATTTGGTGATTGATAGAAAGATATTAAGTCCAAAAAATGAAGCAGAACTCCAGCTTCCAAATGGTGAAAAAAGGAGTTTTATTCCAAAACAGGCGATGTTTCAGTGTGTTACCACCTTTCACAAGCTTGGTTGTAACACATCAAAACGTCACCTGTTTTGGAATTAAACCCTTCCATTTTTCACCATTTGTAACCTGTTGTGCTGCTTCATTTTTTAGACTTTATATTTGTGTGAGTTTTTTACTTGGACTCTGGAGCTTGTGCAGCCCCTCCTTATTAGGGGTTTTAGACACTGTGCTGCTGTGGACTTTCTTTTGTGTAGATAGATAAGCTAACTGTGTATGTTGTTTCATTCTTATAGGAGTTTGGCTAAACAGCCCTATATTTAGGCGCCATATGGTAGATAATCTGCAAATAAATAGCAAATATGCTAATTGAATATATACCAATTGAAGTATATAATTCTATAAAAACAATGGAGCCCACAGATTATGATTATATAAAGGCTTCTTTACAAAGATTTTGGTAATTTCAGACCACAGCAATTTCATAACTCCCTTATCATATTACAAATTCCTTATCATTTATGTGGCACAATTTGACATGAATCACTATCTACATAACGATATTCCAGAATTTCACATCCTATTTCACTAATACATATGACTAGTATAAAGTAAAGGTATTATGCTGTTCCAATATGATCAGATAAATATCTTTGTATGTGACTGTAGTTAAGTCCCCAGAATAACCCTATACTGAGGGTAGGCTCCATTGATCACTGATCCCTCATATTGTAAGGATATGTATCACTGTGTTTTGGAACTGCAAATAAGCTCATCTTTGGAGCAGGAACACAACTCACCATAATACCAAGTATGTATCTTACAGTATATGTACATAGCTCTATTCTTTATGTGCCAGAATGCTATACATTGTATCAAGGACTCTGAATGTGATAAGGAATCATAAGGAACCAACAATAATATATGGCTAAGCTTTGAAAGTGACAACACAGATTTGACACTTTACAAATTGTATCAATATTATAACTCCATAGAAAATTCTATTTTGTTGACATGGTATAATTACACATGAATCACTATCTACCTCAAGTATTATATTGTTCCCAAACAGTCAGATAAATATCTATGAATGTGACTGTATTTTGATTCCCATAACAACTGTACACTCAGTGTAGGCTCCACTGGTCACCTTATTGTAAGGATACACGTCACTGTGTTATGGAGCAGCAAGTAAGATTATCTTTGGAGCAGGAACGCAACTCACTGTACTACCAAGTATGTATCATATATAAGCGTGGTTCTATTGTGGATTTCCCAGGCTGCTACACATGATAACCGGGACTCTGATAATTGACATGTATCAGCCAAATTCTGAACCAAGTTATATGATAATTATTTTGTCCACTTACAGTGAAATTTCCTGAACTGTGTCAGCTTTTGTAGCTCAATCAGTACCAGAAGTGATCAGTAAAATATTGGAAACAAATGGCTCCTACAAAATTATTTTTTAAGTAAGAGATGTTTTTAGTTGAAAATTATTCGGAAAGCTGCCAATTAGTAACAGTGTCTTTTAGCAGAGCATTTGTATCAGCCATTTATAAGACACCTGTAGAAGTAAAGTGTCTGCTTCCATCCATCATATGCATTTTATATCATGTATATCATGTATTTGTACAGCATGTGGTTTCCTTGATAGTCAAGTGTAAGAATAGAGATATACTACATAACAGTGTATTTCATGTCCAGTTGATTCATGATAAATATGGAATTGTTGGTAGAGTCCTTGTGGTCACCTCGGCCATTCTACACAAACCTCAAGAACAAAGGATAAGTATGCTTATTGGAATATCCCACATACTTAACTTAGAGATCCAGGTCAATTTGCATAGTTGTGCAGAATGAATATGAAATAACGCAATGATTTATATATAGTGTAGTTTCTGAGGCTTTATAACAAGTGTACTGTATGTGGAGTAAATGCCATTACCACGTTACATACTGTATACATATGTTTTCTAGGACACTAAGGGGGGTTTATGTTAAGAGGTGAAGTGATGTGTAGTACTAGCAACTACAAGCTCATATTTGGGCAAGGAACTACATTACATGTTTTACCAAGTAAGATCGTTGTTTATTTATATGTTATTTATATGTATGACAGTAAGATGTCATTTATAAAGCGGATGGTCCACAATCAAAATACTGTAAAACATAATTTAGTTGATCACCCAAAATTTTAGTATAAACATTGACTAGGTTATCTATTCCAAAAGAAATGGGAACACTCCTGGGATTGTGAAATGAAAGTGGTTTTATTCCATCCCTGTATTGAATATATAGTTAAACTCATATATAGGATCAGGAAAGAACAACAGTTCTTGCTTGGACTGTGCTGCTGTTCTTTTTTGCATTTTTGTCTGTCTATCTATCTCTATACAGGCAGTCTCCAAGTTAAGTACAAGGTTCTGTAGGTTTGTTCTTAAGTTGAATTTGTATGCAAGACGGAACTGTATATTGTATAATTGTAACCCCAACCAAATTTAGTTTTGTTCTCTGTGACAATTGAATTTTAAAAATGTTGGGTTGTCATCAGAACCAGGATTAGCAATAAATCTTAATTGCAAACACTTTTCATAACTGTTATAGCTGATTATTGTAGCCTAAGGATAAAGTACAGTAAATTACTAACATCTAAAGGTCCGTTTATAACTAGGGGTCATCTGTAAGTCGGGTGTTCTTAAGTAGGGGACCGCCTGTATATGTATATGTAGCCATATAATACTTATATCTGGAAATGTATGAGAATATATGTAGAAATTACTATATTTGACAGCCTAGGATATATATGGACATTAATCTGTAAATAATACAGATTTCACCCTAGTTGTGCTTTTCACAATATCCTGTACATGACAGCTTTTTGCTATGAAGTGACACACTGTGTAATAACAATGTCAAACTTATTTTTGGAAGGGGGACAAAGTTAACAGTTACACCAAGTGAGTACATACTGTACATTACTTAGCTGTTTGCCTGTTTTATTATCTGTATTATCTGAATCAAATATGGATGTAGCAAAGGTTTATAGGAAAGACAATGCTATGGTCCTGTCTTAGCACTGCAGTACTCATTTACCCAATTACCCTCATATATATATATAACTTTATTACAGAATAAAAGTCAGTCTGTGCCTCAACACACAATAATCACCCTAAATACATACTGTATATCCAAGACAAAACAATAAAAGGGGCTATCATATTCTGCACACTTTACATATAATGGGGTACATATACAAACAAAATAAGCTATTACATAGCAATAAGAATGAGGGATAAAGCATAAAACAATATGCCAATTTCTTAAGAAAAAGTCCTTGCAGAACAAAATTATAACTTGTCAATTGCGCTTTAATCAAAGTATTGAGTCAGGGAAACTTAAAGGGATTGGCCACTTTCAGTATTATTGATATTTGTGTAATAAAAAGTTATAAAATTTTGAAGCACAAGCAGTTATTATCACACATCTCCTATTAATCTCAGTGATAATAACGGCTCATGCACCTGCATGTTTATCACATGACCAAGGACAGATTTCTGTCCACTGGAGTAAACATAGAAGCTTCCTATAGAAGGACAGCAAGCAGAAATCTAGAAAAATTGATAAAGAAAGTATATTGGCAAATTGGAAAACTTTTCCTTAAACAAACAATATCAATTATTTGCTGAAAGTGGACAAACCGTTTCTGACACTTTTAACATATACCGGTAAAGGGATTAGTGTATGTAATGGGTCAAATGCTTTAAAGGTTATTTATGATGAGCCTAGAGAAGAATAGATAGATAGATAACCAAAGAAAAAGGCAGCACTTCTGAACTAAATTCAAGTGCGACATATCAGTTAATAACTGCTCTCAAGCAGTGTATGGTTATCTACCGAAACATTGCTCAAGGAATAAAGTTCCCCTGTTTCACTTGAATTTGGATAAGAAGTGTTGTCTTTTTTCTTTCAATGAATACATTGGTTTTGGACAGTACTTGGAGGCTCAACACTCCCCTTTATCGAGGGCTTTCATAGGCTCAGACTGGCCCACAGGTGAACAGGTGGATCCACCGGTGGGTCCTTAGGCCATGCAATAGTATTGCTTGATGGGCTACCCTCACATTTCTTCATAAAGATTCTCAGTATAGAATCCTATGTGTTTATATAATTAAATGTTACTGTGGTCCCTAGGCATCCCAGTCTGACACTGGTTTTCACACACGTCCTTCGAATATTTATTTTCTAGATATATAGATTCCCATTTCTCTTAATTAGGTAAAGCTTTCCTAGTGCTATATAATTTATATTCATGTTATGCAGAGCTCTTTGAAGTGAGGTCCTGTCATATTCAATATGTATCTGCAGTACAATTTTATGTAATGGCATAGAGCACAGTGTTATAATACTGGCTTCACTAAACTGATATTTGGGGAAGGGACCAAACTCCATGTGCAACCAAGTAAGTTTATCATAAACAATCCTAATTACATAATATTTTACTTTACAGGTATAGAAAGTCCTAAACCATGCTTTTTTTTATTATTAATATTAAAAATGTTAAAAATTTCCATATAATGTTAATGTAAGGTATGGATTATTTTTTTGATTTGTGTTATTTATAGTATGCTTATAAATGTGACTTTTTTAGTGAATATTATCTGTATCATGTATGTTTTCATGCAGCTCTCTAGAACAACAGTAAATGTATTTTAGTTGTTAGATGTAACACTGTGCAGATGGAGGCAACTACAAGCTTCTGTTCGGAGTGGGGACTAACTTAAATGTTCGACCAAGTGAGTACTTAGTGGGGGTAGGGGATTTATCACCACATTGGTTCCTAGTACTTTAGAGACGTTTCTGTCGCAGTTGAGACTTTTTTGTATCAATTCAGACAATAAATTCTAAAAAATTTGTTCAAGTAACCAGACAATGTTGTGATGAATCTCCCACAGTGTGTAATATTATATTTGTTATCTTATTTGTAGTATTTTAGACGTTATCAATTTTTTTATTTTCTATGTATTTTTACACGGTGTATTATACCATAGAGCTAGAGGTGATGCAATTATTCTGTACATTTATGTGTATGTGTATATAAACCTACATACAGTCAAAATTTTGAGGGTATTGTATGAGGGAAGATTACTGAAGTGAGAACTCCAGTACCTAGATTTTTTAATACATATCAGGTAGTTATTCAAACCTCATGACTACTTGTAGGCTGTAATATCTTCTGGTTATAACAGTGTTTGCAACAGTCTTCTCTCCTCTCTCATGACAAACATGTATGTGAATCGGAGAGTTGGATAATCTATCTCTACTTCATAATATAACAAGTATGAGCACCTAGTCTACCTACTGATCCTACAGATAACCTTTAAGAGAAACGTCAAGAATATTTAAAATTCCAATATTGATTTAAAGTTTGATTTTTAGGAAATTAATTAAGAACTTTATTAGACCTGTAAAGCTGAAAAGACCAGTTCTATAATGACATTGCTATTTTGTTTGACGAGCAGAAGTTTATGTAGAGAGACTTGTGACTGTGGTAGTAGTGGTAGCTGGAAGTACATCTTTGGTGGAGGCACCAGACTCACTGTCCAGCCCAGTAAGTAATGAAAAATCCACCAATGTTTTAAGAAATAATTATTTTTTATTTACAATATTTACATATTCATGTATTTGCATCCATTGTATCACAAAAAAACCACTAGTGTATTGTGAAAATGGTTTGGTTCTCTAAAGTTACCATTTAGGAAACATTTTTTATACTGTATATTTTTCAATATTATTTGTAATTCCCATAGAGGATGTGCTGATAGATTAGGTGAAAGGGAATAGTTTCATTGTCACACAGTCATAATATAGCTTCCTCCATAACCCCACTAGTCTAATGAAACAACTTCAAAAATAACCACTGGGTTCTATTAATCTGACTCCTGTAGAACCATGGGCAAGTGTTGAAATTATTATATGGGGCATATATTGCAGCTATGTGAAACTGACCAGGCACTTACTAAATGACTTATTTATTGGTGTGTTTTATTTAGGATATTTATGAACATTACATCTAAATATATACATATATATATATATATATATATATATATATATATATATATATATATTCTACTGTTTAGTTCAAGGAGACATACACAAAAATATTTCAAAGGACTTATGCACACAGCTGTTGGCGGTCTTTTTCTATTGTCATGTATTTTCATGGGTGTGTAACGGGTCCTCACAAGTCAATAACCTCACAAGTCAATGATATTGCACATATTTATTTGCATGCAGGATGGTAATATTATAAAGTGACACATATACATTGTGCATAAAATTACAGTTAAAATATAGTGGCGCCATGAAAAGAGCAGCATCCATAGATAAGTAATTGTAAAGCCTGCTGTCAGTGTGCTTATGGAAGTAGCTATGGGAAACTTATCTTTGGACCAGGCACAAAATTAACAGTTTCACCAAGTAAGTGTCATTTATCATACATATATGACATTTACTGGCATATAATTTGAACCAAGAAATATCAGCCATTAATAATGAAAATTTAGAGGAGGAGTTGTGATTCACTGGGGACAAAGATCTGTGGTTATGAAATAAGTACAAAAACATGATGTTATTTCTAGTTCAAAAAATATGGAACCTATTTCAAATCTATAGAATTTGTTAATGTGGCAAAAAATAACATGATTGATAACATTTTTATAGACATCTGTTGATGATTTTTCATCACAATCATGTGCTAAGTAATATAGATTTGACAAAATGGTTAGTTATGTTTATAACAGCTAAACTGATATGTGCAAAACCTAAAATATTACACCCTTTCAATCTATCATCATACAGTACTATCATTTTTCTTCCAGAATGGGTCATAGGTTATTCTCTGCTTCAAGTTGCACATCATACAGATATGACATCTGGTGCTATGTGATTAAAAACAGGGTTTTATGTAAAGGGGGATGTAGATGTGTGAATACTGGATCTGGCTGGGGAAAACTTGTATTTGGATCTGGAACACAGTTGCATGTGATTCCACGTAAGTTATTGTGTATGTTTATGTGTCCATAACTTATATAAGATTTTGACAAATAGTAGTAAAAGGTACAAACATATATTATTGAGTGATGGCTGTTATAAGTGAGACCATGTCCATTTCTGTTTTGAAAGTTAGGAGCTTAGCAAATTACATGAAAAGAATTGGTTTATCAAAGTATTGGACACCATAAACATCATTAGGATCACATTATATTTGCGCCTATCATATGATGGATTTATTCCCACCAGGATCATTTTTTCTGTTCTATAGTAGGGAAAGACAGGTGGAAATCAAGAGGGAGATATGAACATATCGTATTATATTTTATTGTTTGGCAAACAATTTACTAAAATCATAAAAGATTAAGATGGTACCTACTGTTGTACAGATCAAGATTCTGAGGCTCTGGGGTATGGATAAAGAGGATAGTACCACCTGGGAGCTGCAGAGGAGAGGGTTATTGTAAAAAGATGGTACACTGTGTAATACTGACTACAAGTATTTGTTTGGAAGTGGAACCAAGTTAGTAGTTATTCCAAGTGAGTATTGAGTGACATTATTTGTATCATTTATCTAAACAGATAATCTATTATTTAATCTAATGTACATTTAGTTTTACTCTTCTATCAATTTTTAAACATTTTTCCTGACACATTAAATGAATTTATAAAACAGAGATAAACACAAAATAAAATAAAAAAGAGTAAAATAGAAAAAAATGGAAACCCATAGAAGAAAATTCAGCAGGAGCTCCAAAAACAGAAACAACCCGCTTTGGGTCCCTGTGAATGAGTTTAATATAAGCCCCCTGCCCTCCAATATCTTATCAAAGTACCCACATTATTATGTGAATGAGAAATCTAATTAATAATAAGAGGCTACAAATTAAGGATGAACTGTGTATGTGTGAATACTGCATCTGACCTGGAAAGGATTTCATTTGGATCTGGAAGACAATAAGTTATTGTATAAGTTTACGTGTCCATAGATTATATTAGTTATTGCCAAATACTGGTAAAAGGTACAAACAACTTTTATTTGGCTATTTGGCCTATTTGTAAATAAGACCATGTTCAAGTATGTATGCCCTTAAGTTCAGGCATCATACTTCATTCCTCATATTTGCATCAGTAATATCGCTTTACTTCTGGTTCATTTTTTTTTTCATATGAAAAATTTTGAAAAAATTAAATATAAAGATTTTAAGACAAAAAAAACTAGGAAGAAAAAGTAAGATTTTTTGGCTAATCAAAATGTGAAAAACCATGAACGTCTTTAGGATCCATCACATTAAATTTGAGTCCATCACATGATGGATTTGTTTCCATTAGGATTTAATAGGACAGAAAAGCGAAAATACAGAGGAAGATGTGAACATATTCTTTGGCAACATATCCTAATAGTATAAAATATTATGATGGTGACTACAACTATACAGGATCCAGAGTTTAGATGGATTGTACCAGTAATCTGATACTTGCCGAGGACAGGGTTATTGTAAACACATGTAATACTGTGTAATGATGGCTACAAGTTTTTCTTTGGAAGTGGAACCAGATTAGTAGTTATTCCAAGTGAGTTTTTACAATGACATTATTTGGAACCTTTATCTCTTGAATCTCTTATAGGTACTATATTACATTTCCTTTTAATATTCTGTGATTTTTATCACTTTTATATATGTACCACCTTTCCATGAAAGTGGTGTATAAAACAGAGGTAAACACAAAATAGAATTATAAAATAGATCAAATAGACAAGATAAAGTCCTTTACATATCATCAAATTTTGTAGGGGCACCAGAAGCAGACACAGCCGGTATATGGTCCCTGTGTAAAATATATATATATATAAAAATGAGAGCCCGTTGCTCTCCAATATCTTATCTGATTACCCACCTTATATACTGGGATGTTGTTATTCTATGGACAAACTAATGTAAAATGGGAGCATGGTAATTAAAGGGGCTATTGAATCCCCTTGCCTAATTTTTTACCAGTACCTTGGGCAACTGTTCTAGTTCCAAGTTTGATATCCCTACACCAGAAATCATGGGCTTAGTGCCACTGCTTATAAGTGTCATGACATTCTAACTTCAAATATGTTTTACATTTTACCTAAAATAATAACCATATATATTAAGTGCATGTTAGTTAAGTAAAGTCAGCTTGACTTCAGTGCTCTGTGCCTGGTATCCAGTAAAACATGGAAGTGCAGTATTTGTTAAAGGAATATACACTGTGTGCTTATGGCGGTGTCAACAGACTGGTATTTGGACAAGGCACTTTTCTCACTGTTAACCCCAGTAAGTATTTAGTTTTATTTTTAATATAGCACATTCAAGTAAAAAGTAAAGTAAAAACATAGTCGTATGAAACGATAGCAGTTAGGGCCCTGTTTGCAAAAGCTTAAATTCTATGAGGATGAATGGGTGACACAAGAGGTGCATGTATGATAGCCCAGCCATTCTTTATAGTTTAAGTATCTCTGTACTAATAGTAAAAGGATCAAATTTATAATTACCAAATTGTAGTTTATTCTATTAATACATATCTAACTGTACTGTATTCCTCTATAATAAAGTCATGAACAAACTGGACAACAGGATTACTGGTGATTTTAGGTCAATCAATTGGGTAGATTAGTACTTAAGGAAGCATTGATTAGCATGGTAAAGTCAATAGTTTGTCATGAATAAATACAGGCAGTCCCCTACTTAAGAAAACCCGACTTACAGACGACCCCTAGTTACAAACGGACCTCTGGATGTTGGTAATTTACTGTACTTTTAGCCTTAGGCTACAGTAAACCGTTGTAACAGTTATCAAATGTATCTGTAAT
The DNA here is from genome assembly GCF_040894005.1 of Engystomops pustulosus. Lineage (NCBI taxonomy): Eukaryota > Metazoa > Chordata > Amphibia > Anura > Leptodactylidae > Engystomops > Engystomops pustulosus. The sequence goes on from NC_092411.1 coordinate 100,813,257, forward strand.
GAAGCTTTATTGTTATTCCTTGTTCTTATGACAATCCAACATTTTTAAAATCCAATTGTCACAGAGACCAAAAAAATTGTGGCTGGGATTACAATTATAAAATATACAGTTCCGACTTACATACAAATCCAACTTAAGAACAAACCTACAGAACATATCTAGTACGTAACCTGGGGACTGCCTGAATATGGAGTAAATTTAACTCTTCATGGATGTGTAGTATTTGTTAAAGGACTATGCACTGTGTGATTATGGTAGTGGAAGTTACAAGCTGTTGTTTGGACAAGGGACTCTTCTCACTGTGAATCCCAGTAAGTTATCCAAATTTTGTACCTCATAGTAAAAATATCTTAAAAAGTGAAATGTATTAAGACAATGGAGTATGGAATTTGACCATATTGTTCTTAAGAAAGTGGAAGTTAACAAAGCCAAGTGAGACTTTATGGATTATTAGATTATGATAATATAATATGACCCACATCGTAAACATTATAATCTAATAATATTTCATAATGTAGCAGTAATAGACAAATATGTATATAATACACGATATAATATTTCCCCACTAATCCTGCATCTATGCAATGCTACAGCATACAGCCCCTCACTACCCAAGAATAACTGTAATGTTAGATTGTAATAAACAGTTAAGCATATATCAGCATTTGCAGAGTAAACCATTACTCCTCAATAGCAGAAGTGCAATTTTTGTGAAAGGTTCATACACTGTGTGCTTATGGAAGTGGAGGTTACAGCCTTCTGTTTGGACAAGGCACTGTGCTCACTGTTAACCCTAGTAAGTATTAACATTTATTAAAACAAAGACTAATATACATGTAACAGATAACATAGGAATATCATAAGATATATTTCATTTATTGCAATTCTTTAAAACAAACAGTTAAAAAAGAATGGCCCTCTGAGTATGATACATGGAAACATGAGTTTCATCTGGAATTGTTTTTTATGTTTTACATGTGTGGAAAATAAGTGTCAGAATTACCTAAGGTGAAGCCATCTATACTATACCTGTAAATGGAGACAGTTAATGTACTGTACATACAAATTTAGATTGTGATGAAGGCAGGCAGATTGTTGTGTATCTGATGGGAGTATATGTAGTAACCTACATTACTGTGATGATACTGGGACCAGGAAGCTGATCTTTGGACAAGGCACACACTTGTCTGTGTATCAAAGTAGGTTTTAGAGAAGTGCCATTAACCCCATTATCCTACTATTGCCTCGATATAGTATGTGTTCACCATCATCAGCCAGGCCAGTGAATTTTTTTTTTTACAGATAATATATATTGTTACTCCTATAGCATTTACTAAAATATACATTTGTTTTTAAAAGTCATTTTCACTTTTAGAAGCTAAATTATCACATATGTACAAATTTTACAAACTTTGCAATGTGTTCTGTATTTCAAGCCGTTCCCCATTTTCAAGATTTCTGTTTGCTGTAAAAGAAAAGGAACATTCTTGATATGTCAAATGTAGAGACTGAAATCCTGTACAGATTTTTTATTTCTCACTGATAAAATGTCAGAAATCCTCTATGAACTACATTCATCTGCAGCACAACATCAATCTTCATTTATGTCCCATCAGTACATTGTAGCTTTAGATAAAATGTCAGTTCACAGACCAGGATCCCAGATTATTGCTCGAATATGTCCCTGTTACTACTCAACAAATAGAAATCTAAGTATAAAAGATTTTTGATGGATAAAAGGAGTATTAAGTTCCCAGATTATTCCTTAGAATATGTTCCTGTTACTACTCAACAAACAGAAATCTAAGAATAAAATATATAAAGCATAATAGAATATTTTAGGATTTTCCACTAAACAGGGACATAACTTCATTTATAACCCCTGTAAACCTGATCTTTTGACATTCACTGTAACATAAAAAGTTATAATGCTGAATACAATTGTAAAAACCAATCTTCTAACATCTAAATCCAGAGTTAAGATAACTTTCTTATCTTATACCTGCAGAGGAGATGTTTTTGTATGTAGATATAACACTGTGTAATTTTGGCAACAAGATTGTCTTTGGTACTGGAACCAAAGTAATAGTTGATCCAAGTGAGTGTTTAAATCGTGTAAATCTATCTGACAAGCTTCTGTACAGTCCATATAAGAGTTTGTAATTTTATATGATATTATATATTATTAATATAATTATTCTTTATATGTTACTATTCTTAACACAGTAAAGAACCATTCCCTAATACATTATGGTAGATATTAAAAAGAGCTACATCTAAATACAATGATTGAAAAATTACATAAAATAGATAAGAGAAGCCTTTCCATAATGTGGGAGCTTCAGGGAAAGACCTAGACATCATAGGGCCTCTGTGAAAAATAAAACTCTTGTTTTGCATACAGAATCAAATTACCTGTCCTATATCTCCCTAGTTACCATGAGCAATCTAAAAGACAATTGGATGTGGCAATTTAGTTTAGTAGTGGCAGTACACCACATTACATATCTTATAATAATAATTTCTTTATTTATATAGCGCACACACATTACGCAGCGCTGTACAGAGCATGCCAAATCAGAGCCTGTCCCCATGGGGATCACAATCTAATCAACCTACCAGTATGTTTTGGAGTGTGGAAGGAAACTGGAGGACACCCACACCAACACGGAGAGAACATACAAACTCTTTGCAGATGTTGACCCTAGGACTTGAACCCTGGTCCCCAGTACTGCAAGGCTGTAATGCTAACCACTAAGCCACCGTGCTGCCCCATTATGTTCTTAACATAATGTTCTTAACTTAATATAAACATTTCTGACAGATATTGATTGTGTACAGTGTTAAATTATAGAGCAGCATCAGTAGCAGTGGGTGGTGGTTACACTAAATACAACGGTTTGTGTATTAGTCTTTCTGACTGTGCTTATACTGGAAGCAGTAGGAAGCTCACATTTGGAAGAGGAACACAATTAATTGTTTATCCCAGTAAGTTTAGATATCCATTGCAATATATAAAAATGCATTAATTAGAACATAGTTAGAACAATGACATTTTCATCTTAATAGAAAATCAAAAGGGTTAAGGCCCTATAACTAAGTATTAAAATGTAAACATCAGTTTTATTTCAGTAAAGAATTAGGTTTACATTATATGTTGGTCTCCTGAGGTGTGCTGATTAGATTTTTTTGTACAACCTTCTCTATTGTACACATATTTATTCAATAGACACTTACATGTAATATAATGTCTGATATAGAAACGGGAGTTTGGGTTTGTATAATATGTTACGGTGGTAAAATGTTCTTTCGATTTTTTTTCCTATGTATTCATGCACTAAAATCAATGTGAACATACCAAATCACAATTAATAGCATGGACAGGATGCCCATAATGTAGTCAGGTTTGTGTACTGCTGTGTATGACTGTGCTTATACTGGCACCTATAAACTGATATTTGGCAAAGGGACCCGGCTATATGTTCTGCCCAGTAAGTGATATTTCGCTATACTACATTATGCTCAGGGTTATTTATTGTGTAAAAATATATGTAATGAAATTATATTAATAATAATAACCCTTTAGGAAAAGATAATCATAAACCTCATTAACATGGTTCTTATCAACAGCTAATATATACAGAACAGACATTATAAAAGCACATATTCCGAGGGTTTAAGTAGAGGTATGTTTGACAGTGCTAATACTGGTGGCAGCTGGAAATTAACTTTTGGCAAAGGGACCAAACTTACTGTCTTACCTAGTAAGTAGGAAAAATGTACAGCAACTATATTAAGAATATAGTCCTTATAAAATGTATGGAAGTATTTTTTTAGAGGAGCACTAATTTTAAAGGCATTGTGTAATTTGGTAAATATGTGGCTTTCACTCTACATTAGAAGGTCTAACAGTTATACAATAGATATGATTACCTCAATAGTGTTGATCTAATATAAAAGTAGTGATTCAAGAAAAAAAAAGTACAGGTGAAAAATAAAGGTTACATTTTAGAGGTACTTGCAGTATAGTACTAAAAATGTCCTCATAGAGATTCTGCTAAAACCCTGATTGGCACTAATTATAATTAACCCTAATAGGATACCCTAAAAATCTTAAGGGTGTAATGATTGTCATTAGTATTAAGGAATACAGTTAAAACTTTGTCTAATCTCTTAGTTATGCAGAATATGTGGAAAAACTAACATATATTATGTTATATTTCCAGTATAAGCCAATAGTACATGCTTATATCAGTCAAACTAGAGTCTCCTCCAAGGGTGATATAAAACAATATATAACTATTTGGGGTTTCTGTCTCTGGAAGTGATGTATATATGGTATTTCTATAGTAGTAAATTTTCTTCCTTCTAGAATAGTTCTTTCTATTATATGTTTTCCCATGGAGCTTTCGCTGGTTAATAAGACTTCATTCATCACTTTGATATTTATACTGAGAACCAGTACTCCCCTTGAGTTACCTAAAACTCCCCCTGAGTTAGGATAATTTTTTCTAGGACCCATATATACTCCATAATCAAAATAGTTATTCCATGTTTATGATCATAGATACAAAGTAATCAAAAACTGTGCTATAAAAGATATTTTATAAATAAATGGGAGATAAATTGCCACTTAAATAGTGCATTGAAAATTATACCAGCCATCTGTACAGATGTTTTGTGAATTTTAGAACAGATTTCCAAGAGTCAAAAATGACTTGAAGCAAAGATACAAAAATTATTATCATATATCGATTAGTCATTATGCCTAACTCTGCAAAGGGATTTAATCCTAGTTAAAAGAAATAGAAGACCACAATGGCAACTGAGTTACAACCATTACAAAATGTATACAGGTTCACATAGCACATATTGTTTAACTGTATATCACTGTGATACTGGAGGTTATGGGAAACTCATGTTTGGTTCTGGAACAAAACTGGTGGTTAATCCTGGTAAGTCTTATAATTAATTATTGTAACACATAGAACAGACATAAAATTTAGATATCAAAATTCAGTTTTATGGGATCCCTACAAAATCTACCTCACACTGGTAATGAAATATATAACATATATAAGAATAATATATCTAATGATTGTATTTCCAATAGAAGCTAGTAATTTGACTACAAGTCTTAAATGTATGTCCACAAAATATAAAAGAGGTAACCTATAGTCAAATAACAAAATATTAATCACTTTTTCTACCGCTAATTGTTTGGTTCTAATTTACACATTGTTAAACATTGCTAAATGAAGCCTAAAGTGGAGATAAATAATTAGGTTGTAAGTAACATGATTACTGTATGTTTTTTATTAGCCATTCCGTTACAAGAAAATACGTTTTGTACCATGTTAGCCAGTTGAAGAAATTCCTGTTGCTTTTGATAAGTCAGATAAAGTCACCCTTTTGAGGTGATTGTGATATCTTTTAATGGTTAACTGAAATACTGTATAAAATGTTACAAGCAAGCTTGGCATGGTATACTGATGAAGGCATGGTATACTGATGAAGGGACCATAGCTGCCCCAAAAGCTTGCTTGTAACATCTTATATTTCAGTTAGCCATTAAAATGTATCACAATCTCAAGAAGGTGACTTTATCTGACCTATCAAAAGCAACAGAAATTTATAGCCATTTACCTAGAGTTTTAGTACAGTACAGCTCTACAAGAATCTACAATATATTGGAGGTTTATGTTGGAAATGTCCCACAGGCAATGGGATTTGTCACCCATATGCCCGTTCATAAAAATACTTAGTAAATACTACTGTATTGGCCTTAAATATGGCCTTAGGAGTACCATTGGTGTGCATGATGAGAACAGGCATGTATATCCAAGCATAATGGTAAAAAAAGAACGCCTAAATGAACTTTAATGATTTTACTATGACCATCAATACCAAGTTGAGGATCTACTTCCCTGAAAATAGTTCCTAATAAAAACCTCTTTCATTCACTTGTGAAATCAGCCTTGGACATAGGTTTTATATTTATACATGTCTGTTCAGTAACTAAATGTTTAGTTTGGTACATTGCGGCAATAGGTGGTTCACATAATGTGCAGTACTTGAAACAGAACCATATCTAGTGACAGAACCGAGTTTATGTAGAGGGGCTTTTGGTTGTGTGAATGATGTTGGCTGGAAGATGATGTTCGGACCAGGTACTAAACTCACTGTGCTGCCTAGTAAGTAACAAACTTCCAATGTATCTACCATAACACTAATAAATAGTTGAAAGAAATTTTATGATAGATATATAAAAATAGTGTATGTATGTATTATGGAATATAATTTAGGTAATAAAGCAGTACACTAATAATTTGTTTAGTCAGGATATTAATCCAGCTCATTTCAGGGGGTTGATAGGGATGTGATTTGATAGAAGACAATTGATCTAAGTTACAGTTTGATCTTTTGTTATGGCCTACATGTACTCTGCACCATTTAGCGGAGTTTATGTAGAGAGGTTTCTGGTTGTGTCAATAATGCTGGCCTGAAGATGATATTTGGAGCAGGGACTAAACTCACTGTGCTACCTAGTAAGTATCTACCATTACAGTTAAAATTATATTAACCTCACTCATAGTGTCAAGGTGCGAGGGGTGTGATTTTAATACATTTGCACATTATTTCTCTTGAAATGGTGACTTATTTCAAACTTCAGTTTTTTTAAAAAAAATTAAAGTAATATTATTAATTGATTTATCTTCATTTAAAGCTTATTGTTAACTTCTAGAGCCATTAGCTGGTATTAGAATCACAATAGCGTCCACCAGTGATCCAATTTGGAAAATTTTGAATTTACAGATATAATTCTCCCTTATTCATGTCTAAATCAAAGAGGGAAAAAATGACATATTGTACTTCAGGACAGTACTAACAATATTTTCTTGTGAAGGGTGAGAGATGCCTAATGTAGAGACATTCATCAATCACTAATACAATGAAGCTCTGAAGATATTTTAGCCACTGGTTAGGGCCTCCACAACCAAATCCCATTTTTATTGACACAGATGCACAATTGTATAAGATAACTTTCTGTGACCCAGAACCCAGTTAATATCCCCCCTCAAAATTTGTAGTAACAGCTATGGACTGCTAAGGAAGTTCTTGATATATGGCATATAGTTCATGCAGGAAGTCACTTTTCTCAATCTTACAAAGGTATTTGTGAGGATATGTTTCAGTGTGCAAATTTCGCTGGTAGTAAATTTATATTTGGCAAAGGAACCACAGTGATTGTGGTGCCAAGTGAGTATGCTTGTTTCTAATACACAATGTCATCAACTAAAGGTGTATATATAAATTAAACCTGATTTTAAGACATTACTAATTTACTTTGAACATATATCGTATTTTTCAGACTATAAGGCGCACAAAAAATCCTTTGATTTTCTCAGAAATCAAAGGTGCACCTTATAGTCCAGTGCACCTTATATATGAAACGTACTGAGAGACAACAGCTGCCATGAACTATGCACAGGTCTGCCACCTGCTGGTCATTCATTCTTATAATCAGGTGCGCCTTATAATCCGGTGCGCCTTATAGTCCGAAAAATACTGTAGATCAGATGTGCTAGGATTCAATGGTGATATGGAATTCAGACAACAGTAGTAGATTATGATATTATATTTTCCTTACTTAATCACAAATCATATTGAACAGAGACAATAGTATAATATAGCACTAATCGTTTTTTGTTATATTATCATATCAAACTAGAGTTGTAATATGGATACTGTTAGCATCTCAATTTGAGTTCAGGTTGTTGTCATGAACAGTATCACAGTGCTAATACCTTTGGACGGAAAATGACTTTTGGATCAGGCACTAGATTAATTGTAAAACCTCGTAAGTTCTGATTTTAAATACAATTTATAAAGTATATCATAAACTCCCATATACATTAGTGTGGCCTTAATACACTGGGCATATACAATGACATTTAAGGATTCTAATACATTAATAACACAATTTACTTTGCTTTTGCATGGTAAAAGAACAGATATAATGTAATTGCTTATATTCTTGTTATGCCTTGTGTCATTGTGGTCATTATAATACAGGGAAATTTATATTTGGACATGGAACTCAACTAATAGTGGAACGAAGTGAGTTTATATTCATTTTACAAAATAACTAAATCCCAGTTATGATATGCTAATGATCATAAGCTATGAAACAAAGGTTACTCATTACCAGATCCTTTGAGTATACATAACAATATGTTGTATAAAAATGTTTTTCCTGTTTAACCATTGGTAGATACTCCTAGGGTACTTCTACCATATAAACTGAATTTATGTTTTTAATGGCTAATGTTTACAAGTGTGTAAAATGGAAATTAGTGTTAGGTTTTAATTTCTGTTCAAAGACAGATTATTATATCTTTATATCTTTATTATATTAACTCCCAGGAAAATAGGATTATAAACAAACCAAGAGTTCTCATTTATTAGATATTAGCTTTTATCTGATAACTAATAAACTGTATGATGACTGTAGCTTCAAAACCTTAAAGACGTCATCCTTATAATTAGTCATTAAAAAATATCAAAGGCAGGTGGTCCCCGACTTAACAAACGAACCCTAGTTACAGACAGATCTCTCGGGCCACTGTGACCTCTGGTGAAGCTCTCTCGATGCTTTACATTTTAGTCTCAGGCTGCAATGATCAGCTGTAAGGTGTCTGTAATGAAGCTTTATTGATTATTCTTGTTCCCATGATGGCACAAATTTCTTAAAATCCAATTGTCACAGGGAAACATTTTTTTTCTAGAGCTGCAATTAGAAAATATACCAGTTCCCACATCCAAATTCAACTTAAGTATGAACCTAAAGAACTTTGTTTGTGCTCCGAGGACTGCCTGTATGGGAAAGTCTCAACTTGTTTATGTCTTGTGGCTAACACAAATGAAAGGTTTTTTTCCTGAAAAAATTTTAGTATATTATTGTATACAATTCATGTAAATAAGATAGTTTTAACATAACAAATAAATGAATTTAATAATGCAGCATAGTTAGTTATTTTAATTTTAAAAAAATCTATGTTTTTGATGCATACAATGTTATACAACAAACATAAACCAATCAAGCTTTTCACCAAGTACTGACTACTGACTACTAAGTAGTTTCATGAAATGGCTCCTATCACTGTGTGACTATGGCACCAATAAACTCATATTTGGGTCAGGAGCTTCTCTAACAGTATTGCCTAGTAAGTGTTACAATTATTATGTTTGGTCTAGAGATGATTTGCATCTCAACACAATAACAATATTAAATGTTGGGTAATAGCCATAAAAAATCCATCAGTATACTCAAGTTATTGCAAACCTTAGGGGATATTGGTTCACAAAATGAAAGATACACCTTATAAAAATTAATTATGTATTTCATAAACACTAGTTATGTTGCCTAAGGTTAATGTAATGACTGCAGTCAGTGTGGTAATACTGGGGGTTGGAAGCTAATCTTTGGATCGGGGACCAAGCTGAATGTTAAACCCAGTAAGTAAATCATGTTGTAATGAAATACCTTACTGTCCAATAGTGTAGAAATGAGTGGAATTAATTATATTTTTTAAAGAAAGTTTCTAAAGCCAATTACAATGAAATAAAACCAATTCACCATCTAAAAGTAAAGCTAATTATGTACCCATACCATCCATTATTTCATCAATGAAATAAATTGATTATTGAATGAGTTTCCTATTTAGGATCCTGGAGCTTTAGGGGTATAAACTGTAATATTAGTTAAATTCAAAATATTCCCAAATCTAAGGGAAACCAGAGTTATATACATCAAAATATTCTAATTATGAAAAATGATGTTTTATGGTTTCAAAATTATTCTTTGTGATTATCTTTTTGCCCCAATTATGACAAATCTGTGTGTGTGTCTGGGTGTTTATGTATGTTATTGCCCTGCTGCATATCACTGTGTAATAATCTTAAGAAGCTTACTTTTGGAAAAGGAACAAAGTTAATTGTAAATGTTGGTGAGTGCTCTTTATTATTCTCATGAACTTTTTGAAATTCTTTAGAAATATATTAGAAATTGTCCAACTCCAAAATATTGAAAATACATAATAATCCTACAAGACTCAAATCTGGTAAAAGACCTTTATATGGCCAAACAACACAATTCATAAACTGAGTAATGACAATTAGCATTTTTTTTAGACTTCCAGCATAAGCCCTAATAAAAATAAAAAAGGACAAAGCATACAAAAAACATATGTTAGTGTTTTTAAATTTGTTAATGTATCAGGCTGATACTTTAGTCCCTTATACACCTTTTTTGTGCATATCTAAAAAAAAGTTTATACTTTTTAAGTTTAAACTTTATACTACAGTGCATCCTCTCCAATAGACTACATCAATGAGAAGATTACAAATTTACATACGGTAAATCCTGAGGTCAATTTCTAGTTCTACCATATACAGTATTATGTGGACTGGCCATCTTTATTGAGAAGATCAGACTTCAGAAGAAATTTTTTTTTAATATGATTTGAGGGATCATCAAATAGTTTTTCCTTAATATAGTATGCATGTATGCTTTATGTACTGTATGTGTTTAATTGCTATGTTGTATATCATTGTGTGGTGATTTTAGAAAAGTTACATTTGGAAAAGGAACAAAGCTAATGGTGTATCCTGGTGAGTGCACATTGATTGATATTATCATCATGGAAGCTGACAAATTAATATCAAATGTATGGGCCTGATGTATTAGGACTAGCACTTTGTTCCAATGGGGCAGAATTAATAATAGGAACTAAACTAAAATAATTCGGGTGTATAACTTGCACTGACATTGAGATCTACGTTAGCTATTTCAGCAACAGCAAAACCAGCACCAGTTTTCCGAGTTATAGTACATATGGCGGGCCATGGATTCTGACCTGGCCTGCCTTGTTCCCTGCCCACTCCCTCGAAATTGAGATGCAAAAAGTCCCCATTTTCATGTCAATTTCAAGACATTGGCCCATATTTATCAAAACTAGTGCAAACTACACTATGTGTAGTTTGCCTGTGGAGTGTACAGAGTGTGCCTGATTCATCAAAACTGGCGCAAAGGCTTAATTATTTTTGGACCCACTTGCACTGCTCCGAACGCGTGCACACAAATTTTTTTTTGCACAAAATTGTGGAGCAGACACATTGGCGCGCAGGTCAATAATAAATGTGATGCAAACTCTGACACCACAGAAAAAAATTGTGTACCTAAATGGACTTATTAGTGCTTAGTCTGACACAGTGTAGCCATGACACAAAACTGGCCCAGACACTTAATAAATACATGTGCAAGCAGTTGCACGTTCTTTCTAGTGCAAAGTCTGATAAAAACTGGTGTAAACACTTTAATAAATGTGGGCCATTGTATCTTTTTTTCATGTCTTCCATGCCAGGAAATCATGAAAGGAATGAAATTTGGACCCCACAATGCTATAAATCACCTTGATGGTCAAGGAAAAAAACAAATATATCAGTAGATTGGGTCAGGACTCATCAAGTCACCAAAAGTATATTGACAATGAACTGAAAGTGTGACTCCTTTTAAGTTTTTCCTATATTCTGTTCAAGTACTGTACAAGCCAGTGACGATATGAAGGCCATAGTGCTTTAGAGTTTAATGATCACAACAAATCACTGTGTGAATATACTGGTAGAAAGCTCATATTTGGATCTGGAACATTACTAAGTGTGTTGCCCAGTGAGTATATATTAAAGAATTAAAAAAAAAACCCTAATATATAAGAAGTAGATATTTAACATTAACCTCTTTTATCTCGTGATGCAAGGCTAATAATACATTTTCCCGATGTAATGTAATTCTGTAGTCACAATTTCCTATAGCATAATATTGTACAATTGATAATAGTTATATAAAAAAGGAATTAACTGGCCAATGTTTTATGAAATTATCTATTTAAAATTGGTAAAACAATATATTATGTGTTAAGCTGCGATCACACATGAACAGTAGTTTATGTTGTAACTTTTGAGCAAAATGCAGGTGTCAATGCAAAAAAAAAGAATTTTTACTTTTCTTTTCATTTGAATTAATTTCTGCTTTGGCTGAACAAATGAATATAAAATTTCATGTTTGATTTTGTCGTGAGGCTGACATCACACATTCAGTTTTTGATGCAGTTGTGAGCCTAGTGGATGCAGCTGGATAGTGGAGTAAAAGCTAAAAATCTGCACCAAAAACTGCCCCAAAAACTGCATGTTTGATTCTTTATTAGGTATTTTTGCCATAGTGTAAACTACTGTGGTAATTGGGGAGCAGGCAACAAGCTGATATTTGGAACTGGAACACAACTAACTGTTACAATGGGTAAATTGCGTTATTGTTGAAACTTATTGTACCAAAGTTTATCTTTAATTGGGTTACATTATGTTAACTTTTACATTTTAGATTTAGATCTATTTATTTTTACAACAAAACATATAGCACCATATTTTTGTACAGTGGTATCCATGGTATCAAATGCAATAACACTGTATATACATACACATCCAGACATCTAAAATATTTGCCACATATTCTAGCATATATGAGACCTTGACCAAGTTCATCTATACAGTTAGGTATCATATATGTCATCTGTGATCACAAAACATTAAAAGGGTATTCCCATTTCAGCAAATAAATGTTATTGTTTGTACAATGAAAAGTTTGAAATTTTTCCAAAATACTTTCTGCATCAATTCCTGATGGTTTTCTAGATCTCTGCTTTCAGTCATTCTATAGAAAGCTTCTATGCTTATTTCCAGTGGACAGAAATCTTACCATGGTCACACAGGTGCACGGCTCGTTATATCACACAGCTCTGATTACTCTCTGTGATACTAACAAGCTGTGCACCTGTGTCCAATGAAAGTAAGCATAACATTTTTCAATAGAATGACAACAAGCAGAGATCTATAAAACTGTACGTAATTGATACAGACAAACAATAGTATTAATTTGATGAAATGACAATACCCCTTTAAATTTTACCTGTGATCCATAAAATGCTACAGCATAATATTAAGAATACTTGTTGGCCTGGAGTCTGAAATGTTCTTTGACAAACATCTATTCCTTCCAATTCCCCCATATTTGATTTATCCAACGGTGCATTTGTCCTCAATAGGATGATGGATTGTAATTTACTGGTGGCTTGCCTCCTAAGGGAATGAAGGATTAGGTTACAGAAAGGATCTTCCTGTACTTTATCTTATTTTTAACATTGTCGTAGTTAGTTAGCAGAACCCTCGATACAGATAATCGGCAAATCAGATGAACTTTATATAGTATATATTTATACTTTACTAAAGACTTTTGAAGTCATGACTATATGGCAACATAAGGCCTTCTTGTCATACTATGTGTCACTGTGATAATGTTAATGACAAACTTATATTTGGAAAAGGGACTAAACTCACTGTAAAGTCAGGTGAGCTGGCTTCTAGTATTTTCAAAGGTATTCTAAAATGTTAGCAAATTTAATATGTAAAAGGCAGCCCAAAAGGGCCAATGAGGGTTGGTAATAGATTTCAATGTAAGGCATTCAAAACATTCATTTTCTTCCATGTTTTTATTATCATTAAAACACCATCCATTTTTATGCATTTTTCTTAGCATTTTTTTTAAGAAAAGAATTCTGGAACAATGGCACAAAAACATCATAACTAACATATACTGTGCTGTTAGATAACTCCAAATAATACTAACAAAACATAGCCAAAGGCTAATTTGTTACAAGAAAGCATAGGCCCACATTTACTAAGGGCTGTGCGCCAGTTTTCTGTTGGACTTTGCACATTCTTTTCGGTGCAAACTGCTTGCACAAATATTTAAGAAGTGCCTGAGACACATTTCTGGCACACACAACACAATTGTGGTGCAGGAGACACTTTGTAGAGACACTTTATGGTGCTTTCCACAAATTCCTGCACTGAAGGGGACGGTCCGTCGGACCGTGCACCACTTTTAACATGCAAAGTCCGACAGAAATGTGTTGTGCGCCCCGGGTTAAAGGTGCACCAAAAAAAAAAACATGGGCTTGAATAGGCCCTGCTCTGAATTTTGCAGTTTTTGCAGTCGGCTCATACACATGATCATAAAAACCACTTCAGTGTGTAAGCCCATAGAAATGAATTTGTCTGTGGGCTATCTGTTGCAATAACAGGATATGTGATATCACCATGAAACGTAATGTTTTTCCAGAAACATGCTACTTATTAAAATAACACATATTACTTACATATTCTCTCACAATAACTATGGTTTTAGTTATACATTTGATCTTATAAAGTGACAAACAATAGTTTTATCTTTTCAATTATAATTAGATAAGTAATTTAACAGATAGTTTTTTTTCCATAAAATCTTCCCATTCTATTATTATCAATAATTATTATCATCTGAACCCACTAGTCTCTTTACATATATAGTAGATCTGTTTTTGTCGAGCTATTTAACACTGTGCCCACAAATTTGCTGGTAAATTCTTATTTGGACAAGGAACACAACTTTTTGTGGTGCCTGGTGAGTTTGTCATCAACATACCAACATTAACAATTACTTTTTTATTAATGGAATATTCCTTTACATGAATCTTTCACAAATTATTCTAGAAGATTGTTCAGTTTACCTTCAAGCTTCTTGATCACAGATTTTTTTAGTGAAGTATTGTCCAACAAATGTATAGAAATTGTGATAAGCATGTAGGCAAACCTATACTGACCCCTAAGAGGAAATTATTATTGTATGTATCTGTATCATTGTGCATTTTATGGGGGAGCAGATTTTTGGTTCTGGGACAAAGCTGACAATAAACCCTGGTATGCAGGTAGAAATTTGTTACATATCACACTGTATATTGCAGTGGTATAGAGGCGGTCCCCTACTAAGAACACCCGACTTACAGATGACCCCTAGTTACAAATGGACCTCTGTTTTTTGGTAATTTACTGTACTTTAGCCTTGGGCTACAATAAACAGTAAGCTGTTATCACAGGTGTCTGTAATTAAGATTTATTGTTAATCCTGGTTCTTATGACAACCCAACATTTTTAAAATCCAATAGTCATAGAGACCCAACAAAATTTGCCTGGATCTACAATTATAAAGTATACAGTTCCAACTTACATACAAATTCAACTTAAGAGAACCTGCAGAACCTATCTTGTACGTAACCCCGGTACCGCCTGTATCATACTTGCGTAGTTCTGTGCATGAACTGTGTAGTCTAGTATAGTACAACTTTAACACAATGGTATAAGAAACCCTACTGTAATGCATCTCACCATTGTGACCATGATGGTGCAAGGAAACTGTTATTTGGAAGAATTTACAAATACTATCTTTGTTTTAGCACTAAACTACTTTGATGTATTACACAAAATTAAGATTAAATGTGTAAAAATACTTATTGATAGGTATTAATAATGTTATTAGAGTAATATAAATGGTCTACTATTTAGGACAACTCTTACTTTGCCAAAATTGAGAGCCACTATATATATATATATATATATATATATATATATATATATATATATATCTTGCTTAATACATACTCCAGTTCTGTCTGTATTAGAAAGTGATATCAGTTAACAGATGGAGTGATGTGATGGATAAATTTAAGGAAATAAATAAGTTACCTTTTTTTTTTCTTGTTCAGAAACCAAACGGGAAATTCCTTCAATATATCCGCTAAAAACCAACACTGAAGAAGCAGGTCTTCCGAACACAGTATGCCTTGTTACTGATTTCCCATCACCCGATGAAAAACTACATATCAATGACCAAGAGATAAAACTGGATAATAAAGCTGTCCTGGATAATTCCAGCAATGATGTGTGGAGATACAGTGCGGTCATATGGGACTGGGACAATCCCTCCAAGGACCTTTCCTGTGCTGGGAAATATGGTGAAAAATCTGTCCAGCCAGAAAATATTATGACAGGTAAATGACATATAATTAATCCGTACATGTAAGCCATTAATAACTGTGTAGTTTAGATTTTTCATAGGCCCATATATCTACTACCTTCAGCCATTATTTAAATTTCTGAAATTGGGTATAGATTAATAACAGAATTTGCAAAGTATGGAGAAAGTAGACATATGGAATAGGATCAATGACCCACAAAATCCATTGCTGCCAATCCACTTAAGCCATGTTTAAAATAAATGTGGACTTATTATATTTGTACTAGTTGTATTGGTGTTATTGTGCCTGGAGGACACACATTTTTTTAGGTCCTGAACTCATGCAGAGGCTAACCCAACTCAATTTACAGTGCCAGCATAGTGACTGAGATTTGTCCTGCACACATGAAAAAACCTGCATTGTAAATGGATTTCTGCTTTAGGTTTCCAAAGTAAAGTCAGAGTTGAAAACCATAGCAGAAACCAACCATTTTTTGCCGTTTTGTGGATATTCCACAGTAATTTAGTGTTTCTGGTCTTAAAGTGTGTTATTGGTACAAACCGTAAAAACATAGTATTATATGTAAGTTATATTACTGGGTTACAACTAACCATAACTTATTTATTTACAGAAGAAATAACTAGTACCTGCATATCCCTTACTATCAATGAACGTTTCAGCACAAGTAAGTTACCTTTGAAAAGCATTCATGCTACATGATTGTTTTAGTTTGTGGGCGATACAGTCCAATACACGCAATAAAAATATTCTTTGTTTTACCCAATAGAAAAAAATATATGCATGTGATTTATGTAGCAGTCTACATGCTTTTGTTGCCACAGAAACCAATCTCTGTAAAGCATTTATTTTGCACTCAGTTCTTGAAAAACTGAAGATGCAATGTGATTGGTTCTATTGGTCAATAACGATAGTATGGGAGATATGGCCAAAACTTTCATGCGTGAACATTTTGGGCTGATACAACAGCCTTTATCAAACACTGAAAATGTGAATACAAAATTATATCATAAGTGATAGAATTTACATGGTGACATAATCGCATCTAAGTTACAGGATACAAAACGGATTCAATACGCGTGTACATTGCGAGAGCGTACAAAGAATATAATACAGTAATACAGTGATATGTAGATAATAGGTCAAAAAAGCATGGACTGAAACACATAACATCTAGTCCTAGTCCTGACCTATTATCACGCATGAAAGTTTTGGCCATATTTCTAATAAAACCTATTTCTGCATATTGGAGTGCTTGGATTACATTGTATATAGCTAGTTTGGAGTTGGATCCCTAATCCTGAAGCACCCCCCTATACACCTGATGTGCACCAATACCTATTGAAAAGATAGTATGGTAGATTTATCAATGTCTTGCACATTAGACCAGTGCAAGACTAAATAGTCCTCTGTGATGCCAGATTTATCACTGTGTCAGGTGCTGAATGATAAATGTTTAGTAGTTTAAGTCAAGTCGTAATTTGCACCATCTATTATTTGGTCTAGTTCACAGCACATTTTTTGTGCACCAACTTAATTTTTTAGCACATATTTGGGGCACATTTTTTTCCTGCAAAACCAAGTAACCTTTTTCAGAGGTCACACTCATTTTCAGTTTTATTGGAATGAGACCAAAGATGAATATTGCTATGCCATTAGTAGGAAACGTTAAGTCATTGCAAAGTGTTTAACTTATTTTTGGGCTTTATCTAAGTTGTCTAGTAAGTTGTCTAAATGATACCACTTTATTAACAACTGTGTGCGCTACTTCTTTACAGACCCAAGCATGAACACAATGTCAATTTCAGTTCTTGGGCTGAGAATACTTACTGCCAAAGCTATTATCTTCAATCTAATAATAACCATGCACCTTTGGTCATCATAAGGTAAGTGTGTAATAATCTTTGAATAATGTTTTTTTTTTTTCCAGGCTTTTATTGTATAGAAATGTTAAACAGTTGCATGTATTCTCTAAGACATAACTAAATGTTTATTTTTAGAACTTATTTGTGCAAGTAATAGTAATGATGCACACTTTTCAAATACTTTATAAAAAAAAAAAACTTCTTTATCCTGAATTTATCCATTCCCCTTTTCCCCTGCAGTGGACTGTGTTTTTTAAGTCCATACACAGCAGACTGATAATGAGAGAGGAGTTAGGGCTTAACTCCTTACATACCTGGATCATGTCACTTAATGATTCTTGTCTCTAATGAGTTAAGTAAGTAGTTAAACCATTAGAAATTTTAAAAAAATTTCTCCTTATCTTTCCTCTGTCTTATTTAGACACACTGCTTAGTCAGAGAAGAAAGGGAGAAAAAAATAGGACAAAGAAACAAGTACTTTAAGTTACACATTAAACCTAGAAAGGAAAACCCAAATACAAAATTTTTTAATAGTTACCGGTACTTAGGTTGTAGGATAATTCTAGACATTTTAGATGCCTCAATGTTAGCACTGCCTTTTGGTTTGGCCAAAATGTTATGCCAGAATTTCCACCTCTTTACACAAGCCCCTTCCCTTTTAACCCAAGCCTTTTTATTCTAAGCATCACATATAGTATACAATTTGCACAAAATATTATCAAAAAATAATTCATGATTAAACTATATTTAACCCCTTAAGGATGCAGGGTTTTTTCGCTCATTTCTCGCTCTCCACCTTCAAAAATCCATAACTTTTTCATTTTTACGTGTACAGACCTGTGTGAGGGCTTATTTTGTGCGTAACAAATTTAACTTTCCCGTAATGTTATTTATTTTAACATGCCGCGTACTGCGTAGCTGACAAAAAATTCCAAATGTGGAAAAATTTTTTAAAAAACGCACGTGCGTCACGTTCTTGTGGGCTCAGTTTTTACTTTGACTGTGCACTCAAAATAACACCTCAGCTTTATTCTTTTGTTCGGTGCGATCGCGGTGATACCAAATTTATATAGGTTTTATTGTGTTTTAATACATTTTCAAAAATTAAACGAATGTGTACAAAAAAGAAAAAAAAAATGTTTGCCACAGCACGGCAGCAGCATTTTTTGCGAAATGAGCTGACGTTTGCATTGCTACCATTTTGAGGTCTGTGCGACATTTTGATCATTTTTTATTCCATTTTTTATGTGATGTAAAAAGGTGTAAAAGTCGCATTTCGGACATTTGGCCGCCATTTTCCCGTTTTTTAAACTTTTTTTAAACTTTTTTTTTTCCCTAATTCTTAGACCATCTAGGGTACATTAACCCTAGATGGTCAGATCTTTCCTACCATATACTGCAATACTACAGTATTGCAATATATGACATTTTTGCAGATCATTCATTACAATGAGCCACTCTGCAGAAGCCATTAAAGGGAACCTGTCACCAGGGACCTCATTTTTCACTAAAGACAGATTGTAAAAGCCCATGACACCTGCAGTGCAAATCTGCCTTTCTGCCTTTTCTAAGCATTTGCATTACTATATAATTGTGTGTTATAACTTACTGTTGCTCCATGACAAAATCCTGGGGTAGTCACAGGGGCTGGACTTTGGTTTGCATGCATTTCAAAAAACAACATGTGACCTGTTTGAGCTGCAGGCTGTCCTCCATGTTTGTGCTCCTGTACATCTTGTCCCTCCCCCACTGATGTCAGGCTGACCAGGCTGTAACCTCTGAGAACCAGCAGGAGGTGGAGCTAGACAGGAGCACAAAGGTGGGGGCCAAGCTCTGAGGAGTGGGTAACAGACAAGCCACATGTTGTTTTTTGAAATGCATCCAAACCAAAGTCCAGCCCCTGTGACTACCCCAGGATTTTGTCAGGGAGCAAGGTAAGTTATATCACACAATTATATAGTAATGCAAATGCTTAGAAAAGGCAGAAAGGCAGATTTGCACTGCAGGTGTAATAAGCTTCTCCAACCTGTCTTTAGTGAAAAATTAGGTGCCTGGTGACAGGTTCCCTTTAAGCCTCGGGTCAAATGAAGACCCGAGGCTACCATGGCAACTGATCGCCGCCCCCCGATGATGTTCAAGGGCGCAGCGATCAGAATAAAGATGGCGGCACCCGCACCGCCACCGTCTTTTAAATGCCGCCGGCAACTTTGTTGGCGGCAATCAAAAGGTTAATAGCCGCAATCGGTGCAAGCACCAACCACGGTTATTAGCGGTGGGGGTTTGCAGCAAAATGCAACAACCCCCACCTTTGTATGAAGAGGACTCAGCCCGTGAGCCCTCTTCATACATTACCTGTACCTCTGCGCCGTAGAGCTACAGCGCAGAGCGTTAAGGGGTTAAGGACACAATTCACGATTAAACTAAATATAAGAGCATCTACCTTTAAACGGGAAACACTGATTAAATAGTTCAATGACAAACAATGCAATCAATGTTCAGCTTTTCTAAGGCCACATGCTACATACTAAATGGGCTAAAATAATATCTGACTAATCATCTCTTATTCTCCCTCCACAGGAATTCATCATAACCATTCCAACTATGAGGGGACCCTTAGTCATTGGCACCAGTTCTGCTGAATGGAATGAAATCCTTACTATTGTCCTGTCATGTATAAATGTGGTTATAGTGTGCTGTGTAGTTTATTCTGCCCAGAATATCAGGTTGGACTGAGATAACTTAAACCACATTTGCCTAAATTTGGATGTCAGACAAAAAATTATCACCCACTATACTCAATTGTTATGACATACAATGCTTTTCTGTAAATATATATGTTACAAATGTCTTTATTTGAATGTTATGTCTATACTGTATACTTGTTGTGATATAGATGCTGCTTCTATACAATGTAAACAATATTCTTAAGATTTTATTAAAGCATTTATTGAAATTGGAACTGTCGTCAGTGTGTCATATCATAACTGATAAAAGTACATAAAGTCATAATGAGTACATAAAGCTCACATAAAATTTTCCCTATGAAATTTACAACTAATTCATATAGAAACTATATACTTTACATACTTGTGTATAAGCTGAGTTTTTCAGCACAAAAAACGTGGAAACACGGCTTATACACTAGTCTATAATAAAATAAACTCATATACTCACCTTAATATGTTCTGTGTGGCTTGTCCTCCTTCTTCTCTTCACTGGTAACAGAGAAGCGAGCAGTGCACATGGATACGACTCTGCCTGCCTCTCTGTTACCAGTGAAGGGAAGAAGGAAAAGGAGCAGCGGGGAACATAGGAAGTTGAGTATATAAATGTATTATTTTATACAATGATGCAATGCTGAAGGGCATTTAATTAAAGGGAGTGGGAGGCTGCTGCAGCATGAGAATTACTAGGTGAGGCACCTGCAGTAGGGGTGATTGCTGGGGGAGGCACCTGTTGTATGGGGGTTTACTGGGGGAGGCTGCTGCTGTATGGGGCATTTCACTACTAGCGGAGTTTCTGCATGGGGCAATACATTACTCGGGGAAGCTGTGAGCAATGCATTTCCCACTCTTGGTTTATACTCAAGTCATTAAGTTTTCCCAGTTATTTGTGGTAAAATTAGGGGCCTCAGCTAATACTCGGGCCGGCTTTGTAGTTAATTTCATTTAGATTAATTCATAATAGTTCATGTTATAAGTAATATCTCAGACTAAAATGCAAAAATGTTTCTGAAGCCAAAAATACTGTGTAAATAATGAACATGATTGAATTATCTGGGTTTTCCCTAATTTAAAGTTGATTGAAATTCATACACTTGGGCAGATGTGGTGGAGCTGCAGGAGGTTCACAGTCAAAATAAATGTCTTGTGCAAATACTACCACTAAAATATAGATTCTGTTGTAGTAAGTAATTAAAGCAAATAAAGATTTCTGAAATGATGTGTAATGCGGAAGTACAGAAACAACCACAATGAAGTCTGTTTTAGTGCCCATAGTGAGCAGGGACACTCCTTTGCCAAATAGCGGCTTTGTTTTCTCTAGATACCTCCTTTTCTATACCACTGGGGAGGCAACAAAAACTCCTTCACTATCTTACATTGGATGTTACAATCAACCTCTTTTTTTTTACCCTAAATTATGACTAACATGTTGGCCATCAATCCATTTTTTTAGAGAAAACTTTTGTTGTTTACCGGCATCCTGAAAGGTCCTCAGTTGTCTTTGTCCGCCCTTGGTTTGGTATGGTAAATTATTAAGTAAATAAGTCCTGCTCAGTTTGGCGCTTTTGGGACTTGTTTCTATGAGACTTGTAGTACATGTAAACCATGACTGGTTTCTATGAGATGAAAACTCATCATGATGAAACTCAGGTTATTGAGACATGTGGTCTATTCTTCCAACCCTAATGAGGAAAAAGGATGGGTAGGGCCTAGGGCCAACCAGTAAAATTGATTCTGGGCACTCATTCCACTGCTACATGAGAATATTATAAGTACATTTTTTACTGTGTTAACACGATGCATTTGCATCACATTTTTAAACGTGTTGTACACACATTGGGCAAAATACATGACCAAACCTTATTAATATCAATGTTGGTAAAAACGGTGATGTGTTTTGAGTACCCTTTTTCTGATGTATCCAATGCAAACACATTACATTAATACAGCCGAAGGCCATGTTCACTAAATGTACAGGAATTGTATTTTAAAACCACTTTTTACAACCGTGTTGCTATTTACCAGGCACAAGCATTCAGGTCTAAACACATATACATTTGGGGAAGAGTTACTCAAGATGTGCATAAAGTGCATTTCAAAACACAATTCGGGTACATCTTGTGAATATGGCCTTAGGGTCCAGTATTAAGAGGGACATCTTATGTGCCTCCCTCAGCTCCCTCTTATATTGTGGTCCCTCTCATCTCACAATAATCTTATGGCCTCCCTCATCTCCCCCTTATATTGTGTCCCCCTCTCAATCCTCCCTTATATTGTGGGCCCCATCTCGTCACTTCCCTCTTTTTGTTGCCCCTCACTTTTCCCTCAAAACTCCTCTCATCTTCCTCTTGCCTTCTGTGCTGCTACTATGAGCTGCTGCATAGGCAGCAGATGCGATTACACACATCATGCCTGCTGCACACAGCCGCACCATGGAAACAGCAGCTAACGTGTGTTGGGAAGTTGTGAAGATGTCTGGTATGGGGTGCAGAGTAGTCTGCCATTATCGGGAGGTGGAGTCAAAAGGTGTCAGGGGACACTGTATTACAGGAAGATTGTAGGAGTAGTTGTATCAGTCTGATATAACATTTATCTATTTAGAAAAAAAAAAGAAGCACAGAAAGTATGGTGCAATTCTTGGTAAATTCCAAGCAGTATGTGTGTAGAAAACCAGGCACTGCTCATCACTTAACAAATACAATCCCAACAGTGACAAATGGTGGTGACAGCATCATGTTATTCGTTGTTTTTTAGCCTTAGGGACAGTATGACTGGTTGCAATTAAAGGAAAGAAAGATAAATGCTGCCAAGTACAGAGATATCCTGGCTGAAAACCTCTTGGAGAGTTCTCTGGACCTCAGACTGGGAAGAAGGTTCACTTTCCAACAAGAAAATGACCCTAAGTACACAGCTAAAATAACAAAGCAGTGGCTTCAGGACAACTCTGTGACCATTCTTGACTGGCCCAGCTAGTTAATGCTGCGCTGGCCCTCTAAATTTCCTGAGACCCTAGGACACGGGGAATCGCGCACGTATCGAGGACGGGACACGGGAGCGGAACAAGGTGGGAGGCGCGGGTGTCTGTGTGAGGCACCTGCGGGAAGCGAGGGGCACGGGTGACCCCGGGACCCGTGATATGGGTTGCAGGACCACCCGTGACAGCCACAAAGAGGGGCATTTAAATATATGCAAACCTCAACTGCTATTTTGTGGCGGAAAAGATGTCAATCTTGAAGTTATAAGGGATAATTGACAGTAAGAGCACATAGACATCACACAGGCCTGATGCAGAACAGTAGTCCGTGCCCTGGTTCAAGGGGGACCTGTGGCTGTAACAATTCAAAACACAGCAGATGCTGTGATTCAGAACTGTGACAGCCGTGGTCCTCCACGATCATTACCCAACCTAAGGGTATTTTAGTCTTTTGACTAACATAAATAGCTGTGGGGAAATAAAAGCTGAGCTCTGATTGGTTGTCATTGGTTGACCTCATGCCCTCTCTAATACATTATATTGTGGAAATGACTAGAGATGAGCGAGCACTAAAATGCTCGGGTACTCGTTATTCGAGACGAACTTTTCCCGATGCTCGAGTGCTCGTTTCGAGTAACGAGCCCCATTGAAGTCAATGGGAGACTCGAGCATTTTTCAAGGGGACCAAGGCTCTGCACAGGGAAGCTTGGCCAAACTCCTGGGAACCTCAGAAAAGGATGGAAACACCACGGAAATGGACAGGAAACAGCAGGGGCAGCATGCATGGATGCCTCTGAGGCTGCTTAATCGCACCATTATGCCAAAATTATGGGCAACAGCATGGCCATGACAGAGTGACCGAATGAGGCTAGATAGCATCTAAAACATCCAATAATTGACCCTGACACTATAGGGCAGTGATGGCGAACCTTTTAGAGACCGAGTGCCTAAACTGCAACCCAAAACCTTATTACTTATCGCAAAGTGCCAGTACGGCTATTTAACCAGAAAACTGACGGTTTAGTTTAGAATCAATTTACACAGGTTACAGCAGTCCTATACACACTGAAACGCCACTTTTACACCATTTTACATCACATAAAAGAGTAATAAAAAGTTATCAAAAGGTCACGCAGTCCTCAAAATGGTAGCAATGAAAACAACGGCTCATTAAGCAAAAAAACCCAAATCTCCCCAGCTCCGTGCACTAAAGTTATTAGCGTCACAAGATGGCGAAACTATTTTCTTTTTCGTACACTGTTTTGATGATAGAAAAAGCATTAAAACACAATAAAACCTACAAATCTGGTATCACTGCGATAGGACCGAACCAAAGAATAAAGGACACAAATGATTTGGAGCGCACAGCGAAAGTATTAAAATCCAGCTTCCCAGTACACGACATGGAATAATAAATGAGAAGTAAAATATGTTACGCAAAAAATAAGCCCTCACACAGGTATATATAAATGCACATATAAATTTATAATATAATATGCATATACATAAATACATAAATAAAAATACATATGCTACTTACTCTTGCTCAGGTGTCTGTTGTTCCAGGGGGGGGGGGGGTCGGGGTGCAGCATCTGGAGTTCGTTTCAGTGTGGTTATGAGGCATGAGTTTCAGGGGAGGGGGTGATGGGGGGCAGTGACCGGAGTTGAGCGGGGGGAAGGGGGGGGGAGTGAGAGCGGCCGGAGTCCTTGCGGGGGGGGGGGGGGGGCGGCGGGTTGCGGTAGCGGGCATAACAGGCTGGGGTTCGGGCGCGCCGGGGGGGGCTTGTTGTAGCGGGCGCAGTTTGGGCCGTGAGTTTCGGCCCGGTTGCGGGCGGAGTTTTATGGGAGGTGCGGGAGCGGGCAGGATGGATGCGCCGAATTAAAAAAATAAATACACTCACCTCAGACTCGTTCCTCCGGCTGATCACTGCACCGCACACGGAGTAAGGTGCCCAGCGCTGGCAGCGTAATGACATCATTTCGCTGCCAGCGCGGGGATGCTTACCGTCCTGTGCGCTGCAGTGATCAGAGTGACAGCAGGCAGTGTCAGCGCCCTGCTCTGTCATGGCTGTTAGCATTATCGGAGCGCAGCTCCGATACTGCTAACAGCCATGACAACCAGGTGTGGACAGTGGTTGTCCGCACCTGGCAGTGGTTGGGAGGATGGGGCGCGTGCCAGCAGTGAGGGCTCTGCGTGCCCTCTCTGGCACGCGTGCCATAGGTTCGCCATCGCTGCTATAGGGGATGGCATGCAGAGGCAGCGGCAGCGGCAGCAGCGGCAGGCTAGAGAGTGTCATGGCAACATACCCTAAATGGACTCAGGCTTCAAACCAATGGGAACCAAAGGAACCAAAGGAACCAAAGGAGGTGAGCAAGAAGCGCTCAAATAATATCGGTACATGATAAAAGTTTGCCAGTATATTTTGTGGATTACACAGCAGGGTGGCGACAAAGTTAACATGGAAGCCATGAAAACAATCCAAAATTCTGCCTGACACAGCTCGTTTGATAAGGGGACCATGTATGGAGGCAGTGAACTAGTAGTAGATTAAAGGTGCTGCAGTTAAAACTATGTTAGTTGGACCTTGGCATGGAGCTGGCGCTCCGCTGCCAGGCAAGCTTTCGCCAATCCAAGCCCCTGTCTCTAGGCTACTCCCCAAACAGCACTTCTAAGAACCTTTTGTATAAGATCAAGTGTAGTAGCGTTCTTATAAGTTTGGGATATGGCGGGTGAGGGGAATGTAAACAGATGCGCAAGAAGCGCTGAAATAATATCCGTAAATGATAAAAGTTTGCCAGTATATTTTGTGGATTACACAGCAGGGTGGCGACAAAGTTAACAAGTTTGATGTGGAATGCCCTGTAATAGCTCTTGGGCGGTGTGCCTTTTATCGCCTAGGCTCAGCAGTTTGAGCACCGCCTGCTGTCGCTTAGCGACGGCACTGCTGCTGTGCCTAGAGCTACCGACTGATGGCGCCATGCCCACGGATGGTAATTCGGAGGAGGAGGTGGAGGAGGGGTGGGAGGAGGAAGAGGTATAGTAGGCCTTTTTTAGACCTGGACCGAGGTAGGCCCCGCAATCCTCTGCGTCGGCAGTATATGACCAGCCCCAGGGTCAGACTCGGTCCCAGCCTGCACCAAGTTAAGTGTAGTAGCGTTCTTATAAGTTTGGGATATGGCGGGTGAAGGGAATGTAAACAGATGCGCAAGAAGCGCATGATGCGCATGGAGCTGGCGCTCCGCTGCCAGGCGAGCTTTCGCCAATCCAAGCCCCTGTCTCTAGGCTACTCCCCAAACAGCACTCCTAAGAACCTTTTGTATAAGATCAAGTGTAGTAGCGTTCTTATAAGTTTGGGATATGGCGGGTGAGGGGAATGTAAACAGATGCGCAAGAAGCGCATGATGCGCATGGAGCTGGCGCTCCGCTGCCAGGCGAGCTTTCGCCAATCCAAGCCCCTGTCTCTAGGCCACTCCCCAAACAGCACTTCTAAGAACCTTTTGTATAAGATCAAGTGTAGTAGCGTTCTTATAAGTTTGGGATATGGCGGGTGAGGGGAATGTAAACAGATGCGCAAGAAGCGCATGATGCGCATGGAGCTGGCGCTCCGCTGCCAGGCGAGCTTTCGCCAATCCAAGCCCCTGTCTCTAGGCTACTCCCCAAACAGCACTCCTAAGAACCTTTTGTATAAGATCAAGTGTAGTAGCGTTCTTATAAGTTTAGGATATGGCGGGTGAGGGGAATGTAAACAGATGCGCAAGAAGCGCTGAAATAATATCCGTAAATGGTAAAAGTTTGCCAGTGTATTTTGTGGATAACACAGCAGGGTGGCGACAAGGTTAACAACTTTGATGTGGAATCCATGAAAACAACCCAAATTTCGGCCTGACACACCTCGTTTGATAAAGGGACGATGTATGGAGGCAGCTATATAAACGACTTTTGGAGGTAGCAATGGAGACAACGTGTGGAGGCTGCTATGGAGACAATTCAATTTGGATAGTGCCTGTATGTGGCAGTCCAAAAAAGTTTTCAAACCAGAGGAGCAGGTAGGTGGCCCTCCAGAAAAATGGAATAGATTGAGTGCCTGTATGTGGCAGTCCAAAAAAGTTTTCAAACCAGAGGAGCAGGTAGGTGGCCCTCCAGAAAAATGGAATAGATTGAGTGCCTGTATGTGGCAGTCCAAAAAAGTTTTCAAACCAGAGGAGCAGGTAGGTGGCCCTCCAGAAAAATGGAATAGATTGAGTGCCTGTATGTGGCAGTCCAAAAAAGTTTTCAAACCAGAGGAGCAGGTAGGTGGCCCTCCAGAAAAATGGAATAGATTGAGTGCCTGTATGTGGCAGTCCAAAAAAGTTTTCAAACCAGAGGAGCAGGTAGGTGGCCCTCCAGAAAAATGGAATAGATTGAGTGCCTGTATGTGGCAGTCCAAAAAAGTTTTCAAACCAGAGGAGCAGGTAGGTGGCCCTCCAGAAAAATGGAATAGATTGAGTGCCTGTATGTGGCAGTCCAAAAAAGTTTTCAAACCAGAGGAGCAGGTAGGTGGTCCTCCAGAAAAATTGAATAGATTGAGTGCCTGTATGTGGCACTCCCAAAAATTGTTGAAAACAGAGGACCGGGTCGGTGGCCCTCCAGAAAAATTACATGCATAAAGTACTATAGCTAGAGCCAGTGGGCCCTGTCAAAAAATAGCCAGTTTCCTCTGCTTTACTGTACAAAGAGGAGGAGAAGGAGGAAAATGAGGAGGAGGAGGAGTGGATAAATTATTCAGGTTGAGCTTCCTTCACCTGGTGGAGATTGGAAATTATGAGAAATCCAGGCTTTATTCATTTTGATAAGCGTCAGCCTGTCAGCGCTGTCAGTCGACAGGCGTGTACGCTTATCGGTGATGATGCCACCAGCTGCACTGAAAACCCGCTCGGACAAGACGCTAGCGGCAGGGCAGGCAAGAACCTCCAAGGCGTACAGCGCCAGTTCGTGCCACATGTCCAGCTTTGAAACCCAGTAGTTGTAGGGAGCTGTGTGATCATTTAGGACGATGGTATGGTCAGCTACGTACTCCCTCACCATCTTTCTGTAAAGATCAGCCCTACTCTGCCGAGACTGGGGACAGGTGACAGTGTCTTGCTGGGGTGACATAAAGCTGGCAAAAGCCTTGTAAAGCGTACCCTTGCCAGTGCTGGACAAGCTGCCTGCTCGCCTACTCTCCCTCGCTACTTGTCCCGCAGAACTACGCACTCTGCCGCTAGCGCTGTCAGAAGGGAAATACTGTTTCAGCTTGTGCACCAGGGCCTGCTGGTATTCATGCATTCTCACACTCCTTTCCTCTCCAGGGATGAGAGTGGAAAGATTTTGCTTGTACCGTGGGTCCAGGAGAGTGAACACCCAGTAATCGGTGCTGGAATAAATTCTTTGAACGCGAGGGTCACGGGATAGGCAGCCTAGCATGAAATCTGCCATATGCGCCAGAGTCCCAACTCTCAAGAATTCACTCCCCTCACTGGCCTGACTGTCCATCTCCTCCTCCTCCAACTCCTCCAACTCCTCTTCTTCTGCCCATACACGCTGAACAGTGAAGGTCTGAGCAATGGTCCCCTCTTGTGTCTCGCCAACATTCTCCTCCTCTTCCTCCTCATCCTCCTCCACCTCCTCCGATATGCGCTGAGAAACAGACCTAAGGGTGCTTTGGCTATCAACAAGGGAATCTTCTTCCCCCGTCTCTTGTGAGGAGCGCAAAGCTTCCGACTTCATGCTGACCAGAGAGTTTTTCAACAGGCCAAGCAGCGGGATGGTGAGGCTGATGATGGCGGCATCGCCACTGACCATCTGTGTTGACTCCTCAAAGTTACTCAGCACCTGACAGATATCAGACATCCACGTCCACTCCTCATTGTAGACTTGAGGAAGCTGACTGACCTGACTACCAGTTCTGGTGGAAGTTGACATCTGGCAGTCTACAATCGCTCGGCGCTGCTGGTAAACTCTGGATAACATGGTCAGTGTTGAATTCCACCTCGTGGGCACGTCGCACAACAGTCGGTGAGCGGGCAGTTGGAGGCGGCGCTGCGCTGCCCTGAGAGTGGCAGCATCTGTGCTGGACTTCCTGAAATGCGCACAGATGCGGCGCACCTTCGTGAGCAAATCAGACAGATTGGGGTATGTCTTGAGGAAACGCTGAACTATCAGATTTAACACATGGGCCAGGCATGGCACATGTGTCAGTCTGCCGAGTTGCAGAGCCGCCACCAGGTTACGGCCGTTGTCACACACAACCATGCCTGGCTTCAGGTTCAGCGGTGCCAGCCACAGATCAGTCTGCGCCGTGATGCCCTGTAATAGTTCTTGGGCGGTGTGCCTTTTATCGCCTAGGCTCAGCAGTTTCAGCACCGCCTGCTGTCGCTTAGCGACGGCACTGCTGCTGTGCCTAGAGCTAGCGACTGATGGCGCCATGCCCACGGATGGTCGTTCGGAGGAGGAGGTGGAGGAGGGGTGGGAGGAGGAGGAGGCATAGTAGGCCTGAAACACCTGGACCGAGGTAGGCCCCGCAATCCTCGGCGTCGGCAGTATATGACCAGCCGCAGGGTCAGACTCGGTCCCAGCCTCCACCAAGTTAACCCAATGTGCCGTCAGCGATATATAGTGGCCCTGCCCGGCAGCACTCGTCCACGTGTCCGTGGTCAGGTGGACCTTGTCAGAAACGGCGTTGGTCAGGGCACGGATTATGTTGTCTGACACGTGCTGGTGCAGGGCTGGGACGGCACATCGGGAAAAGTAGTGGCGGCTGGGGACCGAATACCGAGGGGCGGCCGCCGCCATGAGGCTGCGAAAGGCCTCGGTCTCTACTAGCCTATAGGGCAGCATCTCCAGGCTTAGCAATCTTGAGATGTGCACATTAAGGGCTTGGGCGTGCGGGTGGGTTGCACTATATTTGCGTTTCCGCTCCAGCGTCTGGGGTATGGAGAGCTGAACGCTGGTGGATGCTGTGGAGGATCGTGGAGGCGACGATGGGGTTTTTGTGGCAGGGTCCTGGGCAGGGGGCTGACTATCAGCTGACACAGGGGAAGGAGCAGTGGTGTGCACGGCCGGAGGTGAACGCGCTTGTTGCCACTGAGTGGGGTGTTTAGCATTCATATGCCTGCGCATACTGGTGGTAGTTAAGCTATTAGTGGTGGAACCCCTGCTGATCCTGGTTTGGCAAATTTGGCACACCACAGTCCGTCGGTCATCCGGTGTTTCCTTAAAGAACCTCCAGACTTCTGAAAATCTAGCCCTCGCCGCAGGAGCCCTCGCCACGGGAGCTTCACTAGTTGACACATTTGGCGCTGATGCACCAGCTCTGGCCCTGCCTCTCCGTCTGGCCCCACCACTGCCTCTTCCAACCTGTTCTGGTCGAGGACTCTCCTCCGTCTCAGAAGCACTGTGTTCACCCGGCCTCTCAACCCAGCTTGGGTCTGTCACCTCATCATCCTCCGATCCCTCAGTCTGCTCCCCCCTCGGACTTCCTGCCCTGACAACAACTTCCCCACTGTCTGACAACCGTGTCTCATCATCGTCGGACACCTCTTTACACACTTCTTCCACTACGTCAAGAAGGTCATCATCACCCACAGACTGCGACTGGTGGAAAACCTGGGCATCGGAAAATTGCTCAGCAGCAGCAGGACAAGTGGTTTGTGACTGTGGGAAGGGTCCAGAAAACAGTTCCTCAGAGTATGCCGGTTCAAATGGCAAATTTTGCTGGGAGGGGGCAGACTGGGGGGGAGGAGGCTGAGGTGCAGGAGCTGGAGGAGTGCCGATTTCGGTGACATGGGTGGACTGCGTGGAAGACTGACTGGTGGACAAATTGCTCGAAGCATTGTCGGCAATCCACGACATCACCTGTTCGCACTGTTCTGGCCTCAACAGTGCTCTACCACGAGTCCCAGTAACTTCAGACATGAACCTAGGGAGTGTAGCTCTGCGGCGTTCCCCTGCTCCTTCATCATCAGCAGGTGGTGTCTCACCCCGCCCAGGACCACGGCCTCTGACCCCTGCAGTAGTTGGACGCCACGTCCCCGCCCTCGTCCTCTACCCCTAGCCCTCGGGTTAAACATTTTGAAAATGAGAGTTATAACTTTAATTTTATTTTTAACGTTTTTTTGTTTTTGTTTTTTTTTATTTGTGTGTTTTTTAGTTTTTAAAACCAAACGATGCTATCCTATTGCTATGGCTATTTTCTAGCCAAGTATAAAAGCACACTGCTATGCCAGATGAGATGACGCTGAGTTATGAAAAAAATAAACGTAAAATAAAAAAGGAAATGGCAGACTGTGCCTAATTGAAATACAACCCCGGGCCCTAATAAATTTTCCCACTTCAGTCTTTGCGATGGATATGTGCGTCACTAAGCGCAAAACACAGTGGTCGCAAGTCTCACTCCAAATTGCTCACAATTTGCTAGTAGATGCACTGCAACAACTACAGCCACCAGCAGATCAACCAGAAATCAAATATATGTAACGCTATTGTAGACGTAAGTAAGCCTTTTGGATTCTCCTATGGCTATTTTCTAGCCAAGTATGAAAGCACACTACTATGCCAGATGAGATGACGCTGAGTTATGAAAAAAATAAACGTAAAATAAAAAAGGAAATGGCAGACTGTGCCTAATTGAAATACAACCCCGGGCCCTAATAAATTTTCCCACTTCGGTCTTTGCGATGGATATGTGCGTCACTAAGCGCAAAACACAGTGGTCGCAAGTCTCACTCCAAATTGCTCACAATTTGCTAGTAGATGCACTGCAACAACTACAGCCACCAGCAGATCAACCAGAAATCAAATATATGTAACGCTATTGTAGACGTAAGTAAGCCTTTTGGATTCTCCTATGGCTATTTTCTAGCCAAGTATGAAAGCACACTACTATGCCAGATGAGATGACGCTGAGTTATGAAAAAAATAAACGTAAAATAAAAAAGGAAATGGCAGACTGTGCCTAATTGAAATCCAACCCCGGGCCCTAATAAATTTTCCCACTTCGGTCTTTGCGATGGATATGTGCGTCACTAAGCGCAAAACACAGTGGTCGCAAGTCTCACTCCAAATTGCTCACAATTTGCTAGTAGATGCACTGCAACAACTACAGCCACCAGCAGATCAACCAGAAATCAAATATATGTAACGCTATTGTAGACGTAAGTAAGCCTTTTGGATTCTCCTATGGCTATTTTCTAGCCAAGTATGAAAGCACACTACTATGCCAGATGAGATGACGCTGAGTTATGAAAAAAATAAACGTAAAATAAAAAAGGAAATGGCAGACTGTGCCTAATTGAAATACAACCCCGGGCCCTAATAAATTTTCCCACTTCGGTCTTTGCGATGGATATGTGCGTCACTAAGCGCAAAACACAGTGGTCGCAAGTCTCACTCCAAATTGCTCACAATTTGCTAGTAGATGCACTGCAACAACTACAGCCACCAGCAGATCAACCAGAAATCAAATATATGTAACGCTATTGTAGACGTAAGTAAGCCTTTTGGATTCTCCTATGGCTATTTTCTAGCCAAGTATGAAAGCACACTACTATGCCAGATGAGATGACGCTGAGTTATGAAAAAAATAAACGTAAAATAAAAAAGGAAATGGCAGACTGTGCCTAATTGAAATACAACCCCGGGCCCTAATAAATTTTCCCACTTCGGTCTTTGCGATGGATATGTGCGTCACTAAGCGCAAAACACAGTGGTCGCAAGTCTCACTCCAAATTGCTCACAATTTGCTAGTAGATGCACTGCAACAACTACAGCCACCAGCAGATCAACCAGAAATCAAATATATGTAACGCTATTGTAGACGTAAGTAAGCCTTTTGGATTCTCCTATGGCTATTTTCTAGCCAAGTATGAAAGCACACTACTATGCCAGATGAGATGACGCTGAGTTATGAAAAAAATAAACGTAAAATAAAAAAGGAAATGGCAGACTGTGCCTAATTGAAATACAACCCCGGGCCCTAATAAATTTTCCCACTTCGGTCTTTGCGATGGATATGTGCGTCACTAAGCGCAAAACACAGTGGTCGCAAGTCTCACTCCAAATTGCTCACAATTTGCTAGTAGATGCACTGCAACAACTACAGCCACCAGCAGATCAACCAGAAATCAAATATATATAACGCTATTGTAGACGTAAGTAAGCCTTTTGGATTCTCCTATGGCTATTTTCTAGCCAAGTATGAAAGCACACTACTATGCAAGATGAGATGACGCTGAGTTATGAAAAAATAAATGTAAAATAAAAAGAAACTGCCAGACTGTGCCTAATTGAAATCAAACCCCTAATACATTTTCCCACTTTGGTGTTTGAGGTGGATATGTGTGTCACTAAGAGCTAAACACAACGGTAGCAAGTCCCCCTGCTAATTCCTCACAATATGGTACTAGCTGCACTACTAGTGCCAGCAAGCCCAGCCACAAGCAAATAAAAAAAAAAAGGATAACGTTATTGTAGCCCTAAGAAGGGCTGTTGGGTTGTTGTAGAATCACTCCTGCCTAACAGTAAGCTAATAGAACACCCTAACGCTTTCCCTGACCAGCAGCAGCTCTCTCCCTAGCGGCATCCAGACAGAGAATGATCCGAGCAGCGCGGGCAGCGGCTAGTCTATCCCAGGGTCACCTGATCTGGCCAGCCAACCACTGCTATCGACGTGTGAGGGTACCACGTCATGCTGGGTGGAGTGCAGAGTCTCCTGGCTTGTGATTGGCTCTGTTTCTGGCCGCCAAAAAGCAAAACGGCGGGAGCTGCCATTTTCTCGAGCAGGCGAAATACTCGTCCGAGCAACGAGCAGTTTCGAGTACGCTAATGCTCGAACGAGCATCAAGCTCGGACGAGTATGTTCGCTCATCTCTAGAAATGACTAATCAAGAGACGACACATCTAGAAAGCACTAGGAAAAATTATGTGTGATAGTCTCAATAAAGATAAATCTTTATGTATGCAACCATACAAATATCTTTAGTTAGGTTAGTTTCTATTTAACAGACCAAAGAATAAAAACATCTAAAAAAAAAAGAAATTGTAAGTTCTAGCTCAGACCAGATGAAAAATAATAAAGACTCTGAACTATCCCTCTCCCTAAATAGGCTAATGTGGCCTACTCCTAGTAGGCAAGCTGAAAAAATGTCTAATACATCTTATATGTAAGAGGTAGTAACTAATTCATGAAATAATCTCAAAAATACCATCAATTCATGAATCAAAAAAGTAAAATAAAGGAATGATGTCACCAGAATGTATGGGATGGAGGCTGGCTCTACCTGGTCACTACATATAGGATGTATTAGACATTTTCTCTGTACCACATTGTGGTAAACTGAGGTGACCAGTGAGCAGACATCATTGTCTGCAACATCTTTCTCTAGCTAGCAATAGATACTACTTTATTAATGCATCTATTATGCTTCTTATACTGCAAATATGTGAAACGATAGTTGTAACCTGAGCTCCAATATGGTAATATAACTTTTACACCCTAGAACTTTTTTGAAGCTTATTGCATATAGATATCGGCGCACCATACTCCCACATCACATCCGTTCCATGACGTGGAACTTTCCACTTGGATACTTCCTTGTTGTCACTGCATAAAAATAAAAAACAGGTCAAGATCAGCGGTTTTGTTGGGGAGTAATGCAGGTGCACAAGACCAAACCATTGTTTAGGCAACTGCTTCAGAACAAAACTAGGCCAACTTTGAAGCCTCTCTCGATTTGTCGACCACATCCTTTTGAAAGCTGATGTTTTAAAAATACAGCCTAAACAGTCAGATATGATCAACAGGATACGTGTCAGAGGCGGGTACGCGAGGCAGGTGGGCAACCACAAGGGCAGAGAAGTGTGCCATGATGTGTCTGTGGTAAAACTCCACATAATCATGTGAAACCTATAACAATGCTGTGTTGTAAGGTCTCTTAGATTATGCTGATCTGTGAGAAATAGATTTTATGCATGTATAATTTCTACATATGATACAGGGAAAAAAATTTCACTATTGTTTTAAGCTGATCTTTAGACACTTCATTGTAATCTAAAGGTACCAGGGGTGTAACTTGAGGAGGTTCAGATGTTACGGTCGCAACCAGGCCCTAGATGCTTAGGGGGCCCCATAAGATGTCAATTTCCCATATGATAACACTAGTACTATAAAAGATACATTATAGTGATGGGCCTGGAACACACTTTGCAATGGACACATTAGCTTCATGTTACACCACTGAAAGGAACCATTTTTCATACGTTTTTTTAAATTAAAAATACTCTGTATCCTGTGCAATCAAATATTTAGTGATGTTCTAATGGTGATCATAGGGTTAACACTAAGAGAAAAAATATTTTTAGCTATCTAGCTCTCTTTTTGAACATCTTTCTGTGGTTTAAGCTCATATAGTATTTGTAGTCAGAGGACATCTGCATAACACGTCAGCTAGAAACAAGTAGTGGACAACACTGCCACCTAAGGTCTGGTATAGGAGTTGCATGCTGGAAGGTAAATAGGATGGGGTTTTATCTCTTCATATTGCCAAGTGGTAAGAATATATTTCTCAGGATATGAAAAAAAAAAAAAAAAAAAGTGCTGTGCTGTAAAGAAATTGGAAAGAAGCTCCAAATATCAGAGCTAAGCTGCCTAGAGCCAATTTCCCACAAGCATTCTGCTGTGCCCACTTTGTGGCTTTACATTGTGTGATGGCAATGTGTCTGGTTATTTTAAATACCAGCATTGTAGAGACCTGTGATGCTTTTAGTTTTCAGTGATCCCGCCCAAGATTGGGTTAAAAAAATGTATTTGGTAAAACTGCTGGAAACAAGGACCCGCATTTTTGTGCAACTTATTTTTGTGCACCTTTAACATAGGGCATGCGTTGCATCCGTTATAGTTCAGCCATGATACAAATGAGTTGAGTGCGGACACTTCTTAAAGGGGTTTTCCCACAAACTAAAGTTAGTCACTATCCACAGGATAGAGCCTAACTTGCTGATCAATGGGGCTTCAGTGCTGACGGAAATTGCAGAGCGCTGCACTCACCGATCTCTGTCAGCTCCATAGAGATTAATGAAGCAGAACGGTCATGCACGGCTGTCTGCTCCATTAGTCTGAGGAGCGGCAAGGGGTCAGTCGGACTCGTGATTTTCGATCTGTGGGGGTCGCAGCACTGAGACCCACACTTATCAGAAAGTTAGGCCCTATCCCACGGACTTTAGTTCAGGGGAAACCCCTTAAAATACCTGTGCAAGCAGTTGTCACTAGGAAAAATGTGCAAAGTCCAAAAGAAAACAGCCGCAGGGGATTTAAAAATCCCACTAATTCTAAAGACCTAGCAATATGTTATCATAATTTCAGATATCGAAAACCTCTAGAGAATCAATGCAGGACAGCTTACTAGTTTTGACCAATCCTTGTTATATTGATCCAGAACCTTGCTCTTTCTACACTCAAAATTGCTGAATAGACCCATTGTTATCCACTCTGTTCTGACCATAAGCATAGCCACTGTAGGTTGATACTAAGACACTAATCAAGATAAATACATCCAAAATGCTGATCAATAAATGCTATATTTATACAGAATACAGTCATGTGTAATAGAACCAAGATGGGTTTCATTCACCGAGCGGGTACAATATTGATTTAGATTTATTGTACAGATTAATATGGACGCGATGATACCACATATGTACTGTTTTTGTGTTTTATATACTCTATTTGTATTTTGTGTGTAACTGGGGAGATAGGGGGACATTTATTTTAATTATTATTATAAAATGATTTAATCTTTGTTTATTTCATTTTCCACCCTTTGGCTTGAACAAGCGTTCATCCGATCGCTCGTTCAGCCATTACACTTCAATACACTTGTATTGCAGTGTACATACAGCGTGGACATACTTGCACGCCGCGGTCATGCTTGAGGGGTTAAACACCCGGGATGGGAGTTTTTCCGATCCCGGGTCTGGGCTGTGATGTCACTGCCCAACACCGGCACCAGATTGACCCGATGTCCCTAAATCTTCTTCTGACCCGCGGCCGTAGAAAGGCG
This sequence comes from Engystomops pustulosus, assembly GCF_040894005.1. Lineage (NCBI taxonomy): Eukaryota > Metazoa > Chordata > Amphibia > Anura > Leptodactylidae > Engystomops > Engystomops pustulosus. Next base: position 100,850,857 of record NC_092411.1, read on the forward strand.
TTGCGTCAGAAGAAGTACCCTTAATGAGAAAATGTCTGTCCATTACCATTTTATTTTTAATCCACACAAATATTACAGTTTTTGTCCTAATGGTGTTATGAAAAATAAGACAACTTATTAAAAAACAACAGACTGCGTTGTTATGGTAACAGGTGACAACCTAATTCTGTGCATGTCTGAAATTCCCCTACTTCATTTCATATATTTGATGCCATTCCCAATTGTCTCTATGCTACTCGTCATAAAATAATGGAAAACCACAATTTCATTGCGTTAAAATTACATTAACCTGCAGGGAATGGAATACCGAGGAAAGGGTTAGAACATCCATCTCTCTATGATGTAAGGACCGGTGCTGAAATTTTTGCCTATAATATTTAACTATTAAGGGGTGACCAAATTATCTTAGTTTGTGTGGAGAGGGAATAATGTTACTCTAGCCAGACACTAACACAGGGGTAGGGAACCTATGGCTCTGGAGCCAGATATGGCTCTTCTGTTGGCTGCATCTGGCTCTCAGACAGATCTTTAATAAAAAGTGATGGCTGCTGTGTGTGTCTTAGACTGATCACTGGACACAGGCAGCGATGTTACCGTTGCCTATGTCTTTTGTACGACCCATACGACATCGCCGCCATCATCTAAGCCTGGGTCAAAGAGAAGAGCGTGGGAGTGATGAGGAGCTGGCTGCAGGGAGCGCTGGTAAGTGAATATTCTTTTTTTTTTCTGTGACTATCTACTGGGGTCATGTGCTGGTACTACCTATCTACTGGGGGTCATGTGCTGGGACTACCTATCTACTGGGGGTCATGTGCTGGGACTACCTATCTACTGGGGGTCATGTGCTGGGACTACCTATCTACTGGGGGTCATGTGCTGGGACTACCTATCTACTGGGGGTCATGTGCTGGGACTACCTATCTACTGGGGGTAAGTGGTTGGTGTCAGGATTTGGAGTAGTGAACCCTCTGGACCACCGCGGACAATGATGTAAGGAGACACCTGGGACCGGAATCTAAGTTGCACCCGGTCTTCACCAGAGCCTGCCGCAAAGCAGGATGTTCTTGCTACAGTGTGGTACAACCAGGTCATTCCACAGTCACGGTGCTTCCAAGGTTGAGGCACAAGATCACTGGGCAGTCTCGTGCTCAGAACAGGCAGATCGTCAAGGCAGGCGGCAATGATGCAAGGTCAGGGCCGGAGCAAGAGATCAGGGCTGGCAGCAAAGGAGCAGAATCAGGAACAGGTCCGGGGTCACAATGGGAAGTCAACACTGTGGAAAGCTTCCTCATGGGCATGAAGCACTAAGATCCGACGGGGAATGCTGGGAGCCACCTGTCTTCATAGGAACCGAGGAAGTGGGCAGCGCCAATCAGCGGCACACTGAGCCTTTAAATCCGCGAGTGCCGACGTGTGCATGCTGGCCAGCCGGGACAGGGGCTGGAAAGTGGTAAGTTGAGTGAGCTCGGAAAGGGGCACCACCACGGAGAGGGGCATGGGTGTGCCTGCGATCCGAGACCTAGATAGCAGGGGCACCCGTGACACTGGGGCTACCTATCTACTGGGGAGCATGTGCATATGGTACGGCTCTTACAGAATAACATTTTAAAATATGTGGCGTTCATGGCTCTCTCAGCCAAAAAGGTTCCTGACCCCTGCACTAACACTTCGAAGGGCCCCATCTCCTTGTTTAGGGCCTAAAAACCAGCAGTACGTCTTTATTTTAATGGGGCCTAGGGCCCCAAAACCCAGCATTGGTTCGCCTTAAAGGAAATCAACCACATGGATTTAGTGGTTTTAACCCAAGCATACATACACGCTGGCATGTGCCCCCTGCAACAAGATCTGTTGTTCACTTAATTGTTAATGCCTTTTTTTTGTGAAAAAGAACCCATAAAATATGCAAATGGAGCTCAGGGGCTCTGGTATAAAAGTCATTTTTCATGAAAAATAAGGCGTTAACAGCTAAATGAAGAACAGATCCTGTTTCAGGGGACACACACACTATTGTTTGGTCGATTTCCTTTAAGTAGCAGCAGAAATCAGGTTCTGGTCATTGAGAATATTAGGCCAAATGTATGGTAAACATACAAAAACGCATGTGGTTTCAGTGTGTTTAAAAAAACGGTCCAAGAACGCAACGTGTGACAGCGCCCTTAGCCTCAACTTTATGTTAACATAATAGTCCTAATTAGAGATGAGCGAGTATACTCGTCCGAGCTTGATGCTCGTTCGAGTATTAAGGTACTCGAAACGGCTCGTTGCTCGGACGAGTATTTCCCCTGCTCGAGATCGAGCATTTAATTAAAAAAACACAGTGAAGAACAGTGAAGAATAGAATAAAAACAGTGAACACAGGATCATTTAAGTGAAAAAGACAGTGAAGAACACAGTGAAGAATAGATTACAGATGTTCGGCACATCTGCTTACTTGTCGGAAGATACGCGGGGGAGACATCGGGCAGCACGGGGGAGACATCAGTGGAAGAAGAGGAGCGGATCCCGGGACAGCGTATCTCCCGACAAGTAAGCAGATGTGCCGAACATCTGTAATCTATTCTGCACTGTGTTTTTCACTTAAATGATCCTGTGGTCACTGTTTTTATTATATTCTTCACATCTGCTAACTTGTCGGGAGATAATATACGCGCGGGACAGTGAAGAATAGATTGCAGATGTTTGCATACATCTGCTAACTTATCAGAAGACATTCTTTTTCAATTAAATAACACATTTTATTCCCGAACCATGGTCCCTTTGAAAAATGCTCGAGTCTCCCATTGACTTCAAGCATCAGGAAAAGTTCGTCTCGAATAACGAGCACTCGAGCATTTTAGTGCTCGCTCATCTCTAGTCCTAATGTTGAAACATAGGTTTCAAGTTTGTTTGTTTTTTTTAACCGTCCCTGTGGCTTATTTAGGGGCTCCATATACTGCAGCACCTCACAGACAAATTTTCGTATCAGTAGATGGAGAAACCTATGCCAACATGAGAACATAAAACTCCATTCAGATGTTGCCCTTGGTAGAATTTGATCCAGCAATGACTTGGAACCGCAGTAATGGGGCACAGACAACTAGTACAGAAATAAAAGAAACCCCAGGACAACAGTGTAAGAAAGTCACATCTTTATTGGTCACGGCATTCTTGGGCTCCATGTTTTTAGGGAGGTAACATATAGTGAGGTCAGGAAAAGAAAAACTTTGAAGTTGATAATCTCAACGTCCGGCAATGTGGTTTTCTTAACTCCAACGAGATAGCGATTCTAGAAACTAAAGCAGAAGGATTTCAGATATACATATATAACAAGATCCATGTGTTATTTCAGTATTATTTAAGTATACAGATAAAAAACAAAAAACCAATTTCACTCACTAGCATGCATATAATAAGGTATAATGTGGTTAGATTTCTGGCAGTCAGACCCATGTTTAGCTCAGCAATTTACCCTGGTCTTCCCTATAACGGCTGAAGATAATGTGTGCGCCCATATACAATTGATAGGTTCAGCTAAACTTTGGCGCCTTGAGGTGAAACCTGTAGCTGGTCAGCCTGTTCAGTAACACCAAGTTTACTACATTTTAACAGCCATGTAGCTTTTGGACTTACTGCAAATGGAGAAACGGTGCACTCTACTGGATACATGTAGCATAGCAGTAGAAAAATATCTACAAGGCCTCATGCCCCCAACTGTGTGAAGAAGCCATGAGCTTGTAGTTAGTTTGTGGCCCCATAGCCTTCTTGTTAATACATTCACGACGTTGTGCATGCACCGAGCCGACCGTCTAAGACAAAAAAAAATATAGAGCAGGTCCTATTCCCGCCCATGTTGTGGAGTGGCCGGTCTCTTTCAAATGACAAGGGGAGCAGCGCTCACAGCACCCTATGAGCTGGGAGAGAGGCCTTACTTTATTTGTCTATCTAAAAGCATCAATGTACACAACAAACTAAAGGGGAAAAAAATGAACAATTAGAATGTTTGAGTATTCAGTAGCAAGTAGTATAAAAAGCTAAAATGTATGTGATCCAATAATTGCTTATTTACAAACCTTTAGTCTCTTGAAGACGTTTTATTATGATTCAAAATAATAATTTTACCTAAGACTGCATTTTGAACAATACTTTCATATACTCTAAGTTAGGCCTCATGCACACAAACAAGCATTATGCGGGCTGCAAGCAGGGGAACATGATCTCCTGTTTGACATCAGTGAGCTGTTCATCCCACGGTTGTCAATAGGACATGTGTGCACCGCAGCATAGAAAGTAATGGGGCCGGGAGTTAGCCAAAAAAACAAACAAACAAACCACTAGCTCACAGCCCATGCCACGGTCTTTTGGCTGACTTGCTAAAGCACAAACATGATATTTTGTGCATAAAGATGCCTGTTTGGAAGCCACCAACTGATGTCTGTAGAGATGATCTGGTATGATGTCACGCCATGTCATGTGTGTATGTAGCAAAGGCAGAAAGGGATGAAATCAAAAACAGGCAATATTTTGCTATTTTAAGCCATAATCCAATACATCCACCAAAAACCTGTAATTTGACTTCATGTCTGTGAATTATACATGAAAAGTGATGGGGGAACTTGGAAAGGGAATCATAGTTAATCCTTACAGTATTAATTTGCTAATCCTCTAAGAAATCTTTTTATGAAGCAGTCATCTAATTTACTTTAGACTCAATTACACCAGAAGAAAACACTTTTATAACACTACAGTCACAGCCAAAAGAAAGCTGGAGGGGAAAGCAAGCTGGATCATTAGGCTCACTAAAAATAGCCTGCTCCTCTGGCTCCTATACGGCTCCCTATTATCTCTGTTCAGTCATGAAAAAGGGGTGTGGATTCCAACATAGGGGTGGAGCCACTCATTAAGGTGTGGGGTTAACTGAACTAACAGCTCACTACCGCATGCGGACTCCCTTAGTTCACTGTAAAGCAGCGTGAACGACCCATCACTAATGAGCTGCTCATAAATTTTGCCAACACCTCTTATGTAAACCACTAGTTTTAATACTAAAACTGCATGAGCTCAGACTTGTCACCCCTGAAACTGTAGATGCTATATCACCGCTAGTTATAGGGGAAAAGGAATACTTCATACAAACTGAATCCTTAATGTATTCCTGAAAAATTGTGAGCAACCATCACAAGTTGGTTAATATCTTGGGGTTAAGTGAAATGTACTCTGTGAAGCTAAGAAGTATATCATGTGCAAGCTGACTAACAATTTGTCTGTAACACATAGTGACCGAAAGACACCAGAGAACAGTAAATTCCCCGGGATGTTCCATATCTAAAAATATAAACTAGAAGTGCAGTGGCTCCTGGCGACCAATTACATTGCATTTTTTTTCTTTTTTTTTTTCTCTGCTCCAAATAAAAAAAACGGAATCTGATTGGTTGCTGCCCTGACACTATGTCCTTGCACTAGTTGGCTGTATGCCACCTCCCTGGGTCTGCTGAGGCATCAATATACATCAGTTCTTGTCTGTCACATCCGATTGTCCTCACTGAGGTCAACACCATAGCTGGGAGGAAATGCATGGGCAATAGATGAATAAACAAGCTGAATGTGCCAAACTGAATACCACTCCCAGCTCTAATTTGAAGTATTATACCCAGACATAATTTAAGGACTGTGCACCAGCTAATGCGCCGGGTACCAACAACATTAGACAATTTGGTAATTATTAACTTTTGTTCACAGTCAGTGATTGTCGTCTACATTTAGAGAACAGTCCTATTCTTGTAATACAAGTCATTACAACATATACCATATATGGTAAGGTGCCCTTGTCCCTATGTAATGTGGACAAGAATGGGTTACAACACAGATCTAAAAGTTTCCATTTACTGACAGCAATCAGTCATTTAGGTAGGGTGTCGATTCTGACAGACAGTCCATGTGAAAAAAGGGCAAATTGTACCCAAGAGTCCCTTCTTCCCTGCAAAACTTCCCAGCAATTCCTTGCACTCAGCTATTTTCGATCTGTTTTTCACAGACTGACCACAGTTGTGTGCAGCTGGCCTAAGTTCTTCATTATTTTTGTACAAGTTGGGGGGGGTCAAGAAAAAAAAAAAAAAAAAAAAGGACAACAGCTCGTTTCAACATGAGATAACATAATGTCATGAATGTCCACATACAATATACAAACCTCAATACATGCGAACAGAATAAAAGTTCATCCAACAAAGTTTACGACAACTAGGTGAAGTATAGTGTTAGCAAAAAGAAAGTCTGCAAAAGCCCGCTCTGGGGAGATGCCGAGGAAGTCTCCTTTGTTCTGGGGGTTAATCTGGATCCGTAAGCAAACTGCAGGAATGAGAAGAAAGAGTTACTACATAATATATGTAATATTTATCATGTCTTTAAGCCTTCAGCCACATTTAGCCAGAATTTATTTTCAGGCACCTTTAATGTGTGCCAGCTAATAGGATAGTTAGGCAAGAAAGTCTACACTACACTAGATTTATGGCTCAGTGACAGGCACTTTGACAAATATGGTCAAGTAAAAGTTAAAGGGGTGTTCCCATTACAGCAAATTAATGTTATTTCTTGTAAAATGAAAAGTTATACAATTTTCCAATATACTTTCTGTAGCAATTCCACAAAGTTTCCTCGACCTCGGCTTGCTGTCATTCTATAGAAAGCTTCTATGTGGACAGAAATCTGACCATGGTCACACAGGTGTACGGCTCTGATTCTTATTTGTGTTATAATGAGCTATGCACATGTGTGACCATGGTCAGATTTCTACCCACTGGAAGTAAACATAGCAACTGTGAGGAATTGATACAGAAAGTATAATGGAAAATTGTATAACTTTTTATTATACAAACAATAACATTCATTTGCTGTAATGGGAATATCCCTTGATGTATGGCTTCCTATCAGATCATACAATGACAACTGAGAACAGGCACATTAAAATGGCTTGCCTTCTTTTCACCCTCTGCACTGAAAGAGAGTACTTGCATGTCTGCACCTGCTACTCTATAACAACCTGCAAGGATGTCTCCGAAAACTCAAGACTGGGGACACATGGGATGAAATTGTGTAAGGTGACAAAATGTAAATAAGCCCCATCCACAAATCCTGCAGGACATGATAACTAGCGCGGAGGCCTCCATGTACATCATTGCTGCAGGCTTTATCCGCACATTTCAGTCAGTGGATTGGAGGTCTGGAGGACTGCAGGCAGTGATGGCCATAGGAAGACCTGCAGGTAGCATGAAGCTAATCCCGCCTGATCTCCGGAGGATCCGTGCGTGGCAGGGTAATGCGCCTATGTCTTACCGCCCAGGATAAAGGAGCCAACGCAGGAGGTGAAGCCGGACAGGAACGAGTTGAACGGGAAGGTGCCGACCAGCAGGCAGTACAGGAACTGCATGGCCCCGGTCAGCAGAATGTACAGCAGGTAGGCGTCCAGCAGCTTGAGCCGCTGCGGAGTAGAGCTGACATACTCCTCCAAGAACCGGGACACCACGGAGAGCACCGACACTGACATGACTGCAGGGACCAACAAGCCGGCCGCTCTACCCGGAAGCTTTACACCGGAAACTCTCAACCAAAGAGACGTGGCGCTGCGGCAGCTGCCGTGACGTCATCAGCAGCCACCGGAAGTAGTTACCGTGTGCGCTGGCTGTCACACACAGGTCACCGCGAGCCTATCACTGGGAAGCACAGCTCGCTATAGCTCCATGCACACCGATTACTGTAGTGTGAAACCTGTCTATTGTCAATGTAATGTATGGGGGAAGGGCTCCCCTAGTAGCGCCCCAGAACACTGATAACAGTAATTATATGGTTGTGCTTTAGTCCCTTACTGCTGCTGTCCCCTGGTGAAAAATGTGCCACATGGGTCTCCTCTTATTAAACATGGCGAGTCATTGCCAGTGGCATAAATGTGTGGCTCATTGTACTGCATAGAAAACCTGTCAGGCAGGGTCACCTCCTCCCCGGTGCTTTCATCCCTTGATGCACGTTTTTAACAAACGCGGGCACTGCAAAAAGCAAAGGTCACGATTTTGTGTGCAATATTACCCCCCCTTAACCCCTTAATGAGGCAGAGTTTTTTCGCTCTCTACCATCAATAACCCATAAATAACCAACAAATTTTACTCCTCAGTGATGTTATTTATTATTTCATATGTATAAAAAAATACTCGAACCGACCATGTAATCCAATCTATTACTTTATAAGAATCTCTGGATGACAAATACAGACATAAAGCATATATATACTTCACCAATTTCTGGCTCAATATGCTGAAGTCCACAATTAAAAGTCCACGCTATGTCAACGTGGTTCACTGAGACACTGAACGCCCGGTGTGTCCAATGACGTTTCGGAGGTAACCCCTCCTTCCTCAGACGAAGGAGGACTTCCTCTGAGGAAGGAGGGGTTACCTCCGAAACGTCATTGGACACACCGGGCGTTCAGCGTCTCAGTGAACCAGGTTGACATAGCGTGGACTTTTAATTGTGGACTTCAGCATATTGAGCCAGAAATTGGTGAAGTATATATATGCTTTATGTCTGTATTTGTCATCCAGAGATTCTTATAAAGTAATAGATTGGATTACATGGTCGGTTCGAGTATTTTTTTATACAGATTGTTTGACCTGCGGTATGGAGAGCCCGCAAACTTGACCGGTGTACACACTATGTGATTAGGGGCTTAATTGTTTTTTGTTGCTGATTTATTATTCCATGCCATGTACTGGGAAACTGGAAAAAAATTCCATATGTGATGAAATTGGCAAAAAAATTGTGTCACTTTCTTATGAACACAGTTTTTATGACTTTCCCTGTGCGCTCCAAATAACACCTCTGCTTTATTCTTTGGTTCGGTAGAATCACTGTGATACCAAATTTATCCAGGTTTTATTGTGTTATAATACATTTTCAAAAATTAAACATGTGTACTGGGAAAAAAATTTGCCATCTTCTGACTCAATTAACTTTTTCAAGCTATGTTGTACGGAGCTATATGAGGTGTAATTTTTTGTGAAATTAGCTGACATTTTCATTGCTACCATTTTGAGGACTGTGCAACATTTTGATCCCTCTTAATACAGCGGAAGCATTTGCTGCACCTGCTTTTTGCTCCAAAAACTGCATCTGAAAAACTGAACACGTGGCTGCACCCTTAGGGTGATGCCACACTTGGCGTTTTGAACCCGTTTTTGGGCCGTTTTTAAGCAGTCCGTCCAAAAATGCATCAGTTTTTGACCAGTTTTAATTAAGATAATTGGTAAAACCTGTCAAAAACGCATGCGTTTTTTAACGGACTGCTTAAAAACGGACCGAAAACGGTTTTAAAACGCCATGTGTGGCATCACCCTTAGGGCGTTTTCAGATGATGCGTTGCGTTTTTTTAATGCGTTTTTGACACATTCCATAGGCTTCAGGCTTGATCACATGCTGAGGTTGCATTGCGTTTTAACAGATGCAGTGGTAATGCAATGTAACCATAGCATGCAATCAAGGCTGAAACCTTTGAAGTGTGTCAAAAACTCATCAAAGAACGTGACACAACTTATTTTGTGACTGTGCCCTAAGTCTGAGAAGAGAGATAGGGAGGTGCAGCATTTTGTAGAGCTTTGTAGATGAGGGTTATTATTTTAAACTGAATTTGGAAGACGGGCAGCCAGTGCAGTAATTGGAGGCAGTGTAGTGTTTGGTATGAAAGGCAAGCTTGGCTGCTGCATTCAGAATAGATTGTAGAGGAGAGTGTTTAGTGAGTGGAAGCCTGATTAGTAGGGAGTTACAGTAGTCCAGTCGAAAGTGGACTACTGCTGAGAGATCCAGAAGAAGGAGGAGATAATAATCACCTTTGGATTTAGCAGAGATGAGATCATTGGAGACTTTAGTAAGTCTCAAAGAGGGAGTTAGCTAGAGATAGTGGTTTAGTCGAGAATAGACCCGGCGTTCCAGGAGTTTGGAGATGAAGGGGAGATTAGAGACTGTTGGGTCCAGGGAAGATTTCTTTAGTTATGGGATAACGTCAATAGAAGAGAGAGAGAGAGAGGTTGAAGATTTAAGCGAGGTGAGACTGTACGAAATTGGAGGGAATGGGCCACTGATGCAGGTAGTGGGTTGAGCAGAGGAAAGGAGCCTGGGCCCTTCTTCCTCTGTGACTTGCTCAAAGGAAGAGAGTGAACAAGATAGGGTGCTGGAGAGACGGGGATTAGTGGAGCAAGTGGATTGAGAAACTATTTCCTGGCAAATACAATCAATTATCCTTAAAGTAGGTGGCCACCTCTGTAGCCCCAAGGTCTGCTGCACCTTTGGTGTTCGTAAGGAGTGAAGAGTATCAGAGCCTTTAGGGGTTGTGAGAGAGAGATGATATTAGATTAGTAAAAAAAAAATATTTAGGTAAATGGCAGAGTTATAGGTTTTGGGCATAAATTTGAATGCAGACTCTGTGACTCCAGCTCACATATGTGTTTGCTATGTCCCTTAAAGTATGGCAAAATGATACTTCAAAGACAACCGGGTCATAGCTCAAATATTTCAATTTTTTTGAGTCCGGGAGCCAAGAAAATAGTAATTAGACCAAAATTTCAAAATGTTTTTTGGTTTTATTTGTTAATTCATGCTGGAAAATGTGCTGGGCATATCTTCTCCTTGGGAGACGCATTAAGGAAGATATAACATAATTAAGAAACATGTACACACAGATGTGTACATATAGATGTGTGTGTATATACATAAGGTGTACAGAGAAACCTCTCCAGGAGAACCCTTACCTAAAAGATAGTGTGTTTTTTTTTAAATTTAATCACTGATTTATTTATCTTTTTGCCATTATACTCTATGGAAGCTGCAGCCTATCCACATTCCACCCATTTCCTGTACAAAGAGTTTTCCCTGTATATACACTGTGCTGTGTGTGTGCAGGATCTGATGCCAGTCATCAGAACTGATGGGGAGCCTGAGCTCTGTCTTTATTTGTGCCTTTAATCTTTCACACATAAACATTTCAGCTCCATTCAAACTTTTAAAGAAACAGCCCTGCTACATACTATTGCTGTAATGTAATTGGATGACCTGAAGCTTGTGATCAGTTCCATGCTTTTGACATCACTCAAGGTCCTAGAGTTTTTACATGCTGCTGGGTCTGATATTCTTCTGCACCTAGCAGTTACTGATCAGGAGGGTGCACATCTGCAAGTAACCCCTCCCAACAGCATCCACCCACCCTCCTCTCTACTGTTTAAAGGGAACCTACCACCACAAATCTACCTATAAAGGTAGATTGGGTGGTAGGTGGATCAATGGGACGTGAGGATAGCCCTTTTAAGGGCTAATCCTCACGTCCCTGCACTTTTTTAATAACTTTAATTTGGTATTTATTCAAATTTACTTATGCGGCTACCGGGGCGTGGAGTAGCCGCATATGAGATTACACGAGGCGGCTACTCCACGCCCCGGTAGCCATTTTACCCCTCCTACTCACCCATCTTCGGCGCGCAGCTCCGCGTAGCTGCGCGCCCTCGTCCGGCGATCCTGCCGTCTGCGCATGCGCAGAAGAGCAGGCCCGCGCCTGTTTCGGAGTTGTGACCGCGCAGGCGCGGGCCTGCTCTTCTGCGCATGCGCAGACGGCAGGATCGCCGGACGAGGGCGCGCAGCTACGCGGAGCTGCGCGCCGAAGATGGGTGAGTAGGAGGGGTAAAATGGCTACCGAAGATGGGTGAGTAGGAGGGGTAAAATGGCTACCGGGGCGTGGAGTAGCTGCCTCGTGTAATCTCATATGCGGCTACTCCACGCCCCGGTAGCCGCATAAGTAAATTTGAATAAATACCAAATTAAAGTTATTAAAAAAGTGCAGGGACGTGAGGATTAGCCCTTAAAAGGGCTATCCTCACGTCCCATTGATCCACCTACCACCCAATCTACCTTTATAGGTAGATTTGTGGTGGTAGGTGCCCTTTAAATACAGATTCCCATGGCAACCAAACACAGCCAAAGGGGCAGGGTATAACCCCTGCTAGTAGGCAAATATCTGCAAATAGCTAATGAGAATAAATTATAGAATTGCTTATTTTATTTTAGTGCAGAGTTAAACAAAAGTGTTTATACAAAAACACTTTAACTACAAAAGTATAGAAAAATAACGCCAGCTCACCCAACCTCGAGACCACTATTTAGGCACTGCTGCTCCTGGATGCATGAGTAATAATCCATCCATAGCTGTCTGGTACTAATATAAAATTAAGGTAAGGACTGGCACTACTTGAAGGAAATCCACAGATATTCTTTGAAAAAAAAAACTTTCTTTATTGTATAAAATGCATCTTCAAACACAAGGAGACAGATGGGTCAACACGTTTCGGCACCAAGCGTGATGTTAGGAGCCTGACACTTGGCTTCAAAACGCATTAATCCATCTGTCTCCTTGTTTTGAAGATGCATTTTATACCATTAAGAAAGTTTTTCTGGCAAAAAATATCTGTGGATTTCCTCCAAGCTGTGCCGATCCTTATCTTATTTAAAAGGTTTTATACTTTATAGTTGTTCTGAACAAACCTACGGAACCTATTTTGTGCATAGCCTGGAAACTGCCTGTATTCTCTTACTCCAGAAATATTTTTTATAGGTTCATTTATTTTGCTACTAATGAGTAAACTTTAATAGGAAAAATGATAAAGACATATATTTTTCATATCGTTTTAATGACACTTTGCTTATTAAAAAAAAAACGTAGTACATTAATCTACTCTAGAAAATGAAAGCATCTGTTTCAAAGATAATATTTGGAGAAGAGCATATACACAAAATATAACATGTCCCTAACCTGTCCCGACATCTCTTCATTCCTTGTCTAGACCCTCTTCTACAGAACTGCTCCTAGAGGTAGTGCATCCTGAAACTTAATCTGACGCTCCTCCTAATGCTATATTGATATGACTCGCCCTCCGTCCAGCCATTCTTTATAAAAGAACAAAATAAAAATAATTAAAATGCTGCTGCTTGAACCAGTCATCGTCTTGTACACAGAATCCATGGTCAATGGGACTGCAGAGAAGCTTGTAGCTTCGTTTTTGTTTTTACCACATTTCAGGGGCGTGCTAATAGTCAAGCCAAGGGGCCCATCATGTAAAATAAAAATCACCAGTGGAGTGGAGTTCAGCAGTTCGTTCCTTCATTCTCCTAATGTGTTCTATTTCTGCATACAAATCAGAGATCAACAGGGCAGTGGCAGACTTACACATCCTTGGATGACCATTCTGGCCGCCATGAGAAGGTGCCTGATCAGAGAGTGTGTATGGTGCCTAATGGGGAATGGAAACAGAGAAAGCAAAGCTAATGCTGGCGAGTTGTTCAAATAGACATCCAGGATCTTTCTGATGATATTAAAAGCTTCATGCCAAAACGCTCGGACTAGTTGATCCCACCAAATGTGACACATGGTACCCCTAGCTCCGGAACCGCACCACCCCTGATCCAAGACCGAGGGAAGCAAGGAGTGAAGTCTGGATGGAACCCCATACCCAGGGGATAGCAGCTTTTAGTTGGTTTCTTGAGATCTACAGTCCATGGAGAATCTATGGTAGATTTTGAATGCTCTTAATTGCGGGAACATCTTCCCTAGTTTGTGCTTCCAACTCTGTACAATCGGCGGTAGCGATCCCAGTGGCAGTGGTTTCAGTGACACACAGGTATTCAAAGGGCATTGGGTCCCTATAAACTCACAAACTTTCCTTACGGCAATTCTAGAATTGAGTTAGTTCTATTCCAATAGCAATTTAGCAGTCAGTGGTCGTTTATGTAAACATGGAGTGCAATGTTGACTGAGTGATGACATTCCGGAAGGTCAAGGGGGGTCCCTTATTCATACTCAAGAAGGAAGGGACAAGGCCTGGTGGAAAGTCATCTTTATTGCTAGTGTAGAGGTGTACTTTCCCAGTTAGGGGACCCAGGGATGCCAGAGATTGCGGAGCCACATGTGGGAGGCCTTTAAGATTGTAGGATGCAGATCAGCACCATGGAAGAGTAGAGAGGGGGCACAGAGAGAAAAGCCACCCTTTTACTAACATTGACTTTGTAGTTGCTAAAGGCACTATAAGAATGGATGGTTTGGAGCACAGCAGGTAGGGAGTGAATGGGATCATGGATATAAAGATGAACATGTCAGCAACCGCCAAACATTTGTAGTGAGCGGTACTAATCCAGATTGCTGCGGATTTGCATCTGTATTGTTCCAGATGGAGGCCAACAAGTATTTCATCCCAAGAGCATATACCAGGGGGGATAACGGACATCCCTGCCTTACGGATGTTAAAAGAATGTGAGAGGAAGGCATTAACCCTGACACTAGCCACCGGATTATGATATAGCTACCAAATTCTTGTCATCATATTATTGTCCAAGCCATAAGGTTGCGATTTTATGGCCTATGACCACAGAGAAAAGAAATGAAAGAGGAAGAGGGCAGCATAAGGAAAAAAAAGGATAAATGAATAAGCAGACAGAATAATGAAAATGATACTGGAAGTGGTAATGGAGGATGGGTTTAAAACATAAAAGGTAGACAAATCCACCAATCACTAATAAGGGGGTGAAAGAGGAGAGTGTCACAGCTTGGAACTACTTGTGGGAATTATCCACAAAGGAACCTAATGGATTGTCCAAGAATATGCTCAATGGCACAAAAGTGTCATCATAGGCTCAGCTACTTCGCATGGTTGACTAACTTAAAGGACATCTACCATGAGTTTAGTTATGGTAGATGTGTACTAGTAAGAAACTAGTAAGAAGGGAATTCAGAACACATGCACAGGGCATCAGGAACAAAGCTTTCTCAAAGGCACAAAGATCCGGCAGGGGTCATAGAAGTGACTGGCTATTTAACAGGTCAGCAGCTGGCAAGCACCAATTAGTGGCGCACTGGCCCTTTAAATTTTACAGAGGAGGCACGCATGCCCTAGGAGGCGGGGACATGTGCACCGAGCCACGGGAGTTGCCACTGGAACACGGCGAGGTGAGAAGTGCAGCAGAGGGACACAAGGAGGCACACAGGAGCGCCTGTGACCCGATACATAGGTCGCCGGGGCACCCGTGACACTAGAGTTATAAAAGTTATGCAAATTAGCCTGGGCCGCTTAGGCTACATCATCGCAGTGCCACAGGGAGTATTTTAATCTATGCACATCTCACTCCGGAACGCTAGTGCTACAGGGGTGTGCGCATAGGAATAGTTACAAATTACCTTTTTTTTGTTTTTAGTTTTGAGGGGTTAAAGTTACGAACTGGAGAAAACTTTTTTTTTTTTTGGAATGTAAAGTATATATATTTTTTTCAGTTTTTAAATGAACTTAAAATGACCATTCATAGTATCATAATATATAAGGCTGGAAAAAGACGCAAGTCCATCAAGTCCAACCTTCAAGAATTAAATAAATGTTTTATCCCCATAACCCGTGATATTTTTTCTCTCCAGAAAGGCATCCAGGCCTCTCTTGAACATGTACATAGAGTCCGCCATAACAACCTCCTGCGGCAGAGAGTTCCATAGTCTCACTGCTCTTACAGTAAAGAACCTTTGTCTATGTTGATGGTAAAATCGCCTCTCCGCTAGGCGTAGAGGATGCCCCCTTGTCCTGGTCACAGGCCGAGGTATAAAAAGATCTTTGGAGAGATCCTTGTACTGTCCGTTCAGGTATTTGTACATTGTAATGAGGTCTCCCCTCAGTTGTCTTTTTTCTAAACTGAATAATCCCAAATTTTTTAATCTGTCATTGTATTCTAATCCCTCCATTCCCCTAATAATCCTGGTTGCTCTCCTCTGCACCCGTTCCTGCTCTACTATATCCTTTTTATATACTGGTGCCCAAAACTGTACACAATATTCCATGTGTGGTCTGACCAGGGATTTGTATAAGGGCAAAACTATGTCTTTATCATGAGAATCTATTCCTCTCTTGATACATCCCATTATTTTATTTGCTTTAGCAGCAGCCGCCTGGCTCTGGTCACTAAAATTAAGTTTACCATCCTCCAATACCCCCAAGTCCTTTTCAGCTCCAGTTTTGCCAAGTAATTGACCGTTTAGAACATAATTATACTTTTTGTTTCCATGGCCCAAGTGCATAACTTTACATTTATCTACATTAAACCTCATCAACCATTTCTCTGCCCACTCCTCAAGCTTCCACAAATCCCTCTGTAATGCTAAACTATCGGCCTCAGTATTTATTACTTTACACAGCTTAGTATCATCTGCAAATATTGTAAATTAATTTCTTAGTGTGTGACGGTCATTTTGATATATAATATGTATAGTCTCGGGCAAACGAGGGAACTGTGGCTATGGTTTTTTATAGTTTATTAATGTTTATTTTTAAATATTTATCAATATTTTGTGTGTGTTTTTTTTTAAATTTCCACGGTTTTTCTTTTTAATGTTTTTTTTTTTTCACTTTTTAGTTCATCTGTAACTGGGGTATCTAAAAGAGTTGTGTTTAAGAGACGGAGACCGTGCCCTGCTCCCCTTGTTAGCGCATGCACAGAAGAAAGTGACTTTGAAAACGGGACTTTGTTACAATCACAAATATAGATGACACACCATGTGTCCGCTGTACTTTTCACAGGCTCAATACACTAGGCTCAGACATGGAATAAAAATGAGAAAATAAAAATACAGCTCATGCTGAGCCCTGTGTCTGATGAAAATTTTTTGACCGGGGTTACAATTAAAAAAAAAATTACAGTTCCGACTTACATACAAATTCAACTTAAGAACAAACCTACAGAACCTTGTACGTAACCTGGGGACTGCCTGTAATCTATAAATCTACATCATCTTTCATATTTATCTTCTATTATCAATCTACATATGATCTGTCTATCTCTTATAACATTCTCCTACAGTCCCATATTACAGATACTTACCTACTAATGCTTGTAACTACAAAGTGATATTATTGTGCTAATGGAGCCTCTTACTGACTGTGACTGTTCATAAAATAGTTTTAGTTTGGGGCCCCCCTTAGTTTTTCCCAGGGCCCCACCATGCATGTGATGTCATCATCATAACTACAAGTGTAAGCATCTCTCAGTAATGTGTCCTCTCATATATCTGTGCCAATGTTGTCCCTTTGGGGGCCACTTTTCCCTGTACATATATACAGGATATATTATCAGGAATAACTATATATCTAGGAATGAAGCCATCACTACATGGCTCTCATATTCCGCTCCTGAGAGGAGGACGGAGAACTTCTTCACCACAGACACTCCAGGAAAAGTTTGTGGAAGACAAAGAGTGAGGCTGAAGAAAGTGGAAGGTGTCTGGGAGGGTGTGAGGTGCTGCTGGTTGCCCCATTATAGGTGACTAATGTGTGTGGGCACCTTAACCCCTGCTTGCCCGGCTCAGACTTAGCCTTCATTATGACACAGCAGGTTTGTCAGGAGTATGATGTAAAGGGCAGTAACAATAAGACGCTCCCTCCTGAGGTTGTGTAACTTTCTCCTCCCAGCTCCTCCTCAGCCGATGTCCCTGCCCTCCCACTGGCTGTCATTCCTATACCTCCACACTATGCTCCTGCTGCTATGGGCGGGGCCAGTGCTCGGAGACCGCCCACGCCCCGCCCTCAGTCTCCGCCCCCGGCTTCCTAGCTGTCTTGCTCCTGTACCGGTGAGGATAAGCAGCTCCCAGGGTTGTGTAATGCCGAGACTTCATGAGAACAGTGACCCTGTGATGGCCGAGGAGCTGCAGGAGCAGTAAGTGATGGGACATGGGGACACAGCACTGCATGGAGGGAGGGCTGCGGCCCGGGGGACTAGGCCTCTGTAGTCAGATGCTTGTGTAAGAGGCTACAGGTGGCTCCTTGTATAGCCATGGCTGTCAGTGTGTGGCCTGGTGACTGCTGGGACTTGTAGTGCTATTATACTGTATAGCCAACATGTATCTCCTTATCCCTATTATGTCGGTTATAAGTATAATCATTACACTGAGGCTGTATCCAAAGGGCAGTATGTTGTCAGTCTGGAACACATGACATTTAAAGGGGCACATCATCAAAGCCTCCTGTAATGTCACAGTGATCCCACTGCTCCAACTCCCATCAGTTCCTGGTCCAGAGGGTCTGTGATTGACCACTGCAATGACAAAGGATGAGCAGTTTGTTATATATGTTCCCGGGTCACGTTACAGATAAGTTTATTTAAGTTAAAAACTCCTTTTGTGGTTGTCTAATTTAGAGTTTTGAGAAATGGAGTGAACTTCTGATTCAGGTGTGTAGATGAGAGGCAGTGGATTGTCATAATTCCTCAATCTGCGCCAAATACGCTGTACACTCTTGTGACTGCCTGTTGTACGCCAACATCATCTGGAGTTTTAGTAAATGTATCGTAGCATGTCTGACAATTAAAGGGGATGTCCCAAGTGTCAGTGCTATCACGTCACTCCTCAAGGCACCGCTAGTTAATGTTAGTTGTTGGTGGAATCACAGATATTCTGTCAACAGACCCACAATAGGGAAGTCACCTAAGCTACGCCAATCACCTGGCCTGACCTATTACAGCAATGCAATGGTGACTAAGCATGTGATTGTGATGACAAGGAGGACCATTGCGAGGTGATTATTATACACATACACCAGTTATTTCCAGTTATTACAGCCAGTATAGAACACGATGGCTTGTGTATAGCAATGCATATTGATTTCTCACTGTGCAGCATACAAAGGGAATCACTCTAGTAGTCACAATACATTTGATGCCAATAGGATGGATTTTCCTGATTCTTCTCCCTCTCCTATATGAGAGGCCAACAACACACTTTCATTTTCATCCATTTGACAGATATTTCTTTTTCAGCTAAACTATATAGCACAAACATTACCCATAAGCTACATTCTCACGGCTGTATGGGGGACCTATATAAGCCATATATACACTCACCGGCCACTTTATTAGGTACACCTGTCCAACTGCTCATTAACACTTAATTTCTAATCAGCCAATCCCATGGCGGCAACTCAGTGCATGTAGACATGGTCAAGACAATCTCCTGCAGTTCAAAACGAGCATTAGTATGGGGAAGAAAGGTGATTTGAGTGCCTTTGAACGTGGCATGGTTGTTGGTGCCAGATGGGCTGGTCTGAGTATTTCAGAAACTGCTGATCTACTGGGATTTTCACACACAACCATCTCTAGGGTTTACAGAGAATGGTCCGAAAAAGAAAAAACATCCAGTGAGCGGCAGTTCTGTGGGCAGAAATGCCTTGTTGATGCCAGCGGTCAGAGGAGAATGGGCAGACTGGTTCGAGCTGATAGAAAGGCAACAGTGACTCAAATCGCCACCCGTTACAACCAAGGTAGGCAGAAGAGCATCTCTGAACGCACAGTACGTCGAACTTTGAAGCAGATGGGCTACAGCAGAAGACCACACCGGGTGCCACTCCTTTCAGCTAAGAACAGGAAACTGAGGCTACAATTTGCACAAGCTCATTGAAATTGGACAGTAGAAGATTGGAAAAATGTTGCCTGGTCTGATGAGTCTCGATTTCTGTTGCGACATTCGGATGGTAGGGTCAGAATTTGGCGTCAACAACATGAAAGCATGGGTCCATCCTGCCTTGTATCAACGGTTCAGGCTGGTGGTGGTGGTGCCATGGTGTGGGGAATATTTTCTTGGCACTCTTTGGGCTCCTTGGTACCAATTGAGCATCGTTGCAATGCCACAGCCTACCTGAGTATTGTTACTGGCCATGTCCATCCCATTATGACCACAATGTACCCAACATCTGATGGCTACTTTCAGCAGGATAATGCGCCATGTCATAAAGCTGGAATCATCTCAGACTGGTTTCTTGAACATGACAATGAGTTCACTGTACTCAAATGGCCTCCACAGTCACCAGATCTCAATCCAATAGAGCATCTTTGGGATGTGGTGGAACGGGAGATTCGCATCATGGATGTGCAGCCGACAAATCTGCGGCAACTGTGTGATGCCATCATGTCAATATGGACCAAAATCTCTGAGGAATGCTTCCAGCACCTTGTTGAATCTATGCCACGAAGAATTGAGGCAGTTCTGAAGGCAAAAGGGGCTCCAACCCGTTACTAGCATGGTGTACCTAATAAAGTGGCCGCTGAGTGTACATCCCCCACAGAAGGCAATGGGCGCACGGCGTGTTACAGGAGCGGCACCGTACAGTTCCGTAGCCAGGAGAAAGATAGGACATGTCCTATCTTTCCCCGAATTGCGGCTCCGTGCACCATATATTGCTATAAAGAGGGTGCCCCCTCCTTCTCTCCCGGGCGCCGACGTGTGACCGCCGTGCTATGGTACAGCGGGCACATGTTTGTCTGAATATAGCCTTACATCCATTATCAAAGCAAAACTTTCATTAGAGCATGTTGAGATTTTAACGTGTGTGAAAAAAATTGCAAGTTCTGCACTTCAAAGACACACGCAGAACACGGGTGTGAAAAACGCAAGTGTGAAAGGGGCATTAGAGTTGGGTTTGGTGAAGGTTTTTATTTTTCCTGCACATACCAAAGTCAGGATTTATCCCTTGTTTTTATTGTGGAATTTAGGCACATGGATGTGAGTCTCAGGCAGTGATGGCGAACCTTTTAGCGGCCGAGTGCCCATAACTGCAACCCAAAACCCCCCATATTTATTGCGAGGTGCCAACCAAAAATTTAAGCAGTAATTTATTGCTCCATGTTCTTCAACAATGTTCGATTATATTGGCCTCCTGAGGACAAGATGGAAAATTGGCATCATTTTAGCTTCTTTCCAGTGTCCCTCTGTACTCAGAGAATTGTGGGGGCAGCAGAAGGTCTTTCAAAGATAATTACGCCCTGTCTACTCATTCTCCCTCTACCTACATACCAAATTAGCGAAGTAAGTATCACTTAAATATATAACTGAAAGCAGCATCTTTTAAGTTGCTTGGAACTGCAGGAAGATTCTTTGAGTCTTGTCTGGTGTTCTTGGGTGATAGCCCGGGTGCCCACAGAAAGGGCTCTGAGTGCCGCCTCTGGCACCCGTGCCATAGGTTCGCCACCACTGGTCTAAGGCATGTCTATGGCTACGCTTACTATTCATATTTATTTATTTTTTCATCTCCTGATGACACATGTTTGGGTTTGCAAACGAGTTTTCTCTAAGAGATGGCTCTTTATGGAGAGCGATTGGTGTTGGCTCTTGGCAGAGAATTGAGTAGCCCTACCTCTTATTTTTGAACCATGCCCCTTTTAACATGAAAATTGTGGGTAAAAAGTGGAATGGTGATGGGTGGCTGGCTGCCTGAAAACATTTCCCTATTAAATTACTTAGGGAGCCAGAAGAGCCTGCTCTTTATAGTGAGTGGATCCTAAGGATTCCATCACTAGGGGTTTTCAGCAGTGGCACCTCCATAGTACAAAACCCAAGTGAAGAAACAGAGCTCCTGCACATCACAGTACCACTATCACTGGGTACTCTTAAAAGGAATATGCCACCATGATTTACCCACCTGAACTAACTGCTATGCTATGCAGAACTATGTCCACAGATGTTACCTATACCTTGTCTGTATTGTCTGGCTGCTCTTTCCATGCCAAAACTTCTCTGTAGAAATATGCAAATCAGACTGAAGTGGCATGGGTGGCATGTGTGGGCCCATGTAACATTTAGTTTAGTTTTACTAAGTAATTTTGGGTACGTAAATCATGGTGACAGATTCCCATTATTGGGTTTTGTTCTCTTGCTGGCACGGTTTCATTACATATCCTTTTCTTTTCTTTCCTCTCCTTTTCTTTCAGGTGCCTTTGACTAGGTTCATAGCACCTATCTCCCTCACTCATCTCCTGAATACCTGTGTGCTATTGGGCTAGGTAGAGCAGCCTAGATATACAGTTAGATCTTAACAGCAGCACAGAGAGTTTCAGATGAATGTGCTGGTCTTGGGCCTAGGGAGAGAACCACTCCTGCCCTGCCTTGTATGATCGAGTAAGTGAGGTTAGTGTGAAGTAAAGGGGAGGTAAGTCAGTAGTGGGGTTGGAGTCATGTCTACTTAGTTGACTTCAGCAGCCAATCACGGTTGTGACGGGTAAGACTGCTGGTAAGTATTTGTGGACAACAATGATATATCTGTCTGTAACTGCTCATGAGCTTCAAGGCTATGTTTTTATAAAATTGCTAATACAAGGCTTCATGCACACAACCGTATGCGTTTTTTTTCCCTGTTCTGTATGGTGCCATACATATGAGTGCATGTATGGCACCATATCCATATAAAATACGGTGGGATGGCAAATGATGGCTGGCTGACAGAATGCACTTCCCACTGGTTCTGGTCTCCCTGGATACTGCATGTATATACGGCAGCATACAGTTCACAGCCGTATGCAACACCTCTTATATGTTATATGTTCCCATAGACTTCTATGGGCGTAAGGAATGGAAATACTGTAGAAAACAGGATATGCTCTATATTTTTTTACATCTTGCTTTCGGTACGGTAAAGCGCCCAATACGGCGCCGTATTCCCTTTTGCAATAAATTGGGGCCGTATGCTACACGTATATACAGCTGTTTTCATACAGACATGTGCACGACGCCTAACAATAATAAACTGTTGTGGGACTGAATTCATGTTGAAAAGAGGTTTTTGCACATGCCAAAATAAGGGGATGCTTTAAAGTGCGTGTTGTGAACATAACCCAACCACTCTTTATAATGTGCAGAGTGACTGCTAACTTCAGGTGTTTGTCTCGGTTCATCACAACCAATATTTTAACACTATGTACTGTCTTTGTTTCTTTGGTATAGATCTCAGAGTTGGTTGACTGGCTGGATCCCATCCTGGTGCCCGACCTCAATGTCTCAATTAAAAGCTGTTGAGTCCCGGATCCTTCAGTGTAAGGAATCATTTTCATTTTATTATTTAGAACGGTATGCCCTTGGAGGTTTTAATAACTGCAGTCTTGTGTGATCCATAAAATTTTGATTGTAGCAGTTTAAAATTTTTGATACTAAGTTATCAGCAGTTTCCCCCTCCCCCACCAATAACAAGGCTAGTAGTCTGGAGACTGTTTGCCTACTCCTATCTTATGACTGGCCCACCACTTTTCACTGTTCGACTACCCACATAGAAGGGTCAGAACGTTTATACGCATTTCCCTATTGGGCCCCGTAATGCCAGTCTGGGCTTGTAGTCCTTCCCCAAGGTTCCCATCCCTTACCTGCTGTTCTATATTGTCCATTTATATTTAGTAATAATAGGTATATAATTCTTAAGCCGAAATACGTCCAAGGGGCTGTGTTCACACAGAGTTGTTATGCAGTTTTGTTTTAAGTGTTTTGGGTAGTGAAGCTTTGTTTTTTGCAAATGAATGGCACTCAGGTGCCACTGCCTGCATGGCATTTGCTTAGCACATGGCATGAAGGTTTACTTAACATGAGCCTGTAGCACTGAATTGCATTCACAGGGTTAATGGGATCACATAAACTCAGTTTACTGGATTATGATGCTAATATGTATCCTGTTCTGTGACAATCTTCATGATATTGAGGAAAAACAGGGAAGAGAAAAAGACAACAGGCGCTGCCTAGTGCAAATAAAAGTGGTTTCTTTCGAGTGCTTATGAATTCATATGTATATTTCGCTCACCTTTAGTGGTTGTGCGATCAGGCATAACACTGTCAGATCATGTTCTTCGGTGCTGCCTCGTCCTTGGTGATTTGCTCGCCTCGGGTTGTGGAAAATACATAAGTGGATCCAATAAATGTGGAGTGTAATTTCCGCAATGGATACCAGATAAAAAAGGGGACTTTTTTTGGTGCAGCTCAAGGAATCACAGCTATACCTATAGTCAGTCGTGACTCTATTTAATATTCTAATCAAGATAAAAATCAGTACAGATAAAATCGGAAGAATGAAAACGCGTTTCGTGCCATAACCGGGCGCTTTGTCAGTCACCCTTCAGCACCAGGTAACGATGTCCCATAAAGTGTCCCCTAATAAAGTCTCCATAGTGTCCCATAAAGTGTCTCCTAATAAAGCCATTAATTCTCCCCACACAAAGCACACTATTAAAACTTCACCAAATGTCACACAATGTCCCCTAATAAAACTATCCTGTACACAGTCCCCTTAGGCTACATTCACACGAACAGAACACACGGTTGTCACACGGTGCCCGAGAGAGGAGGCCCGAGAGAGCCCTGCCCCTCTCCAAAGAGAAACATGGCTGCACTGCACCGGCCAGTTACTTTACTGTTACTTATTTTAGCACACTATTTGGGGAAAAAAACAATTTTTTCTTATTTTTCCTCCTCTAAAACCTAGGTGCGTCTTATGGTCCAGTGCGTCTTATAGTCCAAAAAATACAATGAGCTGCAGCATGTCTTAAACTGATCCATTATTCTTGAACTCCCCATTATCAATAGCCCTCCTTAGGATATGTCATCAGAAAGTGATAATATACAGAACAATTATGAAATTCATTCAAATTTTGGTCTTAAATGTAAATGTCAATATGTTTAAAGTGGAAAACTTCTCTATTCATATGTATGTTCTTATTTAGGTATCCGGAACAGGTTTTCTGCTCGTTACATCTCCCTACCTGACCAGCATAAAATCTGGACGCTGACGGTGAGCCCTGAGCTCCGGGACAAGACCCCACTAGTGATGGTTCATGGATTTGGAGGAGGTGTGGGCCTCTGGATTCAGAACATAGATGCTCTGAGTAGTCGAAGAACCCTCCATGCCTTTGATTTGTTGGGATTTGGACGCAGCTCCCGGCCAACATTCCCCAGTGATCCAGAGGGAGCAGAGGAGCAATTTGTTTCATCTATCGAGCAGTGGAGGCAGGAGATGGGAATTAAGGACATGATTCTTCTGGGCCACAGTTTAGGAGGATTCCTAGCTACGTCTTATTCAATAAAGTACCCTGACAGGTGAGACTAAGAGAGCACTTCTTGTCATTGTTGAATCAGTTTAAAGGGAATCCGTCAGCAGAAATGGACCTAATAATTCTCTACCAGTATGTTGTCACATTGCAGATTGTTTCTTTTATTGCTCAGTGTTGTAGCTTCATCCAGAAAATCAACTTTGAAGTTGGGTGTGTAAAGTCACAGAGGCAGAGAGCTCAGCACGGAAGTCAAGCTCTCTACGTGTCGGTGCCAACATCATGCACTAGAACTTCAGTAGAATCGGTTACTGATGGCCCTGGTTGCAGCACCATCATCACAGTGAAGAGGACCTTCTTAGGCAGGGAGAGCTTGCCTTCAGTCCTTTTTCCTCTTTAATTACATTACAGTGAGTCATGAAAGAATCATGATCTGGAAGATCTTGACAACATACTGGTAGAGGTTTATTAGGTCAATTTCTGATAACTGGTTTCCTCTAAACATACTTTTCCATTAGGAAACCAAATGGAGAAATGTTAGGTGGATATGTTTTTTACTGCAGATTTTTGTATATATGTGAGTTTAGTAAATACACTCAGATTTAAGCTCTCCAGGATTCAGCCACTTTTGGCCTTTAGAACACAGCCACTTTTTACTTTTTTTGTCACATTTACACTTAATTCTGAAAGCCATAACTTTTTTATTTTTCCATGTATGTTGTTGGTTGGTTGGGGGCTTGTTTTTTGCAAAACAAGTTGCAATTTTTGTTGGTGTCTATTTGGGGTACCTATTCATTAATAATTGCATTTTATTAACTCGTTAGGGAGAGGTTGGGAAAAAAATGCACATTTTTGGAGTGTATTATTACACATTTAATTTGCACTGTTTAATGTACGGCAAAAGTAACATGTTTGTTTTGCAAGTTATTACGATTCGAAAAATGCCCAATAAAAACGCTGTTTTTGCATTGTTGAAGTCGTCACATTTTTCCACCAACAGACCTAGTTCAAGGGCTTTTTTTGCGTACTGAGCTGTAATTTTCCAATTTGGAAAATATGTAATTTCCCCATTAACACTATTTTCAGACTTTAAGCCTTGACATTTCTTTTTCAGGCGGTCCCTGACTTAAAGGGTTATTCCCACCTCACTATGTATAGTTTATTCAATCCCTAACACAAATAAAAATATTTCTTCAATTCATTGTTTTAAAAACAATGCCCTTACATGCCCTCAATATACGGTATATGGGGCTTACCTGCCCCCTTGCAAAGGCCTTATGTTTACACTAGATACTGCCACCACCCCTAGTCAACAGCGGTGGCCACGCAGGCACATGGAAAAAAAAGCTTCCCGGGTTCTGAACCCGCCAAGAAAATGTGAAAGCGCATAGCTAGCGCATGCAACGTTCAAATTTGCCGCCCAACTTGCTCGCTAGAACAGGACGTCTGCCGTGCATGCGCAGGTGCAAGCTGACACTACTAAGTCCTCTTTATATAAAAGCAGCCATCCTGTTCTAGTGAGCGAGGTGGCCAGCATATGTGAACTGCGCATGCACGTTCACATTTTCCTGGCGAGTTCAGAGGACGGGAATCTTCTTTTCATCTGCCTGCACGGCCACTGCTGTCTAATGTCAACACAGAGCCATTGTTAGGGGGCAGGTAAACCCTATTTACTGTATTATGGGCACCTAGATCCCTTTTTTTTTTTTTTTTTACTAAAAATGCATTGAAGACATTTTTTTGTGTGTCTGTTAGGGATTCAATAAACTGTACTAAGTGAGGTGGGAACACCCTTTTTAAGGACACCGGACTTACAGACGACCAGTAAACATTGGAAAGATGAAATGAATCATGACAACCTGTATCTGTTTTATTCTTCAGAGTGAAGCATCTTGTCCTGGTGGATCCCTGGGGCTTCCCAGTCCTGCCTACAGACCCTAGTGAGATGCGTTCTCCACCAGCCTGGGTGAAAGCTCTGGCTGCGGTGCTTGGCCGCTCCAATCCTTTGGCAGTTGTCAGAGCAGCAGGACCATGGGGTGAGTGTACATTTAGGCTTTTATTCTTCTAAAGGTACAACATAACTGTGCATCAGAAAGAGGAAACCACATCGTAGCAGAAATTTTCTGTCCTTGATGTCTCTGGTTTGTTTGATATCCTAATTTTAGTTTTTCACAGTATCTCAGGGCTCAGACATCGTATTTTAATGTAAGCATCTATCAGAAGCTCTTGGAAAATGCATTTACATCCTTGATTATATGGAAGTGGAATCTTTTAGAGGAGTTCAAGGCACACGTCTAGCAGTTTGTTCAATTTAGTCTTTTAGTCTACAAGGTTTTCACCATGCTACTGTACTTGCCAGGTCCCAGACTTGTTCAGAGATTTCGTCCAGATCTGAAGAGAAAATTTGAAGAGTTCTTTGAAGATGATACCATCATGGAATATATCTACCACTGCAATGCCCAAACTCCAAGGTAAGGTGGTCATCACAAATGTGCTGTGCGAAGTATTTCTTGTGATATTTTATTTCTTATCCATCTCATGCTTCGTGTTTCTGGTAGTGGTGAAAGTGCCTTTAAAGCCATGATGGAGAAGTTTGGTTGGGCTAAGCGCCCAATGATGTCGCGTCTTCATCTAATTCCAAAAGACCTCCCAATTACATTTGTCTATGGAGCTGAGACCTGGATTGATCAAAATACAGGGGACAAAGCCAAATTACTCCGACCTGACTCCTACGTGAAGACTTTGGTAAGAGTTTCTAGGAAGTAATGAATCTGTGTTTACTGCTCTGTTTATAATATTAGGAGTTATGAATTGACTTTGGGTTTAAGGAAATCTACTTTCAAAATCCATCTTGATAAACCAGGGACACTTACCTATATATCAAGGCACCATGACTGTGGTAATCTTCTTATATTTGTTATTCATGGCCTCTTCCATTCTTAAGAGGAGGACATGAAGAGGAGGAATGAGGTCAAAAGGCTATGGGTGTGTTTTCAGAGCCTCTCCGTCCTGTAGTTACATAGGCTGTTACATTCTGAAGGTGCACTGGGATGTTCACATAATGAGTAGTAGGCATATCATTCATCTTGCGGTGGGCATATTCCATTATTTTACATAAATGAAGGGGAATAGAGGCCTACAACACACAGAGAGATGCAGACCCTACAGGCACCTTGTAAGGCTTGTTGATCTGTTCTTTTCACATAATGTGCTATATCCCCTTCCTTCCTTTATACTGAATGAAGAGGTTTCAGTCTATGCTGCCACAATAGTTCTGAAACTTAAACAACGTATTCCCAATTCACTATATGCCTTATATTTAATTTTATGTAGACATAAATTTCTTCAATTGGTTGTAATTTTAAAAAATTACCTATATGGTAATTATTTACTATATATGGGGCTTATATACCTCAGTTGCAGCCTCACGTCATTAGATAATGCCACACACCAACAGAGGTGGCTGCACAGGCGCACGGAGAGTGGGTTTTCTGACTGGCACTGGTCGGGATTATGTGAGTGTGCCTAACTTGCACATGGACCGTTCACATTGTCCCTACATAATAATAATAATAATAATCTTTATTTATATAGCGCCATCAAATTACGTAGCGCTTTACAAATCATAGGGGACATATACAACTATATTACACTACAAAGAACAAACAGTCATATGGAACAATAGGAGTGAGGGCCCTGCTCACAAGAGCTTACAGACTATGAGGATGAGGGGGTGACACAAGAGGTTGTATAATGGTCCAGCCATTCTTTATAAGGGAACAATATAAAATAATTTAATAAATAATTTACTAAACAACGATGTTGCTGCTTGAACCAGCCATCAGCCGCCATCTTATTTACAGGGTCCTAGGTGAAAAAGACTGCAGAGAAGCCTGGAGCTTGGTATATATCTGCTGTTTGCCCGATAACAGATAGGATAGTACATAGGATGGATTAGTAAAGGGAGAGTTGACATTTCATGCAGTTAGCGAGTGTGATAGGCTTGCCTAAAGAGATGGGTTTTAAGAGCACGTTTGAAGCTTTGGAGGGTGGGTATTAGTCTCAGAGTCTGGGGAAGGGCATTCCAGAGAATTAGTGCAACTCGGGAGAAGTCCTGGAGACGTGCATGGGAGGTTCGAATTAAGGTAGAGATTAATCTAATGTCACTGGCAGATCGAAGAGCACGGGAAGGGCGATAGACTGAGATGAGAGAAGAGAGATATGGAGGTGCAGCATTATTCAGAGATTTGTGGATGAGGGTTATTATTTTAAAGTGAATACGGAAGGAGACAGGTAGCCAGTGCAGTGATTGGCACAAACTGGAGGCATCTGTGTAGCGTTTGGCCTGAAAGACGAGCCTGGCTGCTGCATTAAGAATAGATTGAAGAGGAGAGAGTTTAGAGAGTGGAAGACCAATTAGTAGGGAGTTACAGTAGTCTAGTCGAGAGTGAATAAGTGCAACAATTAGCATTTTAGAAGTTTCAAATGTCAGAAACGGACGGATTCTGGAGATGTTTCTGAGATGCATCCGGCAAGAGCGAGCAATAGATTGAATATATGGTGAAAAAGAGAGGTCAGAGTCCAGCACAA
This sequence comes from Engystomops pustulosus, assembly GCF_040894005.1. Classification (NCBI taxonomy): domain Eukaryota; kingdom Metazoa; phylum Chordata; class Amphibia; order Anura; family Leptodactylidae; genus Engystomops; species Engystomops pustulosus. The sequence continues at coordinate 100,880,317 of NC_092411.1, forward strand.
CCCCAAGACAGCGGGCCTGCTGCCTCGGTGCTATAGTGATCCCACAGACTGAGATGGAGAGATCAGGGGTGGTTTGGTTAGTAGATGGTGGAAAGACAAGAAGTTCAGTCTTAGAAAGATTAAGTTTCAAGAAGAGAGAGGACATGATGTTAGAGACAGCAGAGAGACAGTCACTAGTGTTCTGGATTAAGGCAGGGGTGATGTTACGTGCAGAAGTATACAGCTGGGTGTCATCAGCATAAAGATGATACTGGAAACCAAATCTGCTGATGGTTTGTCCAATGGGGGCTGTATAGAGGGAGAAGAGAAGAGGACCTAGGACTGATCCCTGAGGAACCCCGACACTGAGAGGAAGATGAGAAGAGAAAGATCCAGAAAAGGAGACACTGAAGTGCGGTCAGAGAGATAGGAAGAAAACCAAGAGAGTGCAGTGTCCTTTAGGCCAATAGAGTGAAGCATCCTAAGGAGGAGCTGGTGGTCCACAGTATCGAACGCTGCCGATAGATCCAGGAGAATGAGGAGAGAATAGTCATCTTTGGATTTTGCAGTGAGGAGATCATTGGAGACTTTAGAAAGAGCAGTTTCAGTGGAATACATAGAGCGGAAACCAGATTGTAGGGGGTCAAGGAGGGAGTTAGCTGAGAGATAGCGGGTTAGTCGAGAATAGACCAAGCGTTCCAGGAGTTTGGAGATGAAAGGGAGGTTAGAAACTGGTCGGTAGTTAGTAGCATTGGATGGGTCCAGTGAAGGTTTCTTTAGTAAAGGGGTAACAATAGCATGCTTGAAAGAAGAGGGGACGACACCAGAAGAGAGAGAGAGATTGAAAATTTTAGTTAGGTGAGAAGTGACTGCTGGGGAGAGAGACTGTACCAGATGTGAGGGGATGGGGTCACTGATGCAGGTAGTAGGGCGAGCAGAGGAAAGGAGCCGGGACACTTCTTCCTCTGTGACTGGCTCAAAGGAAGAGAGTGAACAAGATAAGGTATGGGAGGGAAGGGGATTGGAGGGGTGAGTGGATTGAGCAATTATTTCCTGGCGGATACAATCAATTTTATCCTTAAAATAGGCGGCCAGATCTTCAGCCCCAAGGTCTGTGACAGGTGGCTGCACCTTTGGTGTTAGTAAGGAGTGAAGGGTATCAAAGAGCCTTTTGGGGTTGTTAGAGAGAGAGGATATGAGATTAGTAAAATAGACCTGTTTAGCGAGGTGAAGGGCAGAGTTATAAGTTTTTAGCATAAATTTGAAGTGTAGAAAGTCTGCAGATGTGCGCGATTTTCTCCACAGACGTTCAGCAATCCTGGAGCACTGCCGAAGGAAACGAGTTTGTTCAGTGTGCCAAGGTTGCCTGCGTGCGTGTTGAAAATTTCGGATAGTGAGTGGTGCCATCTCATCTAGGGCGCTTCTGACAGTGTGATTATAGTGGTTAGTAGCCAGGTTTGGACAGGTGAAAGAGGAGATGGGGGACAGTGCAGACTGTAAGTTTTCTGTGAGTTTATGAGTATCTATTGCACGTGGGTTCCGGTATGAGTGATGGGTGGAAGGATTCTGAGAATGAGAAGGATTATTGAGAGTAAAAGAAAGGAGATTATGGTCTGAAAGTGGAAAGGAGGAATTGGTAAAATCAGATATTGAAGATGGTCGAGAGAAGACCAAATCGAGGATGTTTCCCTCACTATGAGTGGGGGAATCGCAGAGTTGTGAAAGACCTAGAGAAGTAGTTAGTGCTAAGAGCTGAGAGGCAGGAGGGGAAATGGGAGTGTTAACAGGGATGTTGAAGTCTCCCATGATGATGGTTGGAATGTCACAGGATAAAAAGTGAGAGAGCCAAGAGGCAAAGTGGTCAAGAAACTGATAGGGTGAGCCAGGAGGACGGTATACTACAGCCACACGAAGAGAGAATGGGCGGAAAAGTCTGAGGGTGTGGACCTCAAAAGATGGGAAAGTAAGGGAAGGTACAGGAGGAATGACCTGGAAAGTGCATTGTGGAGAGAGGAGTATGCCTACCCCACCTCCCTGCCTATTCTCAGGTCTGGAACAGTGCGAAAAGTGTAAACCGCCATAAGACAATGCTGCAACGGAGGCGGAGTCATCCTGCTGGATCCATGTTTCCGTAATGGCAAGCATGTCAAAAGACTTAGAAAGAAAGAGGTCATGAACTGATTCTAGTTTATTACACACAGAGCGGGCGTTCCATAGGGCACATTTAAAAGGGGTTACGGGTGGAGGAGGAGAAGAGGGGATACACTGAATCTTTATAAGGTTAGCAGGGTTTCTGTGTGAAGGGTTAAAATAAGCAGAAGGTGGACCTGGGTTAGGAGAGATGTCCCCTGCAGCAAGCAGAAGGAGAAAGAAAAGAGACAAAAGATGCTGCAGAGATTTATAAGAAGTTATTTCTTGCTTCACGGCAGAAGACTGTGATAAGTTAGTCTGGTTACATAACGTATAGAGTGTGTGAGTGGAAAAGAAAGGTGAGTGAAGAAGGGAGGCATTGATATGGATAGTTGGTACTGGTGGAATAGATGGACGGAAGGCAAGTAAACCGACCATGGCAAACAGGGAGAAAATGGAAAACATTTTGAGACAAACATAATTGTTCATTTTTCTCTGCCATCTTACCTGTCTCCTGCCCTGTCTAACTGCAATGTCAAACTGCAGTTTCATACTTCTCAGAATATTATTATACTTAGCAGAATATTATGCTAAGCAAACAAAGAATGCAATCAACCTGGAATGCAAGCATCCTATACTATCACTAAATTTATACCCAGAGAAGACAAGAGACCAGGCCCTCATTTAGCTCGTAAAACAATTAATCTAGGACACTTAACACATGTGGATCAAGTTCTGAACAGAGAAAAACAAACTCATTGAGGGGCATAGATGAACATTAAATCAGGTAGGACAGAAAAGGGTCAAATGTTACAGAAAGAAACAGACACATGCAATACTAGGGCAATCAGAGATATATACCATTGCAGAGAGTGAGACTGGATTTAAAGACACAGTAGATGGGTGAAAAATGATTCAGCAATCAGAGATATATACCTGTGGAAGAGGTACCTGTGTACATCCTCACTTCTGCTTGCTCACTAGATAAGAGGGGCTGCCACGGGGCGTGCTGTAGCTTCTCAGCTGTACCAATAGCCTTTAAGCAGGACTGCTGCATTGTGACCTGGATAGCTGTAGCTAGTTGCTGGGGCATAGTACAGCAGCGATCAGGCTGGCTAGGAAGTGAAGTGAAAAGCTGTCTCGGCCGGCTGAGAAGCTACAGTGCGCCAAAAGGCAGCTTCTCTTATCTAGTGAGCAAGCAGAAGCGACGATGTCAGGACATGAATGGTGCATGCATGAGTTAGGTGCGTTCACATAATCCCGGCCAGTGCCAGTCAGAAACCCACTCTCTGTGCACCTGTGCGGCCACCGCTGCTGGTGTGTGGCGGAGGCATTATCTAATGACAACTGCCCCCTTAGTTGTAGCTGCACTTTATTTATCCACTTTCATTGCTGTGCTATGTGAGCTCTGTAAATAATGAAAGGTAGGTTGCACTCACAGTTAGAGATGAGGGATTGCTTTTAAAGTTCAGATCCAGGATATGGGTGCGACCCAGACACATTGCCTGATTGGTGGTTGTGTACGGCTGCCAATACAGCTAAATGTCCGGGTGGGTCCGCTCCTCTCTATTTACAGTCCATTCCACTGTGGATGAGTGGAGAAATGCATAGATCCACTAATATGGTGACTGTTTGGGGAATCTGAAGGTTTCATTGGGAATACATGTTGTAATATATATTATATGTTTATATATGTGTGCAGGTCACACCTCTCAGACCCCTACTGGAGAATGGGTTCTCAGCTATTTACAGAGCTCCCAGATGGTACATACAGTAGCTGCAATACGGAAGTCAGGGACATTTCTTGAGAAAGGGACACTTGCTTCCTCTAGAACTCACACTGATCACACATTAATGCTCTTTTCTTTAGACATCATATGAGTGAGAAATAAATCTCACTTTACTAATAAAATAAAGTTTTAGTTTATGTATATCATTTTTTTAATTCTCATGTCTAGGCCATCAAAGGCGCCTCTCATCATGTATATGCAGACCAGCCCAGAGTCTTCAATGATGTGGTTGAAGAGATTTGTGATGCAGTGGATTGAGAATCTCCTATGTCGTTCTGAAAGGAAACCACCGTCAGGTCTGGTTAAAAATAAGGAACTCCAGACAAAAAGCAGACCCCTCTCTCTGACCTGTCTATGTGTGAGCGGGTATCCTATAGGCCAGAATAAAATCAAGCTTTCTTACAGTGCCATATTGATGTCCACCACAGCAGCCATTTTGGTGACATTCACCAATCCCTATGCCTCCGATCAGCACCTCGTCTGCCTCACAAGCACTGGCTTGCTCCTGGCTCTTATAAAATACTGGTACTACATAGAACCCGGAATCCTCACTACTAATATAAAGGCAGGATATAAACCTGTCGTATGGAAGATGCCATTACTACTGATTAATAGTCCATCCTTCTGTCGTATGCCAGGTTCCTGAATGAAGCACAGATCTTAATAACCTGAATGAAGAATTTGTAATGTACGCTCTTAATCCTGAGGAGCTCACCAGGAATGTTAATGGATCTACCTCTTTTTTTTAGGTCCCAGTAATTGTAGGAATCAATGTAAAGGATGAATATTGTGCCATTTACTGTCAGTTTGTCAGGTTATTGTATGTCTTTGGTAAAAACCAATGTTTTTTGTTCGTAATTCTGCTCTGCTTGCTAACATTGAACTCTTTCCATTGCCTTCCAGTTGTAAACATGGTCCTGGTTGGGTATACATTTTAAGTGGCATTGCGGCCTATATTGTATATGTTACTGTATTTCTGTGTTTGCACTGAAACACATAATTTGATGTCTATTGTTTGGTAACCTTAATTTGAAAAACTCCCAGGCATGGGGCATTTTATATTGTTTCAGAAATAACATTTATAGTCGCTCCTGAGGGTGTCTACAGAGTTTTTCTTTCTACACTACTTCTAGTAGGTTTGAACCCAATATACTTTTATACTACTGAACAGCTAATGTTCTGCCACTATGGTGAGCGTCCTGCAGCCATAACCATTGGACCTCTCTCCACGATGTAGCAATTGTGTACTGTACGCACATTCAGTGATGCCTCACCGTCTCAGGGCATTTTATTATCCCGGAGTGCCTTGAATATTACGACGACTAAATACATGTTATTGCTACTCCAGCACAAATCTTTCTATAGGACACTTTCCATTCTGTATAGTTTCTATAAGCTGCTAGAATGTGCCAGTGACTGTTTCATAGGATACATGATGAAGGCACGGTGAAAGCAGTAGATTCCCAAATTTTGGAGAAACCGAGATCCTACTTATAACGCATATTATTGTGGGAATCTTTAGTATCTGCAGTAAAGGTGTTAGCCAAAGGTAGCGTAAGGCTTGGTCTTTGTTGACCAAAGACAGAAATGGATTTAGTAGGAATAAATGTATGTAAGGACTTTTACTCGGCTTTCCTTCTTTAACCACTGCCGCCATTGGTTAAATGGAAAATTCATGTGTGTCTTAAAATTGCAGCAAGACCTGTGGATTGTTCCCTGTTGCTGCCCTCTAGTGGCAGTACTTGGCTATTTTTGAATTTTTTTTTTTCTTTGCAATTTGTATCTTTTTGTAACGATGATAACCACTGAGATACATAATAAATTAATATATATTCAAAAGTTATGGTGCAACTTAAATGGTTAACTTTAAGCTAACTAAGAGGAAGGCAGGATGTACAATAAGTAAATCTCCAGTAAACGGCCAGTGGTAACATGGTCACAGTCTACACGTGTTATAAGTATGACATATTTGTGATAAATGTTATAACAATATATAACTACTTTGAACATGGTGCATTGTACAGTTTTGTTAACTTTCTATTACTACTTATTCCAATAAAGTCCTTGTAATCATATGTAGATCATATAAGAAGCTGAATACTCTGTGTATTATTGCCCTTAAAATATTATTCTCATTGTCTAATGCAAAGCCCAGACTTGTTGGATATTTCTCTTGATGAATTTTGTCTTGGTTTATCCACATTTATTGTACAGTGAATTACTGCATGGCATTTGCACAATAAATCTGGGTAGGTCCTTATTGTATTGTAATGGACAAATACCTGTGAGTTGGGAGCAGGCACTTGCCATGTGTTAATAGCTTTGTGCGTTCTGCAGTGGGGACCCTTATGGATTGCAACACTCCATTGGTTCCTAGTGGTGGGTCACTTCTTGTCATAAAGGTAAGTTTATGCGCATGGTGACAACCCCTTTAAGGACTGATTATGAAATAAACGGTAACAGATATAACTCTTTCTGTTAACATGGGAGTTGCAAAGGGAAGAAGATGCACTATACTGTATAAATGTTAGGCTAATTCACAATTAAAGGTGAAAAATGGGAAAACCTTAATGCACGCTATAAAAATAATTTCCCTGTAACTAGCAATTTTAATAATGTATAGTCAATTTTCCTGCCTGCAGCAAATATAATCCATAGTCATGTGATACAAGCAGTGGAATCAATGGGCCATGAATCTGCTATGACATTATGGGGCATATTTACCAATCGCCCTGCCTGGTGTAGAATAAACGCTGCGCTGCTGCCTGCCAATGCTTCCACCTCTTGATGTATGCCGCTGTGAAAATGCAGCGGTGGGGCAATCATAAGCCAGCGCACGAACGCCAGTGTATGATAAATATGTCCCTATGTCTCCATATCATGTGACCATGGGACAAAGAGGGACTTGTCCACTCCTTCCATTGGTACATAATCGGTCACATGACTGCAAGAGGGTGGGTACATTGTAATTACAAACCCCCTGTAGTCATGTGACCTGTAATGTCAAACTCTAATTGGAAGAGGGAATTTTCATGAGGACAGTGCTTCGCTTGGTGTCTGATTGCAAAATACCAGCCCATTGCAGTCATGTGACCACAGATGCCAGAGGGGCTTCCTCGTTCACTATATAGCCCCTTCTAATACAGTGGCGGTAGCAGCAGAGGCGGACTCACATAGTCTGTAGACATGGCTTGAAAAATGTGGCTGCATAAACAAATCACCTCTGTTCCTTATTTCTAAATGCAGGGAAAGGACAACCCCTTTTATGGGAAGATTTACAGTCCCAATGACTTGTGTTGCACTAATGCATAGAAGTCAAACTATGATTAAGAACTCTGTGTAGCTTGAAATGCGTCACGTGTCTATCTTTCTTGATACCTTTTTAAATATTTTTTAACAAGTTTAAATAAATATAAGTTTTATTACATCTTTGTTTTTGCCTATATGCCTGCCTGGTTGCTTGATTTATCGTCTCCATTACCATACTCCACCACAAACTGAAGCTTCAGCCCTTTCTCTCTACTACTGCTGAAGAAGCCCAGGTAATTTGAAGTTGAATTAAATGCCAAAATACTATTTTAACAATAAGTTATTCATTTCACACACAACACACACAAGTTCCTCAGGTAGTGCAGGTCAACAAGGATGGCACATCAATGCTAGCTGTGGCAAGGAAGTTAGCTTTATCTCTCAGCACAGTGTTCAGAGCATGGACTAGTACACCAGGAGAAATGGACGTAGGAGGGAACAACTGTACAAGGAAAAGCAGTTCCAAAGCCCTGCAAAATGTCCTCTAATATCCACGTGTCTGCTCAAACTGTCAGAAACAGACTCCATGAGAATGGTATGAGTACCTCACGTCCATAAGTCAGGTACCAACTGACGAGACAATCTCCCTGCAGCCTCTAAATTTGACTTGCCTCTAGCAAAATATGAGTCTTCTTTGCTCATTTTTTTTGCTTAATCTTTTTAATGATTTTCCATAAGAAACAAGGGAATACAGTATAAAGCAACGTATCACTCTGACAGGCTGAGTGAGAAATATATGAGAGATATATAATGAAGCTCTCACAGAAGTTATTTAACAGTCCCGGCAGTTGTAGGTCCTTTTCTTCTAACTCCTGCCTATACTTCATAGGAATTAGTTGTCACTCGGGCTCTTTTTACAGCCATTTTGGCTGGATCACCAGTTTAGCTGCTCTAATTAGCTGGATAGTTAGATTCTTTTTGCTAAGATTTATGGGGTAACCACAGTAAACAGAATTTGACGTAAGAATTATTTTTTTTTCGCATCACCTGTGCTTCTCAATCTCTGACAAAAAAGACTGAATAAGTCGGCAATCCCATAAAATGTGCCCTAGTGTTCCTTTACATGTTCCACATCTCCAACAATTATCTCAATCAGTTAACCCTTTCTGTTTCAACACTGCTGGGGTGTTATAATACCACCTCCAACATCTTGAGAACCCTTGTGAATTTTTGTGTATAGAAGCTATCTGCGATTCTGAGAACGTGGAGTTGAGGTCATTCTCCCAACGCATAATATACTGTATGCCGGTTTAACTCCTTTGTTTTTACTAATTATAGAGTCATAAAAATACGAGATAGCACTACTAGGCATTTTATCTTTTTTTTAGCCAAGATTCAAGCCAGGAAGGGTCCTTTAACTGGGGATGATTTTTACAGATTGTACAATGTGAAGTCCCAAGTTCTTCTATGTGCAGAAAGGTTTCCCCCCATTACTTGACTGCAAGAAGAGATCTAGAAAACTATGAGGAATTGATACAGAAAGTACATTGGAAAATTGTATAATTTTTCATCATACAAACAATATTAATTTGCTGAAATGGGAATAACCCTTTATAGGGAACCTGTAACCAGGAGACCCTTTTTTGCAACCCCCCTTTTCTCATAGAGCATTGCACGTACACTGATAAACATTTTATGTATGAAAAATTGGTATTACAGAACAAAAGATATCTTATATCTTAACAGGCCATGGCGGGTCGCCTTGAGATGGAGGAGGCCTCAATGCCCTGTGTATCAATTATGATAGATCATGCATGCTTCTCTGTGAGTAGTTCCGCGAATAGTGATTTAGTTTTGTCTTCTAACATCTCATGTGAAATAGACAATGGGAGCCTTTTAATTCTTAAGTTTTTACTCCGACTCCTATTTTCTTGCTCTTCAATCTGTATTAAAGCTTTGTTTAAACCATCTGCTTGCATGGCTAGACTATACACAAGCGCCGAGCTGTGCTCAATAATGGCGACCTGCGAGGATTCCAACACTTTTACCTCTCTGCCTCGTGGCGAGGACTTCGGTGTGGATAGCAGTAAGTTCGTTCATGACAATGGGGCTGTATCTGCGGTCCCCGTCAGTTTCTCCTGCTCCTTTTATGCTGTTCAGATCTGAGTCGTCTGGGGCATCCGTCTCTGGCTTTCTACTCAGCGCCATCTTGGGACCATGGTCCTGTGGAGACAGGAGTTTTTTTCTTAAGAATTTGTCATGGTCTTCTTGCCTCTTTCTCGACCTGCCTGTATCCAGACGCTCTGTCTCCTTATTATTTAGCCTTTTAAATAGCCGTGTAGCAGGTTTTGCTCAGCGGGAGCTCAGCAAAGAGCGTCCACCAGGCAACTCAGTCAGGCTCTGTCCCCATTTTAACATTATTTTGGAGGTGATTTTTTTTAGAAGTTGAGATTTCACATAAAAGTGGGAATTCTGGAAAGGACATTTCATACCCTACCTAAGTGCCTAGTAATTTTTTTTTGAGTCAGATCCTTTTTATTGAAACAGCTCCATCACCTTTTCCATTCACAACATTGAGGACAAATCCCAACAAACATTACCTCTCCCCCACTTCCCCCCATCCCCTCCCCCCTAGCCCCAACCTCAGTACAATTCCGTGAAAGTCTGTAACTTGGCTTTCTGTCACAAGACGATTTTTATTCCTGTTCTGATATATCCGTCTTCATGGACTGCAGGATATCATCTTAATTATTCCAGTTACCTCAGACATGCATCACTCATTCCGACACAAGACACCACTGAGATTATTTATGTAACTTCTCACAAACATAGTGGGGCCATCTCAAGAGGACAGCAGGCTTATCAAGAACCTAGAGGGGAGACCTGGTGTAGCAATCCATGGTCCCCACACAGCATTAAACTTTTTCATAGCCTTTCTTTTTTGGTATACTCCCTTTTCCAGCCTGATTACTTCATTGAGCCGTTCCTTCAGCTCCTTAATAGTGGGGGGAAGCGGTTGGATCCATTTGGACGCTATTAATTTACGTGCCTGATACAATATGCGGGACATGCCTATAATGTCCGCTGTGATGGGCATATCATCCTCCAGCAGACCCATCAGGCAGATCCGTGGGGATGCCTCTAATCGTATGGAATATACCTTGAAGATAAGATCCAGTACTTTTTTCCAATACCCACCTAACTGTATACATTCCCAGTACATATGCATCAAGTTTGCTTCAGGCATGTTACATTTTGGGCAGTTTGAGTCTGACTTGACCCCTATTTTGGCTAGCAGAGCCGGCGTTTTGTAGGCCCTGTGCAGCAATAATAGTTGTGAAAATCCCCTACTATGGCTGAGGGAGAGCACTGGTGTTAGGGAAAGGATAGTGTCCCATTGAGTGTCTGTAAGTGGCCCCATATCATTCTCCCATTTGGGTCTGCTAGAGAATATGGTGCCTTGAAGGAACTTGTCTTGCAGTGCCCCATATGGCAGCGAAATGAGCCCCTTAGAGGAGCCAGATAGCAGTAGTGATTCCAACACTCCCAGTCTTTCTACTTTCTGGGACTCATATGCATGTCTTAACTGCAAATACCTGAAGAAGGCGGTGTTTGGTAGTTGATATGTCTCCTTAATGGTTTCAAAGCTTTTTAACTCCCCATCGGTCTGAACCTCTTTCATGGACACAATGCCCCTAATGGACCAGAATTGGGGTTCCTCCATTTTCATGAATTCCCCAAATGCTGTATTATGCCAAATGGCATAATCCCAGCATGCTCTTCCCTCTATCCCACACCTTATATTGCAACACCAATGTGGGGTATACTGATCTCATTCTCTCCCCTCTTCCTGCCTCAAGAACGTGTATGGGTATATCCCATGGTGAGTCCTCCGCGACTATCCGACCCCCTAATCCATATTCTTCTCTTGTGCCCCATCCCCGAAAGTGTTTTAGCTATTGTCACGGGTGGTCCCGCGACCCATATCGCGGGTCGCAGGCTCATCCGTGCTGCCCAGCCCCCGCCAGCGCGCCGCCAGCGCGTCTCACCTGGCCCGGCTCCCAGCTCGCTTCCCTCCGCGGTCCGCGCACGTCCCCGACTGCTAGGGCGCGCGCGCGGCTCCTTTTCAAGATTTAAAGGGCCAGCGCGCCATTAATTGGAGCAGGCCATATTGCCCAAATTTATATAAGCCTGCCTCTTCCTGCAAGCCCTGCCGGATCTTTGTGCCTCACAGCCTGAGAGAAAGCTTTACTGCGAATAGCCTGCGTTCCTGTGTCTCCTGCGTTCCTGTGTCCCTCCGTGTTCCTGTGTTACCTGAGCTCCTCCGTGTTTCCGTGTACCAGTGTTCCTCCGTGCTGCTGTTCTGTGTTCCCGTACCCCTCTGCTTGGACCTCCTGTTGCTGACCCCGGATTGAACCCTGACGTTGCATCTCTGCCGCCTGCCCTGACCCTGTGCCTGGACTTTGACCACGAGATTGATTGCCGTTCTTGTACCTCAACCTTGGCCGCCACTGCAGACAAGTCACGCCTGAGGAACGACCTGGTGGTACCACGCCGCAGCTTGTCTAACCTGCTTTGCGGCGGGCTCTGGTGAAAACCGGGTACCACTTAGACTCCGGTCCCAGGTAGTGCTTGATTCATCGTCTGCAGTGGTCCAGTGGATCCACAACCCACAAGCCTGACAGTAAGATCCCGCTGAGGTTCCGTCTCCCAGTCAGCCCGATCTTGCTACGATTGTGATGCATCAATCTCGGCAGATTGCCGCACAGCGTGAGCAGCTGGAGCAAGTCACCGCCATGCTGCAACAGTTGCTAACTACTCAGCATCAGCAACAGGTCCCTGAAGCTGTTCCTGCAACCCATGCTACTCCGGCTGTCCTTCCTGCTACCGAACCCAGGCTACGTCTTTCTATGCTTGGCAAGTATGACGGGGATCCCAAGTTATGCAGGGGTTTCATCACCCAGTGTTCTCTACACATAGAGCTCATGCCGTCCCAATTCGTCACGGAGCGTTTCAAGGTAGCATTTATCCTCAGCCTCCTCTCCGGGAAAGCCCTGGCCTGGGCTACTCCGCTTTGGGACAGAGACGACCCAGTCACTGCTACACTTTCGGCATTTCTGGCAGAATTCCGCTCTGTTTTCGAAGAACCAGCACGGGCCTCCTCTGCTGAGACTGCATTGTTGAATCTGCATCAGGGCAATTCATCTGTTGGAGAGTACGCCGTGCAGTTCCGTACCCTGGCCTCAGAGCTCTCTTGGAACGACGCGGCCCTGTCCGCAGCTTTCAAAAAGGGGCTCTCCTCCCATGTTAAAGACACTCTTGCCGCTCGTGATCTGCCGTCCACTCTGAGTGGTCTAATCTCTCTGGCCACCCGGATAGACGTGCGATTTAGAGAGCGTGCCGAAGAGTCTCTCCTCGAGCAGCCTCAAGCTCGTCCAAGACGTCTTCCTCGCCTGGCTCCGGTCTTCCAGAGGCTGCTCCAGTCACCGGCTGTACCGTCTGTTGAAGAGCCTATGGAGGTGGACAGAGCCAGACTCTCTTCCCAGGAACGCAACAGAAGACGACAGGGAGACCTCTGTCTCTATTGTGCGAGTCCTGAGCATTTCATCAGGATGTGTCCTGTCCGTCCCCAACGTTCGGGAAATGCTACCACCTAGGGTTCTTGGGAGAAGCGTCCCTAGGTTTGTGCGAAGTTTCTCCACGTTTGACCATTCCTGTGCTCCTCAGCCTTGGTACGAGCAGCCAGTTCCAAGTGTCTGCCTTCTTGGACTCTGGGTCCGCAGGAAATTTTGTGGATGCTGCACTGGTCTCGTAGCATCACATTCCAGTGATCCGCCTTGACAAGCCTCTGGTCATCTCTTCGGTCATTGGTCAGATTCTCTCTGATCCAGTCCAGTATCGCACTGAACCACTGTGTCTGCAAGTTGGTGCCCTGCATATGGAGAGACTGTCTTTCCACATACTTCCCCGCTCCACTTCCTCCGTCCTATTGGGACTTCCGTGGATGCAGAGACATGCACCTGTTCTTAACTGGCAGACTGGGGAAGTTCTTCGCTGGGGTCCTGGATGCCAGTCCCGTTGTCTCAGGGCTCTTCGTCCAGTTGCTACTATACCTTCCTCCTTGTCCCTCAAGTCTCTGAAGGGTCTTCCCGCTGCTTACCTGGACTATGCTGAAGTCTTCTCTGAAAAGCAAGCGGAGACCTTGCCACCGCATCGTCCATACGATTGCCCTATTGAACTGCTGCCAGGAACTTCTCCGCCACGAGGTCGAGTTTACCCGCTGTCTGTGCCTGAAACTGCGGCCATGTCGGCCTACATCAAGGAGAATCTACAGAAGGGGTTCATCCGCAAGTCCTCTTCTCCTGCCGGTGCCGGCTTCTTCTTTGTGGCCAAGAAAGATGGTTTTCTTCGTCCCTGCATTGACTATTGAGGCCTCAATAAGGTGACAATAAAGAACCGGTATCCATTGCCGTTAATCACGGAACTCTTTGACCGCCTTCGTGGAGCTAAAATCTTCTCTAAATTGGACCTTAGAGGGGCCTATAATCTTATCCGCATCCGGGAGGGCGATGAATGGAAGACCACCTTTAACACCCGAGACGGGCACTTTGAGTACTTGGTCATGCCCTTTGGACTGTGTAATGCGCCTGCAGTCTTTCAGGAATTCGTGAACGACATTTTCAGAGACCTGCTATACACCTGTGTCGTTGTTTACTTAGATGACATCTTGGTCTTCTCTCCTGATCTGGAGTCTCATCAAATGCATGTACGGCAAGTTCTTAAGCGCCTAAGAGCCAATCGCCTCTATGCTAAACTGGAGAAGTGCCAATTCCATCAGAAAAGCCTTCCATTTCTAGGATACATAATCTCCGATAAAGGCCTACAGATGGATCCAACCAAGTTGTCTCCGGTACTTCAGTGGCCTCGCCCAGTGGGACTTCGTGCCATACAGAGATTCCTTGGTTTCACTAATTATTACCGGCAATTCATTCCTCACTTCTCTTCCCTCGTGTCTCCCATTGTGGCTCTAACTAAAAAAGGTGCTGATCCCAGACACTGGTCTCCAGTTGCAGAGGAAGCATTCTCTAGACTGAAGTCTGCCTCCGCCTCTGCTCCTGTTCTGACGCTACCAGATTTAGAGAAACCCTTCCAACTTGAGGTTGACGCCTCCTCCGTGGGTGCTGGAGCTGTGCTCACTCAGAAAGGGCCCAAAGGCCGAACACTTACCTGTGGCTTCTTTTCCAGAACCTTCTCTGCGGCTGAGAGGAACTACTTCATAGGAGATCGGGAACTCCTGGCGGCCTTCGTGGAGCTAAAATCTTCTCTAAATTGGACCTTAGAGGGCCTATAATCTTATCCGGGAGGGCTATGAATGGAAGACCGCCTTTAACACCCGAGAAGGGCACTTTGAGTACTTGGTCATGCCCTTTGGACTGTGTAATGCGCCTGCAGTCTTTCAGGAATTTGTGAACGACATTTTCAGAGACCTGCTATACACCTGTGTCGTTGTTTACTTAGATGACATCTTGGTCTTCTCTCCTGATCTGGAGTCTCATCAAATGCATGTACGGCAAGTTCTTAGGCGCCTAAGAGCCAATCGCCTCTATGCTAAACTGGAGAAGTGCCAATTCCATCAGAAGAGCCTTCCATTTCTAGGATACATAATCTCCAATAAAGGCCTACAGATGGATCCAACCAAGTTGTCTCCGGTACTTCAGTGGCCTCGCCCAGTGGGACTTCGTGCCATACAGAGATTCCTTGGTTTCGCTAATTATTACCGGCAATTCATTCCTCACTTCTCTTCCCTCGTGTCTCCCATTGTGGCTCTAACTAAAAAAGGTGCTGATCCCAGACACTGGTCTCCAGTTGCAGAGGAAGCATTCTCTAGACTGAAGTCTGCCTCCGCCTCTGCTCCTGTTCTGACGCTACCAGATTTAGAGAAACCCTTCCAACTTGAGGTTGACGCCTCCTCCGTGGGTGCTGGAGCTGTGCTCACTCAGAAAGGGCCCAAAGGCCGAACACTTACCTGTGGCTTCTTTTCCAGAACCTTCTCTGCGGCTGAGAGGAACTACTCCATAGGAGATCGGGAACTCCTGGCTATTAAACTCGCCTTGGAAGAGTGGCGCTATCTTCTGAAAGGAGCTCGTCACCCGGTCAGTGTATATTCTGACCACAAGAATCTCCTGTACCTTCAGACTTCTCAACGTCTCAATCCAAGACAAGCCCGCTGGTCCCTTTTCTTTTCACTTTTTAATTTTTTGATCCATTTTCGTCCAGCTGAGAAGAACATCAAGGCAGATTCGCTCTCACGTGCCTCTGATGTTATTGGGGAAGAACCGGCTCCTCGGCATATCATCCCTCCGGAACGGCTGGTTGTGGCTGCTCCAGTAGACCTCCGGCAGCTCCCTCCTGGCAAGACGTATGTCCGACCTGCTCTTCGGAAGAAGATCTTGACCTGGGGACATTGTTCTCGTGTGGCCGGGCATCCTGGGGTGCAGCGCTCCTTAGCCCTCATTTCTCGTTATTATTGGTGGCCGAATCTGGTCCAAGACGTACGGGATTTTGTGGCTTCCTGCATCTCTTGTGCTTGTAATAAACCATCACGCCTCAAACCTGCCGGTCTCCTGATGCCGTTGCCGATACCCAGTTGCCCATGGTCTCACGTGGCCATGGACTTTGTCACGGACCTTCCCTGTTCCTTTGGGAATACTGTAATCTGGTTGGTAACTGATCGGTTCTCCAAAATGTCTCATTTTGTTCCGCTGCCAGGTCTACCGTCTGCTCCTCGCCTTGCCAGTCTGTTCTTCACTCACATCTTCCGGCTTCATGGTCTTCCCCGGCACATAGTATCTGACCGTGGAGTTCAGTTTGTTTCCCGGTTCTGGCGTTCTCTGTGCAGTCAACTCCAAGTGAAATTGGACTTTTCCTCAGCGTATCACCCCCAGTCGAATGGACAAGTCGAGAGGGTTAATCAGACCTTAGGTTGTTATCTCCGTCATTTTGTCTCTGCCCGACAGGACAACTGGTCCACTCTGCTCCCATGGGCTGAGTGCTCCTACAACTCCCTGAACTCTGAGTCTGCCGGTGCCACTCCTTTCTTTATTGTCTATGGGAGACATCCACGACCACCTCTTCCTCTCTCCGTGTCTAATGACGTTCCTGCTGTGGAAGAGTTGGTAGAAGACCTCAAAACTATCTGGGAACAGACTCGTCAGTCTTTACTTCTGGCATCCGCCTGTTCAAAAACTGAAGCGGACAAGAAACGCAGGTCTCCTCCCATGTTCTCTCCAGGTGACAAGGTGTGGCTGTCATCCAAGTATGTCCGTTTGAAGATTCCCAGTTACAAGCTGGGTCCACGTTTTCTGTGACCGTTCGAGGTGTTACAGCGCATTAATCCAGTGGTGTATAAACTCCGCCTTCCTCCTACTATGCGCATCCCAAATTCTTTCCACGTATCTCTGCTGAAACCTGTCATTCTGAATCGCTTCTCCCGGCATGTTCCTCCCCCCCACTCCAGTGGCGGACTCCACCAACACCTACGAGGTAAAGGAGATCCTGGACATGAAGATGGTAAGGGGGAAGCGGTTCTTCTTGGTTGACTGGAAGGGATTCTGGCCAGAAGAGAGGTCGTGGGAGCCTGAGGACAATATTTTGGACCGTGATCTCCTGCAGAAATTTCTCCAGCCCAGAAGGAGGGGGAGGCCGAAGGGGGGGGGGGGTACTGTCACGGGTGGTCCCACGACCCATATCGCGGGTCACGGGCTCACCCGTGCTGCCCAGCCCCCGCCAGCGCGCCGCCAGCGTGTCTCACCTGGCCCGGCTCCCGGCTCGCTTCCCTTCGCGGTCCGCGCGCATCCCCGACGGCTCCTTTTCAAGATTTAAAGCGCCAGCGCGCCATTAATTGGCGCTGGCCAGATTGCCGAAATTTATATAAGCCTGCCTCTTCCTGCAAGCCCTGCCGGATCTTTGTGCCTCACAGTCTGAGAGAAAGCTTTACTGTGAATAGCCTGCGTTCCTGTGTCTCCTGTGTCTCCTGCGTTCCTGTGTCCCTCCGTGTTCCTGTGTTACCTGAGCTCCTCCGTGTTTCCGTGTACCAGTGTTCCTCCGTGCTGCTGTTCTGTGTTCCCGTACCCCTCTGCTTGGACCTCCTGTTGCTGACCCCGGATTGAACCCTGACGTTGCATCTCTGCCGCCTGCCCTGACCCTGTGCCTGGACTTTGACCACGAGATTGATTGCCGTTCTTGTACCTCAACCTTGGCCGCCACTGCAGACAAGTCACGCCTGAGGAACGACCTGGTGGTACCACGCCGCAGCTTGTCTAACCCGCTTTGCGGCGGGCTCTGGTGAAAACCGGGTACCACTTAGACTCTGGTCCCAGGAAGTGGCTTGAGTCATCGGGGCAGATTTATCAAGCTGTCTGAAAGTCAGAATATTTCTAGTTGCCCATGGCAACCAATCACAGCTCCCCTTTAAAATATTCATGAGCACTGGTAAAATGAAAGCTGAGCTGTGATTGGTTGCCATGGGCAACTAGAAATATTCTGACATTCAGACTGCTTGATAAATCTGCCCCATCGTCTGCAGTGGTCCAGTGGATCCACAACCCACAAGCCTGACAGCTATGCTGCAATGAAGTATACCCAAGGATTTAGTACTGCAAGGCCTCCTTCCCCTTTTCCTCTCTGGGGGGATTCCAGTTTAATTCTGGGGTGCCCTTTTTTCCAAATTAGTCCCCTAAATATTGTATCAACTCTGTAGAAGTGCTTCCTAGGTATCCATACTGGGGAGTTATGGATAATATACAGGAACTGTGGCATTAAAACCATCTTGATTAAGTTACATCACCCCCCTTTCCCTAGAACTGATATAAAAATAAAGAAACAGTAAAAATCATAAACACATTGGATATCGCCGCATCCGAAAATGCCCGATCTATCAAAATATAATAACGGTTTTTCACTGCGTTTAACCCGGTAACGGAAAATAGTGCCCAAAGTCGCAAATGGCATTTTTTTGCCATTTTGAAAAACATAAAGAATTCAATAAAAAGTGATCAAAAGGTCGTACAATGCTAAAAATAAAAGCATTGAAAACGTCATCAAAAGTCACAAAAAATGACACCACCCACAGCTCTATACACCAAAGTATGAAAAAGTTATTAGCGCAAGAAGACAGCAAAATGAAGAATTTTTTTTATGTACAGGAGGGTTTAATTTTTGTAAATGTAAGAAAATATTATAAAACCTATACAAATTTGGTATCCACGTGATCATATTGACCCAATGAATGAAGTAGACCTGTCATTTAGGGCGCACAGTGAAAGACGTGAAATCCAAGCCCACACGAAAATGGCGCAAATGCGTTTTTTCACCATTTTCACTGTATGCTGAATTTTTTTCCCGCTTCCCAGTATATGGCATAGAAAATTAAATACCATCACTATGAAGTGCAATTTGTTACGCAGAAAACAAGCCCATACACAGCTCTTTACATGGAAAAATAAAAAAGTTATAGATTTTTGAATGTGGGGAGTGAAAAATAAAGACGCAAAAACCCGAAGCTACCCGATGACGTCACGGGGAGCGGCGATCCTCGGAAAGATGGCGGCGCATGGGTGCCGCCATCTGTTTGAAGCCGCTGGAAGCTTTGCCGGCGGCGATCAGCAAGAAAACACCCGCGATCGGTGCCGGCACCGATCGCGGGTGTTACCGGTAAAGCCCCTTCCACACTGGCGTTTTTCACGCGCGAGTTCTGCGCGTGCATTTGACGTGCAGAACTTGCATTGCACTCTGTCCCATTGTATTCAATGGGTCTTTCTTCATTAGCGTTGTTTTTCACGCGCGTGCTTGCGTTCGTTTTCATGCGCGTCAAAATCGCAGCATGCTCTACTTTTGCGAGTCACGTTTTTCACGCCCCATTCAAGTCTATGGAGATGCATCAAGAACGCATTGCACTCGCAATCATTGCAAGTGCAATGCGAGTGCAATGCGTTTTAAACGTAAGGGTTGCTAGGTGACATGAATAACAGTATTTCCCCTGCTCGAGAACGATCATTTAATTAAAAAAACACAATGAAGAACAGTGAAGAATAGAATAAAAACAGTGAACACAGTGAACACAGGATCATTTAAGAGAAAAACACAGTGCAGAACAATAGCATGTGAAGAACAATATATATGTGTGAAGAACACATTGCAGATGTATTTAAACATCTGCAATTTGTTCTTCACACACATATATATTGTTCTTCACATGCTATTTTGGGCGCACCGTTCCGCGCGTATCTCCCGACAAGTAAGCAGATGTGCCGAACATCTGTAATCTATTCTGCACTGTGTTCTGCACTGTGTTTTTCTCTTAAATGATCCTGTGTTCACTGTGTTCACTGTGTTCACTGTTTTTATTCTATTCTTCACTGTTCTTCACATCTGCTAACTTGTCGGGAGATAATATACACGGGGAACAGTGAAGAATAGATCGCAGATGTTTGCAACTTATCAGAAGACATTATTTTTCAATTAAATAACACATTTTAATCCCAAACCATGGTCCCTTTGAAAAATGCTCGAGTCTCCCATTGACTCGCGCGTGAAAAATGCGCCGAAAACGCAAAAAAACCGCTAACAACACGCGCGTGAAAAACGCAAAAACGCTAATTACTCCAAGGAAAAATGGAACAAAAACGCAGCCAAAAACGTCAGTTTTTCACGCATTGCACCCTGACGTGAAACGCAACGCTAGTGTGGAAGGGGCCTAAGCCTTTGCTGCAATATGCAGCAGAGACTTAGTGGCTATGGAGAGGGCTCGGCCCGCGAACCGGTTAAGGGGTTAAACAAGATGTTCCATGAAGATATTGCCCTAATTTTCGACATGTGATTAAGCAGAACAAACCTAAATGAAAACAAAATAATCAAAATCTAATCAGTTTCTCTCTGGCGAGTACTTTTTTTTTTTGCTAATACCCCATAGAGATGATTAATGACAACATTTGTAAATTAAGAGCTTCGCTTATTAGGGTAAAGGGACAAAGAGACCGTGAGACATGATTCCACAGAGCTATTTATTTGCAGCATAAAGACAGTAGGCATTGCAGGGGTCTAGACAGAAACTCTTTTTTGTGGCACTTTCTGTAAATTACACTCACAAATGTCAACACCGGCAGTGGATGTGAAAAATGAATATTGTTAAGGATTACCATCAGATTTCCCATCAGTTTTCATTGCTGAATTGAAGAGAACAGCTGTCAGTCGTGTTAGAGATGGGTATCCCCTTAAATGCTACAAATTATACTGAATTAATCAGGCTGGGACATTTACACCTCGCTTCCCGTCACTCCCAAAGTGATGTGCAGGATGGAATTTGGACACATTTTCACTGTTGGGGCTTGTTACACGCCTTTAGTATTCTGGCATAGTAAAGGTCTCTGACTGTGTTTGCTAGTGTAAGCTAAACAAATTTGTATATTTGAGACAGAGCAGATTTATAAATACATATTTTGTTGCCTCAGGTACAATTAATGCTGCAGTCATAGGAAAAAGTGATACGAAAATGTTTATAATCCTTATAGTAATGACATAAAGGTGAAACAGCCCAAAAGAATCATGGAGATTGCTAACAGAACAATGGGGCAAAGCTTTATTCTAATTGGGTTTCCTGGTGGTCCCATCCATCATTACCTCATGTTTTCTGCTTTGCTTCTCATCTTTGTCATCACCTTGGCGGGAAATATCTTAATCATTTTCATCATAACTACTGATCCCCTTCTCCATACACCAATGTACTTCTTTTTGGTCAACATGTCATTTTTGGAGACATGTGGAATTTCCTCTATAATCCCTAAACTTCTGTGCATCCTAATAGGAGGTAAGAAACTTATTTCTGCCTCTGAATGCCACCTACAAACCTTTATATACTTTTTCATTACTTCCTCTGTTTTTCTGATCCTGGCTGTTATGTCCTTTGATCGCTATGTGGCCATCTGTCACCCCCTCCGATATGTCACCATCATGAGACATATAATTTGTGTGTGCTTACTATGCCTGTGCATGGTTATAGCATGTATATGCCTTATGTACCCTATAATTATGATCTCAAAGCTACCATATTGCGGCTCTATAATTGATCACTTTTTTTGCCATATTGAAGCTGTTCTAAAGCTGATTTGTGTAGAAATCAGTTTTATAAAACTGTCGATACTAATCTCTTCTGTTTTCATTTTAGTCATCCCCTTAATATTAACAGTAATATCTTATATTTGTATTGTCTATAAAATCTTAATTATACCATCAGCTAAAGGCCGGCAGAAAACATTCTCTACCTGTGTTTCCCATCTCACCATGGTGTCCATAGTCTTTGGCAGCGCCATATTCATACAGATACGACCACCAAAGGACTACTCAATTGAAACTGACAAAGTGGTGAATCTTGTGAGTACCATCCTGGCTCCTTTACTGAATCCATTCATTTATACATTAAGAAATCAGCAGGTTAAAAAGTCAATTGAGAATTATACTGGATGGAGAAGATTATTTTCCTGATATAGATAATGGTGTTGTAACTGTAAAATAAAAATCATTATTCAGAATCTCCTATTTATTTTGTCCAAATACTTAAGTAAAAGTCATAATACTTCAAAAGTCATCATTTGAGGACTAGATTTCTTTAAGGGTTTTTAAAAATGACCCTCGGATTTATTGTAATTTAAAATAAGTAGATATTTTCTGAAAGTTCTGCGAGAAGTTTTTAGGGCTCTTATTTAAAGCGGCCCGCTCATCAGGCATTTCATATTAAGCTGGTGGTTTAGAAAATGATATTACGTTGCACCCTGGGGGGGCCAAGGGGTGGACCTTCACCTTGTGTAGAGAAGAATTTATGTAGTCTCGGAAGTACGGGGCTGCAGCGTAACCGCTATCCGTCAGTGTATAGCTGACAGAATAACAAATGGATGTGTGAAATTTGTGAGAATTACAGGTTATTGTATATGCGCTGTCCCTAAGACTGAAATGGATGACGATTAGGTGAAACATAGTTTGTATTTAAATCATTTTTTCGGACAACGCGTTTTGAGGATGGAACGTCCTCTTCATCAGGTGCAATATAAAAATGGACACTGGGAGCAGTAAAGTGGGATGACAGATTGAAAGTACATGACCTAGCTACACTGTGGGTAATGTAAACCTTGTGCAGATAGTAATGGAGAAAATCAGAAGGAATAAGAAAGCGGTGGTACTAGGTGATATCCGATATTAAGTTATTTGTGACACACAGGCAGAAGTAAAGATGTCATTCCCCTTCTCAGTCCCAGGACTGCAGTGAAGGGCCAAAATACAACCAAAATATTGATGGCTTCTCGATATGGTGACCTAAATTTATTAAGGCTTGTGATTTGTTTTGTTTAAAGGGGTATTCTGGGAATATGAACGTCTGACTCCCAGGGTCAACATCTACAAAGAGTTTGTATGTTTTCTCCGTGTTTGCATATGTTTCCTACGGGTCCTCCAGTTTCCTCCCACACTCCTGTCACGGGTGACCCCGCGATCCATGTATCAGAACGCGGGTGCACCTGTGTTCCTCCCTGTGGTGCAGCCCCGGCCCGTTCCTTCTCCATGTTGCGGATCGCGGGTACACCGTGCTCCCATACGTACGGCCCCGTCTCGGACCCGCAACTTACCTCTCCTGGTTCCTGGCTCCTGGCTCCATTCCGGTCCTGTGGCGGCGCTCCTGCTGCATGACTAGGCCATGCGTGTCCCCTCTCACTAGGGCACGCATGCACCGACTCTCGAGGAATTAAAGGGCCAGCATCCTCCAAATTGGTGTTGGCATTCCCGTCTCTGCTATGTAGCCTGGTGCTTGGGCTTGAGCATTTACAGATGCCTCCGTGTTCCTGTGGTGTTCCCGTGTTCCTGTGGTGTTCCCGTGTTCCTGTAATCCTGTAGCAGTCCTATAATCCTGTGGCGGTCCTGTTATCCTGTGGCGGTCCTGTTATCCTGTGGTGGTCCTGTAATCCTGTGGTGGTTCTGTAATTCTGTGGCAGTCCTGTGTTCCTTTGGCGGTCCGGAATCCCAGTGGTCTCCCTGAGATCCTGCCGTCCTGAGGTCCTGCTGTCCTGAGGTCCTGCCTATCCAAGGTCCTGCCTATCCAAGGTTCTGCCATCTGAGGTCCTGCCTTCCCGTGGTCCCTGTGTCTCTACCTTGGCTGCCACCGCGGGCCTAGTTGCACTTGTGGAGTGACCTGGTGGCTGGCGAAGACTCCTCTCCCGAGTTGCGGCTAGTATCGTTATCCCCCGCGATGGTCCAGGGAGTCCACAGACTCTTGTCCCAAAGAGACTCTCCCACACCCCAGTTCGTGACAACTCCAAAACATACTGGTAGGCTGATTAGATTGTGAGCCCCATTGGGGACAGAGACCAATTTGGCAAGCTCTGTAGAGCGCTGCGTAATCTATGTGCTCTATATAAAGGAATTATTATTATTATTGACACAAAAACCCATGATGCTATAGATAAATGATTATAACAAAACTCAATATCATTCGTCACAAAATGGAGCTTAAATAGTTTCATTTTATGATTCACAAAATTTTATGGCCACTCTAAAGTATGCAGAATTATCTCTAAGATGACCGACACTGGAAACTATAAGTCTCATTATCCTATAGTTCTCCGTAACTCCTCCTACCTCTTATGCTCTGCTCACAGTGATGATCTAGCAGACTTTCTTGCTCTGTTACCATGCTTGAGAATGGCTGCATAGAGTCAGCCGAAACGAAGCTCTTACCACTGGTGGAATAAACATTCACTATTTATCTTGGAGTGCTGCTTCCTTCCTTGGACTCTGTTACCATAGTAATGATGTGTAACTGCCTTTACTGTACATGGCATCACTGAGACGATGTCTCACCACAGCACTAGCCATACTGGATGCACTGCAACCAACCGATTACAGCCAAACGTAGTGGTGATCACATGACATGCTCCGGACATGTGATGTTGACATGTGTCCAGTGACCATCTTCTGTTCTGTGTCTGCTCCGCATGGAGGAAATGAATGCCTGATTAAAGGGCCAGTAGCATTTTAATTCTTCATTACATTGTATGACCACTGTGTGGCACCTGGTCTTCACCAGAGCCCTCCGCAAAGCAGGTTGGACATGTTGCGGCAGGGTACCGCCAGGTCTTCCGCTAGTGCGACTAGCCCGCTGTGGAAGCTGAGGTCGAGGTACCTTAGCAGGAGACTCCTGATCAGGTCCAGGCACAAGGTCAGGGCAGAATGCAGAGTTGCAATGTTAAGTCCAATCCAGGGTCAGCAACAGATGTCCGGGCAGAGGGGAACAGGGACATGGGAACTCAGGAGCAGGAACACACAGGAGCAGGAACAAAGGATGAATAGGAACACACTGTAATGCTGGAGACACAGGAACGCAGGAGACACAGAATTTCCATCCTGCGGAGAAGAATATCAAGGCTGTTTCCCATGCCTCTGATATAATTGGAAAAGAGCCAGTTCTTCGGCATATTATCTCTCATGAACAACTGGTTGTTGCCGCTCTGGTGGATCTCCAGCAGAGATGTATGTCTGACCTGCACTGCACTGTGGAAGAAGATTCTGTCTTGAGGACATTATTCATGTTTGGCTGGGCACCCTAGGGTGCAACGCTCTGTGGCCATGATCTCCCACTACTACTAGTGGCCTGACCTGGGCGAAGATGTCCAGGATTTCGTGGAATCTTGCACCTCCTGTGCCCGCAATAAGCCTTCTCGCCTCAAACCGGCTGGACTGTTGCCTCTGTTGCCGACACCCAGTCGCCCGTGGTCTCACGTGGCTATGGACTTTGTCACTGATCTTCCTCGTTCCTCTGGCAATACCATCATCTGGGTGTTGACTGACCGGTTTTTTAAGTTGTCCCATTTTGATTCTCTTCCAGGTCTTCCGTCTGCTCCACGTCTTGCCAGTTTTTTCTTCCAACATATCTTCTGGCTGCATGGACTTAAGCAAAACACCGTGTCCGACTGAGGGGTCAGTTTGTGTCCAAGTTCCAGCATTCCTTGTGTAACCATCTGCAAGTAAATCTGGACTTTTCTATTGCCTACCACCCTCAGTCGAATATCCCTCGTCCTCCTCTTCCTCTGTCTACTCCCTCGGAGATTCCTGCAGTAGAGGAACTGGTACAGGATCTCAAATCGATTTGGGAACAGACCCGTCAGTCTTTTCTCCGAGCCACAGACCGCACCAAGACCCAGGCTGATAAAAAGCGTAGAACCCCTCCTGACTTCTCAGCGGGCAACAAGGTGTGGTTGTCTTCAAGATATGCCCAGCTGAAGATACCTAGTTACAAGCTTGGTCTATGCTTCCTTGGTCCCTTTGAAGTGATAAAACACATCAATCCGGTGGCTTACAAGCTCCGCCTCCCTCCTACGATGCACATCCTGAACTCCTTCCATTTCTCCTCCCTGAAGCCTGTCCTCTTCTTTAACTTCTCCTCCTCCTGCTCCAGAGGCTGACTCCACTGACATCTACGAGGTTAAGGAAGTACTAGACATGAAGGCCGTGAGAGGTAAGCGGTTTTTCCTTGTTGACTGGAAGGGGTTCGAGCCTGAGGAGAGATCCTGGCAGCCAGAGCAGAATATTCTGGACGGTAGTCCCCTCTAAGGATTTCTTCGGGCCAAAAGGAGGTGGGGGGCTACAGTCACAGGTGTCCCTGCAATCCACATCTCGGATCCCAGGCACACCCATGCCCATCTCCGTGGGCCTGGGATCCGAGATGTGGATTGCAGGGACACCCTCCCTGGCCCTTACTTACCTCTCCAGGTTTCTGCTTCAGCCCTGGCCGGTTGACACACGTGTCTCCGCTCCCTAGGGCGCGAGCGTGAGCCAGCTCTAGAGATTTATAGGGCCAGCGCACCACTTCTGGGTTTTCTATTTAAACCGCCCGCTACCATCTACCCCCGCCGGATGTTTGAGCTACATGCCACCTGCTCTGACAATCTGCTTGTTCCTGACTCCGAGACTGCCTGCTGAATTGGTACTTCGATCTTGGTTGCCACCACGGACAAGTCGCACATGTGGAACGACCAGGTGGCACCAAGCCACAGCAAGACCATCCTGCTTTGCAGCGGGATCTGGTGAAGACCGGGTGCCACTTAGATTCCGGTCCCAGGTGTCGGCTTGTGTCAACGTCCACGGTGGTCCAGGGGGCTCACTAACCCTGAGCCCTGACAATGACAATCGACAATTTGGAAGAGATGTTTCTTTAATCTAATCTTGGCACTGTTCTCAAGAGAGACTGAGACAAAGGACTAAGACTTGGAAAAAGACCCAGAGGATTGAGACCCAGAGCACCAGACAGAGCCTTTATTTTTATACTTGGTCTGTCTAGACGCTTTGAGGTGCCAACCAATGAGAAGCCTGCTAAGGCTCGGGAAGGTTATGTCCCCTTAAGGAATATGCACATTTAAGATCACCAAATTCACCCCACACTTTCCAAAATACACTTATATAATCATCATCTACCATTGTCTGCTGGCTTCTGTGTCAGTAAGCAACTGATCACAACTCAGCCTCTAGCAACCAATCAGAGCTCAGTTTGTATTTTGCCACAGGTCAGTAATATAAGCTCTGAGTTTTGATTGGTTTCTATAGGCAATGTGTATAAGACAGCTTATATTTCAGGTAATATGTGAAGAGGGAGAGAGAGAGACAGATACATAGATATGGATATGGACTAGGTGCTAGAAAGCATAAGTGAACACAAAGTGCAAGACACTCAAGTGCAGGGTTACAATAGCAGTATTATTTATGAAAGGTAGAGCCCTCATCTTTAGATGTAGAGCCTATAGCGTATAGGTGAAGAGCAGCATACAGTGGATGGAGGACCATGGGGTATGTGTCCATAGATTAAACCCGTTGCGTAGGAAGTAATCTCTTTTTCGTTCTAGGAAATACATCAGCACCACATGAGAGGCAATGTGCACTATGATAGGATGATTTACCTGTCTATCCTTGTAGATACTGTAGTTAAGTCTGTTTAGTCACCTGAGTAATGTTAGGATCAGTGGATCCTCTGGACCACCGCGGGAGATGTAACTAGCCAACACCCGGAACCGGAGCCTAGCGGCACCTGGTATTCACCAGAGCCCGCCGCAAAGCGGGTTGGACTTGCTGCGGCAGGATACCACTAGGTCGTTCCCAGGTGTGACTAGCCCACGGTGGCAGCCGAGGTCGAGGTACCTTAGCGGATGACAACTCGTAGTCGGGTCCAGGCACAGGGTCAGGGCAGGCGGCAGAGATGCAACGTCAGGTCCAAGTCCGGGGTCAGCAACGGGAGGTCCAGGCAGGTGGGAACGGGAACACAGGCACACGGAACACAGCAACACGGAGGAACTCAGGAAACACAGGACTCAGGAGCGGGTACACACAGGAATACACAGGAACGCAGGGAAACACAGGAACGCAGGAATACTCGCTTGGAAGCTTTCTCTAAGGCTATGAGGCACAAAGATCCGGCAAGGAACACAGGAAGAGGCAGATTCTTAAAGGTGAGGTGTTCAGCCAGTGCACCAATCAGCGGTGCGCTGGCCCTTTAAATTTTCGGCCGGAGCCGCGCGCGCGCCCTAGGAGGCGGGGACGCGCGTGCACGGCAGTCCGAGGGAGAGCAGGAGCCGGGAGAGGTAAGAGACACCGGGCAGCAGCGGGGGCACGTGAAGGAGCACGGATGCGCCCGCGATCCGTGACAGGGATCGCGGGAGCACCCGTGACAGTACCCCCCCCCTTCGGCCTCCCTCTCTTCTTGGGCCTGAGAAAACGTTGGAGCAGGCTCTTGTCCAGGATGTTATCCTCTGGCTCCCAGGATCTCTCCTCAGGACCAAATCCTTTCCAGTCTACCAGAAACAACCGTCTACCTCTCACAGTCTTAGTATCCAGGATCTCTTTCACCTCGAAGACATCGGTGGAATCAGCTTGTGGTACCGGAGGAGGAGTAATTTGTCGGTTGAAGCGGTTGAAGATGACTGGCTTAAGGAGAGAGACATGGAAAGAATTAGGAATGCGCATGCTGGGAGGCAGACGCAACTTATAAGCCACCGGGTTGATGCGGCTGAGAATTTCGAATGGACCCAAGAACCGAGGTCCCAATTTATAGCTCGGGATCTTCAGCCGAACATACTTGGCGGACAGCCAAACCTTGTCACCAGGAGCTAAAACAGGGAATGGTCGGCGTCTTTTGTCTGCTTGACGCTTGGTCTGGGCTGTAGCTCGGAGCAATGAGGTGTGGACTTGCTCCCAGATGGCTTTCAGATCACGTACCAGGTCCTCCACAGCAGGAACATCTGCAGATGTAGGTAACGGAAGAGGAGGCCGAGGATGCAGTCCATAGTTAATAAAAAAGGGAGCAGAACCGGCAGAAGTGGAGTCCAGGGAATTGTAAGAGAACTCCGCCCATGGTAGAAGAGATGCCCAGTCGTCCTGACGGGCAGAGACGAAATGGCGGAGATAGCAACCTAAAGTCTGATTCACCCTCTCCACTTGGCCGTTAGTCTGTGGGTGATAGGCAGAAGAGAAGTCCAAGTTCACCTGCAACTGGTTGCACAAAGATCTCCAGAATTTGGACACAAACTGAACTCCTCGATCCGAGACGATGTGCTGAGGGAGACCATGAAGCCGGAAAATATGCTGGAAGAAGAGGCTGGCGAGACGTGGAGCAGAAGGCAAACCTGGTAGAGGGACAAAGTGAGACATCTTCGAAAAGCGGTCAGTCACCACCCAGATAACGGTGTTGCCAGAACATGGCGGTAAATCCGTAACAAAGTCCATAGCCACATGAGACCATGGGCTGGTAGGCACGGGTAACGGCAACAGAAGACCAGCAGGCTTGAGTCGTGAAGGCTTGTTGCGGGCACAAGAGGCACAGGAACCCACAAAATCCCGGACGTCCTTGACCAAATCAGGCCACCAGTAGAATCGGGAAATTAAGGCCACAGAGCGCTGCACCCCAGGGTGCCCAGCCACACGAGAAGAATGTCCCCAGGTCAGAATCCTCTTTCGGAGACCAGGTCGCACATAAGTCTTGCCGGGAGGCAGCTGCCGGAGGTCCACCGGCGCGGCAAGTACAAGTCTCTCTGGAGGAACAACATGCCTCGGAGCAGAGTCCTCCCCCATAACATCAGAAGCACGGGACAAGGCGTCAGCCTTGATGTTTTTCTCTGCAGGGCGAAAATGGATTCGGAAGTCAAAGCGAGAAAAGAAGAGGGACCACCGGGCTTGACGTGGATTCAAACGCTGAGCCGTCTGAAGGTACTGAAGGTTTTTGTGGTCCGTGAAAATGCTGACTGGAAATCGGGCTCCCTCCAGCAGATGACGCCACTCTTCCAAAGCCAGCTTGATGGCTAGAAGCTCCCGATCTCCAATGGAATAATTTCTCTCCGCGGAGGAGAAGGTTTTGGAGAAGAAACCACAAGTGAGCGTTCGTCCCCTGGGACCCTTCTGGGTAAGGACTGCCCCAGCACCCACGGAGGAGGCATCAACCTCCACCAGGAACGGCTTTTCAGTATCCGGTCGGGTAAGGACTGAAGCGGAGGAAAAAGCAGTTTTTAATTTCGTGAAGGCTTCTTCTGCTGCTGGTGGCCAGACACGGGGATTAGCACCCTTTTTCGTAAGCGCCACCATCGGCGCGACCAAAGATGAGAAGTGTGGGATAAATTGCCTATAATAATTAGCAAAGCCCAGAAATCTTTGTATAGCTCGCAGTCCCACTGGGCGTGGCCACTGAAGGACCGCAGATAACTTGGCAGGATCCATCTGCAAACCCCTATCAGAAATTATGTAGCCGAGGAATGGAAGGCTCCTCTGATGAAAGTGGCACTTCTCCAGCTTGGCATAGAGGTGGTTTGTCCTGAGGCGGCTGAGAACCTCCCGTACATGAGACTGGTGGGACTCCAGATTGGCAGAATACACAAGGATGTCGTCCAGGTACACCACAACACAACTGTACAATAAGTCCCGAAAAATATCATTTACAAACTACTGGAAAATGGCTGGCGCATTACAAAGTCCGAAGGGCATAACTAGATATTCAAAATGCCCATCACGGGTGTTAAAGGCGGTCTTCCACTCGTCACCCTTCCTGATGCGGATGAGGTTGTAGGCCCCTCGAAGATCCAATTTGGAAAAAATTCTTGCACCCCGCAGACGATCAAATAGCTCCGTGATAAGCGGCAGAGGATAGCGGTTCTTAACGGTGACCTTGTTAAGACCGCGATAGTCTATACAGGGGCGGAGAGAGCCATCCTTTTTAGTGACAAAAAAGAAACCAGCGCCAGCTGGCGAGGAGGATTTGCGGATGAAACCTCTTTGCAGATTTTCCTTAACATATTCCGACATAGCGGCAGTCTCAGGAACCGAGAGCGGATACACCCGACCCCGTGGTGGAGAAGATCCAGGCAGCAGATCAATGGGGCAATCATAGGGACGATGTGGAGGAAGGATCTCGGCTTGTTTTTTAGAAAATACGTCTGCAAAGTCCCGGTACGGAGCTGGAAGTCCCTCCAGAGGCTTGGGAGACAAGGTAGCAGTCCTGACAGGAAGCGGCTGTGGAACCGTCATGCAGCGTGAGGGGCAATCCGGACCCCAACGGAGAATCTCCCCAGAAGACCAGTCCAGAACAGGGGCATGATGCTGCAACCAGGGGAGACCCAGCAGGAGAGTGGAAGTGCACTGTGGCAGCACAAAAAAGGAGATTCTCTCTTTATGCAATGCACCAACTTGAAGGAGCAGGGGTTCAGTACGAAACCAGATAGGCACGGAGAGAATCTGGCCACTGACTGAGGCAATGGACAAGGGCTTCTCAAGACGAACCACCGGGAAGTGATGCAGGGCGACCAGTGCAGCATCTACAAAGTTCGCTGTGGAGCCCGAATCCAGGAAGGCGGAAACCTGGACCGGAGTACCGGTGCCAATGCTGAGGAGTACAGGGAGAATCAAGCGTGGAGAAGCTTTATTCACACCTAGGGACGCTTCTCCGGAGAAGCCTAGGTCAAAGATCCTAGCACAAAGATCCGGCAAGGAACACAGGAAGAGGCAGATTCTTAAAGGTGAGGTGTTCAGCCAGTGCACCAATTAGCGGTGCGCTGGCCCTTTAAATTTTCGGCCGGAGCCGCGCGCGCGCCCTAGGAGGCGGGGACGCGCGCGCACGGCAGTCCGAGGGAGAGCAGGAGCCGGGAGAGGTAAGAGACACCGGGCAGCAGCGGGGGCACGTGAAGGAGCACCCGTGACAAGTAATACTATTAAAATCTTTATCATGGCCTATATAACCATGTCAAAACACTCATAAGATTTTTATAGTATTACGATAACCTCAATTAAAGAGATTTTAATGGATATCCGGGATCATGCTGCAGCCCTAAATAAAAAAGAGTCATATTGGATCTATAAATTAAAATCTTTAACACCGGAAGGTCTAAACGAAGCAATTGAATCAATCGAAAATTGAGCTAATTACCATGATTGTTACAATGCAGTCACATACATATTTCTACATATTCAAGACATATACATATTCAAGACACTATTTGCAAAAGTAAAAACTTCTACATGAATAACTAGGTACAATTTATTTATAATAAAGATAAAACAGTACAGTTTGGAGGTTTATCAATAGGAGCTGCAACCATAAACTGGATGGTCATGATGTGTGGATATGGGATGGACCCTCACTTTATTTTAAAAACAACTTAGACAAGAGATAAAAACGTGTCTGCAAAAAATACACAACCACATAACTTAATGGGTCGAAATGGCCACAGCTTTATTTAAATCACTGGAATAAAACAAACAGAGGGGGAGTCAGGTGACATGCTAGGGGTGGTGTTCACCAATACCCCAATCCACAGCTGCCTGACATACAGAACCCGACCAGACAGCAATAAGGGGGGGGGGGGGGTGCACATCCTGGCTTGCCATTCTAGCAGAGCCAGTACACTTTAAGGGTAGATAAGTAGAAATAAGAAGGCGGCACTCACCAGGTAAATCTTCTTTTATTGAACACCCATGGGCAGGGAGGTATGACAAGGCATCACTCACGGCGACGGGCCGTTTTGCGCAGTCCTGCGCTTCCTCTAGCCGTGTGAGGGACGCCAGCAGCTGTAACAAATTAAATACCTAGCCGCCAACGTCATGTGTTACACTGTGTCATGTGACTGGGGGGGGGGGTGCGTGTATGATGTCGCGAGTCCAGCTGGGGTGATAGGATACACCTCCAGAAAGCTTGGGCATAGCGAGCACTTTAAGGGTACCATTGACCCTAGTGAAGATCATCCCTTGTGTGCTTTACCACCGTGCCCGCCCCTGGCTGCTTTTACCATTAGCAGACACTTGAGGCTGCCACTTCCAAAACTCAGCCTGTTCACCACCATGAGGTTTTACATCCTCTGTAAGTTAAATTAGCCCACCAATAACTTGCCTGCACCTTCCACCTGACTCCTCCACTCTGACTTCTCCACTGTAAAATAAAAGCTGCGACAGATAAGAAAAATTAAATATGGGCAACCTCCAATTTACAGAGTCATCCCACAGCTCTCAGGAGAGGAAAACCCCCTGTGGAGGAAACCTCAAGGGAACCATGGCTGAAGAATTGCACTTCCCCTGGGCTTAGAAGGAAAGCCCAACTTCATCTCATCAACAGTCATTTAAAAATTCAAAGTCCAACAAATTACAGAATAGTGAGAAAACAGGGCGGGGGCTTGTTTCTTTCTGTTCTTCTAGGGAGAGAAAGAGAAAGAGAGAAATGGGACATGGAAGTGGCATCCACTCCTGAGCCCCTCCCTTCTCACATTACTACTGAACCTATCGGGAGATACGCACGCACACCTGCAATGTGAAGAATAGAATTAAAACATTAAAAACAGTGAATACAGGACCATTTAAGTGCAGAACACATTGAAAGAACACTATTCTTCACATTCCAGATGTTCGTGCACATCTCCTAACTTAGCGGGAGACACGTGCGAACACCTGCAAAGTGAAGAATAGTGTTATTTCAATGTGTTCTTACAAGTAAAATATCTGCAAACATCTGAAAATTTTTTTTTTGCACTGTTCTTTTACTGTTCAGTTTTATTAAAAAAATGCTCGGGTCTCCCATTGACTTCAATGGGGCTCGTTATTCGAGACGAGCACTCGAGCATCTGGAAAAGTTCGTCTCGAATAACGAGCACCCGAGCATTTTAGTGTTCGCTCATCTCTAGTCAATAACAAATATATTCATACCTGGGATCAAGAACAGGTCTGGTCCTACATTGATTACTACTGGAAGTAACTACTTTTGAACCTTTTCGGCTTTCGTAGAGCCTCAGAACTAGATACCCTCGGAGCTGAAAAAATTCCTGTCACGGGTGGTCCCGCGACCCACATCGTGGGTCGCGGGCTCACCCATACCGCCCTGCCCCCGCCAGCGTGCCGCCAGCGCATCTCACCCGTCCCGGCTCCTGGCTCGCTCCCCTCCACTGTGCGCCCGCGTCCCCGACTGCTAGGGCGTGCGCGGCACCTTCTCCAAATTTAAAGGGCCAGCGTGCCATTAATTGGCGCTGGCCATATTGCCCAATTCTTCATAAGCCTGCCTCTTCCTGTTACCCTTGCCGAATCTTTGTGCCTCATAGCCTTAGAGAAAGCTTCCAAGCGATTATTCCTGCGTTCCCGAGTATTCCTGTGTGTTCTTGCTCCTGTGTCCTGTGTTACCCGAGTTCCTCCGTGTTGCTGTGTTCCGTGTGCCTGTGTTCCCGTTCCCACCTGCCTGGACCACCTGTTGCTGACCCCGGACTTGGACCTGACGTTGTATCTCTGCCGCCTGCCCTGACCCTGTGCCTGGACCTGTCTACGAGATTGTCATCCGCTAAGGTACCTCGACCTCAGCTGCCACCGTGGGCTAGTCACACCTGGGAACGACCTAGTGGTATCCTGCAGCAAGTCCAACCCTCTTTGCGGCGGGCTCTGGTGAATACCAGGTGCCGCTAGGCTCCGGTTCCGGGTGTTGTCTAGTTACATCTCCCGCGGTGGTCCAGAGGATCCACTGATCCTAACAGTAAGATCCGGTCATGGATCCCGCCGAGGCTCCTTCTCCCAGTCAGCCTGATCTCGCCACCATCGTGATCCACCAGTCCCGGCAGATTGCTGCACAACGGAATCAACTGGAGCAAGTCACCGCCATGCTGCAACAGCTGCTAGCTACCCAGCATCAGCAACAGTCTCCTGAGGTGGCCGCTGCGACTCCTGCTACCCCGGCTTATCTTCCTGCTGCTGAATCCAGGCTACGTCTCTCTTTGCCCGGCAAGTATGACGGGGATCCCAAGATGTGCAGGGGCTTCATCACCCAGTGCTCCCTGCACATAGAACTTATGCCGTCGCAATTTTCCACAGAGCGGTCCAAGGTGGCATTTGTCCTCAGCCTCCTTTCCGGGAAGGCCCTGGCCTGGGCTACTCCTCTTTGGGACAGGGATGACCCGGTTGTCGCTACCTTCTCGGAATTTCTGGCAGAGTTCCAGTCAGTCTTCGAGGAACCGGCCCGAGCTTCCTCTGCGGAGTCTGCATTATTGAACCTGCGCCAGGGTAACTCATCTGTGGGAGAGTACGCAGTTCAGTTCCGCACCCTGGCTTCTGAACTTGCCTGGAACGATGCGGCCCTCATTGCTACTTTCAAGAAAGGACTTTCTGCGCAGGTCAAGGACGCGCTGGCAGCACGGGACCTGCCGTCAACTCTGAGTGGTCTAATCACCCTGGTCACTCGAATTGATGTGCGGTTTAAGGAGCACGCTGAGGAACTACGCTCCGAGTACCCCCAAGGCCGTATTAGACGTCTTCCTCGCCTGGCACCTGTATTCCAAAAGCCGCTTCAGCCCCCGGCTGAATCTTCTGCTGATGAACCTATGCAGGTGGACCGAGTCCGGCTTTCTCTACAAGAGCGTTCCAGGCGACGTCAGGAGAACCTGTGCATGTATTGTGCCAGCCCAGGGCACTTCGTCGGGGCTTGTCCTGTCCGCCCCCAACGTCCGGGAAACGCCAGCACCTAGGCTTCTCAGGAGAAGCGTCCCTAGGTGTGAATAGAGCTTCTCCACGCTTGACTCTCCCCGTACTCCTCAGCGTTGGCACTGGCACCCAGTTCCAAGTTTCCGCCTTCCTGGATTCGGGCTTTATGGATGCTGCCCTGGTCCCCCAGCATCACTTCCCGGTGGTTCGTCTCAGGAAGCCCTTGTCCATTGCCTCGGTCAGTGGCCAAATTCTCTCCGTGCCCATCCGGTTTCGCACAGAACCCCTGCTCCTGCAAGTTGGAGCATTACATAGAGAAAGACTGTCCTTTTTTGTGCTGCCCCAGTGCAACTCCATTCTCCTGCTGGGCCTCCCCTGGTTGCAATATCATGCCCCTGTTCTGGACTGGTCTTCTGGGGAGATTCTCCGCTGGGGTCCGGATTGTTCATCACACTGTATGAAGGTTCTACATCCGCTCCCTGTTGGGACTTCTACCTTGTCTCCTAAGCCTTTGGGGGGGCTTCCCGCTCCGTACCAGGACTTCGCGGATGTGTTCTCCAAGAAACAAGCTGAGACCCTTCCTCCACATCATCCCTACGATTGCCCCATCGACCTGCTGCCTGGATCTTCTCCTCCTCGGGGTCGGGTGTACCCGCTCTCGGTACCTGAAACAGCCGCCATGTCTGAGTATGTCCAGGAGAATCTGCAAAGAGGCTTCATTCGAAAAATCCACCTCTCCGGCAGGCGCCGGCTTCTTTTTTGTCACCAAGAAAGATGGCTCTCTCAGCCCCTGTATTGACTATCGCGGTCTTAACAAAGTCACCGTTAACAATCGCTATCCTCTGCCGCTGATCACGGAGCTGTTTGATCGCCTACGGGGTGCGAGAGTTTTTACCAAGCTGGATCTTCGTGGGGCCTACAATCTTATCC
This sequence comes from Engystomops pustulosus, assembly GCF_040894005.1. Taxonomy (NCBI): domain Eukaryota; kingdom Metazoa; phylum Chordata; class Amphibia; order Anura; family Leptodactylidae; genus Engystomops; species Engystomops pustulosus. Next base: position 100,916,403 of record NC_092411.1, read on the forward strand.
GCATCCGGAGGGGCGATGAGTGGAAGACCGCCTTTAACACCCGTGATGGGCATTTTGAATATTTAGTTATGCCTTTCGGACTCTGTAATGCGCCAGCCGTTTTCCAAGAGTTTGTCAACGATATCTTCAGGGACTTATTGTACCGCTGTGTTGTGGTTTACCTGGATGACATCCTTGTGTATTCTGCTGACCTCGAGTCCCACCATTCCCATGTACGGCAAGTGCTCAGCCGCCTCGGGCCAACCATCTCTACGCCAAACTGGAGAAGTGCCTGTTTCATCAAAAAAGCCTTCCATTCCTCGGCTACATTATTTCCGATAAAGGCTTGCAAATGGATCCTGACAAGTTATCTGCGGTTCTTCAGTGGCCACGCCCAGTGGGACTCCCGCTTCTGGCGAGCCCTGTGTAATCAACTACAGATAAAACTGGACTTCTCTTCTGCGTACCATCCTCAGTCTAATGGACAGGTTGAAAGAGTTAACCAGACTTTGGGCTGTTACCTGCGTCACTTTGTCTCTGCCCGTCAGGATAACTGGTCCACTTTGCTACCTTGGGCAGAGTTCTCATATAACTCCCTGGATTCGGAGTCTGCTGGTGCATCACCCTTCTTTGTTCTATATGGAAGACATCCACGTCCACCCCTACCTCTCTCCGTGTCTGCTGATGTTCCTGCTGTGGAAGAGTTGGTAACGGACCTTAAAGCTATTTGGGAACAGACTTGTCAGTCCCTGCTTCAGGCCTCTGCCCGCACCAAGACTCAGGCCGATAAAAAACGCAGGTCTCCCCCCATCTTCTCTCCAGGGGATAAAGTGTGGCTGTCTTCAAAATATGTCCGGTTGAAGATTCCCAGCTACAAGCTTGGCCCTCGCTATCTGGGTCCATTTGAGGTGCTGAAGCGTATTAACCCTGTGGCCTATAAGCTGCGCCTTCCTCCCACCATGCGCATCCCGAACTCCTTTCATGTCTCCCTGCTCAAGCCTGTCATCTTGAATCGCTTCTCCCAGCAAGATCCTCCTCCTACTCCAGTGGCAGACTCTACCAACACCTATGAGATAAAAGAGATCTTGGACATGAAGACGGTGAGGGGGAATCCGTTCTTCTTGGTTGACTGGAGGGGGTTCGGGCCTGAAGAAAGGTCGTGGGAGCCAGAGGACAACATATTGGATCGTAGTCTTCTGCAGAGGTTCCTCCAGCCTAGGAGGAGGGGGAGGCCGAAGCGGGGGGGGGGTACTGTCACGGGTGGTCCCGCGACCCACATCGCAGGTCGCGGGCTCACCCGTGCCGCCCTGCCCCCGCCAGCGCATCTCACCCGTCCCGGCTCCTGGCTCGCTCCCCTCCGCTGTGCTCGCGCGTCACCGACTGCTAGGGCGCGTGCGCGGCACCTTCTCCAAATTTAAAGGGCCAGCGCGCCATTAATTGGCGCTGGCCATATTGCCCAATTCTTCATAAGCCTGCCTCTTCCTGTTACCCTTGCCGGATCTTTGTGCCTCATAGCCTTAGAGAAAGCTTCCAAGCGATTATTCCTGCGTTCCTGTGTATTCCTGCGTTCCTGTGTATTCCTGCGTTCCCGTGTATTCCTGTGTGTTCCCGCTCCTGTGTCCTGTGTTACCCGAGTTCCTCCGTGTTGCTGTGTTCCGTGTGCCTGTGTTCCCGTTCCCACCTGCCTGGACCTCCTGTTGCTGAACCCGGACTTGGACCTGACGTTGCATCTCTGCCGCCTGCCCTGACCCTGTGCCTGGACCTGTCTACGAGATTGTCATCCGCTAAGGTACCTCGACCTCGGCTGCCACCGTGGGCTAGTCACACCTGGGAACAACCTAGTGGTATCCTGCCGCAGCAAGTCCAACCCTCTTTGCGGCGGGCTCTGGTGAATATCAGGTGCCGCTAGGCTCCGGTTCCGGGTGTTGGCTAGTTACATCTCCCGCGGTGGTCCAGAGGATCCACTGATCCTAACAATTCCACTTTGGAATAGCATCTCAATGAAGGCCAAAACTCTAAAGGTAGAGAAAGTCTATAGTCCATAGTAATGTGTCTTGCCTCTAGTACCAAGATCTGTAACAATATCACCATAATTGGTTAGAGTCTCTAAAACAATAGCAAACCCCTTCCAGGCTTATTATGTAGAAATTAGAGATGAGCGAACATACTCGTCCGAGCTTGATGCTCGTTCGAGCATTAGCGTACTCGAAACTGCTCGTTGCTCGGACGAGTATTTCGCCAGCTCGAGGAAATGGCATCTCCCGCCGTTTTGCTTTTTGGCGGCCAGAAACAGAGCCAATCACAAGCCAGGAGACTCTGCACTCCACCCAGCATGACGTGGTACCCTTACACATCGATAGCAGTGGTTGGCTGGCCAGATCAGGTGACCCTGGAATAGACTAGCCCCTGCCCGCGCTGCTCGGATCATTCTCTGTCTGGATGCCGCTAGGGAGAGAGCTGCTGCTGGTCAGGGAAAGTGTTAGGCTGTTCTATTAGAATAGTGTTAGGCAGGAGTGATTCTACAAGAACCCAACAGCCCTTCTTAGGGCTACAATAACGTTTTATTTTACTTTTTTTTTGTTTGCTTGTGGCTGGGCTTGCTGGCATTAGTAGTGTAGCTAGTACCATATTGTGAGGAATTTGCAGGGAGACTTGCTACCGTTGTGTTTAGCTCTTAGTGACACACATATCCACCTCAAACACTGAAGTGGGGCAATTTATTAGGGGTTTTATTAGAATTAGGCAGAGTCTGCTGATTTATTTTTTTTTACCTTTATTTCTTTTTATAGCTCAAAGTCATATTTCAAAGCAGTGTGCTTTCACTGTCGGCTAGAAAATAGCCATAGGAGAACCCCAACGGCTTACTTAGGCCTACAATAGCGTTATATTTTCCTTTCTTTTGTTTGCTTGTGGCTGGGCTTGCTGGCATTAGTAGTGCAGCTAGTACCATATTGTGAGGAATTTGCAGGGAGACTTGCTACCGTTGTGTGAAGCTCTTATTGACACGCATATCCACCTCAAACACCGAAGTGGGACAATTTATTAGGGGTTTGATTAGAATTAGGCAGAGTCTGCTGATTTATTTTTTTTTAGCTGTATTTCATTTTATAGCTCAAACTCATCTTGCAAAGCAGTGTGCTCTCATTGTAGGCTACAAAATAGCCATAGGAGAACCCCAACGGCTTACTTAGGCCTACAATAGCGTTATATTTTCCTTTCTTTTGTTTGCTTGTGGCTGGGCTTGCTGGCATTAGTAGTGCAGCTAGTACCATATTGTGAGGAATTTGCTGGGAGACTTGCGACCGTTGTGTTTAGCTCTTAGTGAAACGCATATCCACCTCAAACACCGAAGTGGGACAATTTATTAGGGGTTTGATTAGAATTAGGCAGAGTCTGCTGATTTTTTTTTTTTTACCTTTATTTCTTTTTATAGCTCAAAGTCATATTGCAAAGCAGTGTGCTTTCACTGTAGGCTAGAAAATAGCCATAGGAGAACCCCAACGGCTTACTTAGGCCTACAATAGCGTTATATTTTCCTTTCTTTTGTTTGCTTGTGGCTGGGCTTGCTGGCATTAGTAGTGCAGCTAGTACCATATTGTGAGGAATTTGCTGGGAGACTTGCGACCGTTGTGTTTAGCTCTTAGTGACACGCATATCCACCTCAAACACCGAAGTGGGACAATTTATTAGGGGTTTGATTAGAATTAGGCAGAGTCTGCTGATTTATTTTTTTTTACCTTTATTTCTTTTTATAGCTCAAAGTCATATTGCAAAGCAGTGTGCTTTCACTGTAGGCTAGAAAATAGCCATAGGAGAACCCCAACGGCTTACTTAGGCCTACAATAGCGTTATATTTTCCTTTCTTTTGTTTGCTTGTGGCTGGGCTTGCTGGCATTAGTAGTGCAGCTAGTACCATATTGTGAGGAATTTGCTGGGAGACTTGCGACCGTTGTGTTTAGGGGTTTGATTAGAATTAGGCAGAGTCTGCTGATTTATTTTTTTTTACCTTTATTTCTTTTTATAGCTCAAAGTCATCAGGCACAGCACAAAATCCAGTTGTGTGCTGTCAGTGTAGGTTAGAAACTAGCCATAGCAATAGGATAGTATCGTTTTGTTTTAAAAAATTAAATAAAAAACACAAAAAAAAAAATGTTAAGTTTACACTTTAATTTGGAAAATTTTTAACCCGAGGGCTAGGGGTAGAGGACGAGGGCGTGGACGTGGGCGTCCAACTACTGCAGGGGTCAGAGGCCGTGGTCCTGGGCGGGGTGAGACACCACCTGCTGATGAGGGAGCAGGGGAACGACGCAGAGCTACACTCCCTAGGTTCATCATGTCTGAAGTTACTGGGACTCGTGGTAGAGCACTGTTGAGGCCAGAACAGTGCGAAGAGGTGATGTCGTGGATTGCGGACAATGCTTCTAGCCATTTGTCCACCAGTCAGTCTTCCACGCAGTCCACCCATGTCACCGAAATCAGCACTCCTCCAGCTCCTCCACCTCAGCCTCCTTCCCCCCAGTCTGCCCCCTCCCAGCAAAATTTGGCATTTGAACCGGCATACTCTGAGGAACTGTTTTCTGGACCCTTCCCACAGTCACAAACCACTTGTCCGGTTGCTGCTTAGCAATTTTCCGATGCCCAGGTTTTCCACCGGTCGCAGTCTGTGGGTGATGATGACATTATTGACGTAGTGGAAGAAGTGTGTAAAGAGGTGTCGGACAATGAGGAGACACGTTTGTCAGACAGTGGTGAAGTTGTTGTCAGGGCAGGAAGTCCGAGGGGGGAGCAGACTGAGGGATCGGAGGATGATGAGGTGACAGACCCAAGCTGGGTTGATAGGCCGGGTGAACACAGTGCTTCTGAGACGGAGGCGAGTCCTATAGCAGAACAGGTTGGAAGAGGCAGTGGTGGGGCCAAACGGAGAGGCAGGGCCAGAGCTGGTGCATCAGCGCCAAATGTTGCCCGTAGTCAAGCTCCTGTGGCGAGGGCTAGATTTTCAGAAGTCTTATGGTTCTTTAAAGAAACACCGGATGACCGAAGGACTGTGGTGTGCAACCTTTGCCAAACCAGGATCAGCAGGGGTTCCACCACTACTAGCTTAACTACCACCAGTATGCGCAGGCATATGAATGCTAAACACCCCACTCAATGGCACCAAGCCCGTTCACCTCCGGCCGGGCACACCACTGCTCCTTCCCCTGTGTCATCTGCTAGTCAGCCCCCTGCCCAGGACCACGGCCCAAACACCTCCCGTGCGAAAACTTCATCTTCGCCTCCACGATCCTCCACAGCATCCACCAGCATTCAGCTCTCTATACCCCAGACGCTGGAGCGCAAAAGGAAGTATAGCGCAACCCACCCACACGCCCAAGCCCTCAACGTCCACATCTCCAAGTTGCTTAGCCTGGAGATGCTGCCCTATAGGCTGGTAGAGACCGAGGCCTTTCGAAACCTCATGGCGACGGCCGCCCCTCGGTATTCGGTCCCCAGCCGCCACTACTTTTCCCGATGTGCCGTCCCAGCCCTGCACAAGCACGTGTCAGAGAACATTATCCGTGCCCTGACCAACGCCGTTTCTGACAAGGTCCACCTGACCACGGACACGTGGACAAGTGCTGCTGGGCAGGGCCACTATATATCGCTGACGGCACATTGGGTTAACTTGGTGGAGGCTGGGACCGAGTCTGACCCTGGGGCTGCTCATATACTGCCGACGCCAAGGATTGCGGGGCCTACCTCGGTCCAGGTCTCAAAGGCCTACTATGCCTCCTCCTCCTCCCACCCCTCCTCCACCTCCTCCTCCGAATTACCATCCGTGGGCATGGCGCCATCAGTCGGTAGCTCTAGGCACAGCAGCAGTGCCGTCGATAAGCGACAGCAGGCGGTGCTCAAACTGCTGAGCCTTGGCGATAAAAGGCACACCGACCAAGAGCTATTACAGGGCATCACGGCGCAGACTGATCTGTGGCTGGCGCCGCCGAACCTGAAGCCAGGCATGGTTGTGTGTGACAACGGCCGTAACCTGGTGGCGGCTCTGCAACTCGGCAGACTGACACATGTGCCATGCCTGGCCCATGTGTTAAATCTCATAGTTCAGCGTTTCCTCAAGACATACCCCAATCTGTCTGATTTGCTAACGAAGGTGGGCCGCATCTGTGCGCCTTTCAGGAAGTCCAGCACAGATGCTGCCACTCTCAGGGCATCGCAGCGCCGCCTCCAGTTGCCCGCTCACCGACTGTTGTGCGACGTGCCCACGAGGTGGAATTCAACATTAACCATGTTATCCAGAGTTTACCAGCAGCGCAGAGCGATTGTAGACTACCAGATGTCAACTTCCACCAGAACTGGTAGTTAGGTCAGTCAGCTTCCTCAAGTCTACAATGAGGAGTGGACGTGGATGTCTGATATCTGTCAGGTGCTGAGTAACTTTGAGGAGTCAACACAGATGGTCAGTGGCGATGCCGCCATCATCAGCCTCACCATCCCGCTGCTTGGCCTGTTGAAAAACTCTCTGGTCAGCATGAAGTCGGAAGCTTTGCGCTCGTCACAAGAGACGGGGAAAAAAGATTCCCTTGTTGATAGCCAAAGCACCCTTAGGTCTGTTTCTCAGCGCATATCGGAGGAGGTGGAGGAGGATGAGGAGGAAGAGGAGGAGAATGTTGGCGAGACAGAAGAGGGGACCATTGTTCAGTCCTTCACTGTTCAGCATGTATGGGCAGAAGAAGAGGAGTTGGAGGAGTTGGAGGAGGAGGAAATGGGCAGTCAGGTCAGTGAGGGGAGTGAATTCTTGCGCGTTGGGACTCTGGCGCATATGGCAGATTTCATGCTAGGCTGCCTATCCCGTGACCCTCGGGTTCAAAGAATTTATTCCAGCACAGATTACTGGGTATTCACTCTCCTGGACCCACGGTACAAGCAAAATCTTTCCACTCTCATCCCTGGAGAGGAAAGGAGTGTGAGAATGCATGAATACCAGCAGGCCCTGGTGCACAAGCTGAAACAGTATTTCCCTTCTGACAGCACTAGCGGCAGAGGGCGTACTTCTGCTGGACAAGTAGCGAGGGAGAGTAGGCGAGCAGGCAGCTTGTCCAGCACTGGCAGGGGTACACTTTACAAGGCCTTTGCCAGTTTTATGTCACCCCAGCAAGACACTGTCACCTGTCCCCAGTCTCGGCAGAGTAGGGCTGATCTTTACAGAAAGATGGTGAGGGAGTACGTAGCTGACCATACCATCGTCCTAAATGATCACACAGCTCCCTACAACTACTGGGTTTCAAAGCTGGACATGTGGCACGAACTGGCGCTGTACGCCTTGGAGATTCTTGCCTGCCCTGCAGATAGCATGTTGTCCGAGCGGGTTTTCAGTGCAGCTGGTGGCATCATCACCGATAAGCGTACACGCCTGTCGACTGACAGCGATGACGGGCTGACGCTTATCAAGATGAATAAAGCCTGGATTTCTCCGGATTTTCATTCTCCACCAGGTGAAAGAAGCTCAACCTGAATAATGTATGCACTCCTCCTCCTCATTGTCCTCCTTCTCCTCCTCTTTGTACACTAAAGCATAGGAAACTGGCTATTTTTTGCCAGGGCCAACTGGCTCTAGCTATAGTACTCTATGTATTTAATTTTTCTGGAGGGCCACCTACCCGGTCCTCTGTTTTAAGCAATTTTTGGGAGTGCCACATACAGGCACTCAATTTATTTAATTTTTCTGGAGGACCACCTACCTGCTCCTCTGGTTTGAAAACTTTTTTGGACTGCCACATACAGACACTCAATTTATTTAATTTTTCTGGAGGACCACCTACCTGCTCCTCTGGTTTGAAAACTTTTTTGGACTGCCACATACAGGCACTCAATTTATTTATTTTTTCTGGAGGACCACCTACCTGCTCCTCTGGTTTGAAAACTTTTTTGGACTGCCACATACAGGCACTATCCAAATTAAATTGTTTCCATAGCAGCCTCCACATGTCGTCTTTTTAGCTGGCTCAACACGTTGTCTCCATTGCTACCTCCACATGTCATCGCCATAGCTGCCTCCAAAAGTCGTCCATATAGCTGCCTCCATACATGGTGTCCTTATCAAACGAACTGTGTCAGGCAGAATTTTGGGTTGTTTTCATGGCTTCCACATCAAACTTGTTAACTTTGTCGCCACCCTGCTGTGTAATCCACAAAATATACTGGCAAACTGTTATCATTTACCGATATTATTTCAGCGCTTCTTGCGCATCTGTTTTCATTCCCCTCACCCGCCATATTCTAAACTTATAAGAACGCTACTACACTTGATCTTATACAAAAGGTTCTTAGAAGTGCTGTTTGGGGAGTAGCCTAGAGACAGGGGCTTGGATTGGCGAAAGCTCGCCTGGCAGCGGAGCGCCAGCTCCATCTCAAGATCCAACTAACATAGTTTTAACTGCAGCACCTTTAATCTACTACTAGTTCACTGCCTCCATACATAGTTGAACTCGGCCCATCTGTCGCCGCCATGCTGGAGACCTGAAGTTGCAATCATAGCAGCGCAATATGAATGCCCCATACTGTCGCTCTTAATCATGGAAGTCGTCTCCTTGGCTGCCTCCACATGTCGTCCCCTTATCAAAAGAGCTGTGTCAGGCTCATTTTTCGGGTGTTTCACCAGATACGTTATGGAACTTGGTCACTATGTCGCCACCATGCTGTGTTATCGACTAAATATACCGTCAACCTTTTGTTCACATAGGAAATCATTTCACCTCCTTTGGTGAAACCTGAGTCCATTTAGGGTATGTCGCCATGACACTCTCTAGCCTGCCACTGCTGCCGCTGCCTCTGCATGCCATCCCTTATAGTGTCAGGGTCAATTATTGGATGTTTTAGATGCTATCTAGCCTCATTCGGTCACTCTCTCATTGCCATGCTGTTGCCCATAGTTTTGGCATAATGGTGCGATTAAGCAGCCTCAGAGGCATCCATGCATGCTGCCCCTGCTGTTTCCTGTCCATTTCCGTGGTGTTTCCATCCTTTTCTGAGGTTCCCAGGTGTTTGGCCAAGCTTCCCTGTGCAGACCCCTTGAAAAATGGTCCCCTTGAAAAATGCTCGAGTCTCCCATTGACTTCAATGGGGCTCGTTATTCGAGACGAGCACTCGAGCATCGGGAAAAGTTTGTCTCGAATAACTAGTACCCGAGCATTTTAGTGCTCGCTCATCTCTAGTAGAAATGTCTAATTAATATGTTTTATGCATATATTTGGACAAAATAAATAATGAAAATAATAATTCCGCTTGTGTTGTATACATATATACATTTATTTGTTTGTATTTTTGTACTTTTGTGTTTTTGTATCCTCGTAGTTGTGCATTGGTATTTTATCCTGAACATCTTTTATCGCGTTACACTTCACCTCAGGTGACTATACAGACTTAAGTATCTACAAGGATAGGCAGGTAAATCATTCTATCACAGTGCACATTGCCTCTCCTGTGCCACTGATGTATTTCCTAGAATGAAAAATAGGTTCTGTTTGCATGTATAAAAGGAAACCCATTACACAGACCCTTATTCACAGTTTTTTATACATATTTCACCTGATGAATGCATTTGTTCAATGCCGAAATATGTTGTTTTTTATTGTATTGAATTGTCGTTTGAAATAAAAAAACTTGGAAACTGAGAAGCGCTACTGAAGTGGATTATTATGTTTTTGCCTGCAAAGACAGATACATAGATAGATAGACGGAGTTAGAGAAAATATCTTTCTGTTAACCCATTTTGTTATAGCTAAGAGCAGTTTACAATCCCGGGAAACGCTGGGGGCTACAGCTAATACATATATAATGCACTTGTAATGCTGTATTTCCACCATGTGGTGGTAGTGCTGTGCCATGTAGCCTAACTAGGGGATTTAATATGCAATTAAGGGGATCCTGAGTGCTAAGGAGGCCCTAAATTCCTGGATTACCTGAGTTGGTGAGCTAATGGGGTGATTAGTCCCACTAGACCCGAGGGGCAAAAATTCTAGCACTTTAAAGGGAACACTTAAACAACAAAATATATCTGCAAGTAAGTTGTCACGGGTGCTCCTGCGACCAATGTCTCAGGTTACAGGCACACCTGTGTGCCTCCATGTGCCCAAGCTACAGGGACGGTCTTCTCACTTCAGGTTAAGCATTTATAGGTTGTCAGGTGGCCAGCGCCAATTAGCGATGCTGTGGCCCTTTAAATTTAAGATGGCAGGCTCGCGTGCCCTAGGAGGCAGGGGCGTGCGCACTGGCCGTCTGAAATTTAAAGGGCCAGCGCACCGCTAATTGGCGCTGGCCACTTGACAACCTATAAATGTTCAATCTCTCCCTGTGACCCCTGCCGGATTTTTGTGCTTCTAAGAGAAAGCTGTATTCCAAGCCCTCTGCAATTCTGCAATTATCCTGATTTCCCGTTGTGACCTCGATTCCATTCCTGATTCTGATTCCGCGCTGCTTGTCCCGACCTATTGCTACGTCTCAGACTCTGATCCTGTGCTGCCTGTCTTGACCTCTTGCCTGTCCCTGACCACGAGTTTGACTTACGATTCTGCACTATGCTTTGGCCACCACCACGGAAAAAGTTGTGCCTGTGGAACGACCTGGTGGTATCACGCCGCAAAAAGTCCAACCTGCTTGCGGTGGGCTCTAGTTAAAACCGGCTACCACTCAGACTACGGTCACAGGTGTCGGCTTACTTCATCGTCCGCAGTGGTACAGAGGATCCACTACCACTGATGCTGACAGAAGTCAAACGTCTATGAACTGTCCAGTTAGGAAGCATCACTGATGTTTTTACACTTGTGGTAGCATGAGACTACAACCCACACAGGTGGCTCAGGTAGTGCCGCTCATCCAGGATGGCACATCAATGCAAGCTGTGACTAGAAAATTTGCTGTGTCTGTCAGCGTAGTGTCCAGAGGCAGGAGGCTGTACCAGGAGACAGGCGACTACACCAGGAGACGTGGAGGGAGCCGTAGGAGGGCAAAAACCAGCAGCAGACCCTACTTTGAGGTGCAAGGAGGAACAGGAGGAGCACTGCCAGAGCCCTGCAAAATGATCTCCAGCAAGCCACAAATGTGTATGTGTCTGCGCAAACAGTTAGAAACCAACTCCATTAGGATGGTATGAGGCCCCGACGTTCACAGATGGGGTTTGTGCTCACAACCCAACACCCTATAGCAGTGTTGGGGAACCTATGGAAGGGGTGCCAGTGGCGGTACTCCAAGCTCTTTCTGTGGGCACCCTCCTTCCCTCCTTCCTTCTACTCTGTTGGTGTCCTCAGGAGGCCAGGAAGATTGAACGTTGTTGAAGAACAGGGAGCAATAAGATACTGCTTTAATTTTTGGTTGGCACCTCGTGATAAATGAAGGGGATTTGGGTTGCTTGGCATTTGCTAGAGAACACAAGAATTGGCAAATTCACCACTGGCACCCTGTGCTCTTCACAGATGAATTCAGGTTCACACTGAGCACACATGACAGAGTCTGGAGACGCCATGGAGAGCAATCTGATTCAGCATGACCGCTTTGGAAGTGGGTCAGTATTGGTGTGGCATTTCTTTGGATGGCCGCCCATGTGCTAACCAGAGCTAGTCTGACTTCCATTAGGTACCAAGATGAGAGCCTTTGTGAGATCATGTGCTGATGCGGTTGACCCTGGGTTCCTCCTAATGCAGGACAATGCTAGACATCATGTGGCTGGAGTGTGTCAACAGTTCCTGCAAGATGAAGGCATGGAAGCCATGGACTGGCCCAAATCTGACTGAATCCGATTGAGCACTTCTGGGACACCATGTCTCTCTCCATCATCACAGACTGTCCAGGAGTTTGCAAATGCTTTTCTCCAGGTCAGAAACCATCTGACCATGCTGAGGCATTATGGGGTGGTCATACAGGCACGTGGAGGCCACACACAATACTGAACATCATTTTGTCTTGTTTTACGGACAGAACATCAAAGTTGGATCAGCCTGTAGTTTGTTTTTAAACTTTAATTTTGTGTGTAACTCCAAATCCAGAAATCTATTGGTAATTTTTTTGTTGTTGTTGTGTTTTTGTTGTCAGCGCATTCAACTTTGTACAGAACAAAGTATTCAATGAGGATATTTCATTCATTTAGATCTAGGATGTGTTATTTGCTTGTTCCCTTTATTTTTTTTCGGGAGTGTTAATCTATAGGCTTCATCAATAATACAATCATAATACACTAATTATAATTACTGTAGTAAATTTAGCAAGATAAATTAGGAACAATTCAATTGGGTCTTGTGTCACTGTGGTATCTTTCCCATGACACATAGATCTGACATATCTTTATGAATATAAATTCACAGTGGGAAAATGATTTGCGTGTTCTGTTCCAGGACATAGATACTGTGTGCTGTTGAGATCTAAATCCTAAAAAATATATTGAAAATGTAATATTCACTTTTGCAGATACATCTCATGGATAAAGTTGTCCTCAATATATATGGCACAGACCCATTGTTATTCAACAAAAGTCTATATATTCAATGATAGTAAGCTTCACAATACACTGCATGCAGTCATTCTTCTCATTACCAATTTGACAGTAGATCTGCGAAACACAACATTCATCTCTTGGAATGCCAATGTTATACAAAATTATGCTTTGACTTGTAATGTTTCTGCTTGTACCTTGCCTTTTAATTCATTTTCACAGGACAAGCCAAAATACAATGTTAACAGAAATTGTATTCATCCATAGGCTTGTACATGCAAAGTTTTCTATCCAAACTAGAAATTCAGGCTGTTTCTAAATGTAAGTTTTATTTTTCAGATCAGGATTGACCCACACTATATGTGACATCTCGGTTCGGAAGTACAGAATTGGTTATAATACTCAAATGGTATTTGATAAGAGGTGCTCAGGAGAAAACTGTCACTGTTACTCTTTGTGCTACTGGGTGGTATTTGACAACTCTCTAAAAATAAATTGACAACATTCCATGGAAATTACAAATATAACAAAGGTTTCATATTTCATATTGCAAGGATTTCCATTTAGTCCGGTAGTATGTGATACCATCTTTGTGGTTCTTTTGCTGATCTACTTTGTTACATTGGCGGGAAACTTTTTAATGATCATCATTATATGGACTGACTACAGACTTCATTCGCCCATGTATTTTTTCTTGCGAAATCTGTCTCTTTTGGAAACATTTGGAATCTCTGCAATAATCCCACAACTGTTATTTGTCCTTAGAGGAAATAAATTGGTTTCTTTGGGTGGATGCTATACCCAGTGTTATATTTATTTTGTGATATCCTCTTCAAGTTTCTTACTGCTGTCTGCTATGTCTGTTGACCGTTATTTGGCCATCTGTTCCCCTCTGAGATATCCCACCATTATGACACATAACCTCTGTGTAACATTAGTAGGCATCTGTGTAATGATTCCCTTTGTATTAAATTCATGTAACGCTGTTGGTTTTATTAAACTACCGTTATGTGGCTATATAATAGACCATTTCTTTTGTGACAGTACAGCCATATTGAAATTGGTTTGTGTGGACATTACCTTCTTTATATTGTCAGGAATAATCTCTTCTATTTTTATCTTGGTCATCCCCTTAATGATAACAGTAATATCTTATATTTTCATTGTGTATAAAATTGTAATGATTCCATCAGTTAAAGGCCGTCAGAAAACATTCTCTACCTGTGTTTCCCATCTCACCATGGTGTCCATAGTGTTTGGCAGCGCCATATTCATACAGATACGACCATCTAAAAGCTATTCAATAGAAACTGATAAGATAATAAATTTGGTCAGCACAGACTTGGCTCCTTTATTAAATCCTTTTATTTATACTCTGAGAAACCAACAAGTGAAGGATTCAATAAAAGATGCAGTAAAGAGTAAGAAAATACTTTTCTGTAGAAAATAATTTTTTTCTAAACTTCCATATATGCATAAAGGGACTATAATTGCTTTTCAGAGGCCATATTTTTAAAATTTCATAAAGTATAATTACATTGGATTAAAACAAGTTATGCTACCTGAATTTATTTAGTCTCTTTGCCACTTTTCCAGTGCTTTAATTTTTTACATAATTTTATTACAACATAAAAGCACTATTTTTTTCAAAACTCTAGTAATTATGGGGGGGATTTATCATTGGGGTTTTTGTCTATGTTTGGCGTCGTTTGGTGCAGTTGTTGTACAAATGCTGTTTTGAGACTTTCCATTTCGCCAAATGTACATAGGAAAGGGCAAATTCATTTTTATATAGACCCTGCTTGCACCAAACTCATTGGGACACATTTACTTACCCGGTCCTGCGGAGTTCACGAAAGTGCATTGTCCGACGATTCACTAAGAGTGTGTGCCCGATATCCTGTATGTGTCACTTCGCCACGCAGGTCTGACAGAGTTCACCTTCTTCTTCCTGGTGCATGTAAGTACATTGTCTTGCGACACAATTTGAATCTTAAATCCTGTGCTCAGTCCGAATTAATCGGATCACGTTGTCTCATGGAAGCCAGCGCTGCTGCGCCACAATCCGATCGCGTGTGACACAATCCTACTGCAAACCCCTGTTAAATACCTGTAAAAGCTGCACAAATCCCGAAAACGTTGAACAGTCCGACGAAAGTGCGATCCGCGACCCTTAGGAAATAAGCCCCATTATTTGCATAGACTAGTTTTCGCAATACGACTAAATTCTTAATTAGCTATTTGGTGCAAATTTCCATTTTGGTGCAAATTTACACCAGTCCTCACCCTGGTCTAAGTTGAGACTTTTGTTGGTATTTTTTGTGGCTTTTCATGCAACTGTCACAAACAACCCACACAAAACAAACCCTGCCAGCAGTTTTATCAAGGGCCAAAGCCACTTTAACAAAACTTACTGTAGCGGAACTCCAAAGACAGACATAGAACTGTTGTAAGGAGCTGCTCTAATGATAAATTCTCCATATAACTTTTATGTGTTTTATGTGTGATAGAAGTTTGCAATATTTTATTTCAATGGGTATTCACATGAAGACAAGATTCTTAAATATACTCGGGATAACAAACAAACACATTCTCTGCTTCACTGTTATTACAAAAAATATAGCATTTCACAGATATTATTCCAACTTGTCTCTATCAGTCCTGCTATACACAATTTCAGATGTTCCTGGTTCCGACTATTAATCTTATTACTTTAGAGTCAGGTAGACATATTGTTCTCCTGTCTGACGCTGCACTGAGCTGCTCTCTGCTCTCCACCCTTGCATTCCAGGAAGAACTCACACACAGATGTCCTGCCGGCAAACAGAAGCGTGAGGAGAGTAAAAATACAAGCTACGGACAGATAAGGTCTTTATCCAGAGGAGGGGGATATAGGCACATCAGATATGACAGTGTGTCTCTGTAGCTGAGATGTAGCCGAGCTAAGAATGTTTTATGCATCTCATGGATCTCATCATCTCATCTTTGATCTGTCTCATCTCTCTTTCTATGTTCCAGATACTAGTACAATGTTCAGAAGGTAAATGAAAGTGTAAATAAACCTGTACCCTGATAATCAAACCACATTGTCAGCTTACAGAACTAGATGAAATCATAATGTATCTGCTTAGAGAGACCCCGCCCACACTCTGGAATTTTACACTGACTATCACTGAGTTGTAGGAGCTAAAACAGCAATAAAACTGATTAAATATGTAAAGTACAGGGTTCAAAATTATCTTTATTGTGTAAACATCACTAGGAGATTGAAATGTGAAGGTCTTTGCTGCATATAACAACTAATGTATAAAATAATTTGTGTGTTGTTATTTCCTAAATTGTTTAATCTCTTTAGAGATAGACATTCAATGTTAATTAGTGCATCCCACAATATTGTTTTCGAAACAACCTTTAGGATGACAGGTGCTGTCTGGAAACACATTTACACCTTAGAACCCTAGAATATTATGTAGTCTCAATGTAAGTTTATGGCAAGACGCCTTGTAATTGTTTTTGTGCTAAAATTTACCCACTCCTCTCCTGGTAGAAAGTATTTAAGGAGAATAGTCCCAGTGCTTAGTGTTTTGCAGTTAAGGAACAGAGCTTGGAGAAGAAAACTGCCAGTCTACCCGAGCAACCAGAAAAAGAAGCTGAGACATTGACACTCTGCTATAGACCTTGAGCTTCTAGCCTGTGACCAGAGTACCAGCCTTCTGAGAAAGAGAGGGATAGCTAGCCAAGGTTTTTACTCAGCGAATACCCCTTCTTCTGCCAGAATGGAGATTGGAGAAGTCAGCCATTTGATTTGCTTGTATTGCTTTGTACCTGAATTTCTTCAGTAAAGAGTAAAGTGTTCACTGCATACCTAGACTATCTGGACTCATTTCCCATAGGGGTGCACCATGCTTTATAATCTCTTCAGGAGAGCACCAACACATGGGGATGCCTCAACAGCACTTGGTGTACCCAGCGTAGCACTGGGGCCACCCCGAACCCAGGCAGGCCAGGCTGGTCTTTAAAAAACAACATTGCCCGGATGCGTCCAGACTGTGCCAGTCACTGCACTAGTTGCTCATTTTCTACAGTTTAAAATAATCACCCTCATCCACAAAGTTCTGCACAATATTGCACCTTCCTACCTCTCCTCCCTCATCTCAGACTATTGCCTAACCTGTGCTCTTCAATCTGCCAGTGATCTTAGATTATCTCTACCTTAATTCGAACCTCTCACTTGCATCTCCAGGACTTCTCCTAAGCTGCACCATTTCTCCACAATGCCCTTCCCTGGACTATCAGACTAATAGCCAACCTCAAAGCAGTTTCAAACGTGCTTTTAAAACCCATCTCTTTAGGCAAGCCTACCACACTTGCTAACTGCATTAAATTTCATCTCTCTCTTTACTATCCCATCCTGTGTCCTCCTCCCTTTTGTTATCCAACAAACACCAGATGCCAAGCCCCAGGCTTTTCTGCAGTCCCATTCACTCAGTCCTGTTGACCTTGGAATTTGTATATAAGATGGTGATTGATAACTACTTTAAGAAGCAGCATTTTTATTTATTAAATTATTTTATTCTGCTCCTTTATAAAGAATGGCTGGACCATTATACAAGCTCTTTACCTCTTGTGTCATCCCTCACCCTCATAGACTGTAAGCTCTTGCGAGCAGAGCCCTCAATCCTATTGTCCCATTTGACTGTTTGTACTCTGTAATGTTTTATTTTATTTGTATTTTTCCCTTATGATTTGTAAAGCACTATTCAACATTCATTATACATTCAATTATCATATTTCCACATTTAGAGGGTGCTTTTCACAGCATAAAATCTCCCATTTCTCATTTAATCACAGGTCATCCTAGTATTTATAATTTAGATTCTCCCGCTATCTATTAAGCACGAGAGCAAGATATAAAAGGAGAAGAAAAAAAGTGAATAAAGAAAACTAAAGAAAAAATAAAATAAACTAAATACGTATTTAAATGGAAATTATGAATATATACAGTGTATATTACAATTTACCTCCAAATACTCATAAATAAATGCAATAATAATTGTTCTTATATTTCTTCTTATTTCCCTTCCCACCATATTTCTCTATTGGCAGCCATAAAGGCTGGTTGAGGATAATAGTTGTAGAAAACGCCTGGTTTCTGTTTTTGTTTAGCAGCTGAGCACCCTCAAAGAGTCTTGATAGATGTCTGGAATAAACGCTGGCACATGTGATTTCACCTAAATTCCAGATCTCTGCTCAGATTATTTTTGGATTGGGACGCTGTTTGTTCGGGTATGGCCCAGTTAAAACTTATTTGATCCTGACGATTGTAGAAAAATTACTATAAAAAGTGTTGCAATGTCTCTGGTACCTGATTTCTAGAGTTTGTAGGGGGGCAGCCAGGGACAGCCAGGGGGCATAGATCTGCGTTTTGTTATGCTTAGACCTGACAGGCAAGTGACCTTGAAGTCTAAGATATAGCAAACTTTCTCCATAGAGCTGCTTGGAATCTGTGTTTTGTTATCACGTAGCTCACAGTCATTGGTAATGCAATATGCCCTGTATGCCACGTAATGTGCTGGTGATGTCCCCCTGTGGACTCCACGAACAGACTAAGTGGGGACAAGCCCCCCATTCCTATGACAGAGCCTTTGACTCATGTCTAGATGAGATAAAGCAGAGATGTAAATGGTCATGGAAGAGTTCCACGGGAACTGTTTACAGCTTTTTGACACATGGAATATGACCTGACAATATAGTGTATGTCTAGTACACTTTGCCAGCTGTTTTGTAACAGGTTGTTACAAAAGGTGTTAATGGACTAGAGACATCTCTGCCAGACTTGTATACAGAGGGACTGATAAGACTGACAGAAAGCCAGGAAGAACAGGGACTAGTTTCACAGACCACGCCAAAGTGAGACTGACAACAGTTCCGAAAGTCTCACACGACAGACCCAAGTGGGTGTGCTTCAACTGGGACTGAAGTGAGTGGCCACAGTCTAGGACACGGAGCCGCCCCTGATAGGACAAGACTGGGGGGGGGGGGAATTGTTAACGGACGAGGACATCAGCAAGTACACCCCCCAGACAGAGTTAATAATAATAATAATTCTTTATTTATATAGCGCACACAGATTACACAGCGCTGCACAAAGCATGTCAAATCAGTCTTT
Source organism: Engystomops pustulosus (assembly GCF_040894005.1). NCBI lineage: Eukaryota > Metazoa > Chordata > Amphibia > Anura > Leptodactylidae > Engystomops > Engystomops pustulosus. Next base: position 100,935,023 of record NC_092411.1, read on the forward strand.
AGCTCCTCTCATTGTAGAACTGAAGTGGGACTCTTCCCCTGCAAGCCCAGTGAAGATTTAACGCTTTCCCAGTCAAGAAAAAGACCCAGAAAGAACAGCCGGATACATGTAGGATGGTCTATGACCTCCAAGCTGCCAATGAGTGTCCTGAAGCCCACTGGTTCCTACCCCACAAATCCCACACTGGCAGCAGTCCCCGAGAGTGACATATTCTTCATTGATTTGGCAAATGTTTTCCTCTCTGTGCCCCTACAGTACCTATTTGCCCTTACCAGTTCAGTATTCCAGTATACCTGTTGCAGATTCCCACAAGGAAGGGGGGGGGACTCACCCAGCCAGTACCCCACGGCCCTACAGGGAGTAGACTGGCAGACTAGCCCCTTGCTGGATGATGTTCTCTTGTTTTTGTGCCTCCACTTTTCAGGTGTACCAGGATGCATCTATTGACCTTCCAGAGGAAAGAAAGCTGGCAGTCTAGAATATGCCCCTGTCCTGAGGCCCTAAGCCTATACATATGTTTCTAGGACTGGCCAGCTACTGCAGGCCTGGGATAAGGTCTGCTGCCTCCAGCCTGATGCTCCCCCTTTCTGACTGAATTGCCTCTTCCCCATTTGCCCTTAGTCAGGAGGCAATTGATGCATTCCACAGCCTTAAGCTAGCAAATCCTGTCTGCCATGGTCCTAGGCACACCCCACTGGACCAAAGCTTTTATTTTATTTTGTATCTAGGCCTCGCCACACCACAGGTGTCCTAGTCCAGGAATGTGGTGGCCTCCCCAGTGGCCCACTATTAGACTCAGTCTTGAGGGGAGCCCCTCATTTGTTAGTAGCTGCAGTCAGCAATCTGCTCAGAAAGGCCAGTGAGTTGATCCTAGATCACTCAGTTGCTGTGTAAACCCCACATGACTTGCACAGTGCCCTCACACAAGTACAGCCCAAGCATCTGAGCAAAGGCGAAACAGCTCAGACTTCAATATACACTCCTGATGCCCCAGGACACACTGACAAGGTGCACAGCCCTGAATCCTGTCGTTCTGTCAACAGTCTAATAGGATTCAAAGGGGGGGAGGGAGAAGGGTGATTAACCCAAATGTGAGAGAAGGGTGTTTAACCCAGATGTTAAGTTTTTTCTCATAGATGGCTCCAGGCCTGCAGGAGAAGACAGATGATCTACACTGGACAACAACACTCTTAAGTTAGAGATCCGGAAGGCTATGGAAGTAACAGGGAAACCATGTGCCTTCCTGCTGCCCACCATTTACTCAGGACCACAACCAACAGAAAGATGGGATTTGAAGTACTTTTTGGCTGTGCACCCAGACTAGGCCCCTACTTCCCACAGACCCTATAGCTGATGGCAAGAAACCAGGTGGAATATGCCATACAGTTGAGCCAGGCCTTGGAAAAGGTCCTCAAAAGTGTTTCTGATTCCTTTTCAGTTCCAGGCAGAGACCTCAGGATGGATACCCTGAAGCCTGGAGACTACGTGGTGGTAAAGAGACACACAAGAGTGAGTCTGGAGCCTCGCTACAGCGGTCCTTTCCAAGTCCTGCTGACCAGCACCACGTCTGTGAAGCTAGAGGGAAGCCAGCATGCTTCCACACTTTCTATTGCAAACTTACTTTTTCTTCTAGCTAGCTGGTCTCTTCTGACTGACTGTATGCTCACGGACACCCCAACCATGACTATCACTGCACCAATGGGGCTGACCAGGATGCCCCCAGGATAGGAGACTTTACCTTGTTGGTGCACCAAGACAATGACCTTCTTTAACATTGACATCACAGGTAACCCTGTATTAGCAGTGTCTGATGTCTACAGGATTTGTGGGGATAAAAGAGTCAGGTCAAGCCTGCCTAGAGGCTGGGAAGGTGATAACATTTGTGCATAACAAATGCTGTGATAACATTTGTGCATTCCTTCCTCGTGATCCCCAAGGATGTTTGATCAGACACATATAAAGATCCCAAGGGATTCTGGAGGTCAAAGAGAGAAGCACCTAGATGACAACGTTTATATAGATACAGTGGAAGCACCAAGGGGGGTCCCAGATCAAAATAGATTTGTGAATTATATCCAGAATGCTTTCCAGAACCGCATGGCTTTGGACATGACCCTTGCTGAGTAGGGAGGAGTCTGTAAGATGGTGAGAGCGGCTTGTTGCATGTACATTCCGGATGACATCACCCCCTATGGATCCATTACCCATGCTCTTGAAAAGATTGGAGGACTGTCCAGGGAACTCAAGAGAAACTCAGGAGAGGACACTTTGTCCTTCACTTTGTGGTTGGGGGATTGGAAGGGTTTCCTTTAAGTGGGGGTGATATAGGGGATTGTGATTTTGCTCTTGTCATTTATTGCGTGTTGTGTGGTCCCCCTCATCAAGTCTGCTAACCCAGATGGCCGTTCGGGCAGTAAGAACTACGACATAAGCAGTGCCCGGAATGGAGAATGATTCCCAGTTGGTGAACCAGTCTGATAACAAACTTATGAACTATGTAAACTCAGTGGGGCACATTTACTTACCCGGTCCAGACGCGATCCCGCGGCACGTTGTCCGATGCTGATTCGGGTCTGCCGGGATTCACTAAGGTCCGTGCGCCCGATGTCCACCAGGTGTCACTGATGCGCCGAGGTCTGCCAGAGTTCACCTTCTTCTCCTCGGTGCAAGTAAGTGCTGAACTTGTGACACAAAGTATTTTTTAAATTCCGCAGTTTTTCCGAATCCTTCGGGTTGTCCGACGGCCACGCCCCCCGATTTCTTTCGCATGTAATCCGCCACTGATGCGCCAAAATCCGGTCGTGTGCGCCAAAATCCCTGGGCAATTCATGGCAAATCGGAAATCGCTGAGAAACCCGACGAAAGTGTGCGATTCAGACCCTTAGTAAATGAGCCCCAGTGATGTGATTTGAGTATGAAGACCTTTAACCATTTTAGTAAGTGGCCACTGGGGGATCTGGTGAACCCATAAAAGAAGTACAGTAGGAGAGGGTTTAGCCGACCTGTAGGTACCTTGAGTTTGAGCAGGCTACTTTAAGAGGTTGTGGGTCTGCAGTCTCAAACAAGGGGGGGGTGTTGTTAGTAATAAATTCCTCTACAGCGGCCATCTTGGACCAAAAGAACCAAACAGCGGCCATTTTGGAGACTAAGTGGACATTTTAGGTCTGGCTTGGGGGGTGGGGGGTTATGATGCCCACTCAGAAGCTATATGGTTAAATGTCATAATTCAGCTATTTTTATGTAATCTGCTGCTTGCCTTTCAGCCTCTCCTTAACATATTGCTGTCCTTGGCCTGTATGCTTTATTTTATCATGTTTTGGTTAACAAGAAGCGTTTGGAGTCATACTCTGTACATTTTGTAGATGGGATAATATAAACAATACCGTTTATCTGTGAACAAGGTCCCTGAGAACCGAGCAGAATTTATTAACCTTTTCATAGAAAGTATTAAAGGGGCGGTTCTAGTGCATTTAAACTAAACATATAGGGGCAGATTTACTTACCCGGTCTGTTCGCGATCCAGCGGCGCGTTCTCTGCGGTGGATTCGGGTCCGGACGGGATTCACTAAGGTAGTCGTGCTGCCAAAATCTGATTGTGTGCACCAAAATCCTGTTAAATGCGGCGCAAAACGGAAATCGTCGGGAAACCCGACGAAAATGCGCTCCGCAGACCCTAAGTAAATGAGCCCCAATGTGTGCTAAGTTTGAAAAAAGAGAGTATTGACCCTTGTTGACCCACACCAAAAATAAGGTGAGTAGGTATGAGAGAAAAACACTTCTACAACCCAAACCAAAATTTGGGGGAGGAACTAGTAGAATTCCATTTGTCTCCACCCTTTGCCCAGTGAGTAACAAGGTAGCAAATATTTTGAGAGGCAGTTGGTCCATTGTACGAGATTCGTTACCAGACATACCTGAATTCCAAAAACCCCGGATCATGGCATATAGAAGACCTAAAAATCGATGGGACCGCTTAGTACAGGCTGATATGCATATAGACAAGGATAAAGATAACGGGAGGAAAACTGGTTGCTTCCTCTGCCTTAGCTGCTGCAACTATAACAACATGTCTAAAGGTGATACCTTTTGCCACCCGAGAACAGGGAAACAATATTATATTAAGCAACATTATACGTGTACCTCTGCCTTTGTTATTTATTTGATTCAATGTCCATGTGGCTATTTGTACGTATTTCCAGTGTGCCATTGGAAAACCTTATTCTTTACTCTGGTGACCGCAGAAACGTATACACTGGTGGCACTTGGAGTATATATCACACTATGTTTGTGGGTCCATCGACTAATCCCATAGAGATGGGCCAAACCAGTATACATGTAATCACAATGTGTAGAAACAGAGCTGGTGTCAAAAAACCACTGAAGTATTAGAAATATAAAAGCCAAATTTTTATTGATATACTCTAAAACACACTTAAAAAACACACCCAATGGGGCACATTTACTTACCCGGTCCAGTCGCGATCCAGCGGCGCGTTCTCTGCTCTGCACTCGGGTCCGGCCGGGATTTATGAATGTAGTTCTTCCGCCGTCCACCAGGTGGCGCTGCTGCGCTGAAAGTCATCTCATCGCGCCGGAATTCACCACCTCGGACCAAGTGAAGGTAAGCGCTCCCCAAGCGACACTTTTTCGGTTTTTAAATGCGGCGGTTTTTCCGAATACGTCGGGTTTTCGTTCGGCCACGCCCCCCGATTTCCGTCGCGCGCATGCCGGCGCCGATGCGCCACAATCCGATCGCGTGCGCCACAATCCCGGGGCAATTCAGGTACAATCGGCGCAAATCGGAAATATTCGCGTAACACGTCGGGAAAACGCGAATCAGGCCTTTAGTAAATGACCCCCAATGTGTGTTATATCTCTCCATTGACTGAAATAAAGTCACATGGTCTCCTATCAGCTGCCACAAGGTAAGGCTATTTGTAAACATGGACTGGAAAAGTGCAAACAAATGTGCAAATATCAAACAGATTATTGTAGTAAATAAGCCCCAACTTATCGTTTCATATGGTACACAATATACACTTGCCGGCCACTTTATTAGGTACACCATGCTAGTAACAGGTTGGACCCCCTTTTGCCTTCAGAACTGCCTCAATTCTTCGTGGCATAGATTCAACAAGGAGCTGGAACCATTCCTCAGAGATTTTGGTCCATATTGACATGATGGCATCACACAGTTGCCGCAGATTTGTCGGCTGCACATCCATGATGCGAATCTCCCGTTCCACCACATCCCAAAGATGCTCTAATGGATTGAGATCTGGTGACTGTGGAGGCCATTTGAGTACAGTGAACTCATTGTCATGTTCAAGAAACCAGTCTGAGATGATTCCAGCTTTATGACATGGCGCATTATCCTGCTGAAAGTAGCCATCAGATGTTGGGTACATTGTGGTCATAAAGGGATGGACATGGTCAGCAACAATACTCAGGTAGGCTGTGGCGTTGCAACGATGCTCAATTGGTACCAAGGGGCCCAAAGAGTGCCAAGAAAATATTCCCCACACCATGACACCACCACCACCAGCCTGAACCGTTGATACAAGGCAGGATGGATCCATGCTTTCATGTTGTTGATGCCAAATTCTGACCCTACCATCCGAATGTCGCAGCAGAAATCGAGACTCATCAGACCAGGCAACGTTTTTCCAATCTTCTACTGTCCAATTTCGATGAGCTTGTGCAAATTGTAGCCTCAGTTTCCTGTTCTTAGCTGAAAGGAGTGGCACCCGGTATGGTCTTCTGCTGCTGTAGCCCATCTGCCTCAAAGTTCGACGTACTGTGCGTTCAGAGATGCTCTTCTGCCTACGTTGGTTGTAACGGGTGGCGATTTGAGTAACTGTTGCCTTTCTATCAGCTCAAACCAGTCTGCCCATTCTCCTCTGACCTCTGGCATCAACAAGGCATTTCCGCCCACAGAACTGCCGCTCACTGGATGTTTTTTCTTTTTCGGACCATTCTCTGTAAACCCTAGAGATGGTTGTGTGTGAAAATCCCAGTAGATCAGCAGTTTCTGAAATATTCAGACCAGCCCTTCTGGCACCAACAACCATGCCACCAGACCTTTCTTCCCCATACTGATGCTCGGTTTGAAGTTGCAGCCATGTGATTGGCTGATTAGAAATTAAGTGTTAAGGAGCAGTTGCACAGGTGTACCTAATAAAGTGGCCAGTGAGTGTATAAGTAATTGGGATGCATATCACCATGTTTCCATGTAGCTGATAGGTTCTGATTAGAAAAATAGGGTCAGATCCTATCAGCTACTTGGAAACATGGTGATATGCATCCCAATTACTTATACAGGCAGTCCCCTACTTAAGAACACTCAACGTACATACGACCCATAGTTACAAACGGACCTCTGGATATTGGTAATTTATTGTACTTTAGTCCTAGGCTACAATAATCATCTGAAACAGTTAGCAAATGTGTCTGTAATGAAGCTTTAGTGTTAATATTGATTATTATGACAACCCAACATTTTTAAAATCCAATTGTCACAGAGACCAAAAAAGTTCTGGCTGGGATTACAATGATAAAATATACAGTTCCGACTTACATACAAACTCAATTTAAGAACAAACCTACAGACCCTATCTTGTATGTAACCAGGGGACTGCCTGTATATTGTTTACCGTATGATACGATAGGTTGGGGCTTATTTGCTACAATAATCTGTTTAATATTTGCACTTTGCCAGTCCATGTTTACAAATAGCTTTACCCTGTGCAGCTGATAGGAGACCATTAGAGATGAGCAAACACACTCGTCCGAGCTTGATGCATTAGCGTACTCGAAACTGCTCGTTGCTCGGACGAATATTTCGCCAGCTGGAAAAAATGTCATCTCCCGTCGTTTTGATTTTTGGCGGCCAGAAAAAGAGCCAATCACAAGCCATGAGACTCTGCACTCCACCCAGCATGACGTGGTACACTTACACGTCGATAGCAGTGGTTGGCTGGCCTGATCAGATGACCCTGGAATAGACTAGTCCCTACCCGCACTGCTCGCATCATTCTCTGTCTGGATGCCGTTAGGGAGAGAGCTGGTGCTGGTCTGGGATAGCGTTAGGGTGTTCTATTAGATTAGTGTTAGGCAGGAGTGATTCTACAAGAACCCAACAGCCCTTGTTAGGGCTACAATAGCGTTATATATTTTTTTTTTTTATTTGCTTGTGGCTGGGCTTGCTGGCACCAGTAGTGCATCTAGTACCATATTGGGAGGAGTTTGCAGGGAGACTTGCGAACGTTCTATTTAGCTCTTAGTGACACACATATTCATCTCAAACAATTTATTAGGGGTTTCATTGAATTAGGCACAGTCTGCGGATTTTTTTTTTTTTACTTTTCTTTTTTTTTATAACTCAAAGTCATCAGGCACAGCACAAAATCCAGTTGTGTGCTGTCAGTGTAGGCTAGAAACTAGCCATACGAACCCAACAGGCCTTCTTAGTGCTACAATAGGTTAGAAACTAGCCATAGCAATAGGATAGCATCGTTTTGTTAAAAAAATAAAAACACAAAAAAACACAAAAACACAAAAAACACAAAAAAAACACAAAAGAAATTTACAGTTTACACTTTAATTTTGCAAATGTTGAACCCGAGGGCTAGGGGTAGAGGACGAGGGCGTGGGCGTCCAACTACTGCAGGGGTAGGAGGCCGTGGTCCTGGGCGGGATGAGACACCACCTGCTGATGAGGGAGCAGGGGAACGCCGCAGAGCTACACTCCCTAGGTTCATGTCTCAAGTTACTGGGACTCGTGGTAGAGCACTGTTGAGGCCAGAACAGTTCGAACAGGTGATGTCGTGGATTGCGGACAATGCTTCTAGCCATTTGTCCACCAGTCAGTCTTCCACGCAGTCCACCCATGTTACCGAAATCAGCACTCCTCCAGCTCCTCCACCTTAGCCTCCTTCCCCCCAGTCTGCCCCCTCCCAGGAAAATTTGGCATTTTAACCGGCATACTCTGATGCCCAGGTTTTCCTCCGGTCGCAGTCTGTGGGTGATAATGACATTGTTGATGGAGTGGAAGAAGTGTGTAAAGAGGTGTCGGATGATGAGGAGACACGGTTGTCAGACAGTGGTAAAGTTGTTGTCAGGGCAGGAAGTCCGAGGGGGGAGCAGACTGAGGGATCGGAGGATGATGAGGTGACAGACCCAAGCTGGGTTGATAGGCTGGGTGAACACAGTGCTTCTGAGACGGAGATGAGTCCTCGACGAGAACAGGTTGGAAGAGGCAGTGGTGGGGCCAGACGGAGAGGCAGGGCCAGAGCTGGTGCATCAGCGCCAAATGTTTCACGTAGTGAAGCTCCCGTGGCGAGGGCTAGATTTTCGGAAGTCTGGAGGTTCTATAAAGAAACACCGGATGACCGACGGACTGTGGTGTGCAACCTGTGCCACACCAGGATCAGCAGGGGTTCCACCACTACCAGCTTAACCACCACCAGTATGCGCAGGCATATGAATGCTAAACACCCCACTCCATGGAACCAAGGCCGTTCACCTCCGTCGGGGCACACCACTGTTCCTTCCCCTGTGTCATCTGCTGCCTCTGCTAGTCAGCCCCCTGCCCAGGACCCTGGCCCAAACACCTCCCATGCGAAAACCACACCTTCGCCTCCACGATCCTCCACAGCATCCACCAATGTCTCCATGCGCAGCGTTCAGCTCTCCATACCCCAGACGCTGGAGCGCAAGAGGACGTACAGTGCAACCCACCCACATGCCCAAGCCCTCAACGTCCACATCTCCAAATTACTTAGCCTGGAGATGCTGCCTTATAGGCTGGTAGAGACTGAGGCCTTTCGCAACCTCATGGCGGTGACCACTCCTCGATATTCGGTCCCCAGCCGCCACTACTTTTCCCGATGTGCCGTCCCAGCCCTGCACCAGCACGTGTCACACAACATCATCCGTGCCCTGACCAATGCCGTTTCTGACAAGGTCCACCTGATCACGGACACGTGGATAAGTGCTGCCGGGCAGGGCCGCTATATATCGCTGACAGCACATTGGGTTAACTTGGTGGAGGCTGGGACCGAGTCTGACCCTGGGGCTGCTCATATACTGCCGACGCCGAGGATTGCGGGGCCTACCTCGGTCCAGGTCTCTCAGGCCTGCTATGCCTCCTCATCCTCCCACCCCTCCTCCACCTCCTCCTCCGAATTACCATCCGTGGGCATGGCGCCATCAGTCGGTAGCTCTAGGCACAGCAGCAGTGTCGTCGCTAAGCGACAGCAGGTGATGCTCAAACTGCTGAGCCTAGGCATTAAAAGACACACCGCTCAAGAGCTATTACAGGGCATCACGGCGCAGACTGATCTGTGGCAGGCACCACTGAACCTGAAGCCAGGCATGGTTGTGTGTGACAACGGCCGTAACCTGGTGGCGGCTCTGCAACTCGACAGACTGACACATGTGCCATGCCTGGCCCATGTGTTAAATCTCATAGTTCAGCGGTTCCTCAAGACATACCCCAATCTGTCTGATTTGCTCACAAAGGTGCGCTGCATCTGTGCGCATTTCAGGAAGTCCAGCACAGATGCTGCCACTCTCTGGGCAGTGCAGCGCCTCCTCCAACTGCCCGCTCACCGACTGTTGTGTGACGTGCCCACGAGGTGGAATTCAACATTAACCATGTTATCCATAGTTTACCAGCAGCGCAGAGCGATTGCAGACTGACAGATGTCAACTTCCACCAGAACTGGTAGTCAGGTCAGTCAGCTTCCTCAAGTCTACAATGAGGAGTGGACGTGGATGTCTGATATCTGTCAGGTGCTGAGTAACTTTGAGGAGTCAACACAGATGGTCAGTGGCGATGCCGCCATCATCAGCCTCACCATCCCGCTGCTTAGCCTGTTGAAAAACTCTCTGGTCAGCATGAAGTCGGAAGCTTTGCGCTCGTCACAAGAGACGGGGGAAGAAGATTCCCTTGTTGATAGCCAAAGCACCCTCAGGTCTGTTTCTCAGCGCAAATCGGAGGAGGTGGATGAGGAGGAAGAGGAGGAGAATGTTGACGAGACAGAAGAGGGGAGCATTGCTCAGTCCTTTACTGTTCAGCTTGTATGGGCAGAAGAAGAGGAGTTGGAGGAGTTGGAGGAGGAGGAAGGACGAAATGGACAGTCAGGCCAGTGAGGGGAGTGAATTCTTGCTAGTTGGGACTCTGGCGCACATGGCAGATTTCATGCTTGGCTGCCTATCCCGTGACCCTCACGTTCAAAGAATTTATTCCAGCACCAATTACTGGGTATTCACTCTCCTGGACCCACGGAACAATCAAAATCTTTCCACTCTCATCCCTGGAGAGGAAAGGAGTGTGAGAATGCATGAATACCAGCAGGCCCTGGTGCACAAGCTGAAATAGTATTTCCCTTCTGACAGAGCTAGCGGCAGAGGGCGTACTTCTGCGGGACAAGTAATGAGGGAGAGTAGGCGAGCAGGCAGCTTGTCCAGCACTGGCAGGGGTATGCCTTACAAGGCCTTTGCCAGTTCTATGTCACCCTAGCAAGACACTGTCACCTGTACCCAGTCTCGGCAGAGTAGGGCTGATCTTTACAGAAAGATGGTGAGGGAGTACGTAGCTGACCATAGCATCGTCCTAAATTATCACACAGCTCCCTACAACTACTGGGTTTCAAAGCTGGACATGTGGCACGAACTGGCGCTGTACGCCTTGGAGGTTCTTTCCTACCCTGCCGCTAGCGTGTTGTCTGAGCGGGTTTTCAGTGTAGCTGGTGGCATCATCACCGATAAGCGTACACGCCTGTCGACTGACAGCACTGACAGGCTGACGCTTATCAAGATGAATAAAGCCTGGATTTCTCAGGATTTCCATTCTCCACCAGGTGAAAGAAGCTCAACCTGAATAATGTATGCACTCCTCTTCATTTTCCTCCTTCTCCTCCTCTTTGTACACTAAAGCAGAGGAAACTGGCTATTTTTTGCCAGGGCCAACTGGCTCTAGGTATAGTACTCTATGAATTAAATTTTTCTGGAGGGCCACCTACCTGCTCCTCTGTTTTAAAAAATTTTTGGGAGTGCCACATACAGGTTCTATGTATTTAATTTTTCTGGAGGGCCACCCACCCGGTCCTCTGGTTTGAAAACTTTTTTGGACTGCCACATACAGGCACTCAATCTATTTAATTTTTCTGGAGGACCACCTACCTGCTCCTCTGGTTTGAAAACTTTTTTGGACTGCCACATACAGGCACTATCCAAATGTAATTGTCTCCATAGCAGCCTCCAAACGTCGTCCATATAGCTGCCTCCATACATCGTCCCCTTAGCAAACGAGCTGTGTCAGGCAGAATTTTGGGTTGTTTTCATGGCTTCCACATCAAACTTGTTAACTTTGTCGCCACCCTGCTGTGTTATCCACAAAATATACTGGCAAACTTTTATCATTTACCAATATTATTTCAGCGCTTCTTCCGCATCTGTTTACATTCCCCTCACCCGCCATAACCAAAACTTATAAGAACAGTACTACACTTGATCTTATACAAAAGGTTCTTAGAAGTGCTGTTTGTAGCCCTCGCCTGCTCTGAAAATGATAATTTTTTTAAAGTAAACGCTTCTGGCCCCCAGGCCCATTTTGCGTGGGGAGGAGCCGAGAGACAGGGGCTTGGACAGGCGAAAGCTCGCCTGGCAGCAGACCGCCAGCTCCATCCCAAGACCCAACTAACATAGTTTTAACTGCAGCACCTTTAATCTACTACTACTTTACTGCCTCCATACATCGTCCCTTTATCAAACGAGCTGCGTCAGGCAGAATTTTCAGATGTTTCACCAGATACATAATGGAAATCTGCCCATCTGTCGCCGCCATGCTGGAGACCTGAAGTTGCAATTATAGCAGCGCAATATGGATGCCCCATAATATCGCTCTTAATCATGGAACCATTTCCGAAAAAAACTATAAAAAATCGAACTGCTATGCTATTCCATTGCTCCTAGATCAAATATTCAAACGACCCCGCCTGCTTTGAAAATTATAATTTTTTCAAAGTAAATGCTTCTGGCCCCCAGGCCCATTTTGGGTGGGGAGGAGCCGAGAGACAGGGGCTTGGACAGGCGAAAGCTCGCCTACCAGCGGACTGCCAGCTCCATCCCAAGATTAGGCAGCCTCAGAGGCATCCATGCATACTGCCCCTGCTGTTTCCTGTCCATTTCTCCTCCACGATCCTCCACAGCATCCACCAATGTCTCCATGTGCAACTTTCAACTCTCTATACCCCAGACGCTGAAGTGCGAGAGGATATAAAGCACATCATCCCCTTATCAAACGAGCTGTGTCAGGCAGAATTTTCAGGTGTTTCACCAGATACATAATGGAACTCGGCGCATTTGTCGCCGTCATACTGGAGACCTGAAGTTTCAATCATAGCAGCGCAATATGGATGCCCC